>NC_051861.1:5360213-5972672 GCF_015732765.1 Culex quinquefasciatus
AACATAGCTACATTTGCTAAATACTACAAATCCTAGGATTCTAGTAAAAACAAAACTTGCTCGACATTAGGCTCTACATCAGCTGGATGTCGGGCAGTTTAACAAAAAGATAATTTACATCTTCAGATTGGAAACCAGACACATGTCTGGAGTTTTTTTTGAAAAGGACCAATAAACCAAATTTTCAGTTTTTGCTTTTTGGGTGTTTTTTAATACCCCTGACTCAAGGCGGTTCTAAAAACACCCAAAAAGCAAAAACTGGAAATTTGGTTTATTGGACCTTTTCAAAAAAAACTCCAGATGTGAACAAAACTGTTCTTTGTTTGGCTAAACGATAGGGCGACATAGACATTTTACAAAAACAAGAAATTCCACGACTTAAAAAAACTCGCTCTATATACGGCTCTACATCAGCCTGACATCGTGCATTTTGGTTGGAATCAGTGCAACGACAGTTAAATAGTCGGAATACTAAGGATTGCACATGTAAACAAAACTGACAGCATATCCATAATTTATCAATATCCTCCTACGTATTGCTCTACGTTTGGTCGACATCGTACAGTTTGGTTGAAGATCAACATACTTTGTCGGACTGAGAACCCATCTTTATTTTAAGAGATGACAACAGTAAATAAAACTGACAGCATTTACAAACTTTGTCGACATGCCCTTTTTCTTTGCTCTCGGTCACATCATTAAGCTTGTCAAATGCAGCTAACTTCAAGGCTTTTAGACATGAGGACAAAAATCGCTCTATAAATGGCTCTACATCATCTCAACATCGTGCAGTTTGGATAAAAATCAATCGACCTGGTCAGACTGCAAACCAGTCTGATATCTGAGATGTATACAAAACTGACAGTATCTCCAAAGAAATATCATCATCGCCCTTTATGATATAAGATAAAATCGCTCCACATTCGGCTCAAAATCAGCTCGACATCGTGCAGTTTAGCCAAGTATCAGTCTACCTCCTCATAATCACTCAATTTTTGAGCCCGGTTCAACATTGGATCAACGCGCGAACAGTCTTTAGTCTTTTCCGAGCCAGTCTATGACCCAGGGCAGTAGTCCATCATCTCACAGCAGCAGCATCATCTACTTTTCCAGTTATTAACGAACACCGGCGGTTCTTCCCTTGCCCTTCCCCCTTCATTTTCCTCCAGAAGAGCTGAAGATCACTCTCATCTCCGCGTGATGTGTGTATTTTGTGTTTGTGTGTGAGTGTGCGAGTCGAGGAGGTTTATTATCGCTCATGTTTCTTCGCGTCCGAACAAGAGTATTATTTTTCCACTCACTCAAAACTCAACAACTACATCACATCATTTTCTGGTTGTTGTTCTTCGGGAGGTTCGTCGCTTGGAACACGAGGAGAATCAGACGAGAGCAGCAGCTATAAGAAGATCAGAAGATGATCCGAAGCGGCGCGTGAGTTAATCGGATTGCTGATGGTCGGTTGGTTGGTCACTTTTATGAATGAACTCTACAAAACAACTACAGCAGAAGTGAAACAGAAGGGCTTGAGAGGAGTATGAACAAAAAAAAACGAATGACGAACAACAACTTAACAAGCACGACGCGGCCAAGACTTGGACCAGACAGCCAGGCCTGGAGAGTGACCGCGCGCGCGAGCGTTCTCCACGGAGGGAAGCCGGACCGGAGTTTATGAAGAAGCGAAATTGACGGTTAAATAGCTTGAAATTATGTACGGAAAATTGAAATTTAACGGATTTTAGGGAATATTAATCGGACTGGGGGGCTTCTGAGCTGACAAAGAAGCGATTATTCGATGTTGCCTCTTGTCTTGTGCGTGCTTTGTAGGTATTTTTTCTGAACCTTGGTCAAACATCATCATAAAACCCGGGATCCCTGGATGCTGATGCTCGATGGGGAAATACAGTGTAATTGGATTGGAAGCTGGCTAGTTGGAGGAGGCAAAATGCGCGCGCTGCCAGGAATTAGCTCCAATTGTTTTAATTGGTTCCAGCGAGTCTAGCTGCGCGACGACAACGACGACGACGATCAGCGGACGCAGCCAAAGTGTCTAAGTCGACTTCACGTTGGCCACGACCGACTCGCGTTGGTAATAATTGAGTTATACGCTGTGGCTTCTGCGCGAAGTGCGTGGGGGCTAACGAGTTGACCCGATTGGCCCCCGTACGGATTGGATCTGGGAAGTTTGCTTTCGAGCAAACATTTTTGTACGCAGGCTTGATAATTTCCGATGTGGGACTGACAGCATTTTCAGGTTGACAGTTCGACTCATACCGCGTTAGAAAATTTTGAAAAGTCTCTTGAATTGCAGATGAAATCGAGTTGAAGCAAAGAAAAACAATGACGATTTCCCAAAATAAAACGATCCAAAGCCTTTCCCGGCCCATTAAACATCTTCAGAAGCGCCGCCGCCGTCTCAACCGCAGGTCAGGAACTGATCCGCACACAAAAACCCACACACGGCGCATCAAAAGCCCGTAAAAGTCGTGTAGAAACGTCAAAGAAAACTATCTTACACGATGTACAAACGGGCCGCACGCACTCTTCGATTGTCCGCCACTTTTAATTGATTCTCGCTCGCTCGCCTGCTATGTCGACTACTTTTGGTCGACTCATTAATCTCGGAATCCCACCCAGATTTCCGGCAATCCATCCACCGAGTTCGACGCAAGTTTTGACGTGGCAACTTTTCTCGGTGATTTTGTTGTGTTTTTATAATTAGAACACGAGATTTCGGTGTCCCGCGAACGCCAAATGTTTCGTGGATCAAAAGATCGACGCGCGCTGGCGGTGGTCGACTTTGGAAAAGAGAGAATGATTTTTCTTTTTCTTGTGGATTTTTTTCGGAAGAAAAAAGTGGGTGTGCTGGACCACCAAGCGGCGAATCAAAACAGCGCCGCTCGACAGCAGTCAAATCGAGGCGGAAAAGCGGCGAATTATTACGATAATCAATTTACTCGGTCAATTTTCTTCGTGCTCCAAGAAGAGGGAGGGGGCGCAAAATTTACCACCACAAGTGCGCTCCGCCCCACCGAGGGTAATTAAATTTCGATGTTTTTCGGCTGCGACGACGGCCGTTTCGGAGAAATTTCCTTGTTTGATGTCCGAATTTTTCCTTTGTTCTACAAGCGTGGTGGCGGCGACTTCTTGCCCGCCAGCTGCTTACTTTCGTGGGGAGGTGTGAAGGCCACCTTCCCCGCCCAGTCGGGGCTTTTGATGTGCGTGATCCAGTTTCTGGTGGGTCTTCGGGCGGCCACAACTCCGAAATCTGTTGTTAATTTAATATTGGTCCCGGTTGGTTTGGATTTTTTGGCAACCACTCCCACCCCTGTAGCGAACCTTTGATTAGCCATCCGGAAATTGAAACCGCTTTATTACGGCGGGGGAGTCGACGCTGGGAGCTGGGTTTGGTCGACTCGGCTCGGCCGCCCTTCAGAAAGTAATTTATCAAGCAGTTTACCAAGCGGAACGAAAGTAAATAACACCGTTCGACGAGGGGGACCACCACCGACCCATTGTTCGGGTTCCCGAGGAACCCGCGTGACGGTCACTGGCAAAAATGCACCCAACAGTTCAAGGGCACTGACTTTTCCCCGAAAACCAAAAAAAAAACAATTCCTTACCTCTCGGCTTTTGCAGGCCCTTCATGAGGGCATGGGTCTTCAGGCCCATCCCCGCTGCGGCCAACTTGTTCAGGCTGTAACTGTTCAGAAAGTGCTGCTGGTTGTTGTTCAGAAAGCTAACGTTGTTATTGTTGTGAATCCCGCTCAGCCCCGAGGACGCCGTCAACCCGCTGCCGGGCGGGCTGACACCGGCCTGACCGAGCGACTGGCCGCCATGGTGCATCGGGCCGACACCGGCCTGATGATGGGCGCTGCCGTGATGGTAGTGATGGTTGCCTCGCAACGGCAACCGGCCCACTATTCGCGCACTTTCGTTCCACTCGATCCACTCATTTGTCATTTTGTCACCCGCACCGAGCACATTCAGTGCTGCCAGCTTGCTGTCACTTGGCTGGAACTCTTCAACTGGACAAAATTCCGCACTTTTTGTGCTCACTCTTTTTCCCCACTTATATTTCTCTTCTCCGCCCGAGGCAAGCAGCAATTCAGCAATTTTCTTTATTGGCCAGTATTTAAAAACGCATTACCTACACTGTTAGGTGTTATAATTTTCACACTACTTTTTCCCGCTGCGAACCACTTGAAATCAATTTACACGACGTTTGTTTTTGTACACCCAGTTGATTTAGAAATTCCTTGAGTTTTCGAAGCTTTGAACTGTTTTCGTTGCGTAATCGTTGAAAATTTGTCACACCTTTTGATTGTAAAATCTTTGTTTAGCGAATTTGAACTGATTTTTTTTTGCAGTGATGCAAAAAAAAGGTGAAATCTTGGTGATTGAAACAATTGCACTTTCTCTTAGGTACTGCTGTCAGTTTCCAATCAGCACTTAAATACAAATATAGACGTAAACATATTTGAACAATTACAAGAAGCATTGGGAATGTTGGTACATTTTCTACTGGGAATGATGTCAGTTTTTAACTGTACACAAATTTGAATAATCATATAAATTACATTTTGTCACTACAATTAGTGCGAATTCAGCAATGCTGTCAGTTTTTATTTCCTCTCCCGTAAATTTTTGTACACCTAAATATTGGCATTCTACTTATGAATATAGTATAAGAAAAATGTACGATATTGGAATTGGTATCAAGCAAAAAAAAATCTATGTTATGATGCTTTTCAACCGAAACCCTTCAAAAAGTGTGAAACAACCTTCCGAAACGGTTCAACGAATGATTATTTCCAGAATCATTATTTTGCGCTCCAAAAAACGCGCCCGACTCGTTTTCCAATCGCACTCAAACAGACACACGACATACAGTTTTGCCTGCATATCATTTGCATGTCATTAAAAGTTGTGTAAAAAAAAAAGAATATACTTTCCACACTCAAACAAACCCCGGGCAAGAACTCGCGCTGCTGACAGTCGGCAGCGAAATTAAATAGAAATAAATTACAATTAAGTGCTTCTTTCGGTGGTAACTCTGACACACTGAAGAGAGGGTGACAGTTCTGCCCGTCACGATAATGATGCAAAGTGGCAGAGCATTTCCAGTGTTTACATTGGGATTTTTTTGTTTCCCTCGGTCAGTCAGTCCATCAAACCGAGGGTGTTAACGTTAAGTAAATAAATCGTTAATCACATTAGATTAGCTCAATTGACCGCACCGCAGATGGCCATCTCGCTTTTTTTTTTTTTTTTTAGTTTCGAGAGAGGGGGACCATTCTGACAGCATCTGTCAAACGGGCGCTATCGACACCGGTATTGACGGGTGCGTGAGCAGGGCAGGCAGGCGTTTTGACGTTTGCCCCAAAGCCCACTTAATTAACATAAATTATTAAATTAACATTTAATTTACTCCAATTGTCATCCAATTTCAGTCAATTTATATCGCTTTCTGGGAAACTGCTGTCGGCTACTCTGCGGTCATCGGGAATTACACAAACCGAGAGCAAAAGAGCGAGCTTTGACATGACCAGGAGAGATGGGGAAAAAACGCATAAATAAACAAATAAGTCTACACGAGAAGGGAGGGAACGTTGTTGAGTGGCGATGATAAAAACAAAACTGCACAACGATGACATATGTCGCATGCATGCGGTGGATGGATTTTCAACGTGCAAGCCCGCGAGCGGTCTCTGGAATCTGGAAGCGATAAGGAGACGGTCCGCCCTCGCAAGTTGACTGGACTCCTCTTGCTTAGTCGAGATAAACCCCGTTAGAAACAATGTCTTAGTTCTACCAGGGATTGCTGCTCGGTTATCCGACAGCGATAAAAGCGCTGGCAGTTGATTTGTTATCGAGTTTAACATGAAACGCCTTTGATTTGATACAGACTTTCTCTTATCTAGAAGGCTGGACAAGTCTGAACAATTTCTAAACAGGGAATGCTGTCAGTTTCATGAGTATCCCACATCGAACGATACCGACTGTCGAGGAAAAGACAGTTTGATAAACGCTTTGTTTTCCAGACAGTAGAGTTAACCGTCACCGCGACCTTCACCGCGCACACAAAGTGTGTTCTTTATGGTCCATTCTTCTAGCTACTACCTCTTTTCAATTTGCCAGCAAAACCCCTCGCCTGAAATGACCACCATAACCGATTAATTCTCCCAGACCGACCTCGGCTCCGTCCGTTCTGGGAGGCGTTGATGACCGTAATCTCCCGCGAAGCCATTGTTTCAAGCGCGCGAGACTTCCGAATCTCCCGAAGGTCTCCGCGCCGCGGCACCTTGGTACACAACCGACAAAAAAGTCACACGGCTCCCTCGATAATAATCATCTTCTAATCCCCCCTCACTCTCCACTGGTCTTCGTGGACCACCTTGGCAGTGTTGTCTTAAATGACCCTCTTCGTTTGTGTCTCTAGAACCTGCTGCTTCCAGATGATGACATTTCGCGTAATTACCATGTGTTTTGATGGAGCGACCAGTGAAACATTCCCACACACAAAAGGCGGCGGCTAGCAGTCGCACCGGGGTCGGCCTGACGCATACGACGGCGACAAACGTCACCTGTCAATCTGGGGTTCGTCGGATTATTATCAACTCGCGCGAGAGTTATTAAGGCGCCTTCCACCACTCAATCATTTGTCAGATAATCTTCTAATGGGACGCGCCATCTTTTTTTTTTTTTGTTTGTGCTGTTCCCGAAAGATGCGACCGCCATTGTTCAGCTGTCAGATATCTGCTCGAGCCGCCAAGGTCGAAATCATTGATTTCAGCAGCGTTTTTTTCGCCGCCTACTAGGTTGCTTGATTTTTATAGCTGGGTGATTTCTCGCGCTGCTTACTCGTCCGTGCATGGACTATTGCAACGATTCACACTCTGTTGGGAAATGTTGGCCAAACTGAATCGTGGAGCAACGCAGTTTGACAGTTCGTCACCAAGGCGACGCGCCACCTCGTGGTCGCCAAATCCGATTAGGGTCGCGCCTTCCCGAGAATTTCCACGCGCCACGGCGCCAATCTTCCCGGAATTTTCCGCAACCATTGGCATTCTCGGCATTTTTGTACAGGTTAGCACAATCGATACATATAATTGTCAGCTCCCCCCTTAGTCGCGGTCCGACACTTGTCTGAGCTGACATTAATCCTAATTACGAGCGCTGATCCCCGGGGCTTACTTACTTTCGGGGAGAGGGGACTGCCGACGCTCTATTAACCATCAATCTGGACGGCATTCGAGAAACGGAGGGTGTCGTCAGCACCACATCAGCCTGATCGAGTTACACCCCTGCGCGATAAACATGGAAATTTACCCAGAATTAGGTGGTGTCTTTCCCCTCGCGCAGAAGGCGAGAATTTATCGCTTGTTTTGGGGAAATTTACGACCTTTCCAAAGTGCTTCCAATGCTGGGAAAATCGCTCTGCTGGAATTTCGACCCCTCGTTTGAAGCTTGATGAGTTGGGAAGCTTTTGGCGGAATGCTGTCAGTTTTCGTTCACCTGTTTTGGGATGTCCTAATATGACTTAATCCACCCTAACAACCCTTGACAGGTCGGCTTGAAGGCGTCGTGGTGTAGTGGCTCTTTTGAAATTGTGTTGATAAGAAAATGATGATCCACGTTATCTGATATGATTATCAAAAATTGACAGCATTTCGATTTAAACAGATTTCTACCAGGATAATAGTGTTCAGTCTGACATTTTACATTGCTGGTTTGTTGTCAAAACAATTTTTTTCCCAGCAAAAAATGTGTCAGGCGTACAAATCAGTATTCACAATAGTCAAGTAGACGTCCAACAAGTCTACTAATGTCAAGTAGAATTCCAAACTATCTGAAAAGGGGAGTCCGTCGATTGGCGCAAATATGCCAACTCACATCATTGTCTGCCGCGGCGTTTTGTATGCTAAACAGTCTAACTAAACTGCATTTGACAGCTAATTAAGCAAAGTAAATGGATCAACGATCGGTGATCGCCAATTCTCACGCAAAAGTGCAACCTTTTTGCCGATAACAATCGCCCGAGTCCCGTACAAGGCAGCGTCGACGATGGCGATCCTATAAATCATCATCTTCCAGCGCGATCAGCCCCCCTAGACGACACACTAGATCGATCGCGTCGACTGCTAATCGCCGACGGTACATTGACCAACCCGTACAAGGATCGCCGACGACGACGACGTCAATCGGTTCAGCAGGTTCAATCACCACCACCGCGAGAGAGTGTGCTGTCAAGCCCATAAACGATGCGGTGGATAATTAAAATTGAATCGGCGGTTTCCATTTTGGCTTCCCGCAACCCCCAGGAACGCGTACGCGGCCAAAGTACACACAGAACGACCATAATCGAAGCAATTAACAATTAGCATAAAGTTCTAATTATAGAACTCGCCGAGCTTGATCGAGCGCACACTCGCGCGCTTTCTTCCAGCTCGCAGGTTGTTCAAAGTTCTTGTTTACTTGCACAGCCTTGCCCAGTGTCCATGTTCAATCACCAGAATTCACATCCGTACGTCGATTGTCGACTTGATTCTCACTTTTCGCGTAGTTACGCAACCATAATTCCACACTGTGCACCCCGAAAATAATCCTCACGCGATGCTGTCAGTTTCACCCGCACGACGCGCTCCGCTTACAGCGTGATTTTCACAGCAAAACGCGCACCCCCGTAGAAAAAAAACAACACACCGGCACAGAGACAAGCGCACAACCGACCGACCGACCAATGTATTCTTGAACACTGAAAACACCAAACTTTACCAAGAACGAATAAAAGTGAATGAAAAATTTAATATTTACGTTTTTTTCACACACGCTCTTTTTTTTCGTTCGGCTTCCTTCCACATCCGAAATCGAGCACGGTCTCGCACACACATCTACCACCGATGCCTGTATGCGTAAGCCAGCGAGAGAGAATAAAAGAGCAAGTGCACCAGAGCGAGATGTTCCGGAATCGCGATCGTGCTGTCTCGTTTTACCCGAACTAACCGACGACGTCGACGATCACGTAAAACATCGAAAAGCTATGTTTTTTTTTTTGTTTTGGTCGCTTCCAAATCCCGATGCGCAAACGGCTCAACACGACTCAGGTCCGCACTGAGAGGTTCCGCTCGAGACTCTCTTGGAACACGTTCAAATCGAAACTGCTGTCTGGTGCGGCGGTCTGGCCCGAGCCAAGTGTGCGCGTCGGGTAGACTCATCCAGGCTAGACAGGGGCCGCCAGCAGAGAGTCTGGCGAACAGCAACCGGCAAAGGTGTGCAATGTATTTACTACTCGGTGAAGATCGGACGGCGGATCATCCCGCCAACATGGGGGCCGGAATTGAGAGAGTCGCCACACGCTGAGAGAGCGGTTTGCGCACGCGTTGGCGGATGCGAGAAACATAGGCCGTATTAGCTTTAATATGGCAAGGATGCAAAACTGATAAGCGGATTGATAGTATTTTTGTCCAAGCTGATTCTGAATAAATGCGGGAATTAGATTGACATTTCGCAATGTTGGAGAGCTGTCAAAACAAACCCAGCTGTGGAAAGCCGGACAAATCCTTGTGTAATTTTGTTTGACAGGACGACTTTTAAATGGACGCTCGACAATTTGCAGTGTGGGAGCGCTATCAAAACAAACCGCGAACCCAGTCGTGAAAAATCAGTCAAATTCATTTAGAGAAATCGATCTAACAGCAGTTTTACAGGACGAATTTCAAACGGATGCTCGACATTTTGCAATATGGGAACGCTATCAAAACAAACCGCAAACCCAGTCCAAAATTCTGTCAAAATGCTGGCAAATTACAGAATCGACGTTTCCAAGCAAATCAGCGTCATCGCCGTTATCTCAGCTGTGTTTTACATCATCTAAGAACACTTCAAAGCGCCTCCCCGGCGCTGTTCCTAAGAAGGGGGACTCCCTAATCCCTCGTTAAACGTTTAATAAGCCCTTCGACAAGCAAACAGCACGTCGAACCCCACTTTACATCGCCAATATAATTAAATCACAATTGGTCGTAAAATTATTCACGACACGCCGCTTCTCGTAATGAAATAATTGCCCCTCGTCGACTTTGTCGTGTGAATTACTCTCACCTCTCCTCTCTACAATGAAGAGAACCCACTCGAGCAAAAGTTGCCGGGCACGCAACAACAACGCCACTTCCGGAAAACCTCCAGCGGTGAGCCTGTTGCCGTTGCCACCTGTGCCCTACTCACACTCCCTTGGCGAGCGAAAAGCCATACCTTCAGCGAAGCAAGGCCACAGGTATTTCCTGAAATCGGCCCTCGAACCCAGAAAACACCCTTCCCGAACCAGAATGAACACAAAGGAACGTCAACAAAACAAAAATGCAAATTAGGATTAAGCTTTTGACTTTGTTTCCACTTTTCTGGTTCTCGTTCTCCCCTCAAGAGCAGATTTTATGACCGCTTCTTCCTCTTAAATCTGTTTATTGGAAAATCATTAACGTCGAAGCTCTTCCTCTTGACTCCGGACTCTCCAGCTCTCCAGTGTGGAAATCCCTCTTACCTGTGAGAAACAAAAACAAGAGCCCGACCCCGAAAACGACGACAGCTGAGAATCGATCACCTCGTACCTGTGTAGGGCTTCAGTAACAACAGATTCGCCAAAAATTCCATCAATGAAACCTTGCAAGAGAGTGTGTGCGTGTCCGTCCGGAACCTGCAGGGGGAAATCCCTTCTTCAAGAAATCTCCACCTTTTGGGATGCTGCGAGAAGATCCGTCCCAGGTAGCTCGCGTTAAGCCCCCTGCTGGTCGTTCCGGAATCCCCTCGGGCAAGGGAGTAGAAATTACTATAATCCCTACGGGCCTCTCGTAAATGAGGGCGATCGTCGTCCTTCTTGGTTCCGATATTTTTTTCTCTGTCTTGCCTTGAATGACAGGTTTTACCCGCCACGCTGTGAGAGAATCGGAAGATATTGTATGGTGCTTTGTTTTGGTTCTGCTGGTGGAGATTCTCTTCCAAAGTTTTTTTTTTTAAGTTGGGATTTTACGGGCTAGGGAGCAGGGAGAAGCCGTGAAAAATGTGATTTCAGATAAAAAGGTAATCTGTGATGATCTTGCTCAAAATTAATTGATTTTTATATTTTACATGTTTGTCATTAATCATGGTTTTGAGGTTAAATATGAAAGCATTTTTTTGTCATTAGTTAAAAATTCGAAATGTTGAAACCATTGGACACTTTTTGAAATCTCAATTCGTGGACAATTGTCCATAAAAATTGTATGGAGCGAATATAAATGTCCATGGTTTATGGATGGTCTCAAAATGATTCGTTTAAAAAAAATTAAGAATTAAAAACTCAAGAATTTAAGAAAAAAAACCTACAGCATACAAAATGTATACCTTGAAAATTTATAATCAGGGAATTGGGAATCAAAGTGCTGTCAAAAATCAGTTCCCTGTAAGAAATCCTTCAGATATCAGAACCCATACAAAGTGAAATCAAGCAGAAGTTAAGTGTCGGACAGAACTGTCAACCGATATAATCCAAACATGGCAAATCTCAAATTCTTTGAACTGCATTGAGCAGAACATCATTAGAAAGAGGGCTCTTTACAGTGGAGTGAAAATCTAGTTCCGAGGTAACTTCCAACGCAGAACAATTGCTCCAGCAAATTGTGTGAATCAATTTCTAATTGTCACCTTGGCCGGTGGGTCCCACCCAGACCTTTTGACCACCTGCTTCGGGGAATGTCCCAGAGAAATGTTTCGGAAGAAGCAATAAAAAGAAGAAGAACCCACCTAACGAGGAAGGAAGGAACAAGAAATCGGGCACCGAAGCCAAGATCTCTCGTCTGAAAACGAAGAGCCCATTCAAAAAAGAAGCGTTTCGAGAGGTACAGAGTGATCCGGAGCTCTGAATGGGAAAGATCGGAGAAAGAGAAACGAGGACATAAAAGAAGACAGAATCAGTGCCTGCTAAAACGGCAAAAAAACATACTCGACGACGACCACGAAGGAAAGACGAAGCAGGCCGCTTACTACAAATTTTACTACGAGCTCGGCCCGGTTCAGGGCGAAAAGAGCGGGGAGGAACGGCGATGACGACGGCGACGGACGGGGACACAGGGTTTTCATGAATGAAACTCGAGCTGATGAATGAATTTCTTCTTTCTCTTGGTGCTGCCTTCGGCGTATTCCTCTTGGCTGCGTGTGCGGTTGTCTCTTCTTGGGACCAAGTGGTGGTTTCTCTCCTTCCTGTCGTCGTCATCGTCATCATTGGGGAGAACCCGGGTAGAGGCAGCTCTGAGTACGAGATTTGATGGCTATTTCACCACGGCTTACGATAACGCTTGAGTCGCGAAAATCGGGTTGTAATCGGGCCGAACCCGACTCATAAGACGAGTCTTTGACAGATAAACGATATTTTCAACCGGTCGCCTCGAATGAAGTACCGGAAATGGACCTTAAAAGTGAGGGTCGGAACATTGTATGCAAGCAGTGATTAGAAAATGATGCACCAGAATGGAAATGAAGATAAATGATAGTGCGGGAAGGTCCATCATTAGACGGACAGGAGATCCGACCTGCAAAGTACGAGGTTCGAGAGTTGAGTCGAAGGGAAGTGATAGTAGCTTGTGCTTCGATAAATGAATTTTAATTTTTCTCCCTCCACCCGGGACTCTATTCTGTTGATTCATTCATGAAAAGCAAAGACGCAAAGTGGTTGATTGACTGACAAAGGTGGTGGAACGAGAAAATCATGCGATCGGAAGTTATAAGCACAAACTTTTTTTGTAGTCGTAGTTTAAAGTGAAAAAACTTGTATGGCTTTCGCAAAGGATTTCACCGCACAACTTTGTTGCACGAGAGGGTGAACAGATTGATGCGACCTCGGCGGCCTTTCGGACGTATTGAATTGCGAGAGCTGTCGGTTTGCCGATTTTATCGTCTTCCTGTCATTGCTTGGGCTATGAAATATGTATTAATTTCGCAAACAAAATATCAAACAATCAACACCGTTTACGATCGCATTGACACACTCCATTGATTGCGGTGATTTGACCGAATTGAAATCGATTGGAAAATCGATCGCTCGGCAGATTTCTAACTGGGAATCGATATGACTTTTAAGCGATTGCGCTGTTCGCATCTGTAATGACCCAGTAGAAAATCACACAACTGCAAAATGCTGCAGTCACCGACTAATCTTCAATCAATGTCACTTTCGTAAACGATATGCGACCGGAAATCGCCAAACACAAATGCCCTGCTAATTGAGATGCAAACTCCGAATGATCTTCAAGATCGGACCGATCTTGTCAGCTTATCGTTCGTCAAAACAAGCTCGCAAAACATCGCACAAAAAAAAGTTCCTATGCTGAAAAGTCATTGAATTTGAAGCTACCATGTTTACGTACAAAACACGGACCCAGACAGGTAACCCGGCTTACGCCGGAAGATCCCCAATCTGCGATAATCGGCGTCGTCGTCGTCGAGGCGACTCGAGTCTAGTTTTGTGGTTTTTTTTTGTTTAACCTTTTTTCGCCAACTTTCTTGTTTACGCGTTCAGAGAGTCACAAAAAGTGGTCGTCTGCTTTAGCACAGCGGAGTTTTCGGGCCCGGTCGAAGGTGTATATCTTCAAACAAGCGTGGCCCATAAAAAAAACGGCCCAACATCAGCCGAACGGAGTTGTGGTGGAGTGTGAGAGAAGAACTCGTACTCCGGTCCACACATTCACATTTCACAGGAAATATAAAATTACAACGAAAACAGAACACTCTGGGACAGTTTAAGAGGACGCGGGTCAAGAAGGAGGAGGAGGAGTAGGAGAACTACGAGAAGACGAAGCAAAATGATGAATGAAATTTTGCTCTGGCCCGAGGTACGCCGTGTGACGTCACAGGGTTCGGAAAAGGTAGAAGGGCCAGAGGCTGTAAGAAGAAAGAGTTGCTCGTCGTCGGGGTGAATGAAGACGCACTGACGACGACCAAGACTACGACAAGAAGTGCACCGCTGGCGAACGAGAAGGGTCTCGATAACAGTAAAGAAGATCGCAGCGCACAGTGCATCTGGCGTAACCTGCTCGCAGAATTCCCAACTCGTTTCTGCGTGTGAGTGAGGTCTCGGACAAAAAGTGGTCTTCCACAACAGATGTGCAGTGGCTGCCATCCGTCGCATCGGGAAAAGGTGAAGGCACTGTAAGAAGAAACCGCGATCGAGAGATCGTGCAATTCTAACCCGTTTGCAAGAAACCTTTTCAACAGTGCGTCGTTGCCCTCCTCTCGCTCCTCCGGCATACCCTCATCGCGCCTTCCAGAACGATTTCATGAATGAAGCTACTCGCTCCATTCAGAATTCGCTTTTTTCGGTGATCTTCCCAAACTACTGCTGCCGGTTCGAGAACATCTCGGGACACGCACACGTAATAATAATTATTTTTAGTGACTACCCGTACTGGTACTGGTCGTAATCAACGAACGACCTACCGACCGACCGCCCAAGCCAGAAGTTCTGGAGTCGTCGCACGGCTATTTTTACGTTCCCGGCCCCGTACATCTGAAATTACGTAATTTTCGGGTGAAGCGAACGATTCAACACGCACTGATCGTTCCCACTTACCAGAAAACGACGGAAAAGTCGACGGTCCCGTCCCGAGAAACGGGAAATGGGGATATTTATAAATTCGAGATGCAAATAAAATTTCTGCGCGTATCCGCACACCAATTTGGCCTGCGCTGGAGTATCGGAGAACGCGATTATTACAAACTCTTGCGGCCACCGGATATCGCGAAGCGGGTTGACCTTCACTCCGATTTAGACCGTGGTCCGATTTGGGGCCACTCGCTCGAGAATCGACAACGAAAATAGAAGGTGACAGTGAAACTGCTGCCCCGGACTCCACGCCATTTCCGGTAGTGGCCACAATTATTGTGACCAAGCCAGGCCAGATGACGGGAAATTGGTACCGATAAATTAATGGTTACTTACGCGGGAAAATGAAGGGCCTCGTGAGCGCGACACGACGACGACGACGACCAAGTCGACGCACAGAACGATGGGAAACAGTTGCATCCGATTGTGAGGCTGCGTTGGTGCGTGGTCATTATCAAATTAGAGACGATTCTGGGGGATGTCCGATGGGTAGCAACTTTGGAACGGTGCACCAATCAATTCGCCATTACAGCGAAGGTTGCAATTATTGGGTTAAGAAATTGCAATCAGCCCAAAACGATGATAATTTGGTCGAATTTACGTCCGCCCGTTCGACACGTTTTAAGCTGGGATTTTTGACAGGTCTGTTTTTACAGAGATGCTAGCCGTTTCCCAGACAGGAAAAATGCCGGCAAGGTTGCAGTTATTGTTTAAAAACAGGTTCGTTCTATTCAAGTCTTTTTTCTAATAGTTGGAGTCAGATTTGGAGTCGTTGAAGCTTCAGAAGTCCCAGTCAGTAAATTATCGAGAGTTGGAGTCTGAGTCGGTGTAGGCTAATTTTTAACGACTTTGTTTAGGAGTTGTTGAAGCGCTGGTGTCAGAGTTAAAGTCGCATAATCTACAAAAGTTAGAATCAGAGTCGCACAATCTTCGATGTTGCAAGATCACATGCAAATCTTAAGAGTCGAAGTAGCTGAAAAAAACCCGAGTATTTAAAAAATCAAATTAATAACTTTTATTGATGTCTTGTTTGGCTATTTTTTCAAGAAGAAACACATCAAACCTCTACAAAGGATCCCAAATCATCGCACAGCAAAAGAGAACGGTGCGAACACTAGCGCCATCTCGGTCTGCCACTACCACCCCCGGATCATATCGTGATGAGAAGGGGTGGGGAGAAAACAGCATCCACACCTCAGAGTCAATCACAACGAATATTCCACCACCGCCACAAAGCTGAGAGCTGGCAAAGAACGGCGCGCGTAGGTGGCAAAAAGGTGGAGCAACTCAAACGGGGTTCCCACTCTTTTTTTTTCAGACTAACCTGCCGCCGATTGGATACAACGAAGAAAGGAGGAAGAGTGGTGAAATTGTGGTTTGAGTCTAAGAAATTGAGAGTAAAACCTAATAATTGAACCTAGACTGTTACCGACAATTGGCAACAATTGTGAAAGTCTTACCCTAGTAAAATTTTAGGTTTTAAGTAGGCTATAAAAGCCTATTTAGGCCGTATGAGGGTTTTCAGAACCATGATGAAATCTGTAAGTTTAAAAATGTTACTAGGGTAAAAACATACGAACATAATCCAAATCCATACGGTGTAAACGTTGTTTTGCTCAAATCTCCCATTTCAAGCTCGGGAGGTCTAAAATCCTCGGTATGCATTTAATCTTCCCCCGACAAGTCTATCACTCCGTGTAACCAAACACTTGTAACCACATTGTTTGGATACAAATTAACTTGCCGTTTACAAAACAAGCCGTCTCTTTATTGACTCCTCGGCGCAGAGCCCGAATGAAGATCTTACAAGAGAAACTCGAGAAGATCTGCATCTTTCTCGGCAATCTCCTCACAGTAGCCGTCGCCGCAGACTCCCGGACTTTGCCACCACTTTGTGTCTTTGTGGCTTTTGTTGTTCTAAAGTCGCGTGAGTCGACTTAAGTGCTTGCCGCGCTGTCTGACAGACCGCCCCGCGTCCGACAGAAGTCGTACTGGGTGACAGTTCCAAGTGAGCGGTTTGGAAATATCGATTCCTGTTTATTTTATCACCTTAATTTTTTTCAGTTTGGTTTTGTCTTGCGCTGCAGAGGTGATCATCCTTTGATCTCGCGCGTCACGGTTCAGCCGGTCCAAGGTGATCGGATTTCACCGTTAAAGTTCTCCATTTGACACCCTACGCCAAGAGAAGGAGGAGATCGTCTGCTCCCAGCAGGGTGTCATTGGATGGTTTTTACGAGCCCGCGCGGCTCGTTTGCCTTAACGCGCCGCGTTTAATTAAGTGCTAAATGGGGAATGGATGCCGGTGCGGACATAATCATAATAATATTTTAATATTTTTCAATAGAGGGCAGAACCCCAGAGTGTCGTACCTTTAGCGCCTAACTTTCAGTCGGCTCTCTGATTACAAGCGGTTCAAAGTCGGTGGGAAAGTTGTCTTACCTGAAAAGAGAAAAGAAAACATAATTTTTTAGACATTTGTCATTCAGTCGACATAGTCGACATATATCGGTATTTCACCATTTTAGCCTAACCTAAATTGCGCAAATACGCATCTCGCTCACGAGAAGTCTAATCTGTCATTCGACCTCTTCCCTCCGTCTCACATCGATAATAATAGCATCAAAACGGGGCGGGAAACACCGGACACGATTAATTATGAGTGCGGTTATGTTCTAGTTCAGCCGCGGTCGCTGACCACCACCACCACCGCCATGCCAGTAGTCCCGGAACCAAACTCTACCAACCTCGAGCTAATGAGACACGCCTAAAGGTCTATTTGGCTCGATGCAGACAGGTTGTCAAAAAGGAACAAGTCGTCGTCCGGGGCCGAGGTTTTGGCCGAGACGGATACGCCGGTCACCTTCCCCAACATTTCGGCGAACGGGGAAAGCGGGATTAAGTGCGGATAAAATTAGAACATTTGGCCACCACCGGCAAGAGTCGGCTTGGTACATAGCGAGCGCGCGAATGATGCACGATTGCGACTGGGAATTTATGGTATGATGATATTTGAAGAGAAATTTGCGCGGTTTGCTGTTTTTGGAATGTTCGAATTGGCAAATGGGCGAAATGTTTGCCCCATTCAGTATCGATTAGCATGTTCAGGTTTGCAGCGATCCGATCAAAAAATTTGTTTTTGTCAACTGGATGTTTCACGGACTGGGAAAAACGTCAACAAAATACACATATCTCTTTGAAGTGATAAAGAGTAAATATAATTTAGTTTTATTATTGATTTGATATTTCACTCAAATGACAGCTACTTAACTTTAACAACAGTAAACTTTACATCATGTTTACATTCTCTTATCATCCGGCCGCTCAACACGCTTCAAGCTGGGATTTTTGGCAGGTCGAAAAATTAAAAAGGGAGATGTGAGCCGATAACTTCACAGCAGCTACCCAGTCAATTAAATTCGAATTCTAAACACATTCTGATTCGATTCGAATCGTATCGAGAAATTAAAAAGAGAGATGTGAGCCGGTAACATGGAGTTAAACTTTCGCAGCTGTCATGGAAAACTTCACAGTAGCTTGACAAAAAGTTTTACTCCATGTTGCACTTTTAATTTCTCGAAACGATTCGAATCGAATTCGTGTTAATAATTCGAATTGAACTGACTGGGAAACAGAAATTTTGTCTACATCTCGGTCAGTTCAATTCGAATCGTAGTAATTAAAAAAAGGGAATTTACACTATTCACAGCAATAATTTTGTTCTTAGTTCAAAATATGAATGAAACAATAAAAATTTCGCCACAAAAATCAATATTGTAAACTTCGGTATCGAAATGTTTGTCAAAATGTGAGCTCAGTATTTAGTGATTGAAGTGAGAATTTTAAATCGATGTTGGTCAACAGTAGTCAAAACCAGCAAAAAACAACTTTGCATAGGAAAAGGTCATAAAATAAACTGAAAAACTGCGTCGATCGACACAAAAAAGCAGTAGCCACTGAACAAAAATCTTTGGAGATTTGTCTGCCATCAAAAAGAAGCAAAAACGTTACTTAATCCACCTTAAGGCGGTTGGTGCCTTCCTCGCATTCATGTTGTATTTTAGGTGGTATTTACAAATTAATTTAAGAGTTTTTTTTATTTTTTTTTCATTTGTTTTTTTTATTATTGATTTTACTTGAAGAGCAATTTTCAATTCTTTTTTTTACCAACTCTTCAAAATAAAGGCTCATGAGTTATATATTACATTAAAAAGTTCGTGTAAATTTTTGTCGAGACAAAATGATGCAGCAACACAATTAATACAGATTTTTCCAGAAGAGACGCAGACACTGCTTAAGCGATGTGGCAACCGGGCGATACGCATGCAAGGGGGTGTGGCTGCCAATCCCCCGCGTGGTCGAAAAGTCAAAAAAGCAAAAAGACCCGGCCTTTGAGGTTATGCAAAATCACCCTTTTTTGTAGCTACAAAAAAACTTTTTCTTGGCATAACTTCAAAAGTACTTCACTAAACAGAATAAAATTTAATAAGGTCTTAGGGGACCCCAAAACGAACAGAATAAGGCGGATCCGGCCAAAATCGGTACAGCCAGTTCTGAGAAAATCGTGTGGAAAAAAATCATGTCTACACACATCCCCACAGACATTTGTTCAGAATTTGATTCTGAGTCGATAAGTATACGTGAAGGTATATCTGAGAGGTGTATTTAAGAAGTTCATTTTTCGAGTGATTTTATAGCCTTGCCTCAGTGAGGTGAGGAAGGCAAAAAACTCACAGACTCGGCACTCTGGACGGGTTAAGAAAAGAGTTGTCCAGGGCGAGGAGTGTGGAGCACCATAAGAAGAAAAAAATCACTTCGGAAATGAGCTATAAATATTATGATAATCGAATTAATGCCAAACGGCCTGTTCGGGAGAGTGGCGTTTCGAGTATCAGGTTTTATTTGCATTTGCGTAGAGAGCGTTAATCCACCTGGCAGGGGTGAAGAAGTTTAACTCAAATATTTTGAAAAGTATTTAGACAAGCATTTTGACCTCAATAAGAACAATTAATTTTATTTTTGGTTTTTTTTTAACTACAGTGGACTTTCTCGTTGTTCATATTGAGAGCTGGAGTAATCAAATTATAGAACGAAAAATCAACGCAATCTATTTGAAGGGACTGAAAAATTTATTGACATCTGGAGCAATATTGATATATAATCGACAGCTAGAGAGTAAACTGTATTACCCACTGATTTTGTATAAATATCTTGAAATGTTTTTTTTATAATTAGGACAAAACTCTGATTATCAAAACCAACTATTAAGACAACCCATTTTGTGACCTTTCCACGGCAGAGCGAGTGGACGTGAGAGTAGAAGAAACAAAAACAAAAATGACGACGCTATCCACTGAACTGAAACGTTGACGATGACAACGAAACGAGAAAGGGAGGATGTGATTAAGTAATCCTCCATTCGATTACCGCTTCGAATCTCTCTCCGCAAACACTGGCTACGCGCGCGCGTGTGTGCAACGCAACAACATGTGAAAAAACAAAAGCCATTCCCGGTGCTTGTGAATGGAGAGGGCAAGTGTGTGTGTGTGTGCAAGGTTTTTTTTTATGAATGAAGCGAGTGCCATGAATGAACGCGGGACTGCGAATCTGATAATGGATTTAGGCATATTAACGAGCCAAAACGGGGACTTTTGGGCGACAAGTGGATCGCTTAAACCATTTTTTTTTTAGAAATAGTCGATAAAAAGTTAAAAAGTCATCTGGTTTGATCGACTTGTCGAACAGTTTCCCATCTGTCAAATATTTCACACGGATTTAAAAGGTTGCAAGTCTCACAACTCACATTATTCTCGAGAGGAGGGATGTGAGCCGGTAACATGAAGTTTTTTCGAAGCCATGGTAAATAAGCTGAATAGAAATGTTGACTATCGAGAAATTAAAAGTGCAACAGGGAGTTAAACTTTCTGTCAAGCTTCTGTGAAGTTTACCATGACAGTTGCGAAAAATTAACTCCATGTTACCGGCACACATCTCTCTTTTGATATCTCGATACTAACTTCAAACATCTCGATAAACTAAAATCCAAATTAACAGCAAGTTAGACCGAACTACTGGTCCGGATTGAGACGTTACAACCTAACCTAAAAATATTTCCCCCGAAATGTTAATTAGGAGCAACACTTCCTTGTACCAAAGATGTGCCGAACCGCCCACCGAAAATGCAATCAATAATTGATAATTAACGAAGAAATACACCTCCTCATTTCCTTCCCACCCAGATATTTCAACGAGGCCTCGGCTGTCTATTAGACATCTAACCGGTAGCGGGGAGGGCCCATCTGCAAATTGGGAGAAAAAGGTAATTAAAAGAAAGCGGAACCGCCACGACCGCGGCGGCCAAATGTCGACAAGCTAGTTCTGGGAGCTCGCGAAAAAAGCAAACATCATGTTCGAACATGCGCTCGTTACTTTTCAAGAAATTTTTTCTCCAGCCGCGGGCATCACCGTTAATTAGAAAAAAACGTCAAAGGGCGGGAAAACCAAACAAACAGGGCCCAGTACTTCTCATTTCCGCACTTCCAACACCGTTTTTTCGCCCACCCGAAGTACCTAAGTGGCCGTGTTTATCCGTGAAGAAGCTACCCAACTTCCTATACCAGACTCACCCAAATTCTTCCACTCAAATCTTGCGGAACATCGTAAACAACAACAAGTTCTTCCGGCAACCATAAAGCGCGCACGCTCGCTGGTCAGACCTTTTCTCCGACCGGACCTTCCACGACCGTAAAGTCGGTCGGAACGAGGTGTTGAAATTTTTCTAATTAAATTTTAAAAGATTCGCCTCATTCGACTTCCGAATGTCCGGCGCAAACTCAGAAGATAAAGATGCCGCCACTTTTTTTAGGGTGGTCAGTCACTCTTTCGAGTAATCCGTCAGTCAGTGACTAGTTAATTAGGAGAAATGAAGAGGAACGCACCGGAAGAAACTTATCGGATTCTGTGTGTGCCGTCTCGCGTTGATTCCGTTAAGTGGCGGCTTCATAAAGCGGTTTTAGCGCGCCCATTACTAGGAAAGAATTTGCATGAGACAACCGGAAAATGGGGCCCCGAAATGACTCAGCGAGACAAGTAGGCCATTGGGATACCGAAGTGTACTTTTTTAGAGAATACAAACTGATCAACTCGACTGGGAGTTTGACAGGTCTGGAGTACTGCCCACATCTCTATTGTTACGTCGATCTGAGAAACGCTAAATTTGAAATACTCAAAATCCCAAAAACTTAACCCAACCATTTCAACTTTCCGAGATTTCGGCTCATTCACCCTGAAATGTGTTTCTTTGAACCCTTTTTGCGACCATTTATCAGTTTGTTCCATCCGACCAAAACCAGTTCCGTTCGCACCTGTTCTCGCGCGGGACTCCAGAAACCAGATTTAGTCCGCGCGAGGGCACTTTCATTAGCCCAGCGTACATAAATTTACCGGGCGGGCAGATGTCCGAAGGAGAGCCCCTTGCTTCGCTTAAGGTGATAATAATCGTCGTGCGACCCTCCTGCCGGCTTCATTAGGCTCCGCTGGCTCCACTGGAGGCTGCCCGCTCTTAACACCGCTGATTAATATTCATTTTACATGCTACACGCAACCCCAGGAGATTGAACTTCTTTTTTTCAGTATGATTCTGGTTTTGAAGGGTGAGAAAAAAATGGTTGACTGTCAAACTGTGAACTGTCAAAAAATGGCGTACCCGAGTCTATTAGAAGTCTAGCTGACAGATTATGATGTCGCGAGCGACAACAAAGTAGGCAGGTGCGTACTCCATAGGCAAAACCTCGAATCAACAGATGAGGCGGCAATGTTTGTAAACATATGTTACGTACGACAGGCATTTGACAGGAAGTGGCAGCTTTTCGTCGTTTTCTTCTTCACTTCGGGGATGTTCCATTATCCTTCGTTCCGATGCGATGTGGTGGTAGAGGCAAAAATAGAAAATGTGGTTAGAAAAAATACGCATTAGTGCCATCTGCAGCGACGCGTTATAAATCGCAGGGCAATGGAGTCGGACCCGAATTCAGTTGAGTCGGAAATTTTTGAGGACCCGGAGTCGGAGTCGTAAAATTAACCGAAGCCGGCGAGTTGACCAACTACTTTGTAAGAGACTTATTGTTGGAGTCAAAGTCGTTGGAACCTAGTATTTGTTGAACGACAACGGATTGAACCGAAGCACGCTGATTTTCTCCCGGTCGATGGTTTGATATCAAACGGCCGAACCGGTTCAACCTCGCACACATGTGTGGACGCCAGGAGATTACGCGCGTCGCAGAAAATAAAAATCGCTTCAACGGCTTAAAAGTAGTTCGTTCCCACGGCCTGCTCGGCTTGTGTCCGTCCGGCCGAGCTCTTCGCCTTCTTGGTTTTATTGGGCTCAACGAATGAAAAAAAACCTGTGCAGTCGCGCGACCTGCTCAGCGATCAACATCTGCGCTGATTCGGCGACGACGACGAGAAAGAGAGAATGACAGAATCCAGACTTGCGCGAGGAAGGAAGGAAGCTGTGGTGACGGACGAACCGCTTAAAGGATGGATTAGCATACGAAAAGTAAACCAAAATCGCTCGGTGACACAAGCTAGCGGTTGGCGGTTGCGACCCTTTCTCGAGCTGTCACCTTGACAGCTGGAAGGGCCTAATTGCAAATTTTGCAAAAAAGCCCTTAGGGAAGACTTTTTTTTGAAGGCCCAACCCCAACGGCCGAGCATTTCTTTTGCCAAATTAATGAAAATTGAAAATAATAAAAAGATAATGACTTATCTCCGGTTCGCTGGGTTTCTGTTTTTTTCGCCTCTCTTTTGCTTCGCCAGCATCTTTGCGTATTCTCCACAGGGAGCGCGTGGGTCGTCACCGTAATGACCCTCTGCGTCGAGTGCGGCTACTCGAGTTATGTGACCCACCTTTATAAACTGTTCGATAATTTTAAGCACAAAGGGCCCATCATTTCAAGTTTCGGCCCAAAGCGCCACTTGCGAGTCTTGCTCTTTCGTGAATCACTTCACGTAATTCTGCGCGCACTATCAGGGAGCTCGGTCCGTTTAATAATATGTACGCCGCGCGAACCGTAAAACTGGCACTTGTTATTATATCGAGGGAGGTCTTTTGGTATGCACCGACTGTGACCTGTCCGTATACTTCTTGGTTATGCAGCGTACGCCACGTCGCGTGCCCCTGCGTCAAAATTGGCCACAGAATGGTTAATCAAATTCTGTCTGGTGCCTGGTCTGGTCTGGCCTGGCACAGAGAAAGGGAATTTATAGCGGAAAAGAGCACTCAGGTCTGGAGGACATGTTTCGGGTTGTCGAAAGCGTCAGCGGACAGGACACACTTAGCGCATCGATGATTAGTTTCACTTTCAACCAACGAGCTCGGGATTCTGGCTCGGTTACCCTATGTTGGGTAAAAAAAAGTTCCAAAATCGAAATCGTCGCGACTGGGTTGATTCGGTTGATAAGCTTAAATTAGAGATGTGAGTGGTTTGCCATTGAATGTCAAAATCCCAAATAGAAAAAAGTCGACACGTGGGCCTCCAAAAATCTAGCCATATAAATGCCACACTCAAAGTAAAAAGTATCCTTTTTTCAAGTTCACCCGTCGTCACCCTTTAAAAGGGTATCAAAAATGTACTGAATTTGACATACCCTTTTAAAAGGGTGACGCCGGGTGAACTTTAAAAAAGGATAGAAAGTATCCTTTTTGAGGATTGAAAGTACCCTTTTGAGGGATACTTCTGACTTTGAGTGCATACGAACAGGCCTGGCTCATTTAAAAAAAATGGCATCAAGAAAATCATAAGAGAGATGTGAGCCGGTAACATGGAGTGAAACTTTCCCAGCTGTCATGCAAAACTTCACAGAAGCTTGACAGAAAATTTAACCTCATGTTGCACTTTAATTTATTCGATACAAAAAGTCGGCAAACGACATCGTCACGACTAGATTCCTAGTCAGTTAAATTATAATTCTGTAAACGAATTCGATTCGAATCGTAGGTATACAAATTTAGTTTCAAATGGGTTCGTATCGAGAAATTAAAAGTGAGAGTGTGTGCAACATGGAGTTAAACTTTCTGTGAAGTTGCTGTGAATATTTACATAGAACTATGAAAAGTTCAATTCCATGTTGCACGCACACACTCTCACTTTTATTTCTCGATTCAGAATTAGAGATGTGAGTGGTATCATGTGAAATGTCAAATCCCAGCCAGCAAAATGTCAAACGCCCAGCTGATAACCGGTCCAAAACCGCACCCGCCAGAAACTTTTACAAACGAGTCAAAAAATTTCATCTCATTGGATTATGCGGGGCTGTCACAAATGACAAATAATGAAATTAAGTCACTCTGAATACATTGTTGTGCACGCAGAGCATAACTGCGCCCCTTACTGGCGAAAGTGTGACAGAGGCTGCGTGCACTACAGAGAGCGAGAGCGAGCAGGAGGAAGAGTCATAGTGCAATTTCGTGATGATGCATCGCGATTCTCCTGCAACCAGGCGGCACCGTACAGAGATGATGCACCGGAAATTAGTAATCAGAACAGCATGTGTAAGTGTGCGTACTGCCCTCCGGAGTAGTCGACGACGACGGTGATGATGATGCTGTTTCACTACCGCTACCGCTACAGGCGGCAGGCTGATTCAGTAGTTTCCACGGCCACACTCTGTACAAGAGACCTGGAGCTGGAGATAAAACTTGCTCTCGTCGTCGTCGGCAGGGAAGACATTATAAATAGACTCCACTTCACTGGTACATGGATGCATATCAGAGGAAAACAAGTAGCCGCCCTATATCAGATCGTAGCATGCGCTGGAAAAGTCAAGCAAACAAGCAATACCTATTGGTGGGCAAAATTTCCTGGAGGGTAATCAAATTGATGCGAGCCTAAGTGGACCTATTGTGGCGTAAATGATTAGAAAACTTAGACAAATGTTTGTTTTGACTCGGACGACTCCATATTTCAATATGTCAAACAGAAAAGATTGCGTCACAATTCGACCCTGGTCGGCATTTTCAAATGACTTCCAAATTGATACGTTAAAATGACCGACAAAGTCGCCACAAACGGCCAGCTTTGATCTTTTGCAGCAGCTTACTATTCGGAAAGGCAAAAACATCCAACAAGAAGTACAACGCCAAGCCAAGCAGTCTGGCACGGACAAAGTCTAACCGGGATCGGATTAAACGAGTGTAGGCGCTCGGTTGTCTGTTGTAGGTTGTCCGGCAGTCCCGTCGGCCATGTAAACAATGCATAAATTCTAGCCTCATGATGGTTATTTACAAGCAGCGAATCTTTTTGATATTTGATATGAACTTTTTTTATACTCCCGAACCAAACGCGAACCAATAATAATGAAAATATAAAACAGATCACAGATGTGCACGTGGGCATTTTTCTCACTTCTGCGTCGTTCTATCCATCTTCCCTCGCTCGAAAAAAAAACTTTCCCGATAATTATTCCCGGTGTGGTTTTGTTTATTTGTTTATTTTCATGTCAGTGGAAGCGTTTCTCCTTGTTTTCGGACAACAATCGCGTGCCCCCTCCTGTCCCCTCCCTGCGTAAACATCCACGCGTACTCTTTGGGATGCCCAAAAATACACTTTCTTTGCTGGTTTCTCGGGCAGCTTCTGGACAGTTTTATTAGACATTCTGACGACAGGGAAGCGCGCGCAGAGTCGTTGCGATGAAATTGTATTGAAAACAATCAACATCAATCTGCTCTATGGGTTGCACGTTATTAGAAAGGAAATGGGGAATCTATCACTACTATGCTCTTAAAAGTTTAAAAGTTTTGGCAAAAATTCTCCTCTTTTACAGCTCATAATAAATCCATCGCAATTTTAGATTTATTGCATTAAATTAAAGACATTGTTTTCAAAAATATTTTAGAAGAATTCCTATATTTATCAAAAAAAAATATTACTGGGGATTAAGGACCTAAAACGAGAATCAAATTTGATTTTGGAATATTTGAAGCATCCGTTAATTTTTTTTTTTTCAGAGAAAATGAATATCCGGGATTTAAATCTGCGAGGAGAATCTCTTCGAAAAAGATTGAGATTACCTCGCAACGAAGAAAGTGCGCAATGAATGGAAAGGTCCAATGATGCATTTTGAATAACAACAAACCAACAAATCAAGCAGGCAGCCCGTCGATTTTGGATAAACAGGACGTTGTCAGAGAGATGCAGCAGCATAACAACAGAAAAAGAAGCGCAAGACATTTAATGAACTCTGACTTTTCACGCATCTTCCCCAAACAAGACGTGTGATTTACGCTCTCGGAGTGCCCAAATGGTTGCTACTGGTTGAAGATGTTAACTTTTTTTTGCATAATTTTCCGGTGTTATTTCGGGCTGGTGTGCATTCGAAAGGTTTCTTGAGGAAGTCTTAGATACACACACCCTCTGAGACAGCGCGCACAGGAAATCATCACCTCTCACGCCCCGCGGACTGATGGATGCTGGAAAGTTTGTATCATTTTTTGCCAGCATTTCCGCCAGTTATGCATAGGAATAAATTTATCGATGGAAATCGTTACGTTTTGATACACCAGAAGCTAAGCCGTGTAAAATAAACTAAAACTCGTGCGCGATTGATGTTGGATCACGCAAACAAAGCGAATAAAAACTTCAAAGATCTGCTCCGCTACCTTTATGTTGCATCGCATTGCGTCCAAGTTTGACATTTGAGAAGGTGATTAGCGACGTGCTCGAAATTAAGCAGATGGCGCTAGGCAAAAGACCTCAAATGGAGAATTTTGACATTCTTCGCACCGAACGCCACGCGCTCTGTTTACAAACAATCGCGTTCGCTCATCCTCAAGTTGAAATTAACCAGTGGCGCCAGTAGTGCTGGGCCAACCTCAGCACATTCCCAAAAATGTGGGAACCCCACCTGGAAGAAAACGTGTCATGTCATTTCACACCCAAAGTGCCCAACTATCCAGCAGTGTTTAATTAATGCACTTTTACGGACCGATGATGTGTTGTTTACCTTTGCCGAGTTCGGCAGCCATCTTGGATCCGGGGGCCAGAAGTGTCAGAAACGGGTCAGTCTGAGCCGATCTGGCTCGAATCGTCGTGCTCAAATCAGCGCGGTTCGCTGAATATGCCGTGTAAATTTGCAAGTTTGATCGGCCTGAACTCGCCAGGTGAATACACCTTGGACTTCTTCTTGTTGACCGGGCTATTATGTTGCCTGCTCGGAGCCGGTTGGACCTGAGCGATGCTTTTACAACACTCAACCAGCCCACTTTGATTGCCGTCGATCTCTCGCGTGTACGATTTATTGGATGAAATCTGAATCGACTACTGGTTTTTATCATTATATCAATTTTGCTCCCTCCTCCTCCTTGGCACCACTTCACGTCTCCACGCTGGTCTGCGGTCCGGTGGAGGTCCGAAATGGAACCTTCTTTCTTTGTTTTGTGCTACTGCGGAGCGCTTCGCGCAAAGATGTTCTTCCCTCCCCGCGATCTCGTGAATCGAGCCACTTAATTTATAGGCATCGCACTACTACTGGTATTTATATTTATCGTTTTATTGAAACTATTTTCCATTAGAGATATAGATGTGCAGGGAGAGCCAACCAGCGGGCTGAAACTATCGATTATATCCATGTGAATGGACTGGCCCTGTCTTTGAAGGGGTTAGGGGTTGTACTGGATCCCGACGGGGAGAAAATTGTCGATTCATGGTAGAGCATCATCGATTTTTGAGTGTGTGGTTTTATTACGAAAAGAAGCTGTTCTCCTCGAAAGGGGCAATAAAACCATTTAAAGTCATTACTATTAGCATGAGAAGCCAAGGAACTTTTGTGTAAAAGTTGTCTGAGGGTATTATTATCCTAGACACCAGCGGTCAAAGGCACTCGGAGATTCAAGGTCGACGGGGGTGAGCTCGAGCTGATAGCTAGTGGCGACGGTTGTCAACTGTCAAAGCACAACATAAGTTCTAATCGGTCAAAGCCACTGAACCGGCTCCAACCAGCTTCCAACCAGAACGGTACTACTGGGATTCAACCAAAACACCGCACTGCTCACATCTCTCCGTTTTGTTGACAGTCCCGTAATCCCAGTCGGTAAAATCTTCGATAAACGATTTTTTTTCGGGCGCGGACTCCGGTCAATCAGTCGTATCGTTTCGCAAAGGCGCAGCCGCCACTCATTCATAATTTCAAGCTGAATGAAATGCAAAACTTTGTCGGCACGTAATGTAGTAGCTCGCGGCGGCATTTTTAGAAAGGTTTTCCTTTCTTTCGCTAAAAACCGGTTATCCTCCGAGGGGCGCGCGCACAGCTATTCATTTAGCCAAGTGGTAGCTTCTAAATTTTAGTCAGAGTCTAATGGACCTGAGGTCGGAGCGCTCCCCGACTAGAGCCAAGTTGAATCAATTAATCCCATTCGTCGTGAATGATTTTACGCACGACGCCGGAAACGGCGTCCGAGGCTCTTTCTCCCGGCTACCGGTCTTACGCGGGTCAGATGTCCCGGGGTCGTCCTCGCGGAGCCCTCTGGGGCATCTCGTAAAAACGCCGGATTATTGAAACAGTAAAATCTTAAATTATATTACAAAAATAATTACCACCGAAACGAAGCGGCACCCTCGATCCCTATACTTATAAAGCTTTTTAGACACTCTCCGATGGGCTGGACCACGAGCTCGCTCGGTGAATCGGGCCGCGCGGAGTCAAAGGTAATAATGGAGGCTTTTAAAAACACACCAACTGAAGACGGCGGCCACTTCAATACCAGTAGCTGTTGCTGCTAAGCCCGCCCGAAGCGCCATCAATCCACGTCGTCGTCCAGAGAGAGAAAATGCCTCTTTTTTTGTTCGTGGCCTGGACCTGGTAATAAAATTTATATAGATTTTAAATTGTTGTGTAAAAAGATTAAAAAGTATACATACTAAACCATTAATTATGTTCGATTATTGAAATTGAACGCGCGGCCTCGGGCCTTGCCGCGATGAGAGATGGATGAGTCGAGTACTCAGCAGAAGCCAAAAGTACGCGAACGAATTCGGGGGAAGAAAAGAGTTGTTGGGCCCGTAGGAGTTAAGCACCCGGACCCAAATTATGGTAATTAATATTTCCAGGGCCTTTCTAGCAGCCCTCGCGTAACTTGGGGATGAGCTCTTAACTGACAAAGTACTGCCGACTGGGGTGAATCGGGACTACAGTCTGAATAGGGACAACAACTTTTAAAATACTTGAAATCTAGTAGAATGTCGTAATGAATTTGATTTTTTCTATTTTGAAACAAAAAAAATGTAAACAAAGTGTCCCACTAAGTGCCTTTAATTGTGTTCCAATTGGGTCCTAAAATGAAGCTTAGATTGCTGATATTATTGTTTACAGCGATAAAGCTTATTTTTCTTAGTACAATGACCCTTTGTTCAACCACAAAGAGTTTAAAATGGATTTTTAAATCAATTTTGAAAAATTAACCTCGCGATCCTTCTTGACAGAAAAGCTCCTACTTGACAGCTCGTTCCAAGGGGACCATAGTTGATCCAAATGTTATCTTCCAAATGTTATCTTGTCAAAAAAATTGTTGCGTTAAAATGAAAAAAAGTGTTCAGAAATGGTTTTTAACCGTGTTTTTTACCGTTTTACATAAAAATTGACATAGGGCTTTAGTACCCAATTGCTAGAAAAGCATTCTTTCAACCTACTTTACATTATTTTTTTTCCACCTAGGACCACACAATCACATTAGCTACCACTTCTCGTCTCCAATCGATGCACTTGCCCCGACCTAAAAGCATTTAGTTCTCTGTCGTCGAGTGGACTCGCTAATTGAGTTGTGGAAAAAAGAACAGCATCATTTGCTTCTTCCTAGAGCGACCAACATCTCCGTACAACGACATCAAAGTCCTACAACAGCAAACAGTCGAGAAACGTCAAAGTAGCAACAGGGCGAAATTCAATTATGGCGGACGCGACCAACGGTCATCGCTCAGCATCCGATACTGAGCAACGACAATCAGGAGCAAAAATGTGTGTGCTCACTCGCGGCCAGACGTTCGGTGAAGGAATTTTTCAATTTGGTTCCGAATTTGATTAGCTGTGGCCGCCGGAACAACGCAAGTGGAACCGACGAGGGGTGCGAGGTGCGCACGTGTCAGACGGCGAAGAAATCCCTGCCACAAATGTAAACAACCACGTTGTTTACAGGCAAGTGACAAATTTAAATTGAATTTGAATTAAACTCGCCTCGGGATGTAATTAAGACATTGACGAGCCATCTTGGCAACAGAGAGAAATATAGAGCGAGTCTAGTCTGCTTGGATGTTTACCCACACCCCCAACGCCTTGGGGGTCGTCCCGAGCGTGCAAAAGTGAGGTTACAATTTTAATAATAAGCTCAAAATGTCAATATTTAATTAGCTGTTCTGTTTTACTGCGCGCGCTCTCTCTGGAAATGAGCCGGGACTTTTCTTATCTGCAAGCGAGTGAGGGCTATTAATGGCTCATTACATACGTCTACTCGACGGTGGAGTGAGCGAGCGAGAGGAAAAGGACCGGCACGCTTTGATCTTTTGGTATGTTTAAACATTGCTTACCTCGCTCTCCCCGGAGAACCGATTCCGAGGAAAAGAACGCAGTGGACACGCCGAAAATGGTTGAAGGATAATTACGGGGCTTACCTGCAATTAGAAGGAAAACACAAGCAAAAATTAATTAATGTTCGATTTCGGGGTTTTGAAGACAAAAAAAAACATTTCCATCCAAGAGCTCAGTGATCAGTATTGAAGTGGCATAGCATGCTGCGAGCACGATTCAACAAAAGAATCCACCGAAAAAAAATAACACGCTAGATAAAGAAAACCCCGAAACAAGGTGTGCATATTGACAGTTGCTTGACGCAACGACGCGGCAAATGTCCAAAGTGCGACGGAGAGCCGTACCAAATTTTAAATGACCGGATATTTGCCTCGACGCACACACACACACACCACGAAGTCGCTGGAGAAAGCATACACACGTGCTGACACCTTAAAGGGACGGCGAGTTGCGCAAAAAAAAAACTAAAAGAGAAGAATCAATTTCGCAATCCCAAACAGATTTCGTGTAGATTGCCAGCCGCTTTTTTCCGACTGGGTGACGACCAGATAATGACGTTTCGCTGCGCGAACCGCTTCGTTGCACCGAGCCGATTGTTTGTAAACAAAGTGTTGCAAAACTTTGGCAACTTATCTAGCTTTAGTGATGAAGTCAACTCAAGGTAAGTTTATATCAAGGAATAAATTTGCCTAATAAGTTCATTAACCCGCAGGTAGCCAGTTCCCGCCGTTTTATTGTCCTAGAACGCAAAGCCAGAAGCGAAAGGTAATAAATCTGCGCGCGGTTTCCTGACTGATTGGCGTCTTTTACGACCATCAAAATGGCCTATTCCGGCGGCGGATTTTAACAACCCTTCGCACAGGCGCGCCTAGACGTTTAATCGGATTATCGTTTCAGAGCAGGCACCAATTCGCAACCGGGCTCCGCATGTCCGGTGACTGCCGGACGGTCGGAACTCCACCCCGGAAGACTTTCACCGCGCACTGATTGATTTTCGCTGGCGCGCCCCCAAGACCCCTCGAAAACCCTTATCTGGATCATTAATTACGCATATATGCTTCGGGTTTCGGTTCACGGTCTAATGACCGGACCCATCGCCGGGAAGAGGAGGAGAAGGAGCTGGGACGGACGGGAATTGGTGCCACGCATCCGACCGCTCGGGAAGCGAACGGAGATAAAAATAATAATAAAAGACAGCGAATTTAATATTATTCATCTTCATCCCTTTTCGTTTCAGGCCCGTTGCTCCGCGCTCGGGACCAATTCGTTATCAAACGAGCACGGCTGAAGAAACTGGTCAAACTGGTCCTTTTGCGACCCAAGACGGGGCTAACGAAGAGCCACGCGACTATTTTCTCAAGCAATAAAATTCAGATTTTCTCGTAAGAGTGTGTTCATCGGCTTCGGGTTTCTTTGTTATCAAGCAGTTGAGCGCATTTTGATCGATCGGGCCCGGTTCCAGAGGAGATACCCGGGTTAGTACGCCCTCGACCGTAAGCTCTTTCAACCTCAGTCACCCTGTCAACACAGTCAATTAGCTTGTTTGCTATAGAACAACCATTCTGTCAACTGTCAATGCCCGTCGAACTCAAACCCAGCATCCCCTACGCGCCGAACTGCGCGATCTCCAGCGTGAACTGGGCGCAAAAAGGGAACGTAAAATTAATAACAACCGCTCGCTGGATCCTTCGGGTTCTTCCGTTCGCGTGGCTCCTTCGCAAAACTGCGTGAGAAGATCTCCGGCGAACGAACCCGCGGCGGAGGTCTTCATCACCAGAAGCGACACAAGAACCGCGATCCTGCGTCCGTCCGTACCTTCGTCTGCCCGTACGACGGGTTGCTCCTGCGGGCAAGACGGCGCGGTTAATTTATTGTTATTGTTATGACTTTTATATTCATCTTTTGCGCTGCACTTTGCTTTTTGTCCGAACGGGTGCGCGCGAGCCGAGGATCTTGAATGAATCTCGTGCGATGAATGGAAGAAGCTAGTCTGAAGAAGCAGAAGGTGTGCGCAAGACTCGATACAACTTACACCAGAGGATCACGACGAGGAGCCTCGGAGTCAAGTGATTTTTACATATACACGGTCGATATGTTGTTTCCAGTGCAGATTTTTTGCCGCTGTCTTGTTTTTACTCTTAACTGATTGCCGCAGGATTGTAAAAAGTGAATAAAAAGGGAGCCAAATGGGCGAGCGAGAGACCTACCAGGGCGAGCAACTTGCCTTGGTTTGGTAGAACTCATCTGGGTGTTTACATTGTGTAGTCAATGTCCGCTTCTGAACCGACATCTCGATACGATTTGAATCGTATTCGGTTTCAAAATTCGAGTTTAACTGATCGATGGCATCGATATTTTTCTATCTGGGATTTTGATACTTCACGAGACACAACTCACATCTCTAATCTAAGCTTCTCCACTCAGTCAGTTCAAATCTAGGTTCAAATCGAATCGTATCGAGAAATTAAAAAGAGAGATGTGAGCCGGTATCATGAAGTGAACCTTTTGCAGCTGTCATGGAAAACTTCACAGCAGCTTGACAGAAAGTTTAACTCTATGTTGCACTTTTGCAATTCGTATACGATTCGAATCGAATTCCGTTTCAAAATTCGAATCGTACTGACTGGGAGATTGACAACTTTCGAAACGGTCATATTTTAGTAAACAGTAACCCAGTCAATTCAATTCGAGTTCTGAACATGAATTCGTTTCGAATCGCGTACAAATTTCGTATTGTAATGCCGGTTCCTTGTTTGAGCTGGTGTTGACTAACAAACTGTTCACTAATTTATTTTGATAGCTAAACAATGGATAAACACGAACAGGTATCTGACCGCTTTTGAATCGGTTATGATTGTAGTGAACAATTTTGTGTGAGAAATCACACACTCATGCCTCATGAAAAAACGAAGTCAAACAGTAAGCTTCTGAACCGGTTATAAAAGAGAATTCGACTAGAATTTGCCGATTTTACCAGTTGCTTAATCAATGGACAAAAACATGTTAAATGTAGCTCGGAGAGGTTATGACCTTTTTAGACACCTAGAAAGCGTCGTAAACCCTTTTTATTGAATCGGTTAACAATTAAGTGCTCTCAACTTATTCAAAATTCACCCTGAAAGGGATGTTTGCCGCCAATCGGGCGGCCGCCATAGTACTAGACAGAACCGTTTTACGACCGCGTCCCGCCGCACGTACTGACCCTTTGCACAAATAGACGACACGTAAAATGGTGCGTGCCTTCCATAATTGATCGAAAATTTTACACTTTTCTCCAAAAGGCTCAGCCTTCCGAATTACGAACCGTAACCTGATTCATTGATCGCGCTCAATGGGAAAGGTTAACGGGAGGCAGAACAAAAAAATCTTTCAAGCGCCTTCGGGTCCTGCAGCCACCGAACCGGTTCTCCGGAGTTCTCCGCTCATCTTGATCTGGATATTTTAATCCACTTCCAGAGGGTAGCGCAACATAAAAAAAAGAATCACAAGAAGTGTGTTTAATGCCCTGAGTTTATTTTTAATTCTGCACGATGAACAAGACGACGACGGCTAGTTTTAATGAAGAGGTGAAGGCATCCGCCGCGCGGCCACTTGATCGGTTCTGATAACCGCTTCAGCTTTATGTCCTTTGTACGATTGTTGTGTTTTGCTAATAGATGGCGGTCTGGTTGCGCTTGTTTGCTAACAAATTGTGTGTCGTTTGAACACCTGAAGTTGGAGTTGGACAACGCCAACTTTGACCAGCAGGTCCGGGATGCATCTAATTAATTACGGTTGGCTATTCCTGGCTGCTGACAATTATCAACCGAAAGAAACTCGGTAAATAAAAGTGGGCTCTAATGGAAGACTGGAAAAATGCTGGCGGTTTTAAAAATAGCAATATGCAGGTGCATACGAAGGTCTAGCCATTAGCAGTTTGCGTTCTGACGTTCTGTGAAGACGTTCTTGTCTGTTAAAAAAGGGGGCGCCATAAACGGCACAATAAAGTCATAAAGGTGAGGTCTTACAAACAAAAAAGAGTAGTTTGTTTATCAGCTATTCCCACAGCGCAAAACGGTTCCGAATGATGGTCACCTGTCTCGACACAGGCGGCAGCACTGTCGCCACTTTGCGGCGAAATTGGATTGATTTTTTTTTGGTTTTGTTCGGTTTTACGATCGCACGAATATCGATTAGACGCCGTCGCACGGGCCGGCGACACTGCGCGATGATGACTGGTTAACTGCGTGTTCTTGGAGGTTTTTATTGCGACCGTATTCCGGGCACGTGCTTTCAATTTTCGGCAACGAGCGCCGGCCGGAACATCTTTTTGGCGGCTCCTGGCGTCGCGGGTTGACACAGCTATTGATTGAACCGGTTCGCTTGACAGTACCACTCCAAACATTTCGTAATAATTTTATATTGTTTGAAGATCTCAAATTTCATCACGAAATCGCTTCAACTTCACCCGTCCCAGCCGGAGGCCATCGCCAGTCCCTGATCGTGTCTAAATTAAATCGATCAATATCCAGCGGCGACTGCTAGCCGTCCTCACTTTTTTCACTGTTCCCCTTAAACGCTTTCCCAAAGCAATTGATTAATGATTAAGTGATTTCGAGCCCCCCGTCAGAAGAGAAGATTCTTCTTGGGGACGCGACGAAACCGCGAGGCGCGTCATGGAGACAACGATCGTTATTGTGAGCTTGGAGGGCTCTATTTTGAAGCCTAATCAGCTGACTTAACAAGATTTGGTTGCCCCGCTGATCTTGTTTGGTACAAATATCTTATTTGTATTAATTAGCTTGACGTATGTTTAGCCGAATAACCGATAAACCCCCTAAGTTGGCTTAACTGTCTTCGAATCGGTTTTGCTGTTCAGCTAGTTTTCAAACTGGGATTGTGTTCATTTGTAAGACGTCAAAAACAAAGGAGAATGGGCAAATTTGGTCCAAGGATGTACACGAACGGGACCAACTTTTTTCGAAAGATCTCGCCGAGACATGAAAAAAGTCTTCTGGACCAACTCTCTAAACCCCGGGGTTCAAAAGTTACATGCTGTTGAAGTTTGAGCATTTTGGGTTAAAATGTACAAAAAATCGAATTTTTGCTATTTCTAAAATCATTCATGAAATCTCTGTTTCTTATGGATTTCGATGACTTCATTCGACGCGTCTATGAGTTCTGATATGTCTTAGCATGATTGAAACATGATTTCTCTTGTTTTTATCCGTTTGAACCGTTTGTGCAAGAGGCATCCCATAGAAACAAGTCGAAACTTCAAGGTTTTAAAACCGGGTCCAACCCAGACTGCTTCAGTGAGTATGGAAGGCTTCAGTGCAATGTTGTAACAACTTATTGGGATGGTCTGAGTCATCCGAGAACTCCTTGGAGTTAAGACCGGTGAGTCTACCGCCGTAACAAGCAAGATGTCGGCGGTTTTTGACCACGGATCATACCCGCATGGTTTCAGTGAGTATGGTAGACTACTATGCTAATGTGTTAGGATGTCCTGGGTCATCCAAGGACTCCCTGGAGTTATGATCTGTAGGTCTACGGCTGTTACAAGGACTTCCTGGAATGGTCCAGAACATCCCAACATAACAGCAATACAGTCTGCCATACTCAATGAATCTTTGCGGTTATGATGCGCGGTTAAAAATCATCGACCTTTTTCTTGTTACAGTGACCCAAATATCTAAACTCCAGGGAGTCCTAGGATGACCAAAGCCATCCCAACACATTAACAAAGCAGTCTACCATACTGTATGAAGCTATGCGTGTATGTTCCGGGGTCAAAAATCGTCGACCTCTTGCTTGTTACGGCTGTAGTTCCACAGATCATAACTCCGAGAGTCCTTGGATGACCCAAGACATCCTAACACATTAGCAAAGCAGTCTACCACACTCACTGAAGCTATGCGGGTATGTTCCGTTGTCAAAACCGGTCGACATTTGGATTGTTACGGTAGTAGACCCACAGATCTTAACTCCAGGGAGTCCTAGGAGAACCCAGGACACTCCAACACATCAGCATAGTAGTCTACCATACTCACTGAAGCCATGCGGGTATGATCAGTGGTCAAAAACCGCCGACATTTTGCTTGTTACGGCGATAGACTCACCGGTCTTAACTCCAAGGAGTTCTCGGATGACTCAGATCATCCCAATAAGTTGTTACAACATTGCACTGAAGCCTTCCATACTCACTGAAGCAATCTGGGTCGGATCCGGGTTCAAAACCTTGAAGTTTAGACTTGTTTCTATGGGATGCCTCTTGCACAAACGGTTCAAACGGATAAAAACAAGAGAAATCATGTTTCAATCATGCTAAGACATATCAGAACTCATAGTTTTTGCTGATACGCGTCGAATGAAGTCAAGAAAATCGAAATCCATAATGAAACAGAGATTTTATGAATGATTTTAGAAATAGCAAAAATACGATTTTTTGTACATTTCAACCCAAAATGCTCAAAATTCAACAGCATGTTGAGGGGTTTAGAGAGTTGGTCCAGAAGACTTTTTTTCATGTCTCGGCGAGATCTTTCGAAAAAAGTTGGTCCCGTTCGTGTACATCCTTGGACCAGCTCCCATACAAATTTGCCCATTCTCCTTTATTGGCAGTTAAGCCAACTGATTCGCACCCAGTCGAGAGTAGAGATCCTAAATAGGGAGACTGGACGAAGTGAATTTGACGTACCTAAACAGACGCGAGTTTGACGTATCCAAACGAGCATTTGCCTTTACGCCCCAAGGGAATGGTGGAAAGAGAGGAATCACAAATCCGTATAAATAATTTCAAGATTTTTCAGGTGTAAACCGAAAACGCGATCAAAAATTAAAGTGGAAGAATAAGGCTTTTAACTGCTTATTTAATTGTCGGTGTACAGGACGCCGCACTGTTTAATCGTCAATTCAATTTTGCAGTCCAAACCCAGTCATTGAATTGGAAAAATAAAATCTTTTTCAAATTTTCTTTTGTTGATTTGTGTGCACCTACGTCGAAGACCAAGATTGTTTACTTTTTGCTCTTTGGTCTGACAGTCTTGGTCTGACAGATTTGGTCTGTCAGCTTTATCATGGATTTTGGTCTGGTCTAGGCGAGGGATAGGACACAGCACCTTCCTGTTACGCCCAGCAAAACTTATCAGTATTGCCAAGCTCAAAACATACGTTGCCAGATCGATTTAGCAAGCTTAGACCAGTCTCCCTATTTAGGGTCTCTAGTCGAGAGTATTTCCAGCTCGCAGACCCAGCCCGTTGAGTTCAAATTCTGAACACGAATTCTTTTTGAATTGTAAACGAATTCCGTTTCAAACCGCAAATCCCGTTTGAGAGTTCAATTTGAGTTGACTGGGTAGTTTGACGTCTCCCAAAAGAACCGCATCCCAGTTTGAAAAAAACCAAGCTGAACCGCGAAACCCGATTCGTTGACAGTTCCGCCAACCGATTTGCGACCCCAGCTTGAACCACCCACACCGACGCGCGAATTAATCGGTCATTCGACAATCAGACGCCAATTGGACGATTGATCGATTATCGTCATTATTGGCAATTGGTCTTCCGAGAGGGAAGGCGAGGAGGAAATGCAGTGAAGGCAGGAATCTCGGGAGCTGCGTGGAGGAGAAAGATTGGGAAAATTGTACAATTTTCTCGAAATTATTCGTTTTTTTTTCTCGTTGTTTCCAGTGGCAGCATAAACGTGTGGGAGATATGCAACGCTGCTGGAGAGTTTGGAGCTGGAACATCAACGGGTGGCCTCCCGGTTGGTTGTTTAATTTTTCGATGAATAATTTTGGGGCCGATAATCGAAGGCATTAACTCGATGATTTGATGATTGATTTATTAAGCCAACTCCGGGGGGCGTTTGTTTTGGTTTTGTTTGGGGGTCGAAGTGATCACGTCGTTGATGTTGTTTTGGGTGGGTGATCGATTCGTTGTCGTCCACCAGGTCACGGCAGAAGAACCGTACGAACTGCGGTGTTCCCGTGGTTTCCGGCCCATTCTCTGGCCATCGTCAGGAAACGGCTCGTAAATTATATTATCGATGATCGGCGCAGACAGGCCCCCGTGCGGATGATCGGGGGCCCGTTGATTGGATCGTTCTGTATGGCGTGGAGAGGTGAAGTGGAACCGGAAAATGTGCGGCAATTTGGCAAATTGGTGGCGCCCTCGTTGAGTAAGCGGTTCCGGTGCGTTTTTTGGTGGCTCCAAAGGGGTTGATTGGTGGTTAAGTGGTTGAAACTTTGAAAACGAGGGATTCGGACCCATCAGCAACAAGGACAAAACAAGCAGTGGGCTGAAAATCGAATAAGTTCTATCGTTTTGACTAAATTTCACTTAAATGTTTTAAATTGTCGAAATACGCGATGGATAACTACAGAAATCGTTCCGGACGCGGAATCGTGAACCAGTTCACCACGTTTAACGAATAAAAAACGAAAAAAAAGTTTACATTCTTGCTCTTGCATATAGACTCTGAACACGAATTCGATTCGGATTGTTTACGAATTCCTTTTTAAAACGCAACAACCGGTTCGATCACGGATAACCGCGTTTCAAAACGGAATCCGTATACGATTCGAATAGAATTCGTGTTTAGAATTCTAATCAAACTGACGTGGTGACAGCTGCAGAAATAGTCTCGGAATCGGTAATTTGAACCGGTTCGCCAAAATCATCACCAAATCAGCAGTTATTCGCATAATTTTCACCGCATATGTGCCTCAAATCGTTCCCCAGCTGGAGCCCAAACGTTGGTCCAAAATATTGCGCTCCCGCGACGATAAACCGTCGTTTATGGCCAAGGCACGAACCCGTTATCTCATCGCTAATGAATCGATCTCGATTTCCTCTCCGCGCAGCAAATGAACCACTCAAAAAGTCGTAACAGTGGTGTGTCCACGTGCGTCTGCTGAGGTCCCCGGCTTGGTCATTACAAATCAGCCGAATCGGCGAATAAAATCACCGAAAATTTTCCCATAAAATCAGAGCATCTCGAGCCCCAGCGATATCTTATTTATCATAAAGCCCAAAAAACCAATGGTGGTCTATCTTTTATGCATTAATTGGGAATCACCGAATTATAATAAATAAAGAAATACAGGTTCCCCACTCGGCAGTCGGCGGTTATCGCCGGGAAGAAATCTCCCATTTGGCGACCGTACATAACCTAACTTTTTTGACATTTCTCTTTCGGGTCTCCCGTGCGCGCAGCGCACACACGCTAATTCCGATCGAATCAAAATTGAAAAACAAAAAAAAGAAAAAAGCGATTTTAATTTCAAATTTCTTCTGTCGACAGAGAGTGGAACAAAAAATGCCATAAACGAATGATATCACCGTCGTGCGGAAGGGTAGAACGACGAGGGGTCCAAACATGAATGAATTCTCGCGCATCTCTTTCGTTTTGTTTCTGAATGAATCAACGTGTCGTATCTCCGGTTCGAGGGGTCCGCGGACGAGGGGGGACGAAATTTATGACATCCAATCCAGCAGCAGCTAGCGAGAGAGAGAGAGAGATTGAAACAAAAGACAGCAGCGCCACAGCCCGTCCGAAAACGGCAGCCATGTTGAATTTTAATCACGTTGTTCAATGGACCCCTCGTCTGACAGTTCCCCCCTTCTGTTCGCCTATTGGGCTTAGCGCGAGGGTCTTTACCGTGTGCCCATATCTCGAATAGCGATTAGAATAAATTATCGCCACCGGTCTCCGGACTCATGAATGAATCGGCCGGGGCCGTATTTTTCATGAATGAAAGCGTATTTCTGTTCCTCGTAACATAACCTCAATATTGCTCATCGCATCGCAGCGGAGCCTACTGTACGACGAGGGGTACGACAAGTGGTGGCAGATTTTGCATACGTTTAAAATAGACCTCTCTGTTTTTTTTCGGGGGGCCTAATTTGGTTTTCAAATTGGCCTCGAGGGGCCACTCCGTGGGAAGGAAATTGGCAATGGGCAGCTTCCAGCGCGTCCAGCAGATAAATTAGCAAACGAATGGAAACGACGAAACATCGCGTCCCAACGACTTAATGAATGGAATCAATGATGGTTTTATCTTCATTATGAGGTCCCCCCTTCTCCAAAAACTGGTCTCCAGCGAAAGTCAATAAACCGTGGTTGACGGCGACGTCGGAACTGTCACATTGATGCCATAATGGCGGAGATCGCCATAAAAAAACCCCTCTCAAATGTCATACAAAAAGACGGCGTGACCTCGTTCTGTGCCCTCTCAAGCAAGTAAAAGAGGGATCGATTTCGACTGGCGCCACAATCTCTGTTTCCCGTGGAACAGGTTTGAGTCCCCCTCTCGCTTCGCCTCTCGTTGCAGGTTGTTTACCAACAACAACCAACCTGACACGCTTATCTGAGGGGCCTAATCTGGAACTGGATTACTTCGGGACTGGCTTTCACAGGTGGCGGTTCGGTTGGCGTAATGACTTGATTTTCGCCAGCTAATTAGATCACGCCGAGTTTAGGAAGGGGGGCACAGCCCTACAATCGCAACTGTCAAACCGCCATAATGGACGACACCACGCTTGGATCGATCGACTCAAGTTGCAGACTCTTCTTCATCAGCGATACGACGCCAGTAATGACTTCTTCCTTCCGTTCTCCGGACTCGAACCCGCCAATCATTCATTCATAAATCATTGCCACTGAACCATAAATATTCATGGAGGAGGCTCTCTCGGCTAGGGCTGGGCAAGGTTCAACATTTGCGCACAAGATTTCCATCTTCTCGTCATCGTGCAGTCGTGGTCGCGTGTGGATCAGCAGTATGCGGTCGGCTAAGCCGAAGCTCGTATCTCGGTCTTTATGAATGAACGTAAAACCGGTCGAAGGGTCGGTTGGTGGCTGTGGTCCAGAACCGACCAAGCCACAACAAGTAGACAATCATCACAAATATTAACGATGACAATTGCCGTCTCTCATTACGTTCAATCACGAGAAGTGAACGAGCTGAACGAGCGGAGAAGAGGAGAGAGAAAACGGTTGATCCAAGCAGGCCTGAGACTCTGGAGAGAACTCGGGGGCTATGCCACCGAGCGTGCGGAGCGCGTCGTCGTACAATATTTCATTCATTTAAACTTTTTTTTTCTGCTTCATTACACTTTCATACATATGTATGACCACAAAGCCACTTCAACGGTCGTTTCCGAACCCAGCGAAGTTATGAGTGGGTCAAGACAAGTGGACGACGTGGGGAGGACACGCATAAGAGAGAGAGAGCGTATTTTGCGTATTCTCCAGGCGTCACTGTCGCCTGTTTTATCTTGCGTTTCGTTAATGAAACGGGCGGAAATAGTAAAATTAAAATTAAAAACGTTTGCGCCAATAAGAATCAGATAAGAAGGCACACACATACGAGCGGACAAACGGAGGAGAGTGTGTGTACAACAAGTGGCAAGCGTGTACGGCAAGTTAGAAAGGAAGATCGTGGATTAACAGCAGGCGAGGTGGAAGAAGGAACGGAGTAGGCGACGAACGTTAAAAGAGAGAAAATACGTTATAGGGAATGGTGGCGACGCCTGCTTGTGAAGTGATAAACTAGCAAATTTGGTGGGTGTCTCGGCTAATGTGAACAAAAAGCTTTGGCAGTGTTGCCGGATTAATTATTTTGTAATATAATAAAGAATACTTGAAGAATTTAAGTATTGATATTTTTTTAAAAGAGTAGAAAATTCATTCAATAAAAAATAAAACAAAATCCGTAATGTCATAACATATGATACATAACAAGGATGTTTCTTAACCTTTCGGAAGTCGCGTGTTTTGGCGTTTCCCACAAGTGTGTACAAAGCACACGTATGTAACTGCCGATTGGTTAACGCAAAATATTTAAAAAAAACTAATTTTCTTCAATCTTTCAAATAAATTTGACGATTATTATTAAAGCTAAAGGATTTCTGACAACACTGCCTCAAAAGCTCATTAGTTCTAGTGCTCGCCACTAGGCGTTCCCGAGACACGCAAAGTATTGCGCTTTGCATTGAAAACATGCGCGCTGAACGCCGCAGTCGAAGTCCAAAAAGGAGGACGCACAAAAAACAAACAACCCAACGATCAGGTTTCACACACCGAATCGTTCAATAGCTTAATAATCAAGTCTGGCTCTTGCTCTTGCAAGCGGAGCAAAAAACGATCACTTATAGAAGATAATTATTTCAAATTTACTCTTCTCAAGCCATCTCGCTCCGACCCGTGGAGGAATCGCTACACACGTGGGGTACAGGAAGAACAAGTTTTGGGAAGAGGAGGACTCTGTGTATCATTAAAAGGCAAAAAGAAACAAAGTGTGTGCGTTCTCGGCGCGATCAATCCAGAATCCCGGCACAGACACACACACACGAACCTAGACCTTGTCGAACAACTATTAGCGAATCCAGACCCGTCCGTCCTAGGGACGGGTAGAGAACCTGAACTCGGTATAATTACCCGTTATTAGAGGAATACCTCCACGGCGAAGATCGACGATTGATCGAGCGTTCTTTTTTATTGACCTTGCCTGGTCGACGGGCTGCTGCCCGTCCGCAACGCAACGATCAGGGTCGGAAGTTTCCAAGAACGGCGGTTGACAGATCTAGTAGGCCAGCACTGGTTGTCAAGAATGTCGAGGCGAAAGCGGAGAGAGGGAAAATAACGACTTCGTCGTCGTCACAGGCTGCTACTGTGTTGACTTCGGTCTGACTCTTCCCCCCTTCACACTACGCAACGTCGCAAGGCCTGCCCTGATGCGGAGTTTATTCATACTTTCCTTCGGCTCTTCTGCTTCGTGGCCGACTATGATGGAGCGCTATTAACTTGTATCTAAACTGGTTCATTTTTGACAGATTGACTCAATTAATGGCGGCGGGGTCGAGCGACTGGCTAATCTAATCTTAATTGAACTTGTTGAAGACCAGGCAGATTGGTTCACCGCTCTTTATTCATAGCAATCGTTCTCCAACAAATCCATCATGTACTCGTGATCGAAAGACTGCATCAGCTTCGTCATCTCGCGGCATTCGTCCAGATATTGATAGGTTTCGTCGGCCATGTCGGCATGGGCAACGATCTCCTTCCACAGCAGCTCCACCTGCCCGCCATTCAGGTTCTCGTAGTACTCCAGCTCTCCCTCCAGCTCCACACGAACCCTTTCCGGATCCTGGACCAGCCGGTTTCGTCCCAGCGTTTCCATGACCTGCGAGACCGCGGCCAGATTGTCCCTCGCAAAGCTGTTGTGATACGGGAAGAACCGTCCCAAGCTATCCTCCTTCAGGGCTCTCCAAGACCACTCGGCACACGACCGGATGTCGTCGTTCTGCATTCTCACCAGAAAATCTCGAACTTCTAACAAGTACTCCAGACACTCCTCCGAAACATTCTCGTAGTCGGTCATGACCTGCACGAACTCCACGTCGGCCGCCCGCATCGCCGGCACCATCCGGCCAAACTGGAGCAGTAACTCACGGTTGAACTCCTTGATCAGTGCCCCGTTGTAGTTTCGCAGGTAGACCAACTCCGCCTCAGTTGCCTGAGAGATGTTCGAAAACTTGCCGTGGAAATTCTCCAGGAAGTTCCCGAAAACGGCGGGAACGAACAAGACCAGAAAGAAGGCCACCCTCATGATGTGATTAGGTCGCGAATCGTAAAGTTACTGAAAGGTCGCTGGAGGTTCAACGGAGGTCTTATCGCTTGAGGGTTAGCAACTTGTACCTTGTGATATCATGAAGGGGATTACCGGAGATTTTGTTGAGAAAGCACGCAGCCAGTTTTATTGAACTTGATTCACTTATTATCGTAGCAGTTGGCCCTAAAAAGTCCATGATCCTCTCGTGATCAGTGGTCTGCGTCCGTTCAACCAAATCGAAACATTGTCGCAGATCGTTTCTAATCGGTCCCAATGCGTCCAGAAGTACCCGAACTTCATCCTCCAGAACTGTAAGTTGCTCAACGCTCAGCGTTTGGTACAGTTCCAGCTCCTCCAGCAACTCATTCCGCAACCCTGCCGCATCCAACAAATCCGTCCTACCTTCCAACGTACGCAACACCTGGGACGCAGCCCTGGTTGCGTCCCTCGTGAACGGTTCAAAATACGGCCAAAAGCGATAATTTGCTAGCCCGTTCAGACTTTCCCACGAAAAGTATGCACAGTTCCGAATATCCAAGTTCTGAAACATCGCGTACTGGTTCCGGATTCGAATCACTTCGGCGCGACACTCCTCGTCAATGTCGCCAATCGCCATGATGCTCTCCAGAAAGGCTGCGTCACGTGACTGAACGGAGGGGACGCGTCGACCGATTTCGTCGAGTAAGTCGGAGTTGTGGATCCGCAAGTAGAACTGGTGCAGCAACATCTGGAACACCAGTCTTCGGTGTGTTACGTTTGACAAGTGACCAAAGTCATCGTTCAACTCGCGCTGGAAGGCGTCACCTGAGGTCACCCAGTTCAAGGTTAAACAAAGGAAGAGGAAGCTCGGACATTTTTTGGAGACCATCTTGAGCCATCAAATTTACAATATGAACTGATTTGGTTTCAGATTTGTGTGCCTGCTTACTGAAACTCAACTCAACTCTAAACATATTTCTGCCATTATGGCGGTGAAAGGCTGCGTACTTTTCGCAACACTGACGTTTTATTGCCCGCTACTGGTCGATTGACGCCTACTAAGCAATAAACCGTCTGAACGGCAACATCTAATCTAGAGAGTAATAAAAATACCTTCCAAGCTTATCAAAACCCTGTCATCTCAAAGATTAACCATTACGAAATCTCCTTAAACTCAATTTATTCGTTCCAACATTGCTCAACACTGGACGTGGTCATTCTGCCGGCTCGGTCGTCTCCGGCGTAGTTCCAGTCGATTCCCCTTGGTAGCAATCCCGCTCCAGATATCCCAGCATGTAATCGTGATCCCCGAGCTGCATGTACTCAGCCCACTCACGGCATCGGTTCAACTCTCCGTAGATCACATCGGCCGTGTCCGCGTGGGCCGCAATCTCGTCCCACAGCACGTCGGTCTGTCCGTCGCGCATGTTCCGGTAGTACTCCAGCTCCTGCTCCAGCTCGTAACGCAGGTCCGCTTCGTGATCTAGCAAGCTTGACCGACCAAGCGTTTGAACTACCTGGTACGCAGCCCGGGAGTTCTCCCGCGCGAACGGATTGTGGAACGGCCAAAAGCGACCGTTCGAGTCCTGGTCAACGCCGTACCACGCGTAATACGCGCAGCCCTGAATATCCCAGGTTTGGAACAGCAAGTACAGCGCACGTAGCATTAGAACCTCGTCACGGCACTCCTCGCTGATGCCCTCGTAGTTTTGAACCAGCTCCAGAAACGCAGCATCGTTCTCCTGAACGTCGGAATCATCCGACCAAACTGCAGCAATAGTTCCCGGTTGAACTCCCGGATCAACGCAGTGTTCCACTCTCGCAGATGCTGCAGAACCGGTTCGGTCTCATTCGAGTACTCCGCCAGCTGATTGTTGAACTCCTCCAGAAAGCCGAACTGGGCACTTGCCCAGCTTGGGACCAATGTCGCCACCAGGGCGATTGCCAACCACTTGGAGAACATCCTGCCTTGTCGATTTCCTCTCCGAAACTAATCCAAGGCGAACCATTCGACCAATTTTGTTAAGACGCAATCTAATCTGGGTTCGGATAGAAAAACCTGCTAAAATTACCCTGCACACAGCAAAACAAATCAACGCAATAAAGATATATGGCACCAGTAGCGAACCGGTTCAGGACGCAGCCAGCGAAACAGCTGACACGGCCTGCTACGTCAATTGATTAATCAGAGATCGTACTCTTATCGGTAGACCTTTATTGAGCAACTAAAGGGACGGTTAACTTAAAACATGAATTCTTCCGGCACCGGTTCCGTGGAACCCTCGGTGGTTGACTCAGGGGCTTCGGTATCCTCTGTAGTTTCGGTTGTTTCCGGAGCCTCGGTGGTTTCCGGAGCCTCAGTAGTTTCCGGAGCCTCAGTAATCTCCGGAGCCTCAGTTGTTTCCGGCGCTGGTGTGGTACTTTCCGGCTCGTCAGTGGTTCCCACGTCTTCCGTCGTAGTTTCCGTACCCTCGGTAGTCGTCGGTGGCAAGGTGGTCACCTCGATCTCCCCGCAATCACTCTCCAAGTAGGTCGTGAGGTACTCGTGATCGGCCAGCTGCAATGATTCAGCCCACACTCGACAGTCGTCAAGTTCTCGATAGATACGATCAGCTTCATCGGCATGAGCCTCGATTTCCTGCCACAGTACCTCGGATTGACCCTCACGAAGATTGCGGTAGTAGTCCAGCTCGTCCTGCAGTTCGTACCGGACAGCTTCCACGTCGTTCACGCGATTCCGGCCCAAAGTTTGCAGCACCTGGGAGATTGCTCGCACATTTTCGCGGGCAAACTCGTTGTGGTACGGGAAGAACCGGTTCTGCGAGTCCTGACTCACCCCGTTCCAGGCGTAGTACGCACAGTACTGGATGTCCCAGTTTTGGAACAAGACGTGAATATCGCGCAAATACAAGACTTGCTCGCGACACTCGTCTCCAATGTTTTCAAAGTTCAGAATCAGATCCAGGAACGCCGCGTCATTGGCTCGACTATCCGTCGTGAGCCGGGCCATCTCCAGCAGGAGCTCCCGGTTGAACTCCCGGATCAGTGCACTGTTCCATTGTCGAAGTTCCGCAATATCTCGCTTGGTTTCGTTCGCGTAGAACGCAAAGTCCTCGTTGAACTCCTCCAGAAAGCCGTACTGGGAAGCTACCGTGCCGAAAAGTGCCACCAGGGCACCCGCCAAGAACAACTTGGAAAACATCTTTTGCCGTTGAACTCTTCGGGAAAACTGACCAACAAACGCGTGAGCGGTCGAACTAAAACCCCAAATTCCTAGACGCCATAAAACTTATTGTCCTTCTGGTCCACCCTTAGATAGAAGGCTATCAGTGACCCGGATAGCTGAATGAATGGTACCGTCGAATAGTTCCGAATCTAATCGGAGCAAAATACCTTGCGTAACCCCGAAAATAACTGTTGTTTACAACCCTACCGGTCATAAATCTTGGTTGCGTACGTGAGTCATTCCGCAACCTTAATCATCAAAGCCCATGCAGCAAAGGCATGCGAAGTAACTCGTTTTCTTGTAAACGTGTAGAAATGTGACAGTTCGTTACACGTCTCATGGGCATGGGGTAATTCACTTACCTAGTGACGCTTCCGGATCGCTCAAATCCGACAGGCTCGGCACCTTCTGGATGTTCCGTCCATGGTGCGGTGGTCCCTCATCCATGGGTTCCTGCTTCAGCTGGATCTGTGACTCGCCATCGTAGCTCTGCAGAAGATGAAAAAGATTAAGATTAATAATCCTGACTCTTCTTTGTTTTCTCACGTGATGAAAGACGATAATTTGGATCCCTCCGGGGTCAGACCAACCAAAAAGTCTGTGGCTTCTCTGCCACATCCTGTCCCCCTTCGCTTGTCAAAAAAGTCATATTTTTTGTTACACTTTGTCCGTGTCGAATTACCACGCAACATACACAATGAAGAGAGAGGGCGCCCTGACATCTTCATCAAAGTCGCTAAACGACCGTGTCGGAAGCCCGCGCATAGGTCATCCCCCAAAGCAAGTCATTTATGGCAGTTACCGACCCTAACCTCCAAAACGCGCTCGCACGCAGCCCTCACTCATCGAATTACAAGTGGTTCCTCGTAAAATGAGTGTCTCCTCCGACTTTGTCAGAGCAACACGACTACTAGATCCGGAAGAAAACATCGCGCCCCATGAAACAAATCATATCGCACCCAATGATGACAGATGAAGTGCGATGCGCGATCTAGTAGGCGCTTCCAAATGAAGTTGTTTGTCGCCTTGTTTTTTTTTCGGTTGAGAAGAGGGTGCCATAAATATGTTAACGGAATAACGATAATTTTAATTTGTATTTACACTGTTCTGGTTCGGTTCGGATGGGTAGTAAACGGGGCTTGGGTTTACGAGCAAGGGGAAGTGAGCCAATTTGAGTTGTTTAGCATGGTCGGATGAGCTCCTGTGGTCTATTGGTTACAGGTTTTCGTTTGATAAACGGAAGGTCGTGGTTTGAAACCCACATGGCTTGGCACCACCTTTCCTCGTACTTTTCACATGTTTCGAGGACCGGCTGTGCTCTGTATATTTGCATCTGCGGAGTGCGCTGGGCCCAACCGCAAAATGTGCTTGGAGGGACAAAAAAAAACTGCTTAGCAAGAGTCCCGGGCTTTCGGGATTTCACTGGGAACACATCCTAAGTAGCGTAATAAAAAAGTGCACTTCAGTTCTAGCGACACATATGGAAAGTACAACAGCACAGAGGAAAGGAAAAATGTTACGGCGTGTGGACAGATCAACACACTTGCTCAACAATAGCGCGTGTGCTTTGTTCCCCAAATGCCCAAGAACAGCAAATTGGCAGCCTCTGCAGATCTAAAAATAGATCAGCAGGTCGACAATAGATCAAATAAATGGTCGCAGTGGACTCATGGCAATCAAACAAAAAAAAAAATGGTCGGATGATGGATCGTGTGAACGGAGCTTAACGTATGCAGCCAAAATGTCACATTTGAACATCTTTATCAGAATTGAAGTTTTAAAAAAGAATATGGTAGCGTGTTTTAATAGTACTTTATGCAACAAGTTGCAAAAAGGGGATTTTTTCAGCACGAGTCGTACATTTATCCAACGAGGTTCACCGAGTTGGATAAATACGAAGAGTGCTGAAAAAATCGAGTTTTGCTACGAGTTCCATACAACATTTTTTGCAATTCCAAAAAACACACACTGATTGAAATTTTATGTCAAATATTCACGTATTTTGTCAATAAATCGTTTGAATCAAAAAAAAAATTGAAAAGTGTTACTTTTCGAAACAAGTGCCGAAAAGTTCAACTTTTCAGCACCCATTTGAGTGCTGAAAAGTAGAACTTTTCAGCATTTATTTTGAAAAGTGTTGCTATTCGATTCTGTTATTTTTGGTACAGAAAAGTAGGCTTTTTCGTCGTTCAAGAATGACAGGAAAAGTACGTAGTTTCACGGCGGAATTGCAAAAATGATATTATACTTTACAAAGTCCTCTCAAAAGAATTCCCGAGTTATTTAGCAGAATGTCATAAAACTAACTCACATAAAAACGTGATAGTTTGGCTGCGTCCTTAAAGGTCCATCCACATGAGATAGTATCATTTTCAATGAAGATTGTATCGTCTGATTCTCTGTATTGATCGACAGAACGCAATATATGATCAAAATAAAATATTTCATAAAACCTAATCTCGGAAGAGTGTTTCATTTCGTTGCGGTCTGGCGATAAAATCTCGTGCAGAACAGCACATCGAAAGTGCCTCTCAAAACAACCCACTTGCAAAAATACACACGCACAGTCACTGTAGACTAGAATTGATGGACCTGCTCAAATATTTTATCACTTCCAGAAGTGTGAACCACGCGCAGCTGTTTAGTAGACTCTATTACAACCATTGATACACACACACGCACACTCGCGAGCGCGCGAAAAACAGAGTCGACTATCACCATTTATTTTGCTACGTTTTGCCTTTTTTCTATTTACTCTCTTCTCTCTAAACTCGCGCGCCTACTCACTCGCATATTCAAATCAGCACTCGACGAGTCTGGGCCCCCTCTTTCCTCCTGGAGCCCCCTCCTCTTCGTGATTTTTTTATGAATGAATTAGACACACACCAACATCACTCCGATTCGCGGCGCGCACGTTCATTCATGAAAAAAGACGAACCCGATCGCGAGTAAATACAAACTAATCAGACACAAACTACTGCACGCTAGACCAGCTCGCGCAGAGATCGTGGCAGGCCGCGTCGTGATCAGCTTGACAGTGCGATCTGGTCGCCGCTCGGCTCGCCCAGACATCCCAAGAGAGATGCGAGCCGTCACTTTTGTTTTCACGCTCACCTGCCACTTTCGGGCGGAATTTACGGCGGCGGGCCCATCCGCCGGGCCAGTTTTCTCCGCGGAACCTACTCGGAAGAAGTGAGCACGCGCGAAACCCGGCTTGCTGACAAATAGTCGGGATACAACCCCCAGCTGATGGGGCGCTATTTTTCACGCCCGCACCAGTCCCAATATTTTGACAGCTCTCAACGGTGGAGCAAAAAACAAGGCAGCAGTCGGACGCCGAATGGCAGTGTCTCATCATGGTTAATCTTTTACGAGCGTTTTTCTTTCACAGTTGGCCAGAAAAGCGATTGATCAAACGGAACGGTCCTGGCGGCGATTGGGAGAGAGGTGGTCGAAGGAGTTGAGTTTTCCCGAGGGATGGCAGAAAATCTGGAAAATATCACGTAATTTTGACGTTTGAAACGCACTTAAATTTCCCTTATTCAAACGTCCGCTAGCTCGAATAAAATCAATTAAAAAAGCTCTTCGTCACGTAAGATGATCATTTTTGAAAACTAAAGTGGTGTTTTGTTTTGTCAAAAAGTAGAAATTCTTAATTCTTTAAATTCTTCAGTTTAAAAATTCTTAAATTTTAAAATTATTGAATTTTTGAATGTTTAACCTTCCTAAGGTGTTAGGGTCTATATGACCCAGACGGCTTATAAAATGTGCTGTAACTTTTATTCATTCTAACTTACAGACTTGAAACTTTCTGACTTTTCCTAACTTTGTAAACTAAACATTTTGCAACCGGAAGCAACCTCCAGCGCCACCTAGAAAGGGCGCTACAAAAAAAACTTACGTTAAAGGTGTAAAGGGGTCTATATGACCCCGGATTTAAAAATGCTGGCAAAAATCCATTTTGCAACCGATTTTTGTTCTTTTGGACGCAAATGAAATATATGGATGTCTTGAATGGCACCTAGCTATGCAGACCCGGTTCCTGGGAATCGACTCCAAAGGAACAAATTTTCCGGCAAACCGGCTCTCCGGAGTTTTATTAGATTTAGCTATGGATTAATGCATAATAAACTATATCCAGGTTTTTAAGCGAAGATGGCGCTCGAATGGTGAACGCCCGAAATGTCAAAATCGCGCAGTAGCACCAACATTAGAAAAAAAATATGGCTGTCATGCCATGGCACACTTGTTCCGTAATGTTGGTACCACTGCGTGATTTTGACATTTCGGGCGTTCACCATTCGAACGCCATCTTCGCTTAAAAACCTCGATATAATATCCAAAAATACAAGTCATACGCTCCGGAACAGTTTGCATGCCATTTGACTTTTGTACTTTAATTCTGAAATTTGTACTTTAATTCTGAAATTCTAATATGCTTAAATTTAAAAATTTTAAGATATTATAGTTCAAAAAATTTCAAATTCTTAAATCTTTAAATTCTTAAATTTTTTAATTCTTTAATTTTCAAAATATTAAATTATTAAATTCTTAAATTTTTAAATTCCAAAATTCTTAAATTTTTAAATTTTTCAGTTCTTAAATTTTTAAATTCCTAAATTTTTCAATTCTTAAATTTTTCCATTCTTAAATGTTTAAATTCTTGAGTTTTTAAATTCTTAGGTTTTAAAATTCTTAAATTTTAAAATTCTTAAATTTTTTAATTCTTAAATTTTTAAACTATTAAATTTTTCATTTTTTAAATTTTTTAATTCTTGAATATTTTAATTCTTAAATATTTAAATTTTTCAATTCTTTAATATTGAAAATCTTAAATTTTTAAATTCCTAAATTTTTAAATTCTTAAATTTTTAAATTCTTAAATTTTTAAATTCTTAAATTTTTAAATTCTTTAAATTTTAAATTCTTAAATTTTAAATTCTTAAATTTTTAAATTCCAAAATTTTTAAATTCTTAAATTACTGAATCCTTAAATTTTTAAATTCCATAATTTTTATATTCCTTAATGTTATAATTCTTAAATTATTAGATTCTTAAATTCTAAAATTTTAAAATTTTTAAATTCTTCAATTCTTAAATTCTTAAATTTATAAATTCTTAGATTTTTAAATTCTTAAATTTTAAAATTCTTTAATTAATGAATTCCTTAATTTTTAAATTCCTTTATTTTTTAATTCTTAAACGTTTTCATTCTCAAATTTTTAAATTCTTAAATTTTTATATTCTTATTTTTTTCATTTTTAATTTTTTCAATTTCTTTATTTTTAAATTCTTAAATGTTTTATCTTTAATTTTAAAATTCCATGTTTTCTAAATCCTTCACTTCTTAAATTCTTACATCCTTAAATTCTTTAATTTTGAAATTTATAGAGTCATATTCTATGTTGAAGACCCACATTTTAAGAAAAAATTGTGATTTTTACGAGGACTTCGGATAATCGAGTGATCGGTATTTTTTAATATTTTTCAGACCCTAGATTCTTTGATTATTTTTTAATTTCTGAATTAAACATGTTTTTTTATTTTTTTTAATTGGTGAATTTGAAATTTTGTTTCTACATTTCAAAGACTGCAATGAGGTTTTGAATATTAATTTTTTTATGTATTTTAGAAATTCCTGATTCCTGAATTTCAAAATCTTGTATTATGTAGATAATTTTCTTTCACAAATTTTCGAACTTTTAATGTTTTTATTTCTGTTTTTTTTTCATTTCAAAATTTTGCAATGCTTCATTTTTTAATTTCTCGATTTCTAAATTTAAAAAAAAATCCAGGAAATTTAATGATTATTTTTATGGCTTTTTCATCCGTTTTAGATCGGTCTGAGCAAAAACAAAATCCGTCCTTTTCATTTTCGACATTTCGAGTTTCTGCAATACTCGAAAATCAAAAATAAGACATGTAAAAAATGTTTTTTGTCATTCAATCAACCGAAGTGAAATTTTTCGTAATCGTTATCCCCGAAGTCTCAAAGATTAACTAAACTGTCAAAATTTAGGATGTGGAAACGACGTTAAAAATATCATGGATAAAGATGTTTTATGATTTTATTTATTTTGAGAAAATAATGTAAATTCATTTCAATCCACGAAATAAAAATTTCTAAATAAAAAAAATCAAATTGTTTTAACAACATCAGGCCATCCCTCACCCTAAAAGAAGACGATGATGCGTGGTGTTATTAACTCTTTCGCTCATTTTTCTTGATCCTCAGAAAAATGCTACAGAAAAAAATCTCCCTGCACCCACTTAATCCTCGCGAGCGAAAGAAAGAAAGAACGCCCGGCGAGTGAAAATATGACAGCTTCATAATTAAACACGTTAAATATGCGATTATAATTCGACCAGACGATATTTTACTGTCACAACTTGGTCACAACGGCAGCACTACGTCGCAACAGTGAGACACAAAGTCAGGTGAGTGAAATTGCAAATCATTTGACCTATGCAGCAAACGGTGAATTAAACACATAATCAGAGCAATTTAGATTATACGTGCACGTTTGACAGCTCGCCGTTTAACGGATTTTAACCTCAAATGAGAGGGAAAGGCGAGATTGCTGTTATCAATAAAACGTCGGATGTTTTGATAAGATTGCCATGGCACGCCATGATGCAATCGTTTTTATTGCGGCGAGCGCGCGGGTGTTTTCGTGGCGATCAAATCAGCGGCACCGAGCGCCTGCTTGGATTGTGTTGTTTTGAACAGAGGGAATTAATATTTCATGGCTTAACTTCCTTTCCCGATGGGAGAGATATTGTGCATACAATTAATTCCGATCAGCGATTAGGCGTTGTCACTTGGGGAAGCCAAAAAAGGGAGAAAGAAGACCAAGTGTTTATCATATCTTGTGTCCAATCGCCTGTCCGCCGGCAATCGATCACGATTTCAATGGTGACCATAAAAATGTAAATAATAGAGACGACCACCCGTTCCGCATACGGAATGAGCCGGGGAAGAAAGGGTTCTACCACAGCAGCACTCACCTGTACAAACGTTGGCAGAAAGCTGACGGACTTTTTCATGTTCTTCTTGGGCTTGCCCGTGGAAGAGGCCAGGGCCGGCACCAGGGCGGACTGCATTCCACCGTTGAGCTGCATGCCCTTGCCGCCGGTGGCGCCACTGTTGGCGGGCAACATCAGCGAGGACGCAGCCATTATGTCACGCTGGAACTGGGCGTTAAACAGGGCGCTGCGAAACGAAAGCAGCGGATTTTGCTGGTCGGCCTCCGTCGCCGGAACCGGCGCTTTGAGCGGTGCCTCGTAGAAGGGAGCCTCCTGGAGCGAGTAGTCCGCTAGTGCTTCGTACGCTGCCTCCAGTTCCATTGCTTGCGAGGAGCTGAAAGAGAGGAAGAGAGGGGACATGTTAGGGTTTTGAACTTCTTAAAAAAACAGAGTTAATAAACATTTTTGAATGATCATTCGACGGCGCCTGGGTTGTAAATTTATGGGTTTATGACAGGACGACCTTCAGCTAACATAATTTCGTCTAGCAAGTCAAGATTACCCTCATTATGATGCAATCTCAGAACGCAACCAAAATGTCAAAATTATTTTATTCCAGTGCCGATTATCACCCACTCCCGGTGCCATAAAATCAACAATTTGTCCACCCCCACGCAGTCGCTTCTCGGTTTTGCACCGTTTTCGCAAATGAGGTGCCAACAATGCCGCCGCGGCTGCTGTCACATTTCGGCCGTAATCCGGAGTGACAGCGTACGCGAGCTCGAGCTGTGGCGGGGAAAATTTATTTCTCCGATGCAGGTTTAGACTAATCCAGTCGGGCGGACAAATGTTCCGACCTGCACGCAGCCCGCAGTTGGCTGCGACCAGCTGTCAGTTGTTGCTGCGCCAGTTTGTTTGTTTACTTTGCCCGCCGGCCGGCTTGTGAAGCCGTCGCGAAGAAAGGGTTATAAATTATCATTTGCCTTCACGTTCGGCGTCTTCTTCGCGACTTGCGGATTATTTACGGCTTTCGTGAAAAATTTTCGATGAAAAATTTACCCCAAACATTCGCGAGAGCGCGCACCTACGCGGCTACCGCAACGGGTTATAATTTATTGGCCACGCCGAATTCCATCACGGGGCGGCTTTGTTTTCATAATAATCGTCGCATGTTTGACGGGTTTAATCGACAATATGCGGTAGATTTTCGTTACGACGAGATGCGGCCACAAGAGTGCGAGAATTGTTGTGGCTGCGGCTCGGCGGATTGAGGGCGGGCACGCGGCGATCAAAGCTGGCCGTTAGAAAGTTCTTAATAGCGCGCGCGATCGTAAAACCGGTTCCTCGGTGAGTAGAGTGGCCTGAAGGCCGTAAATTTTCGTTTCTTTTTACGGCGCGGCCAACCTTGACGACCTCGGCGCAAGCATTGCGTGATTTTGGGACTTGACTAATTAGTTGTACAATTTTTCAGGGCTTGCTGGGACTTGAACCGATTCGTCGGTTGAACCGGTTTTTCGCTGACAGTTGAAGGAACCGATGGTCGAACCAGCATCGCACGGATCGATTTCGACACTGATGCACCCGTATTTGCCAGCACGGATCGGGATTTGTTTTCGGGGTTCCCTTTCACCCTAATCGGTTGCCGTCGCCCGCAATAAACAAGTGTTCTTTATTGCACTGCCGGCAGGTTCGCTACCTGTACCCTAGCCGACGACTGTGTTTGCTGTCGAAATCGGGCGTTTGTTTTGACAGAGCGAACCCTTAATGGTGGCGCCAACAGGCGACCTTAAAGTGCTTGCTCGACAAAAACTTTCTTCCACGCCATTATCGGAGAACCGTTTAGGGCGACCTGTCGCATTGGACACTTGCGGGACATCTGCGTAGGCCATGATTTATCGGAAACGGGGCTACTGTCAGCGTAGGCCAAGATTCTCACACACGCCGGGCCTACTTGGATGGAAGAAGACGAAACGCGATCACATGCGTTCGGACACAAAGATAAAGACGGACATGTGAACGCTTTTCTTCCCCTGTCTTTTTTTCGGGAAATTTGACACTTTTGCAGGAATTTTCGAGGAAGGATCGACTCCGACATGTGAGTCGCCGATGTTTACATGTGTGTGCCCCTTGGCTGCCTCCTTCTGAACACCACGCTGAAGGATCCTCGGCCGCCGTCGCCATCTTTTGTCTTTATTTGGAGAAAGGATTAAGTTTCCTCGCCGTGTTGTACGGGGCTCCTCGCGATCTCAGCAACAAGAGAGAAAAGTATCCAGTTTCGTGATGGTTCGGTGAAATTCGGGGATCAAGCGATCGGGTTGGGGTTTCTCGATTGAAATCGATTCGATCGGCCTGGTTGCGGTTGTGGTTACCGGGAGCGGCAGCAGGATGCAGCCCATTCAAACAAGTGATCGAAGGTCTGGTAATTACGGAACAAAATTAGAGGTCGAATAGGGGGCCCTCAGCGGACCTTCGAATGCTGGGCACGCAGATAGATTGGTTTCAACTGGGTTTGATGTCGAATTTCAGAGAACACTACCGGGGAGCTGCTGGAGAAGACTGGTGACAAAACAACTTATTGGAAGTCTACAAGAAGGTTTTTAACATTGGGTCTCCTTAACACCAATTATCGGGGAAGCAAACCTTCGAACGCAGGCCATTTAGGATCGTCAGTTTCTCAGAATTCATAGCTGGGAAGAAGCTCTCATGATGAACAAGGACTGTAAATTGACAAATTTTAAAATTTACTGGTTTCAGTTTAAAATTATTCCAACAAGAAAGCGAAAAGAGCACACCAAAGTCACATCGGCTAATCACCCAGGGACTCACCACCTGCGCCTGCGAGTGCCTGATCCCCGAAACAACGAAAATCCTCAAATTTCATCCCCCGGGCTTCCAGCATCATCATCTTCTGCAACCGTACACGATCCTGGTGTGTGAGAAAAGCCAATCCTCTCGTTCGTTCCTCTTTTGTCTTTCGACCCAAAATGCCCTCATTTGTAGGACCATCAGTGTGAACAAAGACCGAACAGGATCAGCGCAAAAACGAGAGGCAAAAGGAGGCGAAGGATCAAGAGCAGAGTGGGAAAAGTGGGAAGATTAAGGAACATGTGTTTCGGGCTATAATTTATTCGAAACAACCGTCGTCGTCACTTATGGGAACTTTGCTTGCGCGCGAGACGAAATTCTGGTTCCGAAACTGACCTCGTTTCGGCGCGCACGCAGCCCACAGCTAGAGGTATCGAAAGCGAAACCTCGCAGTAGGCTGCGTGCGTGGGCGCGCCTTGCCAATATGGCGCTTGCGCGACTTCCACTCGCAATATCTCGGTGCGTCAAAATTGGTCGCGATCGGCACCGTTAGGCAAGTGAGCAAGCCATGATTGATTAGAACTGTTACAGAAGCTCTGCCGTATGGCGGCCAGCCACGCAGCCTACTCAATCTCCACGGCAACGAGCGATGATGATGATGACGAAGACGACGACGACAACCGGCTGCTGTGATTCCTTGGAAAAGCGTTACAAACGATCTCTCGGAGATCAAGAACCCGAACAACATATGTTTGATTTACGGACGGGCCCCGAGTTCTTCCCCAGGGAGAGTGGCGTGGATTTGTTTAGAAATTGAATCGCTCTTTGTTCGGAATCCGCTGGGTTTCTTCCATTTCTTTTAATTCCTGACCGCGGCGACGACGATCATCAACTTTAGTTGCATCTGTGGTTCTATCTCTCTGTTGATGTTATTCGCGGGATCGTTCTCTCTCCTTTTTTTTCGAAAAAACAAGAGACAAGTGGAAGAAGAAACCAAAATAAATTAAAAATTGCCTTCCACCGTAATGACTTTTTGGGTTCTGAAGCATGCACACATAAGGATCCTCTCCAAAAGGGGTCGTACCGCGATGGTTTTACTGTTATGTCACACTACACGCTAAAACAAATGTCCACACATTTGAGTTTAAACAGTATTTGCTGCATAGGTCAGATTTTTCCCAACCATTTCCCAAAAACCTACGTAATTTTTAAACGACCCTCACGTTGTACAACACGATGTTGTTTGCGTTGTCTGTCTGTCTGTATGCCTACTCATTTCAAACATTGCGAGCGCGCTGGTTCTGGTCGGTGCGTCGTCGTCGTCGTGAATTGGATGCACTTGATCCTCGTTCCCACCACCTCCTCCTTCTAGCTTACGACGATCCCATATTGCGCTCAGAGTGCCGAGGATAATGGATTTTCGGTCGGCTGGCAATGGCACACTACAGAAGGCAGAAGGATATTTAGACCCGACCCGAAGGAAGGGGAAGGCAAACAGAGGGTGGAACATGTTTTGAGTTAGACTTAGAATTTGAGGGCTTTTTTTATTTTTTTTAAGATTTCATGTCTAGCCCATGCAGCAAAACCATTTTTAGCTCAAAATCGCGTATGTTTTCTTTAAACGTACATTCTGCTTTTTTGCTTTTATGGCAGCCGCCATAATGGCGGCGCAAATGAAAACAATATACACACGCTAAAATAAACAATGCCAGTTTCGCACTTGCGATCTCCCGCCTCCCGAACTACCTGCTCGGGGACTCGTTCTGGTTGGTGGTTGTGCAAGCTGCACCCAGACACAGCTGTCGCGGTTCAGACGGTTTTGGCGGTCAGCTCGGAAGGATCGAAATTATTCGATACCCGAGCGTAGAGGGCAGCGCTGCTAATCTTCTCCGGCCGCCAACATAATCGGCTCATCGAAGTATGCTAAAGCTGATGAAATTTATAATGTGCACGATTACATTTTTGTTTAACTTAAATCGAATTTAAAAAAAAACACACTTTCACTGATTTAACAAATTTTGTGTGTATAATACCGCGATTGAGTTTATACAACGCTAACGCCACATTCAACGCAACCAATGAATTAAGAGGTTGACTCAACGGAATTGTTTTTATTTCAGGTGTAATATCCATCTTACCGATCAATTTTGATAGTTTTTTAGAAAGCGATGCTTGATGATGAGTCAAGGATTGCTTAAATGTATGAATAAGTTTTAATGCAGCCTATGTCAACATCCGCTAGACGGTTTTGACAGCTGTAAGCGGCGGTTGTTTTTTTTTCTGGTGGAAGAATCAACCTATGGAAACGATTCACTCATCCCGTATACGGAACACGCAAGCGGAAGAGAACTAGCGAGTATTTCAGAACATTATTTTTATTTGGTCCTTTTCGATGCTGGGACCTGGTTAGGACCGAATCGGCTTATTTAATTATATCTTTCTTAGGGCTAAGAGTAATTACAGAGGATCTTCCGGTTAAAACGTTGCTAACATTACAATGCCACAAAGGTAATTTATTAACAATTTCTCACTATGAGCAGCAAGCTTGGCCGAATGTTTAAGCTGTCCGTCTCGTAAGCGGATGATTATGGGTTCGATTAACATCTGCTCCAACCTTCCATCGGATGGGGAAGTAAAACGTCGGCCGGCCGGCTTGGTTGTGTCATGCCGTAAAGTCATTCCAGGTATGGGAGTCGTCTCCCTGCTATATAAGTACAAACAACACACCAAACCAAACCTGCTCCGGTGGCATCGTTGGCGGCGGTTGGACTCGCAATCCAAAGGTCATCAGTTCGAACCCTGTGGTGGAAGGTTCCTTGGAGTAGAAAGAGGTTTGGGTGCGCCCTCCTCATTCAAGCCTTCGGACTCCTAGGTTCGAGCAGAAACTTGCAAATAGAGACCACAAAATACCTGGGGGTCGTGAATTTTTTTTTTCTTAACTTATTTTTATTAGGTCCTTTCAGGTGCTGTGACCAGGTTGGGACCGAGGATCAGTAAAACAATATATAACAACAAAAAAAAAAAACTCCTTAAATTCCATACTTGGAGATCATGTAACTGACGAGGGTTACTTGGTCCAAGCGGGTCTGCAGGTCTTGAACCTGCCGATGTATTCGGAGAAAATCCCCCACAGCTCAGCTGAACTGTAGAGTACTTCCCCGGCTTCCTTCTCCGTGGCTCCACCATCTCGGGGGCCACCTTGGCTGCTTCCTGCGGGACGAAGGCGATCCTTGGATTTTCCGTCCGGAACTGCGCCCGGCAGCGGAGGGAACTCCGCCGGCGTAAACGCCAGAACTGCTGGACTCTGCTTCTCCGCCTTCCTTGCCGGCGGTTTCGGTTTCGACGCCTGCTGGCGCCTCCGGATGAAGTCCGCACGCTTAGAGATGACGAGATGACAACACGAGCAAAACACGTCTTAACTTGTCGCTGGCTGGCGACTGAGTCTGTATTTGGCTCACTATGATTAGAATACAAGACAGAAAATGAACCTTATAAAAATGAGTTATGGAATAAAAAAAAATTAAATTGGATAAGCCATTATAATGTAACGCTAACGGAGCCAACCCCGGACACAGTACATGCTGAGCAAATTCGAATATTAACTTTATCTTTTCAGCGTTCCTGAGTTCCTGGTGATATACATCGCTACATCGAATGCATTGTTTTTTGGGGGCGATATTGGATGAAAATCTGGCATCGCTAATGAGTTCAAATAAGTGACTTAGAGGTTAGGTAATTTATTCAATCCAGAGGTAAGTCTCCCAGGTAATAAAATCTATCTCAGCTGGTTCGCTGGTCGGCCTTTAGACTCACGATTCAAAGGTCGCCAGTTCGATCCCGGGCTGGATGGGGCTTTGATGTCTTTGATGTAAGAATTGATTTAGTTCCTCACCGTTTCAAGCCTTTGAACAACTAGTTTGTTTTCCTAAAATTATTTTTATTAGGTCCTTTTCAGTGCTGGGTTAGGACCGAGTCGGCTTTTGTAATTACAATTTTAGCTAAGAGTAATTACAGAGGATCGGAAAGCTCGTCCAATTTCCCATAAGTTTGCCTTTGGCAGCTTTTCAATTGGATGTATGGGCTTACAAATATAAGCTTAATTACATTACTCATAACTGAAAACAGAATATTTTTTTTCAGTGTGGTAGAATTCTGGATAGTAAATCATCTTACGTAAATATAAAAACGAGTCAAATTGAAAAGCTGTCAAAGGCAATCTTATGGGAAATTGGACGAGCTTTCCGGTAAAAATATTTTCGAGACTGAAAAATCAAGTCTGTCATATAGAAAATGCCAAAAACCACCAAAAAAGCTGTTTTTTCAACATTTTTATTTTTAAACCCGCTGTAACTTCGCAAGGGTTGGACTTAGGACAATAGTCAATATGGAGACTTTTATGTAAAATTGTCTGGAAAATCGATTCCCACTATCGGTTTTCAAAAATGTTGACGTTTAGACCACTTTTCAAAAAAACAGTTTCAGTAAATGATTTTTGTATTTTTTTAGAAGAGACATGCTATCCTGCATTTTTCGTGAGTCTTTTTGTCACATTTTAAGCTATTTCCTCAAAAATTTTGAACGAAAAAAAATCGTGACTTCACCTTAAAATTTAACTTTTAAGCATAAAAATTGAAAAACCCCATAGAAGTGGCGTGTATTTTTCTTTCAGTGTATTTTTTTCAGACAGCCCGTCCAATTTCCTACAAGTTTGTCTTTGACCACTTTTTGTACGATGCAACGGCTTCGAGATACAGTAATTTTTAAATTACAGAATACAAAAATATCTTAATTACTTACGCCTAAGGCTACCAACCGTACGGATTTTCGACCTTCTCCGCGGATTTTTAACAGGCCGGAATTTTTGTACGGAAATTTTCGCATAATACGGATTTGTACGGAATTTTAACAACTTTTTAAAAATTTCATTGCTTTTTTGATTGGGCCAAAGCTTTCTCTAATTAGATATTTTTATTTAACTATCAGTTTGATTTTAAAGGTATAACTTGCATAATTTTCCGGGTTTTCCTCTGTTCAAACTTGATTGTCAATGATTGTTCTTTTTACATTCCTTACAAAACATATTTATTAAAAGATCAAATGTTGGCTTGTGAAAACCTTGTGTTGTGCTTGTATTTATAGGACCTTTCCAATAAAAACTCTAGAAATGTTTTCGTAAAACCACTAACCACGATATTATTCGTAAAAGCAAACTTGACATTTCGTAAACTTTTAAACGTTTAACAAAAATATGTTTAATTTCCAAATTCCAAACTTATCTAAATAATTCCTTGACAGTTTTTGATATACCATGGTGTCAAATCGGTAAAGTACGGATTTCGGCTCAGCAAGCAATCAGCAAGAGTTGGTAACCTTACTTACGCCCTTCTCAAATGTCATTTTCGAGTACAATTTTCTCCATATACACAAAAATGGCTTATATAGGCCTAGGATAACATGTCTACAAAATTTCATTGAAATCGGAGAGGGTCGGATACAAAAGTACCAGAAAAATTCCTGATTTGAGATGGAATTGCTCGGAATTCAAAAACACCCATAAAGCAAAAACTGAAAATTTGGTTTATTGGACCTTTTTAAAATAAACTCCAGAAATGTTAGTGGGAGGGGAGCCGATTACCCGCCGCCTACTGGTCTTTGTTTTTGTCCTCAGCCGCAACTCGGTGTCCGGTGATTGAACAACTAGTTTCGAGTAGAGAGACTAGAGAACGCCAAACTATTACAAAATTACTAATTACTAATCTCCTAAAAATTGTATTAAAGAAATCGAATCTTAAATTTAACTGAATCGACGAAAGATCCTAATGATAGTGTTTCCAGAATGAAACTGATCGACATTTTAATAAGCACCTAGCCTTGAACTTAAGTTCATTGGAAACAGGCAAAAGGAAAAGAAAAACACTCGGAGAAACAGAAGAATCGGAATCGGAACTTTTTCTTGCTCCTTTTCACCCACTGACGGGTTGATGTCTAAGGTAGTGGTGGTGATCACCAACACATAACACCCTTGTAAAAAAACAGTCACAAAACCTGTCGAAAACACCGTAGCTCGGTCACGTTACAAGACAGAGATCTTATCTAGCCGGTGACGCTCGACGACGATGACAGCTAATTGCGAAACGAAACGTCACAGTGACAGAAGCTGAATGGATAGATAGCCCAATACGTTTTGTGAAATTTGAAACTTTGTCCTCGCGCACCAGCAGTCTGTCCCGCAAGATGCTCAAAACGATCCGAAAATTTCTGTTGCGAGCTGTCCTTTTTTACGTTTTTTTTTCATTGCACTTTGACAGCTGTTGAGTAATCCACGACGCTTTTTTTGTGTGAAAGTTTTAGAGGTTTATTTTTGGAACCTCAAGCGATATTGGCCACCTCGTCAGCTTGACTAAGTTGTAGATTTGAGGGATTTCCCATTTCCTTCAATATCAAACATCTTGAAATTTTGATCCCCCTCCCTCTTTAGGCGCTCAATGACAAGAAGACCCTCAACGGCACCGCAGTAAGCCATGAATGGAACAGAGTTGGGGTCGCCGTTCATCAACAAACAACGCATCTAAACAAAATTATTCTACAACCGGGCGGCGTAACAATGAAAACAAACATGTCGCGCCAAAGTTTATGCCTTTTTACGCCTTGGAGGCCGTCTGACGCGCCATAAAACAATAACAGAAAATAACAAACAAAGCAACAAAAAAAAAAACAAACGCACTTTATTTTTGTTTTGTTCAATGTAGAGGTTTGTACAGAGTGGGTTCGCTAAGTCGAACGTGTTCGAATAAAAAGCACTCAAACGTCAAAACCAGTTGTCAAACTGATGCTTCGTCATTTGTGATTGGCGCCCTATAGGTAATATTACAAAAAATAACAAAAAAACGATATCGCTCGAGAATTGATTAGAGCAATAAAATCTACAAAAGTATCAGATAAGCGTCGATCTAAAATAGGACCGCCTCTCTGATAGTATTCCTCATCCAGGTAGGCCTTGAGAGCACCACGTTCCCATTTATGGCATATCCCGTCCGTAAATGACGCTACGCGTTCTCAACTCACTATCCGTAAACAGATACTTCTAAAGAGTCACGGATGATTCAGTGTCGAAAAATGTAAACAATAGAGAAAAGTCACGTAACGACCTCGGAACGCCATCTTAGGACCGCTTAAAAGCCGAAACGTCAATCAGTTAGCCAGCCAGCGCACACTACGATGACTTGACGGCACAACATAAGTGACACGTTCTCGCGATCTCTCTTCATTGACATGTAAATTTCTTCTTCCTTTTTTAAACATCTTTAAAAACAGACCAAGTTGTCACCTTGCGAGAAGTTTCCAACCAATATTTGTCTACCTTTGACGTGTGCGTCGTTAAATCTTGCGGGGATTCCTCCAGTGACAGTAAACTATCGAAACCAAGCGATTTTTTCGCGGAAAAAAAACAATTCACCACCAAACTGCGCGAAAATACGCCTTCAACTTGGGGGCCTCGCCAAATTCCGCGCAGAAGGCCACGCGCGTTATCAGAGTTCCAAGATGGCGGCGGCAAGTGCTCGCGAGCTGTCACAAATGTGGGCAACGATTTATCACGCGCACAAAATAGCAGGAAAAAAAGAACAGGGGCGCTGCGCAGCTGTGAACTTGTTTTTTGTGTCATTTTATCTTATCAACGCTCAAAGCTTCGCAAGTGTGTGTATGTGTTTGTGTTTGGTGCGCAAAAGAATGGCAAATCGTGTTTTTACGAGTGATAAGACAAATTGAATCTTTTTTTTTTTCAATGTCACTTGATTTGAAATGAATTCACCTAAATTTCCACTTGCCCATGCAGCAAAATCAGCTTAAACTCAAAGTTTGGGTTACATTTTTAACCGTGCAGTTTTGACAGCTCCCGGTTGCAAACACACGTGCGCACCGCCAGCGTTTGCAAAAGCTGTGCAGTAGTAGGCCATGTAGCGGACACAAAAAAAGGTCGAGTCAACACTTTAGAGAGCTACTTAACTGCTTGCATCAGTGGAAATATACATATTCATTGATAAAAATAAACGCTCTTCCCCCTTCTTCATTGAATGCGCGGTTTCCATTCATCTCGGCAAAGCCTACTACTACTACTACTCTGATGATCCCGCGAGAGTGCAGAATACTCCGTTGTGTTGTTTGGACTGCTTGGATGACGATCGCACGAAAAAAATAACAAAAGGGGAACGGCAAAAAATTGCGTGACAATGATTGGCTTTTATTGCATACACATGCATGCAGCAAAATAAAAGGGAGATGCCCTAAAGGGGGTAATTTCTGCGGCCGGTGCCGGCCTTGGCCGTTTCCTTTTGCAAGTCCGATAGTCTTTTTTGACATTTAAAAATGCAACAAGAAAACAATCAATCTGCTGCAACGGAAGCTGATAAGGGATAATCGCGCGAACGGGAGCAGACGAGAGGGCGCTTCCTGTCCACCAGAATGACAGGAGCAAGGACTACTGTGGGCGATCCCACACTTATCGCGAAAGAATTGGCTCGGAGACTGGGCGTCGTCTGGCTGCACGGTTACAGCGACTGAGTCAAAATTGAGTGTAAACTACTTTTGCTGCATGGGCACCGAGTCGTTGAAAATCAATTTAAACTGTTTTTAAAGCAGTTGCAAAATGCATTGATTTTGCATATTTTGGCTAGACAAGGATTTCGACAGCTCGATGACGGGGCGCTTTTTTGAAAGTTTAAAATGGGAAGTGGATCTATAGACGGGTACAGTCGCTCCAGTTTATGTGAGGTAGGAAAATGTTAATAGGGCTGATAGCGCGCGAGACAAATTGGAATATTTATAACAGAGACCGTGCTGCTGGTAGTTGAAATTCTTGAATTTGAAAATATTTTGACTAGTGTTTCTCGCTAGACGAGAGCAGGAATGTCGTGACAGTTTCGCTGGAAGATGCTACCGCATATTGGTTGGACAAATACATCTTGTTGGACAAAATAAATCAAAATGAGACAAACTCAAACAAAGGACCAATGCTGCTTGTTGCACATAGTATTATGACCTAATTATAAGACAAATTTAAAAAAATAGTCATTTTTGAATCTAGGAAAAGAGTAAATTTACCAATTGTTTTGTAGGCAGGATTTCAAAAATCAAAGTTTAAAATGAGACAAAACCTAACGAAATGACTTATTTTGGGACAAACAGTGTTGACCCTCACCAGTTTGTATTGAAAATCTAGCCGGTTACGAGACTTGTAAAGTTGGGCTTTGATCACCCAAAATTTACAAGAAATTATGAACTAACCCGACAAAACCTTATGGATAGAATAAATGAGAGAGTAACGAAAGCAAATTCAGACAACATATCAATTAAAAATGTGAAACAAATTACACTCAAACCCCGATGGTTTGACACCAACTGTTGTCAAACGAACGGGGTCACGTTTTAGTTTGACACCCCTTTTACACGGAGTTCACACACACTACCAAACGTTTGTTTTGATAGTGTGCGTGAGCGCCGTGTAAAAAGTGACAGTTCGTCACTTTTTAGTTTGACTTTGACCAACCAACGGAGTACAAACTAAAAAAGTGTCAAACGAAAAAGTGACCAACCACCGGGGGTTGAGTGTATACCTATTGGTAAACTTACCCCCAGAAAGAGTGCGGTCACTCGCGGTTTGAGGCGCACCAACTAATGGCCGCGCTTCAGACGACGACGACGACGTTCCGACGTTCAATTACAAATCCGCTCGAAACAAAATATCCAAGCCGCTGCCACTCAATTCTCACTTCTGACACTTTTGTTTACCAAACACGCCGATCACTGCCGATCTTCTAATAATGACACAAAGTGCACCTTATTTTCGCGGCCATCGCTCATCTGTCTCGCACACACACATACACAAACACTGCGAGGTGTGATCTTAATTACACACCTCTTTCCCGTGCAATCCCCTTGAAATCACTCGATTCTAATTTTGGCCCTAAATTCGCACTATAAATTGGGCCTACTACGCCTAAGCGTGCCAGCCACCAACACAAACGCGCGCACGCCGCCTTCTTTGATTCGCGGCGTCGCTCCCCAAAACACACACACGCGCGCCCGCGAATCACTTCAGCCTACTCGGATTGACGACGTTCGTGTGTGCGCATATAAATGAAATGCAACAAAATAACAGAAAAAAAAGCGCGAGTAAGATTTTTATGAATGAATCAAACTGCTTCTTCTTGGTGATTTGCGTCGTTGTTGTTGTTGTTCTTCACTCACACTAGCTCGACGGTCGTGTGGTGTTTTCGTGCACCCACCCAGGCCCAGGGTGTCGAGTTTTATTTGTTGGTTTAGTATTATTTCTCGGTATCAGTCTTCGTGTTCTTCGCTTCTTGGCTTGATGCTCGTGCAGCTAAATACAAGAAAAATGAAAGGGGAAAATCAACAATCAAATCAAAGTATTTTTTTTTTAATTTTGTGTTTATGTTGGGGCAAGCGATGGGGTAAAGTGCATCCATTTGAAGTCACTTGATCGTTTGTTGGTGCTCCCATGCAGCAAAAGTTACTTAAACTCAGAAATGGGTATGTTTCATGAAGCGTGCACCTCAGAAAATAGTTGAGTTCAGCATTCACTTTTGTAAGCTAACTGTCAAATTTAAGCACGTGACATTTTCCAAATACAATGTTTTTGACTTTAAAATAACCAATGTTTGTTAACTGTTCTGAAATAGAAATTCATTTGACAGTTCCGATCTAAGCCACATACTAAAAAATATAAGTCCACTTTACCCCACCAATCTACTGCCCATGATCGCATAAATGTCCCATATGCATTTTCGTCGTTTTTGAGTTAATTATGCAGTTTGGTTCAAAATCGTGTGCTCTTTCAGAAAAGCCTATAACATCCAGAAATCAGGAGAAAATCCAGTTTTTTCGCGAAAACTTAACACGTAGCCTTATGTATGGGACAAACTTCAAATGCGTTTTTCTCAGCTTGCTGTTTTTGCATATGGGACATTTATGCGAACATGGGCAGTCTACCCCCCCAAAACCGGAGTGTTTCTCCCCCAGCTGCAGTGTCGCTGACGGTCTGTGCCTTCTTTGATCGGTCACAAAAGTGTCGCCTCCGCGAAATACTACACACTTGGGAAGTTTTGCCCACTTCTTCTTATTTTTCACGTTTCTTCAGAAATTCAACTTACTTTTCGCTTATTTTTCCAACTCTTATTCACTACAAACGCGCGCGTTTTGCGTTCATTGAAAACTTCTTATCACCTCCGTAGTCACTCTTTTTTTCAAGCTTTTGTACTCTCACTTGGTCAGCTCATTCAGAGTCTGATAACTGATAAGGGCTCCACGACAAAATACACTCTCAATCGCGACTCGCCTACTTGGTCGACCCGATTATCACACGAATTACGAAACGGCGATCGTTCTGCTTCGCAGATCCTCCTTCGTCAAGCCGTTCGTGTCACGACGAAACAATAATAATTTCACGCCCGACGTCACACAGTGTCACACCCGAGCGCGTGTGTTCTTTCCTCCGCTCAGAACGACTCGACGCAACAAACTGATTGTTGGATCCTCACGCTCTTTCTCTCTCGTCGTGTGTCCTCCCCGGCGATGGTGTCGAAGAGTAAGCCATGAAAGAAATCTGCGTCACAGTATGAGTGTGTGTGTGTGTGTGCGACTTAGTAAGAGACGAGCTGCTGAATCAACAGAAACTGGGCAGCACACCCACACACGCGCACGTCAGCGCAGCAGGCTTAGCAACAAAACAGAAAAAGTCCACGGCGAATGACAAAATCTTGCAGGTGATCTCGCCCATGCAGCAAAATCTCTGTTTAAACTCAAAACCGAGTATCTTTTTGGAAGCGTGCAGGTTGCGTCATCAATCAGATTTCGGAATTTTCGTCACCTCTCGTGGAACCGACTCAGCCGACAGTTTAAGCCGACACCAACACCACCACACGGGACGCGGCTCGCCGTTGAAAGGAAAATGTAAATAGAATGAACGATGCAGACACAGCCAGAAGAGCACAAGAACCGCCCGGAGTAGGCCGCGCGGGGAAGGTAAAGACACGGACGGACAGGGACCGTGTGGTGGGCTCTTGATTTTATGAATGAAATTACCCACACTCGCACACGAGCGAGCTAATCCAAGTCGGCGTTGAGGCTTGAGACCGGTTACCAATACAGACGTGGGGAGAAAGAGTGACTGATCGTCGTCTTTGGTTGATCGGATGGTCGATCGCAGAAGGCTCTTGAGGTTGCTGCGGGAGGAACGCACACACAATTTTTTAAGAGTTTTTGCTTCTTGAACGAGCAATGAGAGAGATATAGGGGAATGAAGAGAAGCACGTCCATTCAAGAGCTCGTGGCGAACTTTTGGGGCACTTTTGCCCCCAAGGGGGCATCGGTGTAAGGTCGAGGGAACTTGGGATGAATGGTGCATTCGTTTATGGTTGTGATTGTTGTAACTTGTTGAATGAAACATGTTCATTGAAGCTGTTTAAACAATGTATATAATGTATAATACTTGAAAATACTTTAATTTTTTAAGGAAAAGAGTAGGGACACAAATCACATAAATATTTGTATGTTTATGAAGCACTTAGATAGCTTAACTGGCCATCTCCAGATCTATAAACTTTTAGCTGGTAAAAAAGTATTTTTAGCTGCACATCCACGTGCACATCACACTCGCTTTACTAATTTCAGTTGGATTTACCGAGCTCTGTAACTATAAATTTGATGAAATTTCAGCAAATTTTCACAGTTTTATATAAAATTTAACTCAGTAAAAAATCAGTAGGTCAATTTTCAGTAACTATATCACACAACCTTATCTGAAATTTTAGAAACTGTTTAAAAAGTGTTTAAAAATTTATTTCTGCAATTCTGTCGTGAAACAAATGACTGTTCTTGTCATTCTCGAACGACGAAACGGCCTACTTTTCTCTACCAACAATAACAGAATGGAAAATTAAAACATTTCAATACCAATGCTGAAAAGATCTAGCTTTCAGCACTGAAATGGGTGCTGAAAAGTTGAACTTTTCAGCAATAGTATTGAAAAGTAATTATGTTTTAAATATTGTCTCGATTTGAACGGTGAATTTACAGCATATGGATGTTTGACATAAATAGAACATTTTTCGGGATTGCAGAAAATATTGCAAGCAACTCCTTGCTCAACTTGATTTTTTTAACACTCGTCGTATTTATCCAACTTGGTAGTCCTCGCTGGTTAAATGTAGGACTCAAGCTGAAAAGAGCTCTATTGTTACTAGTGGCATAAATTACTTTTTTATTACAGTTTTTTACGTTTATGACGATATCTAGTTCATTTAATTCACATTACGTGAAATAAGATTGAATGAGAATTCTCAGCACATGCAATACGCGGATCTTCCAATCTGCTTGGAACCGCCTCAAAAACAGTGTTCAGAATCAGAGATTCTTAAACATATCCGAAATAAACATAGACGGAGGGAAAAAATACCCTTTTGTTTCTTCTGCGACTGGGTACAATTGCGATTTGGGGCTGACCCTCGAGATTGTGGGATAACCCGAGCAGAAATGTTCATTTCAAGCAAAACTATGTAGGGGAAATATACCCATTTTAATCACACTAAGCCGTTCGACCAATTCTCATCACTTTTGCCGTTTTCCGATATTAAATCAAAATTTTCAGATGAATTCACAATGATGAGTTGCTTGCTCACTTTTATTTGAGCTATTTATTACTTTGGAACAGTCAAAAACACTTTATTTAAGCTGTAATTCATGATCAAAGTGCTGATAGGCTGATAATAGAAATAGGCTGAGAAAGGGTATAGTTCTAAATGGGCCAATTTGGATTTCAACAAGTTGTTTAGAATAGTGCCCTACACATGCTGATTCCTTTTGGTAACGATTATCCCATTCCTTGTAAAGTTATGGAAATCGTCATTAATCAATGATTGTCAACTAGGACGTCAATGACTGTTCCACAAAATTATACACGCAGAAAAATGTTTTGTAGAATCAGCCTGTACGAGGTTTGAATCAACAAAAATTTTGTTGAATATAATCAACGCCGATTTTGCGTTGAAACAAACCTTGATTTTCTCAATTCCACAAAAGTCTTTTGTTGTTTCGAAAAAGCTGCTTTGACGTTTAGCGTTGATTTAACAAAAAATATGATTTTCAAATCAACAAAACGTTTTGTTGATTCTGTTGGAGATAACCGAGTAGGCCGGTGCTAACGAAGAAGGAAGACTTCAAGTCAAACCTAAAATTAGTTCATTACCCGAATAAACTCCAAACCCTACATACGTGTTTCTTTCACTCTCTTCAATAACCAAGTGGTTATGGGCCCAGAGTAGGAAGTTTGGAAGGTTCTAGAAGTTGAAAATTTTTCTCAAGAAGTTTCAAGAAGGTTTAGCTGGTCAAGATGGTTCTACCGAACGCTTCCGGAAGCGGCGACGGCGTGCAGACGAATCCCCCAGGCTCCAGTTCAAGTCTAGCCGGGTTACCCCCGATTCAACGGCTGATTGGACGCGAAAACTGGTCAACCTGGAAGTTCGCGGTCCAGATGTACCTGGAACACGAAGAACTGTGGGAAGTCGTGCAGCCAACCCTGAACGCCGACGGAACGTTGCCAGCGGTGAACGCCAAGCTCGACCGGAAAACGCGAGCGAAGATCGCGATGTTGGTGGATCCGGAGAATTTCGTCCACATCCAGGAGGCGAAAACGGCGCGCGAGGCGTGGATGAAGCTGGAAGAGACGTTCGGAGATCTCGGACCGGAGCGGAAGATTGGCCTGCTGTGCAAGCTAATCAACACGAAGCTTGTGAACTGCAGCTCGATGGCCGACTACGTGAACCGGATCGTGACGACGTCGATGCAGCTGCGAGGGATCGGATTCAACGTCGACGAGGAGTGGGTTGGAGCTCTACTTCTCGCCGGTTTGCCGCCGGAGTACAAGCCGATGGTGATGGCGATCTCAAATTCCGGATTGCCGATCAACGGGGACGTGATCAAGACTCGACTGCTGCAAGAGGTCGAGGAACCGCCAGTTACGGTAGCCCTAGCAACGAAGGACAAGCGGTATCCCACCAAACAAGCGGCAGGTCAGTCGAAAGGACCGAAGTGTCGGTCTTGCCACAAGTTCGGGCACATCGCCAAGGACTGCCAGAGCAAGAACCGACTAGGAGGAAAAGGACAGAGCGCCCTCAGCACCGTTCTGTCCACGATTGGCGCAGCTGAAGAAGACGAGTGGTATTTCGACTCTGGAGCGACCTCGCATCTGACGAAGGACAGAGGTCTGCTGGAGAATCTGCAAGACGGTAGCGGAACGGTGACGGCAGCTAACAATGGTGCCATGAAGGTGGTGGCCACAGGGGACGCGAAGCTGAAAGCAAGCTGTTGCCCTGGTAGCCCAGCCCTTGATGTCCGCAACGTGCAGCTGATTCCGGAGTTAACCACGAACCTGCTTTCCGTAAGTCAAATTGTGGAAAAAGGAAACAAGGTGATCTTCGACAAGCGTGGCTGCCAAGTAGTGAACCCGGATGGAGATGTGTTCGCAACCGGAACCAGGGTGAACAATCTTTTCCGATTCGACGCTGAGAAGCAATCCCGAGCGATGGCGTGTCGAGAATCTGGACAAGCGGAGCTGTGGCACAAACGGATGGGTCATCTGAACGTGCACGGACTGAAGCAGCTCAAGAATGGTTTGGTAACCGGCATCAAGTTCAGCGACGACGGCATCGGCGATTGCAAGGTATGTGCCCTCGGGAAGCAGACGAGACTACCGTTCGGGAAGGCCGGGTCTCGAGCTGAAGAGCTGTTGGAATTGGTCCATTCCGACATCTGCGGACCCATGGAGGAGACGTCGATGGGAGGCAAGCGATATTACATCACCTTCATTGATGACAAGTCGCGGCGCATCCACTTCTACCTCCTGAAGACCAAGTCAGCAGAAGAAGTCCTGGCCGTGTTCCGGGAATACCACTGTCTGGTCGAGAGGCAAATTGACGCAAACTGAAGACAATCCGAACGGACAACGGTAAGGAGTACATTAACCGCATGTTCCAGGATTATCTGAAGACGAATGGGATTCGGCACCAAACGACGGTTGACTATACGCCCGAGCAAAACGGGATGGCCGAGCGAGTCAACAGATCCATCGTCGAGCGCTCCAGGTGCATGCTCTTTGAAGCGAACCTACCGAAGCGGTTCTGGGCAGAGGCAGCATCCACAGCGGTGTACCTGCTGAACCGATCACCGACGAAGGGACACGCGAAGACTCCGGAGGAAGTCTGGTCTGGCAAGAAGCCGGATTTGTCTCACCTGCGCATCTTTGGAACATCGGTCATGGCTCATGTACCGAAACAGAAGCGACGTAAGTGGGATGCCAAGGCGGAGGAATGCGTTCTAGTCGGTTACGAGGAGGACACCAAAGGTTACCGAATCTTCAACAAGACGACCCGGTCGGTCACGGTCAGCCGGGACGTGAGGTTCATCAGCGAAGGAGAAACGAGTCACGCGGAAGTTGCGGCCACCGAGCAAGGTGTCGTGTACGTGAAGCTGGATTTGCTGGAATCGCTGGCACAACCTGGTACGGACGGTACTAGGACGACGCCAACCGGGCAGCACCCGGAGCTGTGTCAACCCGGGCCAAGTCGTGAGCCGGACATTCCGTCGGAGCAAGAGGATCAGTTCGAGGACACCTCGGATGACGAAACGTCTGGAGAATCGAGCTACGAGACAGTCGAAGAAGATCCAGCAGACGTGACAGTGACGCTTTCTCCGGCGCTCCCTCCACGCACATCTTCAAATCCACCCGTGTCACAGGTGTTGAGGCGAAGTGGTCGGGAGCGCGCGTTACCAGGCAAGTTGAAAGATTTTGATTTGGGCAACAAAGGTGTACCCCGATCCAATGTTTCAGACAACCCCGGCTCTGAACCTGCGCCGGCAGACGATCGACAAAGCCTGATTGCAGCTGGACGTCCAAGGAAGCGGCTGAAAAAAGCGAGCAGCTGTACTGACGATCCATGTACCGTGGGCGAGGCGCTCGGCGGTGGGCAATCTGCGCAGTGGACGGCTGCGATGCAGGAGGAGTACGACTCACTGATGAAGAACGGCACGTGGGACCTGGTGGACCCACCCCCGAACCGGAAGATCGTCGGCTGCAAATGGATCTTCAAAACGAAGCGTGACTCGGAAGGCGCAGTGGTTCGTCACAAGGCCCGATTGGTCGCACAGGGCTTCACGCAGAAGTACGGGTACGATTACGACGAAGTATTTGCGCCCGTGGTGCGACAGACGACTTTCCGGACTCTCCTGGCCGTAGCTGCGAAGCGGAACATGGTGGTGAAGCAGTATGACGTCAAGACCGCGTTTCTCAACGGCGATCTTGAGGAGGAGATCTATATGCGCCAACCACCAGCGTTTGTTGCGGACGGCAACGAGCGGAAAGTGTGCAGACTCAAGAAAAGTCTTTACGGCCTCAAGCAAGCAGCCAGGTCGTGGAACAACAAGCTGCACACCGTACTCGCCAAACAAGGATTCACTAGGTGCAAGGCAGATCCCTGCCTGTACAAGAAGGTGAAGGCGAACAAGTGCTGCTACGTACTGGTGTACGTCGACGATTTGATCGTGGCCAGCGATGCGAGCGGACTCCATCAAGAGCTGGTAGCTGCACTGGAGAAGAATTTCGAGATCAGTCAACTGGGCGACATCCACTACTATCTCGGAATTGAGGTCGAGCGCGATGACCGAGGTGACTTCTTCATCAACCAAGCGAAGTACATCAACCAGGTCGTCGTGAGCAACGGTCTGGACGATGCGAAGGTCTCCAAGATGCCCCTGGACCCTGGGTATCTGAAGCAAGAAGCGGAAGGAGAGCCATTGCCGGACAACGTCGAGTACCAGAAGGTGGTCGGACAGCTGCTGTACCTGTCGGTGAACACGAGACCGGACATTTCCGCAGCGATTTCGATACTGAGCAGGAAGACAGCTGCACCGACTCAAACGGACTGGACCGAGCTCAAGCGGATCATCCGGTACCTGAAGGGGACCAGCCACTATCGTCTGCAGGTGAGCAAGACTGATGAACGAGCTGGACTGATCGGATACTCGGATGCAGACTGGGCGGAGAGCACCGCGGACAGGAAGTCAAACAGCGGACAAATATTCCTGTTCAACGGTGGGACGATCAGCTGGAGCTGTCGCAAGCAGACGTGCGTTGCGCTGTCAACGGCGGAAGCAGAATTCATAGCGTTGGCTGAAGCGACACAAGAAGCTTTGTGGCTGAAGCGATTGCTGGAGGATCTGGACGAGGACGGCGCTGTGACGGTCAACGAGGACAACCAGAGCTGCCTCAAGATGTTGGAGAAGGAGAAGTTCAGCAACCGCACCAAGCACATCGCGACGAAGTACCACTTCATCCGAGACGTGAAGGAGAAGGACGAGGTGAAGTACATCTACTGCCCAACTGAAGAGATGGTAGCAGACATCTTGACGAAGCCACTACCAGGAGTCAGGATGTCCAAGCTGGCAGGAGCGTGCGGATTAGCACCAGCACCTCGAGGAGGAGTGTTGGAGATAACCGAGTAGGCCGGTGCTAACGAAGAAGGAAGACTTCAAGTCAAACCTAAAATTAGTTCATTACCCGAATAAACTCCAAACCCTACATACGTGTTTCTTTCACTCTCTTCAATAACCAAGTGATTCAAATATGCCTTATTTTTCTGCGTGTATAAATTTTGAAGCACAATTGATTTAGATCAAAAATTCTTTCAGTGGCTTCAAGAAGGCAACAACCGGCACATGCTGATTCCTTTTGGTGCTGAAATTCGTTAAATTGAATTTAATACAGAATATTTTATAGTGATGATCAAATTTCTTCGAAAATTATCAACGGGTTACGTCAATTGACTTTAAGACTTTTCCAACTATTTTCAACCACCTCTACCACGCGTTCGGCAAGTCTTCTGTGCTAGCTTCTGTGACTAATTTTCGGGCTGATTTCAACAAGTTAACAAAAAAACGTATCGCATCTTCAGCTCCACCTAACCTTAACACTCTGAGTTGTACAAGCTGTCTGGATGCTGGGCACCATCTCACTTGTTCTCCACAACACAAGATCTTTCATCTTCAGTTTTTTTGGTATTGGTGAGCTCATCAAGCATTCGAAATTTGGCTGATCGTCGTCGTCGTCGTCGCTGTTTTTTTATTCGTGGCCTCGGCTCTGGTTCTCTGTTTTCACTACCAAAAAAAGGCCAATACTGCTAACATCGCGACCCCGCGGGTTAAGATCAAGCAACTTGATAAACGTTTGAAAATGGTCTAATGAAATATTGGTTTAGGTACATTTTTAACGTTTTAAAGGAAAATGCTTGATAGTAATCACAAAATATTTTTTTTTTTTGATATTGGTCACCTACAGATGTTCGCCATGTTTAACTTCTATCATTAACTGCTTTTCTTCTGAGACGAACTTAAACACTTACACTGTCGTTTTGGACCATTTGAGATCTGCACGTGCACTTTCGGAGGCAACTTCACCATATGTTATGGCAATTTATTGGCCTTAGATCGAGGAATTGTTTTGTTTCTGCATATTTTTTTGAATCAACCAAAAGTTTTTTTTTGTGAGCAGTTTTTGAGATACAGCCATTAGTTTGATTTTGAGGGAAAAAACGATTTTTAATTTTTCAAACGGTCACTGCAGTCCATGGATATCTTTAAATGATTATTTTTTCGATACGATTAGGAAATATCAACAGCAAACATAATTTTGAATGTTACTTTCAATGAATTTAAAATTACAACCAGGCCACTACAAATTCTATAAATTTGTAAATTTTTGTAAAGAATTTAAGATTTTTGAGAATTTAAGAATTTAGGAATTTAACCCTCTTCTGCCCAAATTTTTTTTTCGAAATTTTTTTTCCCGTGTTTAGGAGGTCATTTTAAGCAATTTTTGTTCTACGAAAAACTTTACTTCTCTTGTTTTATGTTTTTCTTTTTTATTTATAGTATTTTAATTTACGTTTATCTTGTTTAGTTTATGTTTGTTTTTGATAGTATTTGGCCTATTCTTACACCTAATATAATGACATTTTGCCTATCTAATTTTTTCACGTTTTCACAGTTAATTTAAGAATTTAAGAATTTAAGAATTTAAGAATTTAAGAATTTAAGAATTTAAGAATTTAAGAATTTAAGAATTTAAGAATTTAAGAATTTAAGAATTTAAGAATTTAAGAATTTAAGAATTTAAGAATTTAAGAATTTAAGAACTTAAGAATTTAAGAATTTAAGAATTTAAGAATTTAAGAATTTAAGAATTTAAGAATTTAAGAATTTAAGAATTTAAGAATTTAAGAATTTAAGAATTTAAGAATTTAAGAATTTAAGAATTTAAGAATTTAAGAATTTAAGAATTTAAGAATTTAAGAATTTAAGAATTTAAGAATTTAAGAATTAAAGAATTAAAGAATTAAAGAATTAAAGAATTAAAGAATTAAAGAATTAAAGAATTTAAGAATTTAAGAATTTAAGAATTTAAGAATTTAAGAATTTAAGAATTTAAGAATTTAAGAATTTAAGAATTTAAGAATTTAAGAATTTAAGAATTTAAGAATTTAAGAATTTAAGAATTTAAGAATTTAAGAATTTAAGAATTTAAGAATTTAAGAATTTAAGAATTTAAGAATTTAAGAATTTAAGAATTTAAGAATTTAAGAATTTAAGAATTTAAGAATTTAAGAATTTAAGAATTTAAGAAATTAAGAATTTAAGAATTTAAGAATTTAAGAATTTAAGATTTTAAGAATTTGAGAATTTAAGAATTTAAGAATTCAAGAATTTAATAATTCAAACAGTTTTTACAAACAGTTGACATTTTACTACCCCAAGAACTAATGCTGAACCAAACGTCAAATTTGTGTAACGATGTGCAAAAGTGAGTGGTTTTCAATAAGCCTGTAATGATTTCATAATTTTAACGTGCAATTCAAAACCGCTTTTGCCGGTTAGAATTTGTAGCGCTCTCGTTGCCGTTGTTGAGCTCTCCAAACGTCAAAAAACAACCGCGTTCGAACCACCCTGTACATCTACTGTCAGCTTGACGTCTGCTTTAAAACTGCAACATTTTTCTTAGCTCAGCGGATCGAAAGTGATTCTTGTTGCGGATTTTCACCGATTTTCCACCCAAAGCCTCCAATCAAGGTGCGTTTAATTTGATGTTTTTACTCATACTCGACACTTCCGGTGCCGATTGGCAAAACCAATCTCCATGCCGGAGTGGCATTGCACGGCCAATCCGCGGAAAATGTCGGCCCCCGGGATTACATAACGTTTTGGAGGTTAATAATCCGGTCTTATTCGGTTCCAGATGCTGACCAACCAGATCCAGCAGGCCGTCCGGATGATGGGTGCTCAGGCGCGCCGCAACTACGGTGTGACCGCCGTCGTCATGTCCAAGGCGACCGACCCGATCCAGCAGCTGTTCGTCAACAAGCTGCGCGACTACGCCACCAAGAGCAAGAGCGCGTAAGTACCCGTAGTTTCTGGAGGGGCACGCCATAAAGCGAAAGGGAGAGGTCGCCTCCTCGGGGGAAACGCCTAACATCGTTACGCATCCCAAGGGAGACACCAACCTAAAGCAGCTGAGTGCAATCAAGCGCTTGAAAGCATTTCACATCCGGAGCGAGGCCTGCCGGAACAATCGGCCGAACGTGACCCAGTGTGGGGACTGCTTGCATCTGATCCATGACAACAGGAACCGCCACCTCAAGGCAATAGCTGTCGGGGTCCCCACATGAAGGACAATTTGTATCTGCGCTCACGCCGGTGGATTACCTTCCGTCGCCGGGCACGGCCTCGGAATAGCCGAAGGTTAGAATGTCTCAATCCGCAGCAGATGCAGGAAGAAACCCTTGCGTCGATGCAAACCCCAAAGCGCAAGGCGAAGAAGTAATTTACAGCTCGGAAGATTTGTGGAGAGTCGTTGTCGAGTTCAGCGCCAAATTGAAGTACTGCAAGACTTGCTCGGACCAAGGAGATTCTTACCAGCATTTTTGGTGTTTTTCTAATTATTTTGGTTGTCATATAATTCCGGAAGATCCCCGGTATTTCAGTTCCACCGAGAATCGTGGGATACCGTTGAAACTCCTGAAAATCTGCTTCGAGTACCTAAAATTGAGCATGTTTTACAAGTATCGTTCTTTTCTTCTTTTCCTCTCCATAGTGGCGGCAAGCTGGTCGACGCCTCGCCGGAGATCGAGCGCGAGCTCAAGCAGGAGCTGGAGAAGCTGGCCAAGACGTACGGCGGCGACGGCGGTGCCGACATGACCGCCTTCCCGTCCTTCAAGTTTGAGGAGCCCAAGCTGGGACCGATCAACTCGAGCAGCAGCTAAGCTAATTAGCTTCCGGCTTCGGTTGGATGAGATGCTTTTTCGTGAGGAATAAAAGAAACAAAACAGCGTTTAGGTGGTTAATTGAAGATTGGATCTGTTGGGATATTTCGATTGAAAGAAATGTCCCTTTTTTGACTTTTTGTTTAACAGAAAGGTGAGTAAAGTTTATTTTATTTCTAAAAGAGTTAATGTTTAATTGGTCTTCAGCACGTGCTCGATCGTCTCCTTGAGCAGCGGCATCCGGTGGTCGTCGGCCACCGTCAGGAACGTGCCGAGCAGCCGACGTAGCTCGCCGGCCGAAATCAGATTTTCAAAAGCACCGGCGCACGGACAAAACTGCGCAATGTTTTCCCGCTTGATCTGGCGACACCGGTTGCAGCGCAGGTCCTGCAGCGTGTACGACATCATCTTCCGCTGGACCACATCCAGCAGGCGCATCTCGATGTCCACGTTGTCGTAGTCGACGTTGCACTGAGCGCACAGCCAAACCGGCAACCCGTCCTTGAGCGCCCGGTGGTTGTCCTTGCACAGGTCCAGATCGCGGCAGTGGTTGCACGCCTTGCAGATGACCTCGGCCAGCACGTACGAACGCAGCGGGTCCTTCCAGACGGCCTTGTCGCTAAAGTCACCGATGCCAACGAGAAGGAGCATGTTGCGGCGCAGGGTTGTCAGCTGAAATTAGGACAAGAAACGCTACATTATGATGCTCTCAGTAATTTACAAACTATCAAGAAGCTACCTCTTCATCGATTTCCTTGTTGACCGCGAGGACCTTGCAAAGGGCCTTGATGAACTCGAGCGCCGGGCCCTCCTTGCCGCGGCCGTAGTTTTTGTGCATCTTTTGCACCATATCGTACGCCACGTGCGACAGCTTCTTGATCGTTTTCTGGGCCGCCACGCCGTCCGCGAGCGACTCCAGATATTTGATCAGGAACTGCTCAAAGTAAACGCGACAGTTGCCCTCCTCCGGCAGCTGCTCCGCAATGTTCCAGCTCATTTCGAGCGAAAGTTCCTCGGGTTCGTCCGCCTGCGGCACATCCTCGTCGTTGCCCGTTTGCGGATTGCCGCGGATTCCGCCAAAGTTCGACGAGTCGATCCAAAGCAGAAACTCCCAGGACTGCTGGTAGGATAGCGATACGCTATGGAACAGTTCCTTGTTGCGGATGCTCTGCACGACGTAGTCCGTGTACGCGATGGCGTCCATCACGGCCTTCTTTCCCGTGTTGATCACGATTCGGTTGAAGTCTGCGTAGATGATCTCCGCTTTGAGTCGCTGGAACTCGGCGATGATCTGGAGGAAGAGCTTTCGCATCAGCGTGTTCAGCGCACGTCGCAGCGCCGGATCGTACAGCAGAGCTTTGGACGAACGGACCCAGCGGTAAAAGTGAATGATCTGGAAGTCGGAGAAGATGTTCCGGTTGATGGAGACCTCGCGGAGCCACCCGTTCACCATGGATCGCATCACGCGGAACGCCTGCGAGCAGAGCGCCGTCTCGTCGTAACTTGGAAGCGTCTGAACGCCGCCCTGGTTGCTGATCATGTCGTCCAGCGACGCCTGGGGAATTACGTCAAAGGTGATCGCCGAGGAAGCGCCCTCCATCTCCTGAACTTTGCCTGCTTGCAGCAGCGCCGACACTGCTAAACTTTCAATGCTCAACTCGACGCAGACCGTGCCGTAGAAGCCCGAGCGATTCTGCACGACCGAGATGTTGTCCTCGAACTCGGCCAGCAGCCGACTGTCGTCCGCTTCGCGACCTCCCAGATCCGGCCGGGAGCTCGGTGACCACCACAAGATAAAGTTGCTCTTTAGCAGGTGTCGCGCGTAGAACAGGTCAGCTCCGAAGAGGACCGTATCGGCGGGCATGTTCCCAATCGGAAGCTGGAAGTACCGGCACTGGTCCAGCATCATTTCGACCACGTGGTTCAGGTTCAGGAAGTGCCGAACCATGGACCGAGCGCCATGCCGCTGCCACTCCAGCCCAGACAGCAACGAAGCGTCGTCCGCGATATGAATCTGCGTTTCCGGAAACTCCAAACAAACCGGAATCAGCTGGTTCAACTTCTGCAGCCCAAGTGCCGTTTGGACGCAAAGAATCGTTGGACCACGCTTCGTCCTTGTAGGCCGACAACAGTCCCCAATCATCTCACGTCTCTCCCTCGAAGGAACGCTGTGCTGATACAGGAAGATCTTCCTCAGATTCCCTCCATCCCGCAGATATTGCGGTCCTCAAAGCTGCGAATCTCCAGCTGCTGGATGTTGAACGAGTCCAGATCCTTGGTGGACAGCGAGGCCAAAGCGCGCGCCTCCGAACGCTGCACGGCACAGTAACAACCCAACTCCATGATGGCCCGAAACTCGAGCGTCATCTGAGTCTCGTAAATGCCCTCGATGTCCGGCGTGGCCAAGTCAGCCAACATCCCCAGTCGATTATCCCGAAAGACCTGCTCGGGAACCACGTACTGATACAAGTGACACACCGGTCGTGCCCTCGGCAGAATCCGGTGCACTTTCTTCCACATTGACCCTTCCTCCGGCGGTGCCGGCGTACGTTGGTTCACATAAAAGATCCTCGGAATGAGCAACCTAATCTTGTGCAACTCCTCGCCGACCATCGCCCAAATCGTAAAGTGGCCCATTTCGTCGGTCGCGATGACCTGAATCACCTGCCAGGGTTGCTCGATCAGCGATCGCTGGGTCTTCCTCAAAAAACCGCCGAGCGTGGCCACCGGCCGCATCGTGCCGGACGAAGATGCCAGCTGCGATTCCTCATCATCCCTGCGGGATCGTTTCGAGCTCGGATCGCGGTGTTTGCTGCGCTGCGCCAACAGCCACTTCCACTTCTTCTTGTGGAACCTGAGCCACTCCTGCAGTTCGGCGCGAGTCGTTCCGGGTGGAGGTGGCGCCCCAAGAGCCTCCTTCCAAGTTTTGGCCGCTGCCTCCTGGCTGGGTTGTGGCTCTTCGCTCGAAGGAACCCTGCGACGCTTCGAGTTGACGATCGGCAGTCCCACACTCGGCGAGCGTGGACCCCGTCCGAGATCTTCAATGTCCGCCATCGCGGGTTTCTCCTTGGCCACAAACATCTCGCTGATGCGGCGCTGCTTCAGCGTGTCGTTCTTCTCGAGCATCTTTTTGTGCAGCCAATCCGGGTGTTGAACGCGCGGCACTGGATTGTTCAATCCCTGCAGCGCCGCCGGAATCGTGATGATCTTCTGGATGGTTCCTCCCAACCGCTCGATGTAGTACTGCCAATCGAGCACGTCCCGAATGTCCGCGTCGCCCATCGTATTGTCCTTGAGCCACCGACGCAGATAATGCCGCCTCACGCTCGGTTCCGACTGGAAGATCGCCAACGGAATTGCCCGCTCGGTAACCGGGGCCCCGTCCGGCTTCCTCGAAATTATAAACTTACAAGCCAACCCCGCATCCTTCACCATCTGATCACCCAAAAACTCCGCCAGTCGTTTCGCCGTCGAGATCGACGTCGACTTTTGCGCGCCGTAATCCTCCAACTTGCGCGACATCGACCGGTTCTCGCTGATCAGCTCAAACAGCTCGCTGTCCGGCATGTTGTGGCCCTTGCTGTACAGCACGTCCAGCCAGTAGTCGGCGATCTTCGCCACCGAGGCGTAACACTGCTCCAGCGTCGACCCCTGCAGGAACGCCTCGAACACCGAACTCTGGAAGATCTTGATCAGCTGCAGCTCTCCGCGGCGCTTCACCTCGAATCCCTTCAACTCGGCCAGTGAGCCGTCAAAGTTGAACACGGCGTAGCGTTTCTTCAGCTTTTTGCCTTCCTCCTTGGCCGCCGGCAGGACCATCGCCAGGTAGGGGCCGTCCACCTCGAAGAAGATCGAGTTCTCCGGTTGGATGGAGTACTCCGCGGGGGAACCGTCCTTGTAGGGTTTCTCGAGCACGTGGTACTGTTCGTTGGTAAAGTGGTCCTTGACCATGGTGTTTAGGACGGCGTTCGGATACGACACGTTCAGCTTGCCCTTTTTCGGGTGCTGTGTGAGGACGGTGAACTCTTGCGGGAAGGAGGCTGGCAGGATGCACCAGATACCTGGGAATGAGAATTAGAATTGAGCTTTTTGGTTTGTTCATCAGACTCGATCGAAGTTAGTTTATGTCACTCGGCAGTCAAGGAGGGAGCAAAAAAATTATTACAAGCTTAGGATTCAACATTTTTATGAAAAAAAGTGTTTTAAAATGTATTTTACACGCGCCCAGTTGCTTTCCAATCATTAGTTTTCAAAATATCGAGGTAGGGGAAATAAACCCATTTTAAGCCTAATAAGCGGTCGTGTTTGAATGATGCTGGATAATCTGGAGTGTTCCTTGAAATGGACTGAAACCAAGTACACCAACGAGTAGAGCGACTTTTTGTGGACATTTCTGTTTATTTTCACTTTTACTAAAAGTTATTCTTTTCGTTTAACAAGCATTTGAAAAAAATATTTCCAAAATGTATTCTAATCAAACGAATGCATTGGGCCACGCCCATTTTCCTATTTTCAGCTTAGTTTTTTTTTACTTCCAGCGCTCTTTTGGGTCTGCTTAGTGCTGTCAAAATTGAAGAAATTTTAAGCGAACACTCACAAAAAACGCATTCATAAAGAAAATTTCCTGGCATCACTGGCTCACTCCTAGAGCGTCCAATTTCCCGTCCCGGGAAAAAAAATTCCCGGGAATTCCCGGGATTTCCCGAAAAAAAATATTTCCCGTTTCCCGGAAAAATTGTAATATTCCCGGGAATTTCCGAAATTTAAGCAAAAGTACACAGTTCCTATACTTTTTGGGACCATTTTTTTAAATGCTCAGAGAAAAATAAATGAAGATGATTTTGTTCAATTAAATTTATTTTATAGCTCATGTACAATTAATCAGATTATCAGACACTTTGATATCGGATAATATTAATTCTTGAAGCTACGGGAAAATTAAGTAAGCTTTTTCAAGAATATTTGGAGTTATTTCATAAAAAATATATTAAATTGAGAATTTTGACGTTTTTGTTTACCATGATCTAATGAGTTGAAAATCAAATTGGTATCTTAACATTTTTAAAATAGTTTTGTGCAAGAAGAATTATTTCAATTCGTTAAATACCTGGTATACAAGAAATTACAATATGTAGTAAAAGAAAAATATAGCATTGGTGTAACAATGGGTGTAAGAAGGTTAAATATCAAAACATGTAAGACTGATTGTGACATGATGTTAATTCCAAATATTTGAAAACATTGAGTTGTTTGAAGTAAAACAAACAAGAGAAGTTTGATTTTTGATTTGCCATTTTGTCCAAGAACTGAAATCATATGACTTTTTTTAGAAATGTTATTTGTCATGAAAAACAAAATTTCTGTATGTGTTTTTTTTTTTCAACTTATTGTATCAAACCACGCTCTCTTTTACTGGTCACAGAGGCAAGAAAATAATTTGTATGATTGTGGAGTATGGATTCATTTTAGGGGAAATTCTCGTAGGTTTCGCAGGTTAAGCACTCGCACCTATCTCCATCCAATTTGCTATTTTTTCTATTTAAACACTAGTTTTGCAAAACTTTTAAAAGTAACATGCTTGCTCACTTCTTATTGAGCTATTTATCACTCCATTTCAGTTGAAATCGCCTTCAATGAGTTGTAATTGAACGTCAAAGTGCTGACCTGCCAACACGGAATTAGAGGCTGTTCCACTACTCGCTGTCATTACCCTGATAAAAAAAATAAATGACATTATTTTTTGATTTATTTATTTACTATTGGAGCTTATAAAATAAGAAAAAAAAATAAAATTTTCTTGCAGTTTTTACATGCGGTTAAGCTGTTAATTGATCTTCATACTTGTTTTTGCCTTTCAGTCGCTGTTCTAAACAACTTAGTTGCAGCAGAGCCAAGATCAAAACAATTTTCAATAAATTTAAATTCCCCGGGAATTCGCTGCTGGCGTGTTGGGTGGCCACCCTTTGTTTTCTATTTGCCTTCGCTTATCGCTCGGTTTTCTTCAGCCTTCGATTAGAATGGGTAGTCAAAAGTCAAACGTCAAAAGACTTTGCGCGCTTGTTTTTTGATGGCGCTTGCTAATTACTTACATGTTTCGAGATTATTTTTCAAGTGAGTGACTAACTAATGTGCAAAAGAACATGTTACCGAAAGCTGGGGGCAGTTTTGCATCGAAAGCGCCGTGAAAAAGTAAGCGAAAGAGAAAAGTTGATTTTGGCGATATTCTTTAAGCGTTTGAGGGTTTCTCACGTGTGTCACTGTGTGTGGCGACATAAACTTTTAAAAAAATATTGCAACGACCTAATTATATAAAAAATGAAATGTTTGCAACTTAAAAATAGTTACATATTTCAAAGATAAAAAAATATAAAAAATGTAACATAAATTTAAAAAAATGACAAAATGTTACAAAAAATAAGTTAAAAAATGAAAATATTTTTTAAATTTTAATTAAATTTAAAAAAAACATAAAAGAAATTAATTCTAAAACAACTTCAATAGAAATAATTGCAAATTTTCTGTCAAGTTTAAACCACAAAAAAAAACTAATAATAAAAAAAACGAAAATCTATTTAATTTTGAGAATTATAATATTCAAATTAAAACAAAAATTCCAAAATTTATGTCAAAATGTCAAAAATTTAAATGTTACGGGATGATTTTTGTTTAAGAATTTTTAAATTAATTTTAAATTCATAACTTAAAACAATGCATTGTTTTGGGTTTTTTTTTCTAAAATAAAATTAAAAAAATATTTATTTTTTATTTTTTGTTATGCCTCCAGTTTTTCAGAAATTGTTTTGATCTTTAAGAATTTTAAAATTGAGAACACCCAAAAATGCTTAACAAAAATCCAAGCGACAAGCCCCACTGCCTTGTGTTTACCGCAGAGAGTATTCTGCGAATGGACCACATTTCACAGAATCTACAATGGAGATGGGACGCGTGGACATACCGTACCAAACGCTTCAACTTCATCATTGTTGTTGTATTGTATAAAACTCACGACAAGTGACAACAAACCGCAAACCGCGCTCAACTCACCATCCGTGTCCAGCTCCAGCGGCCGCCCAACGCGCTCGATAATCTCCCTCGCCTTCGTAATGATGTTCGCCCCCGTCAAGCACACTATCCCCGCCATCGACATGCTGTGCCAGCGGGCACCCTTCCGCATCACGTACCCGTAGAACGAGTTCAGAATACACTTGTGCGCCAGCTGCAGCGAATCGTACAGCACCTCGCGCCCTTTCGCGGCCTTGATCTCCCCGGCATCGCCACTCTTGAGCGCCGCCGAAACGGACGCCTTGGCGACCTTCGTCAGCGCTTTGTACTCGTAGCGACGGTCGCGGAACGCCCGCACCGTGTCCACGTAGAAGCTGTTCTCCTTTTGGCAGATGGTGGAGGTGCGCGTTTCCAGCTTGGTGATTTTGGTCTTTTTGTACGCCTTGCGGCAGTAATCGCTGAGGCGTTTCTTCTCGTAGTTGGCCTGGTCCTCTTTGGAGAGTTCGTGGAAGGCGCGGGGCGGTCCGCCGGGGAAGAGTGGGGGGAACTTTTCCGTTTCGAGTTGTTGTTGGATGCGCTGGAACTCGTTGCGGGTCGCCGGGAGCATTTCTCCGCGCCACATCCACTCCATGTCGCGTTTGCAGCGGGCGTCCGGCTTGTTGAAGTCGCACGCGGCGCAGTCGGTTTCGGAGATCATGGACGAGGGTTGGAGGCGGTTCGTGAGGATGATGTTGGGGTACATGGCGCCGACGTCCAGATGGTAGATGACGGGCTGTTCGATGCGGGTCGGGGTGTCGTGGAGTTGCTGGAGAGCGGCCTTGATTTGTTCGGTGACTTCTTCCAGGTTGGTGACCTGATCGAGGGGGACGCCCTCTTCGGTGACGATGGCGTGTTCGAGGACTTTGGCGACGTTGCCTTGGAGTTGCTTGAGCATGCCTTGATCAAGGCGGAAGCGGGTGGCAATGTCCGCGCGGAAGACTCCGGATTCCAGCGCTTCGACGTGACCTCCGACGTACGTTTCCATGTCCAGGACGTGGCCGTCGGGGGTTAGTTTGTTCAGCTCGGAGACTTGTTTGTTCGGGTAGACGATGTTGACGTGGAAGGCCTCCTTCATGAGGAGTGATTCGCAGAGGGTTCCGGAACCTTTGCGCAGGATTTCGTCCGGTTCCATCGGGATGATGGTGGCTAAGGCGAAAATGAACGGGTGGACGTACTTCATGTAGAGATAGTAGGTGGCAACGGCGTCCGAGACGGAGTAATTGGACAGGACTTGGGGCTGCTCAACGGCCATTCGACACATGTCCTCGGGTTCGAGTTCGACCGGGTCGTACCGGAGTTTGCTCTTGGCGACGGCTTTCAAACCTTGCGATCCCACCGGGAGATACGAGTCACGTTTGACCCAGCACAGGCAATCCATGTGCATGGCCGGACGACAAAGATAATTCCCATCGCGAGCGTTCGTCTTGGAGAAGCCAATCTCTCGCTTCATGTCCAGATCGTATACTGCCGCACGGGTCTCCACGAACGGCCAATCGAAAAAGTCTCCGTTGTAGGTTACAAAGATGTGCGGCTTCACGTCCAGGATGTGATCGAAGAATCGCTGAATCAGGCCCATCTCATTCGGCTCGTTGAACACTATAAACTGTCCCTCGAACTCCGGCTTGGGCGTGTACTCAAAGTCCTCCACGTCGGCGCTGATGATCTCCCGGTTCGTGATCAAATACCCCTGACCATCGATCATGTACGAGATCATCATGATCTGATCGGTTTGCGCGTCCGGGAACTTCAGCGGCAACTTTGTGGTTTCGATATCGAACGCCAGCACGACCGGCTCCGGCCGGTCCAAAATATCCGGCCGCGGCGTAACAACCGGCGGTTCATCACCCCCTCGACACCGCATCGTGTACCACAACCCGCAGAAGATGTTCAAATCGATCGACACCCGCACGTGGTACGGAACGTCGTGCTCCCGCATGTCCATGATGCTCTCGTAAAAGTCCTGATTCTGACCACCGGCCACCGCCGAACCTTCCCCCTCCTCGCCACCCACCGCCAGCGAACTGCTCAACATCTGCATGTAGTACGTGTTGGCCTTGTCCCGTTCCTTGTTCTTCCTCACCGCCGCCGCCAGATCCTTCCTGACCTTCTGCATCTGGCCCGTGTTAGCGAACGTCAGCTTGAGCAGATTCTGCTTCAACCCGCTCAAATGATTCGGCAGGTCCAGATCCTCCTTCTGGACGTGCTCGCAGCGCAGCAGCTGGCCGGAGTACTTTTTCGCCAGAAACTTTGCCACCTCCAGGGCGTGACCCTCGCGCGTGATCAACAGCAGGTACGGCGCAAACACCACCGTCATCTTGTACCGCGTTCCGTCCATCTGCAGAAAGTACAGATCGAGCGCGGCCACCAGCCGCCGGTCCTGGTTCAGGATTTCGGTCTGCAACGAAAAACCCCAAATCAGGACTGTTCCTTTCTACGTAGAGCGAGACAACTCACCGAGTGCATGTTGACCAGGTAGCCGGTCCGCTCCTGGGTGTCCTTAACCCGCTCGAACCCATACTTCAAGTCGATTTTATCGTTCTCCTTCGACTGGCGATAGCCGATTTCGTTCGTGTCGTCCCTGTCGAAGAACGTCCAATTAATTCCACTAAACTTCACAACCCCCCGCCGCAACTCACCCATCGGTTCGCTCCGCGATGTACTTTCCCGTGTTTTGAACCTGCTTGGCCATCGGAAAACGGCTAGGAAACTTCCGGCGCAAAGCTTCACCTGCGCGCAGCAGCGCAGAACAAACAAACGAGTTTGGGAGAGTTTTGACGTTGGTTCGAGCAGTTTTTGGCGCGCATCCGCGGTGACTGCTCGAAAACGGGATTTGTTTTGATTCTGCGGGGTAGGTGTGGAGTTGGTTGCTCTCCAAGGGGGGGATTCGAGCAGTTGAGGGAACCTGTTCGATGTCTGTTTTGGGTGGCGCGAGGGAAGAAAAAGTGCGCGCGAAATGCGGTTGACGTTTTGTTGTTTTGAAGAGTGTTTGGTTTGTTTGAAGATTGAGTTTGGTTTTGAAAATTTGGATGATAATTGGTGAAAAATGAGCGAAATACCTAAAATGAAGGCGCAAATTGTGTCCCGGTTCAACATAAGTGGTTATCAGATAAGAAGGTAAGAATTGCAAATTCAAAAAGCTAATAAGTCATTTTAACCATTTTTCTGTAATTAATTTACAGTAAAAACCCATTAGACAATGTCATGTTGTATGTAAGGTAATCGTAGTCAATCTAATTAATTTAATTTGTAAGTTGTTGTTTTATTGGATACGATAACTCGGTACATAGTTTAACTAACAAGTTATGGTACAAAATAAAACAAAATATTAAATTAATTAGATTGACTACGATTGTCTTACATACAAGACTAAGAACTTGTACTTATTGTAGGTGACTAAACATAGGCTAATCTTGCTTTTTGGAATAACTAGAAGTGTACATATTTGCTTCTGCTCTCAATTTTAAGATTGTTTAAATATTAGTAATTGTAATTTTATTTGGCTACGATATTCTGTTAATTTAATTTTTATTTAATATTTTCTGAGTATTTTTAGAAAGAAAACTAACATTTTGTCTTAAGCTATTCAAACAAAAAAACAACCAAATTTTTATTAGAGAAGAGAACCACGCCTTGTCTTGTAGACTGTTTGGCTTCGAAAGACGAAACCTCTATGACGCTCGATCTCCTGACATTATTCAACGCTTCTTCCAGCGATGCCAGCATCTTCCTGGCCCAGTACATCGCACCGATGCCGGACGCAGAGCGCAAACGCTGGCTGACCAGCATCACCGGTCACGTACAGGGTCAGGGTCTAGACCTGCCTGTGGTTGAGAAGCGCCACATCGAGCTGGCCATCAAGGAGGCGAGCAACACCGGCCTCGAGGACAACGAGTCGGTGTTTTCCGTAATTAACGCGTTCGACGTGCCCAAGTTCCGGTACTGCGAGGAAAAGCGCAAGTTCCTACCCGTTAGTGGTGGCCCCAAGCGGGATCTGCTGCCGGGGCCAGACATGAAGGCCGAGTACATCCGCGATCGGTACATGATGCTGTGGCAAAAGACCAGTCGGCACGAGATGTTTAACGCGAGCAAGGACGGCATGGTGGGCAATTCGGTGAAGAGGTTGACGCTACGCAAGATTGAAACGTTGCTGGCGACCTCCAAGATGAACGAGGTTGTTATTCTGGGGCTGTTGACGCAGTTGACCGAGGGCAAGTTCTACCTGGAAGATCCCACCGGGGTGGTTCCGATCGATCTCAGCGAAACGGTCTTCTCGTCCGGGTTGTTCTGCGAAGGTTGCTTCGTGCTGGCCTGTGGCAAGTTTCGCGACGGAACGCTCAAAGTTGAGGAGATGGGCTTTCCCGTGTCCGAGCTGGCCTCCAGCAGTCGGGCCTACTTCGGAACGATGAACACCTGGGGTGGACGTTCGCGAACCCTGCTGAAAGCGTCCCGCAATCTAACGGAACTCGAAAAGACCAACCGCGAGGACAGCATCGTCTTCCTCTCAGACTGCTGGCTAGACAACCCCGTCGTCCTGGACAAGCTCAAGCTGCTCCTGCAAGGTTACAACGAATTCCCCCCGATCGCGATCGTCCTCATGGGCCCGTTCTCCAAAATTACCGAAGATCCGTACTCCCTCAAAGGTCGCTTCGCCGCCCTCGGAGAAATCCTCGCCGGCTGCGAAGGCCTCAAAATGCAAACCGAAATTGTCCTCGTCCCGTCCTGCGACGACCCCACGGCGGCCAACATCCTACCCAGACCACCCCTGCCAGACTGCCTCGTCACAGAACTTAAAAAGCGCTACCCCCGAATCACCCTGGCCACCAACCCGTGCCGGCTCCAGTACTGCACCCAGCAGATCGTCGTCTTCCGGATGGACCTGGTCACGAAGCTGTGCCGCAACACGATCCACTTTCCCAAAAGCGGTCAACTCGAGGATCACTTTGCGCGGACGCTCATCAGCCAGGGCACGCTGGCGCCGCTGCATCCGATTGCGCTTCCGGTGCACTGGAACTTCGATGCGGCACTGTCGCTCTATCCGCTGCCGGATTTGATCGTGGTTGGGGACCCGAGCCAGGGCTTTCAGGTCACCGAGCAGGAGTGTACCGTGCTGAATACGGGATCGTTTCCGAAGAGCAAGTTTGCCTTTAAGGTTTACATTCCGTCGTCGCGGACCGTAGAGGACTCGCAGATTCCGGATGATTGATTGTATGATTGTTTGTATGGTAACAATAAATTATTTAATTTTTTTTTGTGAAATTGTGGTCTTTTTTAATCTTGTGTGTTATTTATTTAGAGTACAAGACTCAAATGCGTTGCATTATTTGCCGTTGGGGTCGCAAAACATAAATTTGATGAAAAAGCTAAAAAAATGCAAAAAAAAAATGATTATCTGAAGTTCCATACAAACCATCTGATAATCGAACTTCGAATAATCGATTCTGGTATTATTGAGAGAGTATAAAAATCGTAAGAAGAAATTAGTTTTATTTAAAATTAAGAATACCCTGAATGCTTTTTTTTAAATCCATGAAAATTTTTACATTTCAGTTAAATGTATGGATTTTAATCTTGAAACTTGATCTTTAGCAAACTATTATTTATTATTTGAATTAAACTTTGTGAGTACTTTTACAATGACCATAGAAGACCTTTTGCATCATTAGTTTGTCCATACATGTCTGCAAACTTTTTTGGCAGCTGCCCATACAGAAAGGCCATTAAAATATTAAAAAATCAATATCAAGAGAATTTCTGATCAATTTGTGTCTTGGGCAAAAGCTTGGGATTTCCTTGAAAAATCGTTACTTAATCCACCTTAAGGTGGTTGGTGCCTTCCTCACATTCATGTTGTATTTACAAATTAATTTAAGAATTTTTTTTTATTATTATTTTTAATTTAATTTTATTATTTTTTTTATAATTCTTGTTTTTACCAGAACACCAATTTTTGATTCTTTTTTAACCAACTCACCTAAAAAAAGGAGAGGGGGGGGGGTCTGTAATTGAATATAAAAGTGCTGATATGCCAACATTAGGTGCACGATGGAATTACATGCTGTCCCCCTAGTCCTAGTAAACAATGTCTCATGAGTTGTATATTTCAGTAAAAAGTTCGTGTTAATCTTTGTCGAGACAAAATGATGTATAGAGTTATCTAAGCCCGACCTCACACACACTAGCGCACCATTTGTTTTGCTGGCGGTACAAAATTTAACCTCAATCTTTTTCCTGTACGTATACGCAATACATGCGCACGTAGATAACTCTATTCAGCAACATAATTAGTACAGACTTTTTCCAGAAGAGACGCAGACACTGCTTAAGCAATATTGCTTAAGCATATATTGGCAATATTGGCAACCGGGCGATACGCATGCTGCGCGACTCTCGCGCGTATGAAAAAAGAACCGGCATTTGAGATTAGGCAAACATCACCCTTTTTTGTAGCTATTAACAAAACTTTTTCTTGGCATAAGTTTAAAAGTACTTCACTAAACAGAATAAAATTTAATAGGGCCTTAGTGGACCCCAAAACGAACAGAATAAGGCGGATCCGGCCAAAACCGGTTTAGGGACCATCCATAAACCACGTGGACCCTTTGGGGGTATGGCGATTGTCTACGCTCCAAACAAAAAGTTTTTTGTATAGACAATTGTCCACGAAGGGGGTTGAGATTTCCAAAAAAGTGTCCACGTGGTTTGTGGATGGTCCCTTTAGCCAGTTCTGAGATAATCATGTGGAAAAAAATCATGTCCACACACATCCCCGCAGACATTTGTTCAGAATTTGATTCTGAGTCGATAAGTATACGTGAAGGTATATCTAGGCGTCGTATTTAAGAAGTTCATTTTTCGAGTGATTTTATAGCCTTGCCTCATTGAGGTGAGAAAGGCAAAAAGGTACACTCTAAAAAAATAGCTTTAACTTTTGCAACACAATATCTAGCATTTTTTAAGTCGAAGAAATAAAGAGATTGTAAGAAGTTACAGTAAAAAAACTGAGTAGAAAATTTTGAAGAGGAGTTCGATACATTCAAAAGAAATAACTATAGGGGAGAGTGGGGAGACTTGATCCCCTTTTTTTGTATCGCACATAGCTCTGTCAATTTTTCACAAAACTGTGAACTTTTTGCATGAATTGAAAGCTTAAACATTCAACTATGTTTGGCTGATAAGGGTATTTCACCAGATAAACTCTTCGAATCATGCTAAGCGTTTCAAAAAAATATTTTAAACCGGCATTTTCAAAATGTTGGGGGTAATTTGATCCCCCTTTCAACATTTTGAAGAAATTTTAAGCACAATGTTTCTTATTCATCCAAACTTTTAATTTTCTATAAGGTATGTACAGCAATTTCACATTAAACCTGTACGTTTGTGTTCAAAATATAACAAGTTTAGCATGCAAAATATTCAAAAACTTAAAATTTTCTTTTTTCGACCAAAAATGAGCATGTTTACAAAAGCTGGTAATTTTTGTTTACAAAACTTAAAAAAAAATGTTTCAAACTGCAGTAAGTTATGTACAACTATACTAAAGGAATCTATGCACGAAAACCCAGCCCAATTATTTAATCTTGAGGCTGATTCCAGTGACTGTAAAAATGCAGTGATCAAGTCTCCCTAAACGCACTTTTTTAAACAATTGATTGTAAAAATAGTATGACGATAAATTTAACGTCAAATGCGTAAGGGTTTTGGAGTTGATATGTTTATAAAACAATTCATGTATAATTTTTTTTTTTGAATAATTTTTGAGTGTTTTCAATACTTATCAAAACAAAGAAAAAAGATCTCTTAGAAGTTTTTTGCAGCACTTTTTAGAAATATGTGTGTAACTCAATCTAAACATTTTTTAATTTTTTTTCTTTGTTTTCTACAATAAATTTTAGTCAATTCCGCACAACTTTCTAGAACAAAGCTAATTGTTTTACCCACATGCTGACGAGATACAGGCTTGGGATCAAGTGTCCCCGGGGATCAAGTCTCCCCACTCTCTTCTAAAGTAGAGAAGAATAAACATAATTTAGTTACGTGGAAAAAATAGTGTAATATTAAAGAAATAAATGTTTGGAATTCTCTACAAAGGATTAGGCTCTTCTCTCACTCTCACTGTCAATTTAAAAAATAATAATCTGGTTATAAATAAATAGGCACCATGTTCGGGAGCGTTCTTTTATTACATAACGAAACGTGGTTTATAAATGGTCCCTAAATGTAAAAAATATAGTATCAGATTCAGAAATTCTAAAATTTAAATTAAAAAAAAAAACAAAAAAATACAAAAAAAAGTCCAAAATGTCATCAATTCTTAAATTCTGGATTAAATTTTCAAAAGGTTAACCCATGACTCATCGGTTGTTTAGAAAATTTACTCTAGAATTATTTAATTCATAAATTTTTAAATGCCGATAATTTTGCAACAACTATTTTGAACTAAAGAAAAACTGGTTTGGAGCAATTTTGAAGTCATATTTTAGATTAGAGATTCAAATAATTTAATTTTTTTTTGGCACATTGAATTTAGAATTTTTAGTTTTTTGAATTTCTTAATTTAAAGTTTTTGAAACTTTACAACTTTGACATTCCGATTTTTTTCAATTCTGATTGTTTTAATTTTCAATGTTCAAAGCGTGTGCAAAAATGGTAAGAAATTGTCTGATTCGGCAGGCCATACAAAAAGGCTGCTAAAAAAATTGTATCATGAGAACGGTATTCTTGTCGATTTGGTGTCTTTGGAAAAGTTGTAGCTATGTTTTAGATTTATTTTTCAAATAAAAAAAAATGATGTTCCTTATTTTTTTTTTCAAATGCTAGGGATTTCCTAGAAAATCTGACAAATTCTATTTCCCTATTTCTTTTTAAATTTTTAAATAAAAAATTTTGACTTCTCGATTTTACAAATTTTTGAAATGATTAGAAATTTTAACATTTTTGTTTGACTGACATTCTAGTAAAGGAAAACTTTTCATTAAACTTTGTAAATATAGAATTGTTCAAAATGTATTATCAGGAACTTCTACAAATTATTTTTAAAATTTTTAAGATATAAATGCTTAAAAATAATAGATATTAATACTAATAACCCCAAGCACCAACAAAGGGATTTCACTTTTCTCAACAATCGAATCGAAACACAAAGATCACTTTGCAATAAGTATTCATTTTTATTGAAACTTTCCAAACTCAACCCTGCAACTCTCGTCTCTACCCGCTATTTGCTGGTACTTTCCAGCATTCCTTCACTTACTTCAATTAAATATATTTATTTTTGTTAAATTTCTTACGATATAATAACTAACGCTGAGCACAATCCGAATTAGTTTTTGTTTTACTCTAAAAATGTTAGGGACCGAAAAATTAAATGTTAAAAGAGTATATATGGCTAACTATCGGCTTTGATAGGTTGTTTTATTACGATCGTTTTGCTCGCACTGCTTTTATTTGTTAATATTCAGTATGTAGCGAGAAAATAACAAAAAAGTTTTAAATATTTTACCGTTACAATGCTCGCGTAGATGTGGAAACTGTTTGCAACAGTTTCGCGCTTACAAACTAATATTTGACTAACTTTTCAAGTTTTATTAGTTCTTGTTCTATTTACAACAAGTCGGACAACAGAGAGAAAAATAGAAGAAAAAATATACAAATTTAGTAACAGGTTGTTGCTTTTGGTTTGCATCGAACCGCCCTCCCCTCACTATTGTTCTCAGATGCAATATCACATTTACGTTGGTTTTTTTTTTACTGTGTATGTGTTTCCCCTCCTTCAGGCACTGAACCTGCTTTCGCAGTCCCGCTGGTAGCGCAGCCGGGCCGATTCGCGCTCTTCCGCGTCCAGGTACCACAGCGTGATGGCGTACCGCGTCCGGTGGGCGGGTTGCACCTCGTGTGGGTTCCGCCGGTCCGACCAGAAGAACAAAATCCGGTCAAAGGCGGGCTCGATGTCCGCGACGCGGTCGTTGCAGCCCTCGGGGAAAATTCTGCGAAAAATTATTGGTTTTTAGTACGGAGGTTCGCGTCCTGGGTGAACTCTGACGCTATACGCTACTCACCGCAAGAGACCGCCACTCTGCTGCACGTCCCAGTTGAGATTTAGATAGTAGATTGCGGTGATGCAGCGGCCGTCCCGGTTGGGATTGTCCACGTGCTTGACGTAGTGCGACCCGGACCCCGGATAGCACGCAACCATGGCCTGTGAAAGGAAGAAAGAAAGAATTTAAACTAGAGACATCTTTTGGCGAGTAGCGAATTAATTATCACACACCCAGCAATCGTTCGACCTTGGTCCTGATCCGCGTCATTCCCACCGCTCAGAATGGGGAACACGCCAATATTTACCTTTCCCCGGTGATGTGAGGTGAGGAATAAAGCGAACCAACACACAAAAGCAGCACGATTTGCGCCAATCTCGTGTGTTGGTACTAATTTTTGGCGTACGTGACTGACCGGCTGACGGGCGAGTGAGGCTCGCGAAAGCGCGAGGGAAAGAAGAGCAGTAAAAAGGAAGGCGCAGCTGTAGGTAAAACCTCCTGCGCTCGTTCTGCACACAAATCCGCAACAAGTCTTGCCCCGCGGCGTCGCGATGTTGGGTTGGGATTATCTTTTGTGGGCAGTTTCTCAATGGAAGATATGGGAATGTTGTTTATTTATATATTGTTCGTTGTTCAAGTTCGGTGAAGGCTTTGGTTTGCCAACATTGACTCATTCAATTGTTTGCCCTGCTAATCTTAAATGATTTTCAAATTTTAAACCCTTTTTTGGGTTAAAACAATATTTAAAAAAATAAAAAAAATATTTCAAGGAATTGAAATTAACATACCAAATTGGTTCCGGAGCAGAAAAATTTGTTTAACAGTCAGTGTTAATACGGTTCATACCAGTTGAAAATTACAATTTTTTTTTTTAATTAAATACTTATTTATTAAAATTCATTATTTTATCATTTTTTAATTTTGTAATACTAATTTGCGAGTGCTTAACCTGTCAAATATACAAGAATTTTCCCTAATTAGCCGAGACTATGCATTATTTTTTGCTGAGCAAACAGTTTTTTCATGATTTCGGCAGAATTTTGCCGAAGTAAAGAGAGAGTAAAACATTTTTTTCAGCATTGATTTTTTAATGTGAAATTTTAATTTTTTCAATTCGATAATTATTTTAAAGGGGAGCGTTCATTGATAACTTGACGCGGTTTTGAAAGCAGGGTTACGCTCCATAATAAATGTTAATTTAATAATTAAATAACATAATAATTTAAAAGTTAAATAATGAAATAATTAAATAAATAAATAATTTGACAATTTCCTGATTTAATCATTTCATAATTACATAATTTAATAATTTAATAACTTGATAATTCAATAATTTAAAATGTTAATAATTTAATAATTTAAAAATTTAATAATTTGATAATTTAATAATAAAATAGAAAATTAAATAATTTAATAATTTAGTAATTTAATAAATTAATATTTTACTAATTTAATAATTTAATCATTTAATAATTTAATAATTTAATAATTAAATAATTTAATAATTCAATAATTTAATAATTTAATAATTAAATAATTAAATAATTTAATAATTTAATAATTAAATAATTAAATAATTAAATAATTAAATAATTCAATAATTAAATAATTTACTAATTTAATAGTTTAATAATTTGATAGTTTAATAATTTAATAATTTAATAATTAAATAATTTACTAATTTAATAGTTTAATCATTTAATAGTTTAATAATTTAATAATTTAATAATTTAATAATTTAATAATTTAATAATTTAATAATTTAATAATTTAATAATTTAATAATTTAATAATTTAATAATTTAAAAATTTAATAATTTAACAATTTAATAATTTAATAATTTAAAAATTTAATAATTTAAAAATTTAATAATTTAATAATTTAATAATTTAATTATTTAATAATTTAATAATTTAATAATTTAATAATTTAATAATTTAATAATTTAAAAATTTAAAAATTTAATTATTAAAAAATTTAATAATTTAATAATTTAATAATTTAATAATTTAATAATTTAATAATTTAATAATTTAATAATTTAATAATTTAATAATTTAATAATTTAACAATTTAATAATTTAATAATTTAATAATTTAATAAATAAATAATTTCATAATTTAATAATTTAATAATTAAATAATTAAAAAATTTAATAATTTAATAATTTAATAATTTAATAATTTAATAATTTAATAATTTAATAATTTAATAATTTAATAATTTAATAATTTAATAATTTAATAATTTAATAATTTAATAATTTAATAATTTAATGATTTAATAATTTAATAATTTAATAATTTAATAATTTAATAATTTAATAATTTAATAACTAAATAATTTAATAATTTAATAATTTACAAATTTAATAATTTAATAATTTAATAATTTAATAAATTAATAATTTCATAATTTAATAATTTAATAATTCCATAATTAAATAATTTAATAATTTAATAATTTAACAATTTAATAATTCAACAATTTAATAATTTAATTATTAAATAATTTAATAATTTAACAATTTAATAATTTAATAATTTAATAATTTAATTATTAAATAATTTAATAATTTAACAATTTAATAATTAAATTATTTATTATTGCGGGCGTTAATAATAAGAGTTCACGCGCGGTGGTACGACCGCAAGATAATGGTCGCATGACAACCGCAGAACAAATTTCTGGCAGTTGTCAAAGGTTGCCTTGAGTTTTCAGCTGACTTTTTGGAAAATAATCAAAACAAACCAAGTTGACAGCCAAATCAATGCAGATTTTCAGTTCAATTTGCTGATTTTTACACTGCGGTAGTTAGGCGGCAATAATCTCCTGTCATTCACAGCGATGGAGAAACGTGATTTTATCTCGCAATAAGCAATAATAATTTAATAATTTAAAAATTTAAAATTTTAAAAATTTAATAATTTAAGAATTTAATAAGGCTTTCTAGGCCCATTGAAAAAAATATAATTTAACCCAAAAATGACAAAATCCTCGTCACAGTGTCCTGATGCAAACAATGATCTGGCAGTAGCTGTCACAGCCCTGCGAAGTATGTTGGTTGACATATCGGTTGGTCAGTCAAAAAAAACCAGCTAGAAGTCGCCTGACAAAAAACTTTTGCTAGAAAGAGATAGGAGATCTGATGCAAACAAACGTCCAGCTGCCATGTAAACATACTTTGAGTGTGTTAGTAAATTTTTGACTAGAAAGCCTTATTGGGTCCTAAAATAAAGCTTAGATTGCTGATATAATAATTTACAGCGATAAACCTTATTTTTCTGAGTACAATGACCCTTTGTACGACCACAAAGAGTTGAAAATGGATTTTTAAATCAATTTGGAAAAATTAACCTCACGGTCCTTCTTGACAGAAAAGTCCCTACCTGACAGCTCGTTGCAAGGGGACCATAGTTGATCCATCGAAAAAATGTTGTCGTGTCAATATTTTTTTTGCATCAAAATTTAAAAAAATATGATCAGAAATTGTTTTTAATCGTGTGTTATACCGTTGTACATAAAAATTAACATAGGGCTTTAGTACCCAATTATTTAATAATTTAATAATTTAATAATTTAATATTTTTCGTAATTTAAAAATTTCATGTGTTTTTTTTTATTTAGTAAGTAATTTAATTATTTTACAAAAAAAGTAAAAAAAAAAGGTCAAAAAATTAAATTAAAGACCGCGATTTCAACGTTTTAATTAATAAAAACTTTTTTGCTCACAAAAATATAATTTTCGTCAATACTTTGAAGTTATGGAAACTTATTATTGTAAAACAACTGGACAGATGTATAATTCATTATACACATGTCCAGTTGTTTCACAATAATAAGTTTCCATAACTTCAAAGTTTGGACGAAAATTATATTTTTTGTGAGAAAAAAGTTTTTGCGGTACTGTAATTTCAAAATATTTTTAAACGAGCCCCATCTTTAAGCCAATTATGCAGAATGCAGAAAAAGGCATTTTAGATTGTTTTGAGTTGATTAGCCTTCTGTTTCCATTAAAATTTTTCAATTTTATGAAAAAAATATTTTTTGCCTACAGATTTAGAACAAATTTAGAAAGGGGGCGACATAAGCTTTGAAAAATATTTGCAATGGCCTTATAAGTCTTATCTTTTCTTATATATATAAAAAAATTCGACGGGTTTGTTCGAACTCGAATCAGTTCAATACGGAGCGTCGGATCGAGGTGCTCTTTGTTGCGTCGGGTTCATATAAGTCCAAGGAAGGTTCTTACGCCAAAAAGTTACAATCGATTCCGGAAAATCTGCCGATTGTATGGGAAAAGTTACGTATAATAAAATTTTGATCATAGGAGGCTGAATAAGCAAAAGACCTTAAAACGTCAACAAACGAAAAAAAAATGGCAGAGCGAAGTTTGACGGGTAAGGCTTGTAATTTTAAGAGGTTAAAGTTTCCCAAATAAAATTAAAAAAAAAACAAGAACAATGTACAATTGCATAATTTTATGACTTTATTATAATGAATCTTAAAATTGTATAATTGATTAGACCTTTGAATTTTTGGACCACATATCTGTAACAGTTAGAAAACACAAAAACTTTGCGTTACGTTTGCGTCAAAATTATAGTTTCTCGTATTTTTGTCTGTGACCGTGACCACCTTCGGCGGATATGACTCACGTTATCGATTATTGTTTTCATTCCTTTCACCGCAAAACTCAATCTTTCGTACCAATCAAAAACCATTTCTTTAAATTACCCGTTAATAAACGTTCTTATCACAGCTCAGCAGTCGGGTCCCGCGTAGCCACTCTGTCTGATTCCCGCCAGCCGCCGCGGTTCCGATCCGACGCGGATGATTGGCTGATGCGTGAGAAATGGCAGCTTTGCAGTTTGATTTCTGCCATTTAGATTATCACGCGGGTGTCTGGCTCTTTTGCAATTTTTATTGCACAATCAATTCTGCTCAAGTTAAAAGTATTTTTATGATGGGTAGAATTCCGGTTAGGTTTTGCCAAGTTTGGTTGAACGTGCAACGCCGTTAATCGTTTGACAGTTTGGCGACACGCTGAAAATAAACTAGTCAAACCGGCAAACCATCCAAAACGTGACATGCCGTTCGCGCGGTGCAAATGTTTACACCGCTCTGCTTTACGACTCATGTCCAGAAATAGTACCAATGTTGTCTAAGAAAACAAACCGGCATTGTTGGTTCTTCCATTCAAGCTTCTCTGATATCTGTGCTAATTTCCGCAGAATCGGGAGGCCGGAACGCGCATTCTGCACTACGTGACTACTGTTGCGTCGTCGTCGTACAAATCCCCCCCATCCCAGAAGAGACTTCAATATCCAAGTGGCGAAAGGTTTACGTCCGAATTGAAGGTCTAGCAAAGATGATAAGAAAATCGAATGAAAATAAAAAGGAGAGCAAGCGGCGAGTGAGCACGTGCTACTTGGGCAAACAGTAGGCGGTTGTGGGCCCGGTGCGCAGAAAAGAGTTCAAAAATAGAGAGAAGAGAATCAACCAAGCAGGCGTTGACCTCTTCCTGTATGCTTTGATTCGCGCGCACAACCAGTCTTCCATGATGCGACCTGGGTGACGTGAGCGCGACTTCCGTAAAAAAAGGTAAGTAAACAAATGCAGAAAGAAAGAAACGCAAAAAGACATCAAAAGCCAGTAAGAAAAGATGATGATTGGATGGGGTTGGGATTTGGGATCACCTCTCTAATTCGTTGACCTTGTCAAGTTCAACGCCACCTCTTGTGTCGATATTCTTGACGATGCTAACAACATTTTGAACAAGTGGCGTCAAGTAATTAGTCACTTGAAATGCTCTGTTATCTCGTCACTTTTTAATACCTTGAATCTACTTTTCTAGTGGAAATCCTCTTTTCAAATTCTTTGTGCCATAATTCACCGCATATCTCAATTAACGTGCAAGCTGTCAACACCTTCACATTCTCTACTTTGGCGCCGTTAAACGAATATTTTTACCGAAAATCACGCAAGTCTGGCCACGGTACAAGCGCTCACGTAAGCAAAGGGGTGTTCATCAAAGCAGGCGAGAGACCTTCCATAACCTACCGCAACACGTGCCGTGGAACACGCGATCGTTACCGCCGCCTACTGCTGTGTTTATCGACGTCGTTATTCTGCACTTTTCGTTGTGGTAACGAGTTTCAAGAACTCAAACCCCCAAGAGCAAGCTGCTCCGGAACATCACGTAGGCCCCTCAACCGGGAGTAAAGATAAACTTTGCATGACAAACGATGACATCTCCTCCTTGAGGAACGCGTGTTTTTGTTTGGTTTGTTTATTTGACCATCTGTGGAACTGCAGTTTCGTGGAAAGCTGTGAAGTCACGTCCGAAACGTGAGAGTGGGTGCGAAATTCCCGCGAACTGCAAATGCGACTAATTTTTAACGTTGACAAAAACTGGAGAGACCCAAGGGGATGGAAACTCTTATAGCTATATTTATTATTTTTACCAGTATATCAAAATATTTGTTAGTATACTTATTATTTCCTTTACATATCGCCAGTATACTTACCAATATACTGAGAGTATCTTAATATACTAACAGTTTATTGTTTTTCGGTTAGTATACTAACAAGAATACTGGAATATCGTTAGTATACTTAGTATTCCTAAGTAATATTAGAGTTTCCAGCCCCTTGGAGAGACCCAAATTATTGCAATTTTGGTGGTAGGCCCTTGATTGACGCATTCTGCATTTGACATTACGCTACCTTATTGTTGACCAACATTGATCTGCGATACGGCCTACTTTGATCTTCCCACCAAAACTTGAGGTTTAATTTAAGTTGTCAAACTTACCCTCGTTCGTTCCCGGATGTTGTACTGTCCCAGCTTGCCGTTGTTTTTCATTCGCTTGCAATTTGTGATAACTGCATCCACCTATTTTGATCGTTGAAAAAACGAAATCAAAATTAGTCAACACATTAGCATTCTAACGAGTGATCTAACACATACCCGATTAATCAAGTAGCCGATGTTGCTGCATCCGGGCTCCTTTCCCTCGATCCAGGTGATTTTGTCTCCCCGGATGTGACGCAGGTTCTTGCGGCCCCGGTTGGACACTAGTTGACCATCCTGCGAGAAAAGAAACAAAACAAACCATCAAGACCACCTAGTTTTTGATTAAGCAGAAATCTCTTATCAGGAGAGTAATTAGTTTTTAGTATGCATCGAAGCGTGAAATTGGCGTACACACGATCAAGGGGAACTGAGAAAAGTGCATTCCTGGACAGAAAAAGCAGGCGTGCCGGCTGCGGCGCAACAGCTGCCACCGATAAGATAAGGGACACGGCCTGCGAAAGCCCAGAACCGCTTTGAACCGTTTTATAAAAGGATTAATGAGTTGGGCTTGAGTTTCCTAAGTGTTTTTAAATCAATAAATAATGAATTTAAATAAGTTAAAAAAATATATAACGCTACTTTTTACTATCATAAGAACAGATAAGAGCCCGTAAACAGGTTTCCAGTTATTGTTATTTTTATCTTTAAATTACATTCAATTTATCCTAAGCCAAGCTTGGTCTCTCAGCTGTCAAAAACAGTCTGGAAACGATGCCTTTAATTCCCATTACCAATGAGATTCCAGACTGTTAACGAATATTCTTTGCGGTTAACTTTACGCAGTAGGCCTGGCCCATTGTTTATGAACAGGACAAAGTAAGGCGGAAATTTCAGCGGTCAAAAAGAAGAAAAAAAAAAATCTTATTTTAAACAATAAAAAAATCATCGAATCATATTTCTTCCAACTAACTCTAACTCAGAAATTCCCGTTAAAGTCAAACTAGTACACTCAACCCCCGGTGGTTGGTCACTTTTTCGTTTGACACTTTTTTAGTTTGTACCCCGTTGGTTGGTCAAAGTCAAACTAAAAAGTGACGAACTGTCACTTTTTACACGGCGCTCACGCACACTACCAAAATAAACGTTTAGTAGTGTGTGTGAACTCTGTGTAAAAGGGGTGTCAAACTAAAAAGTGACCCCGTTCGTTTGACAACAGTTGGTGTCAAACCATCGGGGTTTGAGTGTAATGGAAATTGTGTCCGGAATCGTATCCAAACGGGTTCGTTCAATATTTTTTTCTGTATATTTACCCGAAATACACCGGACGAGTACATGCCGGTCACCTCTTGGAGCACTTTAACCCCCCGGTCCTGGCCCAGAAAGTTATCCAGTACACACACGCCGTACTCGTTCATATCCCGGATCAGATTCCGGCAGGCCTCGTCCAAACTTTCCTGCTCCAAATCTGCCAGCTCCGCGTCCTGACTAACCGGCCCACTACCGGCCGTCGTCCCAATCCCTCCCAACCCCAACAGATTGTCAATCTTGGCGTTCAACAGCGCACTAACACTTTCGTCCGTACTAACGACACTGCCCACACCGTTACTATTGTTACTACTGCCGGTTCCGATCAGCTTGAGCTGTTGCTGCTGCAGCGTCGCTGCCATGGCCGTTTGCGTAAGCTGCATGTCTGTGTCCTCGTCTAGCACGATCACGGATCCCGCCGTTCCGTTGTTGTTACCACCTAGCACACTTCCGTCGTCCCCGTCGCACACTCCGCTATCGAACCCGAGCAGGTTGTTGTTGTCGACACTGTCCAAAAAGTTCAAATTGTTTATGTTGTTCAGAAAGTTGTTCTCGTTCAAGATGTGATCCACGTCGATCTGGTCAAGCTCGAGCAGCTCCTGGACCTCCGCGAGTGAATCGGCCGCGAACAGTTTCGATACTGCGCTCTCGTTCAGCAGCAGCTCGTCCTCTACGTCTACGATCGCAGACGACGACGGCTGAACCGTCGCAGACGAAGTCGACGCTGGTGACTGTTGCTGCTGGTTCTGCTGTGAATGCAATGTACAAGAGAGAGAAAAGCAGGGTGGGTTAGTTGGAAGTAGTCCCGCACTGCATGTCTCAAGCGCCGAGTTCATTCCGATCGAACCCACCGCGCCAATGTTTTCGCTCACCATCATCGCGCTGGTATTGGTGGAGTGTACTCCGTTTGTTGACAAAATTTCTGCACGTACGCCACTCGCAGCTGGCTGGGCTAAAGCAGAAGCACCGCCAAAGTCGACCCGTCCTGCTCCCCCGTATGACGTCGTCGCTTCCCCGCCTTGTCCTCCAGCACCGACCTGTGCGATTTGTGTCTGTTGATAAAATCCCTGGCTTTGCGACTGCTCACTGGAGTACACCGCAGGTAGTTGCTGCGACGCCAGCTGGTGAATCGAACGGCACTCCAGTCTGTGTTTCTTCCAATCCAGTCTTTGATGAGCCTCGCTGCAGTAGTAAGCGACCTGGCACCTGCTGCACCTCCGGAGACCCGGAGGACCAACGAAACATATTCTACACTGGTGCTGGAATTGACGCATTTGCTCAATCGATCCGTGTTCCACCGCGTCCTGCAGGTAGCTCGTAAACCGATTGTCACTCATCGCTTCACGCTCAGTTCCTTCACGCAACAAGAGCAGCACTTGTTTGCCTTATCACCAGATGATTCTACGTTTGGCATCTCCACCGAGACCACGACATTCCTTTGACCTGCCCCTACACACCTACTCTTCTTCACACCGTGCCACTTCTTTTTTCGCAACAACAATACGACGATCCCAACCCGAAATCTCCCCACTAATTTTCACTTTTCGCTAGAGCTGGTTTCGCTACTTGTTCCATTTTTAGCAGGTACCAGGCCCGAGTTTCGTCACCCTTTCTTTTTCTCGGCGCCACCACTTCGGCCTCGCGGTCACGAGGATGACCCCGCGGGGGTTGCTCACTGGGTCACTGTTTCGGTCGTGATAATGGGTTTGTATCGGGTCTTATTTTCCTTTTACTGCTGCTGATAGTCTACTTGTCTGACAGATCCTGGTCGGTCGGGCTGAATGCACTTGAAAATATTGGCCCTCTGACGTTTGTGCTGAATTTGAGGTAGGCTCGAACTGGTATTGGTGAGAGCGCTGTCGTCTGTCCTTTGCTGCTTGAATGTGCCTTTGGTGCTCGAATGCGCGTTGCTCTGCTTGGTTGTCTACCTTCGGGGGTTTATGTCTGAACTGTGGCTATGCGTTTCCCAATCACGGACTTGCACTCGAATCTAGTCATTCGTCGACTCTTGATTATTATTTATTGTTTAAGTTTAGATTACGAGACTTGTTCTGAGTTGTCATTGATAGTTATTCGATAACCAGGAATTTTGATATAGATTTCGCTGACCAACGTAAATTTTACTTCATTGCTCTAAAACCTATCTTTATGTTTGGACAACGCATTCTCCCACTAGCGATTGATTATGGTAAATCTAGAATCTCATCTTCATCTAGATCCAGTTTGAAGAAAAAATCACCTGAAAAAAAAAAAAAAGAAATACTAAGGCAGTGATACTTTCACCAACAAGACCAGAAATCGCGCCTCATTTAATTTCTACGCACAATAGCTTCACCTCTATTTTATTCTTTGTTTTGCTTGGCTTGCTGCGCTTTTATTTCTCATCCATCCGCACGTACACCCAAATTGCTATAAACACACGCTTTCTATTCCGTCTAGGAAAAGGACCTTTTGTTCTGCTTAAACTTACGCAACGTCAACAGTTGGGGGAAGGTCAACGAATGGATCTAAAGGGTGGGGAATGGGATAAAACAAACACTGAGTATATGAAAAAAGGAAGAGGTTGTCAATCGTTGGTTTGGATGGGGAGTCGACTCGGATCGCCGCAAGAGTTTCAAGGTAATAAATAATACTTTACGCCACGCGTAACCCAACGCCGCCGACGACGACACTCCTAACTATTTCCGATGCAGCAGATGCTTCCGTTGAGTTGATTGTAGTGCAACCGGTAGATTCGCCGGCAGCCGGTCGAGTAGGCCAGCAGGAGATTATTGCTTGACGACGACGACGACCCGGAGCTGGTGGGAGTCTTTTGAGAGTGGTTTGTGTGATTGTGGGCGCCGTTTGCTGCCGGGTTTGGACTGTTGTTGGCAGCTGCAGTTGAGCTGCTGGAGGAGGAGGAGGATGAGGTGGAAACCATTTTGAGCGCGTCCCAGACGCGAACCGTTCCGTCGGCGCCGGCCGACACAAAGTGGCGACTGTTGGCGGACCAGGTGACGCACGTCACCGGTGAGGAGTGTTCGCGCAGTTCGGTCAGCTGGGAACCGGCGGCCAGGTCGAAGATACGGACGCGGTTCTCTTCGCCTACGGGGAAGGGGTTTAAGATTTTGGTTGGTGGGAGTTGAAGATAGAGAGGATTGCTTACCAGCTGCGGCCAGGTACTTCCCATCCGGACTGAAGCTGATCCGATTGACCGGTTGTCGACAGTCGGTGAATATCCGGAACAGTTTCCCGCTCGTGACGCACCACAGTCGAACGGTCAGATCGGTTGACCCCGTTGCGAGGTAGTTCCCGTTTGGGTGGAACGCCACTGTGTCCACGTCCTGCGTGTGTCCGACGTAGATTTGTAGCGGGAACTCCCGGTCGGTGCACCACAGTCGAGCGGTCGTGTCTCGTGAACCCGTCGCCAGGTACAGCCCGGTGGGACTTTCCGCTACGGACCAGATCGGGTGGTTGTGACCGCGGTAGACGGCCCGACAGTTGTAGTCGCTGGCCTGCCACGCCCGCATCGTGAGATCCCGCGACACGCTCAGCAGCAGGGGCGTGTGAGCGGAGAAGAGAAGATCCGTTACGGCGTTCGAGTGGCCACGAAGCGTTACGCCGCCGGTTTCGGTGCTACGGAGGAGATTGTTAGTCTATGCTCTTCACGGGATGGAATTTAAAGCAAACTTACAACACATTGTCGCTGCACTTCCGGTCCATGAACTGCTTCAAACGATCCCGTTTGTTCAGTCGTCGGCTGTACACAGGCAGCAGCTTGTTCAGTCGATTCACCTCTGCAGAAGATCTGAGCCGGAACAAATTTCTCAGTCCGGAAGCCTCACCAGGGTCGTCAGATTCCCGCCCACCGCCTTCGTCGTCTTCTTGCTGCTCTTCGTCATCGCCCTCTTCCTCTGCTTCTTCATCCTCACTAAAGCTACTATCACAGGCGGTCACATTCCAGTGGCATTGTCGATCGCGCAGCGCCGCATACGGCTTCCGGCCGATCTGGGTGCTTCGGTTGACCGACCACAGCATGATGGAAGAGTCCTCGAACCCAGAGGCCAAGTGGCAGCTGGTGCCGTCGATGGCCACCGCCGTCAGTCGATCGTCCACATTTTCCACCTGATAAATGCACATCGGCAGTTGGTACTGGGCGAGCTTGTCCGTGCACTCGCGCAACTTCCGTAACCTTTCGGCCGAGCTGATTCGTCGGAACAGTCCGGAAATGTCGTCATGCGGTTGTTCTTCCGGAAACGGAGGTTCCGTCTTGGTTGGGATATCTTCCAGCGCTGGTAGATAGCCGGTTCCGTCATCCTCGTCGTCGTCATAGTCCATATCTACGGTGGACAAGCTCTGGTGGTTCCGATGATCGTCAGATCCTTCCAATCCTCCGTTCATCTCACGGATTTTGAACCGGATAAAGTTCCCGTTGAAGCCGTTCCGCAGCAAGAACTTGGTATTTTCGAGTTCCGAATGTTCGGAGAAATCAAAGTCTGGTTCCGGCGGTGGTGCGTCTTCGTCAATCGCCAGAATGCCACCGTTGATCCCATCCAGCCCGTTTGATGAGGTTGAGAGGCGTGGTCTCTTTCCAGTTGCTTTCGCTGTTGCCGTATCCGGGCTGTAATCCACAAAGTCCTTGTCGTCACTGGTCTCGAAGCAGAACCAGCTGCGGAGGATCTGCAGGATAAGCGAGTGGCCGTACTTGGCGAGGTAGCGCCGCAGGGCAACGACCGAGGCCGAACACAGTCGGATTTCGTACTGGCAGGATCGGAACTGAAGAGTTAGCTCGTCGTTTTCGAGGTCCTGAATCCGCGTGATTTGGGACAGCTTGTGGACGAGCTGCTGGAACGTGTCCAGCTGGGGACAGTCTGTGGAAGAGGTCGTCGCCGGTGGCGAGTAGACGATGGCCGAACTTTGAACCGTGGCCGCCGGAATGCCCGACTGCTGCTGCTCCTCGACGGTTCCGTTGATTTTCTGGTTCATTATGAGCGGCGAACTGCCGGGAGGCGTCACAGATGGCTCGACCTTGCCCAGGAGCGGTGAGTGCTTCCGCAGGAACTCGATCGCCGGACGCCAGTCGCGACCCTTGAGCATCTCTATGTACAGATGACATAGCAGGGGGTTCACCAGCTCGGATAACTCACGCCGGATCGGTTCCGGTTGGGACTTGATGTAGTTGCACAGTCTGAAATGGGACGAAAGTGTCAGTTGTTTCCCCGGCCCCCGTTTCTAGTACGGACTTCAATGCCTTTTGTTGTTTTAAGGGGTAGCACCCGTTTCCCATCTCGGGACGTTCTGTTCAAGTATCTAAAGTTCTTCGTCATGATGGTTATCCTTGTAGCATTAACACCGCACCTTATTTTGTTGCATTTCCCAAACACAGACGTCAACTTCAAGTACCACAAGATCACTATACTCACTTGACAAAATGCTGCTCGACCTGGGCCGGATTGTTGTTCAGGCAGAACACGTTCGAGAACAGAAAGCTGTTCGCCTTGGAGATCTCGTTCCGGATCGCGCTGTTCATCACGATCTGCTCGGTGGACTGCGTCAAAATCAGGTCGGACCTCCGGAAGCGGTCGGTTATCTGCTAGAGCGAAAAAGAAAATGTTAGAAGAAACGATAAAAAAAACAAACAAACAAAACTGCGCGCAAGTAAGAACACAACAAAGAAGTAGATTTTTCTCGCCTTTTTAAAAGATGTCCTCAATGGAATCGATTCTCCATTGACGAAGCTTCCGATCAACCTCAAGCAAACAACAACCAACCGATTATTCCGTCAAAAAAGAATTGTTTTCTTTCACGCAAAAAATCTTTTCTAGGTTAAACACCTTTCCCTTGACAAGAGGCAAGAGGGAGGAGGAGCAGCGACCGGTTCCCACCGCCAAGAAAAGCTCCCACCCTCCTCGCGACACTCACCATATAATTGCGCTGCTTGAGATAACTTCCGACGACGCTGCGGATTAGATCATTCTTGGACTTGCGGGATGACTTGCTGCTGCTGCTGGCCGAGCTGTTTGTTGTTGATGCGGACGACGTCGTTGTTGTTGACGATCGTTTCGATTCAGCCATTTTTCGACCTTCGTCTCTGCTCTCTGCCCGTTTTACACTTGCTGCTGGCGCTGGCAGAGCATTCTTGGACCGCTGCTTGGCTGCTGCCTTCGGAGGATTTTTGTGTGCTGTGCGAACTGTCAAAGTGGGAAGAGAGAGAGAGAGAGAAGGGAAAATGTTGACACGTGTGTACGCTAAAATAAAGATACTCAGAATGTTTCGGTTTCGAACACAATAACTTTTTAAAATACGGTTGAACTTTTTTATATTTATTTTGAAATTTTATTTGCCGATAGTAAAAAAATACAGTAAAAATTAGATTTTTTTTTAAATATATACATATTTTTGGCGTTTTGAGTTTTACCCACATTTTATCAACGTTGTCAAATTTTATACCAGATCATGAAGGGTTATTTGGGGTAAAACGGGTAAAACCAATAAGCATTTGCTTAAGCAGGATGTTCAAATCAGAGATGTTTTTACTTTCCCAACAAAAATCGTCCACTTTATATAGAAGAAGCTGGCAAACAAAAAACTTTCAGGCAAAAATTTAACACTTGTAGCCCCAACGGGGTCAAAAAAGTTGGAAATGCAGCTCCACCGGCTCATACAACCCTTGGAAAAAGAAGTTGGAAATGAGCAGTTCTCTACGGAATCGGTCTTTTTTCTTTAATTTTAATTTTTGTATTTTTTAATCCGGCTGAAACTTTTTTGGTGCCTTCGGTATGCCCAAAGAAGCCATTTTGCATCATTAGTTTGTCCATATTTCATACAAAATTGGCAGCTGTCCATACAAAATGATATGAAAAATTCGTATCTTTTGAAGATTTTGATCGATTTGGTGTCTTCGGCAAAGTTGTAGGTATGGATATGGACTACACTGAATGATACACGGTAAAATTTGGTGATTTTTATTTAACTTTTGTCACTAAATTGATTTGCAAAAACACTATTTTTAATTTTTTATTTGATATGTTTTAGAGGACATAAAATGCCAACTTTTCAGAAATTTCAGAATGGGCAAAAATTTTGACCGAGTTATGAATTTTAAATAATACAGATTTTTCAAAAATCGAAATATTGGTCGCAAAATTTTTCAACTTCATTTTCGATGTAAAATCAAATTTGCAATCGTACTTTAGTGATTTTGATAAAGTACACCGTTTTCGTTATAACCATTTTTAAACTTTTTGAAATAGTCACAGTTTTCATTTTTAAAATAGTGCCCATGTTTGCCCACCTTTGAAAAATATTTTGAAAAGCTGAGAAAATTCTATATTTTGCTCTATTGAACTTTGTTGATACGACCATAGTTGCTGAGATATTGCCATGCAAAGGTTAAAAACAGGAAAATTGATGTTTTCTAAGTCTCACTAAACAACCCACCATTTTCTAATGTCGATATCTCAGCAACTATAGGTCCGATTTACAATGTTAAAACATGAAACATTCGTGAAATTTTCCGATCTTTTCGAAAAAATATTTTCAAAATTTAAAATCAAGACTAACATTTCAAATGGGTGTAATATTGAATGTTTGGCCCGTTTGATATGTTAGTCTTGATTTTAAATTTTTGAAAATATTTTTTTCGAAAAGATCGGAAAATTTCACGAATGTTTCATGTTTTAACATTGTAAATCGGACCTATAGTTGCTGAGATATCGACATTAGAAAATGGTGGGTTGTTTGGGTGAGACTTAGAAAACATCAATTTTCCTGTTTTTAACCTTGCATGGCAATATCTCAGCAACTATGGTCGTATCAACAAAGTTCAATAGAGCAAAATATAGAGAATTTTCTCAGCTTTTCAAAAATATTTTTTTCAAAGGTGGGCAAACATGGGCACTATTTTAAAAAAATGAAAAACTGTGACTATTTTCAAAAAAGTTACCTAAAAATGGTTATAACTTGAAAACGGTGTACTTTATCAAAAATCACTAAAGTACTTTTGATTGCAAATTTGATTTTACATCGAAAAATGAAGTTGAAAAATTTTTGCGACCAATATTTCGATTTTTGAAAAATCTGTATTGATTTAAAATTCATAACTCGGTCAAAGATTTTGCCCATTCTGGAAATTTCTGAAAAGTTGGCATTTTATGTCCTCTAAAACATATCAAAAATAAAAAAATTAAAAATAGTGTTTTTTGCAAATCAAGTTTTAGTGACAAAAGTTAAATAAAAATCACCAAATTTTTTTACCGTGTATCATTTTTTTCAGTGTAGTCCATATCCATACCTACAACTTTGCCGAAGACACCAAATCGATCAAAAATTTCTTCAAAAGATACAGATTTTTGAATTTTCACATATCATTTTGTATGGACAGCTGCCAATTTTGTATGGAAAATTATATGGACAAACTATAGATGCAAAATGGCTTCATTGGGCATACCGAAGGCACCAAAAAAGTTTCAGCCGGATTAAAAAATACAAAAAAAATCGAATGACCGAAATCTCAGAGAATTGCTCAAATGCCTTTTTTGTTTTAATTTAAGGTATACCCATCTGTTTTGGATCTACCTGGTTGAAGGTAATTCTTGACATTCTTCCGGATCGAATGCAACAAGAATCATCCAAATCGGTTGAGTTTTCGCCGAGATACAGGCGCCTTAAAGTTGCATTTCCAACTTTTTTGACCCCCTTGGTGCTTCGCGTAAGTTTTGACCCCGTTGGTGCTACAAGTATTAATATGCCGTCATTTTTTTTTTTAAATCAATTTAGGGTTTTACTTGAAAAGGTCTTATAAACATAGGAAATACCTTAACTTATAAGATCTTTTACAACTAATAACAAAATAAATTTGAAGACATTTGGTTGTATCCCAGATTGTATCATTGCCAAGATATAGCTATTAGAAGTTAGCAGTTCGGCTCAAAATTTGAATGAAGACTCCAGAGTTCGGAAACTCACTCACAAGTTACTCAACCATGAGGAAAAACTAAATTACCTGCGAGTAAATTACTCATCACTCTCGGTGAGTGTGAGGGCCTTCCTCATTTACTCACAAAGAGGGCTTTGAGCGCTCATGAGGGCTATTTTAGAAAACAAATTTCGAGATGTCAAACTCTACATCTGTAATTTTCTAGTTCACTCAACAGCGAAAAAGTAGTCCTGATGGTAGAGGCGCAGTGCTATCAATTAGAAGTTGTTTTTATCACAGTGGTTCAAATCCTGATTTTAATCTGTTTTTTTTTTTCAGCGAGTTTGATTTTTTAATCACAAAGTTTGTTGTCAGCTTCCAGCTGTCCTACCGACGGATTGGTCGAAGGTTGTTTAGACGGGGAATGCCTCTGCGGGTGGATTTTAACAGCTCTACCAGCAGTGGATGGCCGTGTTGCTGAGGTAAGTGTCCACTCCTGGTCGTAGACATTTGTACAAATGTGTTTTTGTTAAGAATCGGGACATGCCAGAGAAGTTGCAGTAGCCACCGGTAGCTTTGGCTTGGAGGGTCACTGAAAACTAAAAAAGGCCGATCCAGTGCTTTGGACAGCTTTAGGCTAGGGCCACCGGCGGCCGCTTAGGCTTCATTGGCGTATCCTGGTTCTTAGGCAAGACGTATTGGTAGAACTGTCAGCGACCGAGAGTGGCCACAGTTGCACAGCTGTCGAAGGGAGTGACCATTACCCACAGCAACACGGCCATCTTCTATTGGTATGGCTGCCAACATCCACCCGCAGAAGCTGCCCTCATCTGTGGCCTCCGATTTATCCTGCGGTAGGTCAATCCACAACGGATTCGACCGGTCACCAATCTTAAAATTACGAAAATAATTGCCCATCCACTGGACTTTGACAATCCAAGGTTTCTTTTGAAACAATGAAAAAAAAAAAATACCAGACAGACAAAAAAAAATATTGATACCACTTTAATACCAACACAAAACCTTCGGATTTATAGACATGGACGCTACCTCGAATGTACAACCGATTGATAAAGACACTTGATTTTGGATTGATATGGTCATTGATTTTGTAAATAACAAATTGTTGGAAACGGCCTACTCACACCCTCATTTTACTCAAATATGAGTAAATTTACTCAGCCCTCACACTCACGGTGAGTATCGAGAGTGTTTACTGTGAGGAAGCCTACTCAATTTGTGAGTGTGAGTGGTTTTCCGAACTCTGGAAGACTCGTTAAATCGGTCTCATTTGCATGACGAAGGCCGAATTTTTTAAAAAGTATGTTTAAAAAACATGAAAATATTTTTATGTTTTTGTAACCCGTTAAGGGCCTCAACTTAAGGCTACTACGGAGCTGGTAAAAATGCAAAACACAATAAAAAACCCCAAGAAACAGTAAAAAAGGAAAAAAGTTGAAAAAAGATCAGAATATCAAAATATCAAATCCGAGATAAATATTTTAAAATTGTTCTCAAATAAAACATTTAAAAAATAAAAACAAAAACACAAAATCCGAATTTTAAAATGCTTAATTTGTTTATTTTTCCTTTTATTCCGTTGTTGATCAAATCGGAACCACTCCTGGTCAACATTTCGAAATGGATTAATTATAAAATTGCAAAAAGTTGTCAAGCAAGATACTTTCTGTAATGAAAGGCCTTAATTATTTTTGTTCAAAGAAATTTTAAAATTCGTTTTAGCTTTTACGGCACGAACAACATGTTATTGTGCAAAACTCAATTATGGGACCCACTTGGAAGATGGGAAGCGATGAAGTTGCCTTTTTTTTAAAGGGATAAGGGAAATTCTCCACAACATTCCCCAAATACGTTTCGCTTGGAGTTGGACTGTTTTTGTAAAGGTGAATGTTCTAAAGAGGCTCCCTAGGCGAGTGGTGGCGACCGTTTGCCTTGTTGACAATCTTGTTAAGTTTTCGAATAAAAGGAATTTCTTTCAAGAATTGTCTAATGCATAAATAAATTTTACGTAAGCTTTTATTATATACTCACTTTAAGTGCAACGCTTGATCACTCAGTTTTTCCTTCCTTGACATCCTCAGCATCCTCCCCATAATTCTCCGTCTTCATATCGTTCAGCCCGAGCTCCTCGTTTTGGTCGTGCGACCGATGGTAGCGGAAAATTCGCAACGCCTCGTCCGGCGATCCATCATCGTTCAGCGATTGCACGTAGCTGTTCCCGGTCGGATCGTCAAGCACAACTGTCAGCTTCTTGTTGCCAGCAATCGCATCGTCCAGCTGGCCGAAAAACTTGTCCATTCGCTCCTTCGTTTCGGCATCATTCGAGTCCATAAACATGCCGATGCTTTCCACCAGCTGCTCCCGTATGGCCGTCAGCAGTCCTTCGATCGTGGTAAATCGTCCTCCCAGCGCGCCCGCACCGACGTCACATTCCAACTCCCGGATGTGCAGGTGACAGGACTCGGATTTCAGCACATCTCGCGAGAAGTCGACGCGTCCACGAACGGAAACCTCAATCTTGACGCCCTTCTCCTCGATTCCACCGCCAGGCTTGACCTCGTTCGTTCGCAGCCCACAGTTGTCGCAAACGGTGGCCATGATGACCACCTCTTTGAAGTGCGGAATGGTCGTGACCTTCATGTTCGTCTCACAATCGGCCTTACACTCGGGACAGTTGGTTGGAAATTGAAGAACCTCCCCGTGCAGTTCCTCCAGAGGCCACGAACCTTCCGGAATCATTTTCAGCAGACCGTCCTCATTTTCTGGCTTCTTTTCCGGCTTCTTGTCGTTCATCTCCTCTTGGGTGAAGATTCCCAGCATATGGTTCTGCTCCTTGTCTCGGACGAAGTGCGAAATGGTCGTGTTTGGATCCGATTGCGGTGCCAGCGGGTTCTCCACGAAGCTGTTGCCGGAAATGTCCTTGATTGTGATCGTAAACGGTTTCTTCATCTCCTTGAGCTCCTTCAGCGTGTCGGTGAACTTGTCAATCTGCTCGGCCGCCTCCGGATGCTGTATCCGACGGACCGGTTGGTCCTGGTCCAGCCCGCGCACGACCCGATCGATAATGCCCTCGATGGTGGTCACTTCGCCCTTCTGCGACTTGGCCGGAATCTCAAAGTCCAGCTCCTCTATCCGCACGCTGGAGTAGTCCGACTTGACGACGCGCCGGTTCAGGTCCTTCAGCTTGTCGATCTTCACCTGGATGCGGATTCCTTTCGGGGCCATTTCCCCGCCCGGCTGGATCTCGTTGTTCTGGTAGCCGCAGTTTTCGCAGCAGAATGACATGATGATCACCTCCTTGTAGAACGGGATCTGCGTCAGCAGCAGACGCGTGGTGCCCTGGCGGAGAAATTTGATATTTTTTCTTTAAATATTTTACAAACTGTAAAACAACATTAATTTTTTTTTTTTTTTAGATAGGGAACCATATTTTGTAAATAATTGCTAAAGTAGTTATATTTAATTTATACTGTTTTTTAGTTTGAGAGATGAAAACGTCTTGAAAATTACATTAAATTTAATTTTCAAGACGTTTTTATTCCTTTAGATCAATTCTGGAGTTTTTTTTGAAAAGGTCTTATAAACCAAATTTTCATTTTTTGCTTTTTGGGTGTTTTTGAATACCCCTGATTCAAGGCGGTTATAAAAACACCCAAAAAGCAAAAATTGAAAATTTGGTTTATAGGACCTTTTCAAAAAAAAACTCCAGAATTGGGTACTAAAGCCCTATGTCATTTTTTATCTACAACGGTAAAAAAGACGATCAAAAACCATTTCTGATAACTTGTTTTCATTTTTAATCAAAAAAAAAAAAAAAATTGACAAGACAACATTTTTTCGATGGATCAACTATGGTCCCCTTGAAACGAGCTGTCAAGTAGGACCTTTTCTGTTAAGAAGGACCACGAGGTTATTTTTTTAAAATTTATTTAAAAATCCATTTTAAATTCTTTGTGGTCGTACAAAGGGTCATTGTACTCAGAAAAATAAGCTTTATAGCTGTAAACAATAATATCAGCAATCTAAGCTTCATCTATTAAATTATCTTCAAGATATAAGATTGGTTATAATGTCCATTTAACCCTCGATGCCCCTTTGGAAATCAACGTTATTGTATGATTTTTTAGTTTCATTTTAGAATTTAGTTGAAAAATATCAAATTAAATTGTTTTGCTAATGTAAATTAAGATTACAATTTGTTTAAATCATTCACTTTTTTAATATTAAAATAAAAAACATCAAAAACTCACATTCTCGTAGCAGTTGACGCACATGGACTCAATCTCGGTCGTGCTAAGTTCCGGCTCGTCGTCCACGTTCAGCTTGGGGAAAATCTCCACCACTTCCGCACTCTCTGCCGCTGCCATCGTATCTTCCGGCGTTGCGCGATTTGTCACAAATTTTCGGCGAAAATCGTTGATTTCGCGAATTTCAACACACGAGACCGAACGATCAGTGAAATGCGTGTTTTGATGCGATGACGTTTCTGGAATGTTCGTACACGGCAAACTGGAGAAGAGCTCAATGTTTGCGTTTAACTCGTTTTTCGAACGCTTTCTGATTAGTTCCTGATTTTCGTGTGGTATAAGACTGTCAAACTTGGTGGAGTGCGTTCGCAGATTTTTGTTATCAGTTCACGCAGCGATGAACCGGATGAACCAAAACAACAAAAAAGGAGATCGGAAAAGTTGATTAAAAGTCGAACTTGTGTTTTTCATAAAATAGTGGTAAAATAATCAGTTTTAAAGTGAAATATAAGGATGTCGGTTAACGTAGAGATAAAGTTGCGTCGAGCGAATAAAATTTACTACGAAGGGGTGAGTTAATTTGGTTTAATGAAGCCACACAAATTGGAATGAACAATCAGCACAGAAATATGCCTTAGGGTGGTTCTGTTTTAGATTTAAAATTAAAATGTTACACAGCTGACTCCTGGCTGTCGATCTTCTCGATATCAATATTGCTCCAGCTTTCAAAACATTTATCGATCCCTTCAATATCGACAACGAGAAAGTCCACTGCTTAAATTGGGTCCTTAAACCGAGTTTCGATTTTAATTACATAAATAATATATTATAAAACTGGCTCAATACAATTTTAAACATGTTAAACAAATTAAGTTTCGATTAAATTTGAAAAATTATGTATCGCCGTCTTTTTTAGCAGCAATCTTGAAGCACCTTCAACCAGTTGATCAATAAAATCACCTTTTTTCGATAATTTGAAGACATTGTTCTCTGACATGCCTCTTATAATGGTTAAATCGTCGCTTGTGTACTATCTTGTGACACGTCTGCTGTAAAAAGATAGGACGTTTTCAGTTTTTTGTTACCTTGCGTGCAAAATATAAAAGTTACTTTCACATGAAAACAAAAATATTTCAAATAGAAACAATTTAACAAAAAATAAATTTAAATATTTATTTAAGTAACATGTAACACACTTTGCATTTCCCAGGAAACCATCAGCGGAGTACTACAAATAACTTGCGGCTCGGAAATTAAACATGATGGAATCACACTGTTACTTGAAGGCTTGGTAATGTTTCTATTCAGTCTTTCTAGATAAAAATAATGACGAAAAAAGAGATTCTAAAAGAGTTAAATATTACAGGTAAATTTAACAATCTCCAACAAAAATGTTGGCATCTTCGAGGCCCTCTATAACTCTGTTAAGCCGATTACCCTGCTAAATCAGCACAGCGATCTGGCTCCTTCCGGCAAGCTACCAATCGGCATTACGGAAATCCCGTTCGAGATGCCCCTAATCTGCCCGAAGGAGCCAAAAATCCTATATGAAACGTACCACGGCGTTTTTGTAAACATCACCTATCTCCTGAAAGCCGAAGTGAAGCGAAGCTTCCTCGCCAAAAGTGTCTTCAAAGCCCAGCAATTCATCATCCAGTACCGACCGGTGCGTCCCGCAGAGCCCAAATCCGAGATCAGCTTCTCCATCAGTCCGGAAACGCTGCAAAAGACGGCCAAGGAGCGCATTTCGATACCGCGCTTCCTGATAACCGGCGTGCTGGACTCGACGGAAACGTGCGTGACGCAACCGTTCACCGGAAGCCTCACGGTTCACCACACGGAAGTGCCGATCAAGTCGATCGAGATGCAGCTGGTTCGCGTTGAAACGTGTGGCTGTGCGGAGGGCTTTGCCAGGGACGCCACGGAGATCCAGAATATCCAGATTGCGGAGGGAAACGTTTGCCCGAAGATTGCCGTTCCGATCTACATGACGTTCCCAAGGCTGTTTACATGCCCGACCTTGATCACGAAGAACTTTAAAGTTGGTAAGTAAGTCTTTCTTGACCCGCCTAGCAGTAGTGCCGATCCTGAGTGATGAGTAGTCAGATAAAATTGATGCCTTGGTTTCAGAGTTCGAGATAAATTTGGTGGTGATCTTTGGAGACGATTATCTGGTTACCGAGAATTTCCAAATTATGTTGAACAGAACTTCTTAAGTGCTTTAAATATTCCATTGTCAACATTCTTTGTACTAGAATTTTGATTTCTCATCAAAACGTATTCGAAACTCCTTTACGGTGCACATAATCCAAGTTTATTCTAAACATATGTACTATCAAATTTAAAGACGCAATGTCAAGTTTAAGCCTTTTCCGCCTGTCCAGCCGGAGCTGGCTGCTGTTGGTTCTCGGTCTCTTCCCGAATAACCGTTTCGCCATCCAGCTTCTTCAGCGAGAGCAACCTTTTGCTGGCCTCCGCACGCCAAACGCTTTCCTCCATCGATTCCACCAGCGGGTTCCCGGCAAACAGCAGATCCTCCAGCATGGGCAAATCCGCCAGTCGGTTAAACTCGACCCAGTCCTTTACCAGGTTGTTGCTCATGTAGAGCACTTTGAGCTTTTTCAGCACGTTGATTCCTTTGAGCTTTTCGATCAGATTGTAGCTCAACCACAGCTCCTCGAGGGTATCGCTCACACTTTCCAGTCCGGAAATGGCCTTGATGTAGTTTCTTCCGACCGAAAGTATGCGCAAATTTTTCATACCATTCAGACCGAAGATTTTATCGATCATGTTCGTCGAAAGAGAAAGCTTCCTACAAACAAATAAGTGACTTGATCGAGTTTTGTTACTGTTGAAAAACTTACTCGCAAGCGACCAAGGTTCCCAAAGTTGCGTCCATTTTTTCGATCGGCGGCCACTGGAAACAAAGATCGATCTCCTTATCGTCGCAGGAGTTCGTCTTAGTTCGATCCTCGAGCCTCTTCAGGGCTTCCTTGATCGTTGTGGCTTTTGTAACCATCTTACTACGTTGATTTCTTAGTTTGAACTAACTAGAAATTTCGACACAAGTCGTATTGATAACGCTTCACAACGGTTTCCTGCGGCGACCGCGCATGCTCATTGACGCACGTGCTCGCGGTAACTGCTAGCAACCTAAAACTGTTGGCTTTCTCAATAAGTGACTTCTAGCTTCAAATTGGGGTAAAATCTTGCGTTTATTGTCTACATTGGCCTCCGCAAGTTAACTAGTGTTGCTACAAACTACTATTAAAACGTTCGCGTATACGAAATCCTTCACTACTGAAATAGTAATACTATGATTTAAGTACGTTGAGTGTTGATGAATGAGATTGCTACCCTCCCCCTAATAACAGTACGACGTGTCTATTTTGCACTTTTCATCGAACCAGCGACTCATCCACCGGTTTTTGGGACTCAGTTCCGCTTCGTCAACCCGTCGACTCTGGTCCGTTTTCGGCACTGGAAATATTCGCTTCATGTCTCCGCGGTTCAGATGTTCTCTGTAGGCTGAGTGCAGATCTTTCAGATCCGCACCATTGAGACAGCTTACACACAGACTGCATTCTTCCGGGGCACAGGATTCCAGACAGGGTGCTTCCGAGCAACGGTTCCCATCGGTAACTAGATTCTTCAGCGACGAAAGCATCGCCTCTGTCTCGGTGGACCGTTTGCGGAACGATTCCCGTCGCAAATCGGATCCAACGCCGACGAGACGGAGAAAGTTGTAAATTACCTGTTCGTACAGAAGACGGTTCGGCTTGAAGTGAGCAGACGAAAGATTTGGACTCATGTTGGCTTCCATGAGAAAAACTCGTAGCTGGTTGTCTACTACCAAATCGAACCGCATCATTTCGAAAAAGTTTCGTTTGCTAGCGTAACGTGGAAGAATCCCTGCTAGAAGCGGCTCTTTTTTGAGAATTGCCAGCCGAATTGCGTCTTCGACCTGTTCCCAGATTGTCGTAGGGTCGCGACCTGTACTACGAATGTACGCATCAAACGAGTCCTTCATGCCGTGTCCGAGCTTGGTGTAGAATGGGTTTAGAGCCGGAACGTCCCAAGTTGGCAGGTAATCATCACCGACGATGTATTTGTCTAGATTCTCCGCATCGAATGGAAAGTATTTGGAAGGACAGTATCTGAATAAAATGTCTCCTTTATAGATGTAAATACGTAAAGGGTCAATCGAAGTAATGACCGTGTAGACTCCAATGTCGAATTTATAGCCATCCACCAACAGAGGATCGTCAATGTACTCTTGAATGAAGGTTTCGTTGTTACTGAAATCAATTTCCTCTATCTTTTAATTTGGATATGTCGATGTTGGTTATTCTTTTGCACAAATCGCTTGCTTGGGTTTTCCTGCGCGTACTTCCTAAATTTCTCCTGTTCACTTGGCAACTTGAAGGCTTTTGGAATGTACTTGATGTCTGTTGTTGATAAATCTACCTTATTGGTTATAAATCCCGATCCTGGAAAGTGGTTCACTAGTTGGTGTGGCTTCAAGCGATACAGATCCAGCTTCCTGAACGGATAATCATGTGCCCACAGCAAATCCCAATCGTCCGTATCGTTACCGACGTGTTTAACGCCTAATCTATCGAGCACGTTCGTCACGTGTACCAAATGACCACCGGCGGGATTCCGTCCATATATCCAATATTTTGGTCGCTCTTCAACCTTGGTAACCACCCTTTCCACAGTTTTTACTTCCGGTTTACATGAAGCAACCTGCGCTTCGCTCTGCTCCCCAACCTGCAGAATGCTTGCAAACGCGTCCTTTGGAAGACATTGCGTCAGAGTAGCCGCGAGTACAGTAACGGTAAAGAACAGTATCTGGCCACGCTTCGTTCGCAGATCGTAGAAGCAGTTCAATTCTTCGACTGGTTGTGTAGTCTTTTCTTGAGATTCCTGTTTCTGCTGCGTTGTATCTTTTTCTAATTTGGGCGGTGATTCTGGCTACAATGATAACACAATGTTTGGTATCACTTTCAAACGGCTACTTTCGGTGGTATAGGTGCTAATTACCTTCTTTTTATCGAGTTTTCGCTTATCCATTGTGACGATTCTCTCCTAGGAGAGACAAATCAGGTTTAGTTGGAATGTAGGTCAAGCGTATGCACCTGGGACTTTTGTGACATGAATACTGATATGTACTTGGTTGGAAGTTGTTCGTTGCTTTGATATTGAGTATAATTGCTTCTAGATATATCACAGATTCTGAAAGTAATGACAAACAATTAGCCATTTTTGCTGATTTCAATGTGAAATCACTCACCATTCAGATATGCATCGTATAGCCCGTCGGGGATGCTGGAAGACGCAGCCCACTTGACGACGACCGACGCCCGTAGCTAACAGCGAATGAATGAATAATTAATGATGCCCCCTTCGTTTTGTTGTCAAACGTCACGAGCCAGTGAACATGGCCTGGTGCGAAGGCGCCACGATGGAAGACATTTTTGCGTGTAAGATTTCACCTTAAGCTCTAGTATTGTTTTTGGTGGTTCAAAATAAAAAAAAAATGATTTTTTATTTAAAATATTTTGTGGATGAAAAATGACCAAACTTCTAAAAAAAATCAAAAATTAATCACAGCGGCATCTGGGGTGAATCGGGACGCATGGGGGGACTTGCGACAGCTGTTTTAGCTTAGGTTTTAGCCGTGTTACTGCACAATATTAGGATATTTATGAATATTTTCGCAAGGATCAAACACAGAACAACAAAAGTTTTTTAAGTGTTCTTAAAACTATTGTCCCTATGCAAACAGTAGTCCCGATTCGTCCCAGTTGTACGCCCGGTACGCATACTAGATTTGGAGGCAACATCGACTTAGTACAGTTTGTGCTGTCATCGATCCTTTTTTGAGGAAAAATGGATAGAAAGTGTCCTTTTTTAAGGATAGTTCTGATTTTAAGTGTTGATAATATTTTCAAAATATTAAAATTATGAAATAACACTGAGAGCCACCCTGACGAAAGTGTTCATTTTGTCAACATAAAATCTGCGAACGCACCCCGTTCCGTCAAATGAACAATTTTGGCAACCCTGTTCAAAATCATAACAAAACAAAAACAACACGCGAAATTTCACGACCAAGCACGTGCGTTCGTGACTCCTTTCCTCTGTCGGCTGCCGGTTGGTTGTCCGTAACGGTTCTTCCCCCCCTTGGTACCCCCTGCGGAACAGAACCTGTAGTTTGTGCAGTTGTCGTTAATTGTGGAACTAACCGGCGACAGAATGTTCTACGTAATCGGGCTCGGGTTGGGCGACCCGAAGGACATCACGGTCAAGGGCCTGGAGATCGTGAAACGGTGCGAGCGGGTTTACCTGGAGTCGTACACGTCGATTCTGACCTGCGGCCAGGAGAAGTTGGTGAGTTGGATGGGGGTTTGGTGAAGGCATTTTTGAGTGAGTTCCAATTTTGCAGGAAGAGTTTTACGGACGGCCGTTGATCATCGCGGACCGGGAGTTGGTTGAGCAAGGTGCGGACGCGATTCTGGCCGGCGCCAACCAGTCCGAGATTGCGTTTTTGGTGGTGGGCGATCCGTTCGGGGCCACGACCCACACGGATCTGCTGTTGCGTGCCAAAGAGAAGGGCATTCCGTCCCGGGTGATCCACAATGCGTCCATCATGAACGCCGTCGGATGTTGCGGCCTGCAGCTGTACAGCTTCGGCGAAACGGTCTCCATTCCGTACTGGACCGACTCGTGGCAGCCGGATAGCTTTTTCGACAAGGTTCTGGCGAACGCGGACCGCGGCTCGCACACGCTCTGCTTGCTGGACATTCGCGTCAAGGAACCGACCCTGGAATCGCTCACGAAGAAGATCCGCCAGTATCAACCGCCGCGCTTCATGAGCTGTTCCGAGGCCGCCGATCAGCTGCTGAAGATCGTTCATCGTCGCCGGGAAAGTGGCGAGTCTTCCTGTCGGCTCAGCGATCGGAGCATCGTCGTTGGGCTGGCCCGAGTTGGCCACGAAACGCAGGTCATCAAGGCGTGCACGCTGCGCGAGATGCACCAGTTAGATCTGGGTCCTCCGCTGCACTCGCTGATCATTCCCGCGCCGGAAATGCACCCGCTGGAGGTCGAGTATCTTCAGCAGTTCTGCGACGACGACCTGCAAGCGCTGGTGAAGCGCGCCCTGGCGCCGCCCTCGACCATCTTCAAACTGGACGCCACGCTGTCCAGCAACTCCTGAAAGGGGTGAGTCGTCCCACGTTTTCCCATGATTCTTTATAAATAACAAGCGTACTAAAAGGAATACAACTCGTAACTCAAACTAAAGCAAAGAAAGCCCTCTCCTTTGACCCTGAAAGGTTATCCGGATGAGAAATTCCGTTATCGCCAAAGGTGGTCTCGTCTAGCCGAGCACTCCCCACCCAAAACGACTTGTTGGCACGACCCCGCCGAATTAAAATTTCCAATGAGATTTCCCTTTTTCGTCAAGTCCCAAAGTCAGCCCGGGTTCAAGGACGAAACAACTTCCAAGCTTTTCTTATCGCTTTCGCCATCCTGCCCCGCCTCTTTGCGCTGCAAGTCCCGACCATTCCTTGCGGTCAATGTTTCTCCGTTTCTTGCTTCATCATTTATTAGCGGCGGTCACTGCCATCCCCGAAATGATTCATTACGAACAGCCGTCCGCCCACCCACTTTCGTCAGTTTCCCACGAACCGAGTCCTGGCTCAACTGCGGTACAAAGTGAAGGAAAAGGAAACCGCTTTTTATTTCCATAATTTGATGGTGATGGTTTGATTGCCGGGAGCGCGCCGCACGCGGCTTCAGAGTTGGACATCAATGTCAGAAGAGAGAAAAATGCTTTTCGTCGAGCCTACGACAAACTGATTAAATCGCCGACATATTTATTTGATGGAGGAAAAATACAACGTAAAAGATAACATTTTGGTTTTCTGGTTTTCGAAAAGTACTCCAAATTTCCTACCGACTAAATGACGTACTCGTCGTCGTTTGTAGTTTTTGGTACGGTATGTCCACGCATCCTCGCTCCCCTGTGAATTCTGTAAAATTTGATCCATTTACAGCATACTCTCTGCGGCTAAAGCAACGCCGTAGGCCTGGCCGCTACAATCATGACTAGAAAAGATTTTTTGTCTATTATTGACTCTAGTTTATAACCTACATTAGGGATACCCATTCCCAACAGTCTAAGCGGGGATGTCTGAATGATGCTCGGTAATCCGGGGTATTCCTTGAAATCTAGTAAAACCAAGTACGCCAAACGGTAGAGCAGCTTTTTGTGAACATTTCTGTTTATTTGAATGTTACCAAAAGTTAGCCCAAATCCTTTTAAAAGCATTTTACAAAAATATTTCCAAAGTCTATTCTGGTCTGACGAGAATGCACTCGAGCCCACGCAATTTCTATTGCGTTACGTCATAAAAGAACACTCTCTCGCTCGTGTTTCGTCAGCCTTCGACGAGAATAGGTTAAACGTCAAGTGACTCGAGGTAATTGTTTTTTTTATAGCGCTTGCTAATTTATTAGTTGTTTCGAAATTATTTTTTAAGTGAATGGAAAAACCATGTTCAAATGAACATGTTGCCGGTAGTTCGAAGCAATTTCATATGTTAAGCGCGGTGAAAACGTTAGCGCAAGTGAAAAGATAGTGATGGCGACTTTCATTAAGCGGTTAAGGTCTCATCTTGCGTGTGGATGTGTGTACAATTAAGGTGATGAGAAATATAGAAATTTTGATCAAAAGTGCATTAAATTTGATATGTTTGGCCAGTAAATGGCATAAATTTGCGTGCTTACTCGAGGCGATGCTGTTGCTGGTAAGTTTATGGCTTAAACAGTTTTTTTAGCTTTAATCGAGCAACAAACGCTCCATATGCTGAAGATAAATTTTGGGTTAGAATAGGTATATTTCCCCTACAACTTTTTTTTTTTTCAATAGTTCAACAACAACATCTGATGCAAAATGGAGATTTTCCGCTCCTTCTAGGTTTTACAGCGTGACGTCACGAGCGCACACGCATACACATTTTTACGTGCAAAAATGTAAACAGTGCAGCCAAGCTGTCAAATTTCTAACCATAAAATCGCCTCGGCGTAAAACCTAATAAAACTTAAAAAAAAGGTCCTTTTTGGTTCTTTTCAGAACCGATTGATAAAATCGTGCGTAACTACCTCAAACAGAACAGAGGACATGGCCTACTAACCATCCCCCGAACATGTCATTCCCACACCCCTTAAATCATGCGTGTTCATGTACCACGCGGCCCGGAGGTCGCCTACCCAGCATATTGACCTCGGACCCGGTTAATTTTACTTTCCTTTTCCAATTATCGAATGTGACGGTATTTTGCATCCCGCGCTCCTTCACTACCTCTGCCATGTCACTACTAATTGCTGCCAGCGAAAGTGACCAGCAGCAGGTTCATGCATAAACATACCGGAGGGACAACCCCCGAAAACGGTTTGTTTACGTTCTCGCGTAACCTTGGCAACGCCCAACCAGGGGCCGTAAAACCCTTGAAACTTAATGAGCCCGTCCGGGTTGCAGCCTGGTGGGGGGAACGGTCGAGTTACCTTTGGGTCTCCATGGCCAACTTGAACCCTGGTTGCCGTGTTTTATCGATTGGCCGAATCAAGCATATCATTATCGTACGACCCGAGAGCACCGTGGAAAACTTGACTCTTGAAAAGCGCTTCGAGGTTGGCCACATTCTCGTGCCGCGTTCCGACCAGAGTGGAAGTGCCGAAAAGAGGATGCCCATCACGACGACGCCCAAGGTGCCGGACGGCCTGCCGGAGCTGATGCGCGGTTTGGCCAAGAGTGTTATCAAGGAGAATCCGGACAATATCTACGTCCACGCGGCGGAGTACTTTGAGAATTTGATCCGCGAACGGGACGGTGAGCTGGACAAGGGTTACGGCAGCTTCAGCGCGTACAAGGTGTATTCGGACTACAAGGACAAGTGCCGCGAGAAGGGCGTTCCGGTGAAGGCTGTGAGTGACGGCGATGATGATGATAGTGGCGGAAGTGCATCGGCAGCGGCTCGTGGCCGGAGACGGAAACGCGTAAGAAAGCAGGGTTCGAAGGATTCGGGGAAGAGCGTCGAGAAGGAGGACGTTCCGGGTTCGGCAAGTTCCGGTGGGGGAGGTGAAAATCTGTCCTCGATCAAAGAGGACGCACCGCTGACGGAAAAGACAGTCGAAGAGGAACCCATCAAGGTGGAAAAGCGCAAAGTGGTGCAAACTGCGCTGAGCAAGGCAATTAGTATCGATTCGGAAGCTGCGGCAAACGCCGTATCGACCGTTCTGGAAGACACCGTGCTAGACTCGGATGAAGCTGACCGGGAAGCCGAGGAACCGCTGGAAGAAGCGGCAGAGTGGGTAAAATTGAAACAACCCATAAACTGTGAAGATCTCAGTTCGTATCCGGTGGAAGATTACGGTTCGGCACCGAGTACTGCGGAAGTTGTCGGAGATGTTGTAGGTGACGGTGAACATGTCGTGGAAGACGCTCCACCAACCGAAGAAACAGACGAGAAGAACTCGGATGAAGTTGATCTAACCGTAAGCGAGAAGCCGGAAGTCGAAGAACCCGTTGTGAATGGTTCGGTTGAAGCTGACGTGGAATCGCCTAAAAAGATGTCTGAGGAACAGCTAGAAGAAGAAGGTATCGACACCGTCGATGCCGAAAACAACGAAGAAATCGCCATCCAGCCTAGAATGGAAACAGAAAATGAGGATGAGGTGCCGGATATGCCGGAAGTTCCCACGGAAGATCCTGGTGTTCAGGCAGATGCAGAAGAGACTGCTCAAGAAGATGCTGAAACTCCTATTTCAGATGAAAATCTGACAGAAAACGTCGAAAATGGCGCAGCAAATGAGGATCCGCAGCCCGAAAACCAAGACAGCTCACACGAGAAAAAAAATGAAGACGGACCGAACTCTGAAAACAATTCCCCACAGAAATCAGAAGAACAAGAATCGTCTGAGCCTGCAAAGCAGGAATCTCAAACCGAAGAAAATCCAAAGTCAGACGAAGGTTCTCCAGAACAGTCAAACTCCATTGAAGAAGCTCAACTAGATACCAACGCAAAGGAATCATCGCTGGAGAAGTCAGAACCGGAAGCTAACGGCAACGAAGAGCAAGCTGAGGAACTAGAAGAACCAGCGTCCGCAAGTTCACCGAAGAAGTTGGCATCAGTAGACGAAATTCAGACATCAAACCAGAGTGATGCTCCTGGACCGGAAACCGAGTCTCCTATGAAAGCTGGATCGATTGATGCAGAAGTGGAAGCGACTGTGTCGGATGAAAATCAAAAGACTCAGTCGGGAAGTGGTTCTTCACAAAAGTCGGCATCAATTGAAGAAACAAACGAACCAGTCGAAGGAACAGCCGATGCTGCTGCAATGGATGGAGACCAAATATCGGATAAGGACGCACAACTAGCCTCGGGAAGTGCTTCTCCAGTAAAGCCAGCATCAATCGACGAACATCAGCAATCCAAAGAACAAGCCACACCACCTCCAGAAAGTGAGAAAACTGGCTCGATCGACGCAACAAATGAATCAGTTGGAGAAAATCAAGCTGAACAGGATTCAAATACCAACCAGGACGATATACCCGCTACAGAAAGCGGATCCATTGATGCAGCAGCGAATGAAGAAAGCCCCGAAGACGTTCAGGTTTCAGCTTCGCAAGAGGATGAGAAACAGCAAGAGGATGAATCAAGCCAGTCCCCGAAAAAATCGGCATCGATTGAAGAAGCCAACAAACCGACTTCAGAGGACCAGGTTACTCAAGATGACGAAGAACCAGCTGAAGGAAGTAGTTCACCGAAGAAGTCTGCGTCAGTGGAAGACCAAGAAACGTCTGAACCAGCAAAGCAGGATTCGCAAAACGAAGAACCTCAAACAGAGGATAATCCAAAGTCAGGCGAAGGCTCCCCGGAAAAATCCGGCTCCATCGAGGACCCCGCACCGGAAACCAACTCGAAGGAATCGTCGCTGGAAAAGACGGAATCGGAGCCCAACGTCAGCGGTGAGCAATCGAAAGAATCCTCCGCGAAAGAGTCCGAAGGGGATGCGACCGCTTCGAAGCAGGACGGCGCTTCGGAGGAAGCTGGTGAGATATCGATCGGAAGCCGGATGGGCGCGGAAGATGAGAATGACGAGCAAGAGGGGTCACCGGAGCCGTCGGCTCCGCCTTCGGACGCGGTTGACGACAACAATTCGGAAACCGTGGAATGTGAATCTAAAAACGATGAAGATAAAGCTGAAGGCTCCAAGCAGAACTCAGTGGAAGATGAAGGTTCCAAGGAAGAGGCGGTAGAGGAACCTTGTATCCAACGACAAGTGTCTCCATCGACGTCGAAGCCGCTCAGCAAGAATCATAGTACCGACCTGGAGGAAATCAAGAAGGTCGACCTGGCTTCGTTCAGCAAAGATTCAGCGGAAGCGTTGTTTTATTCGTTGAAGCAAACCGAGCTGGCAAACGAGGAAGCTCCCAAAAAGGACGGACAGCAAGAGGACGACGACGATGCGGACGTTGTTTTGGGGGAAGAAGAAGCAGCTCCGGCTCCCATCAGTCGGCAGCTTTCGAAGCGCAGCTTTACCGATGATTTTTTAGAGAAGGGCCCCATCACTGAGGAAGCGCCGAAGCAAGCTGAAGGTGATGGGGTGGCCGAGAACGATGAGCAGTTTGACCCGATGATGATCGCTACGGTGCGTAACCAGCAGCTGCAGGAGCAACTGCACTCGAGGGATGATACGAGTTTGGTGGGTTCGACGCAGCGGAAGACTCCGATACGTAGGAGTATGACGGAACGGGCGGATCTGGTGAAGCAGGATTCAAACTACGTGGATTTGCGAAAGTACGATCCGGATTACGTACAGGAAGAGGACGATTTCGATGGGTATTACATTGGAAACATTAGGAACAAAATTCTGGCTAGTTCGGTGTCCGTGGCGGATTCCGATGACTTTGATCCGAGACAGTCGCAGGAGATGATTGATGATAACAACGTCCGGACGGCACTGGAAACGATTGCTTCAACAGACACGGAATCGACGCTGCCATCGCAGATAACGGTTCAGGCAAACAGAGGATTTTTGAAGAATACCTCGTCCAACATCCCGTACGCTTCGTTCGGGAACAACGCAATAGATCAGTCGCTGGATGACTTCATTGAGCGTGAGGAGCAGAATAAGGAAGCGGAAGAGCAGGCAGCAGCTTCGAAGATCCAGCGATCGTATCGACAGTTCCGCTCAAACAAAAAGAAGCTACTGCGAGACTACCACAGTACGATGCAGACCTGCACGGAGGATCAATCGAGTGAGAGTCTCGAGGAGTACCCAAACAACATCATCAAGATCAAGGTTGACCCTAAACAACCGGAAGCAAAGGAAGGAGAAGAAAGTGAAAACAATTCGATTGAAGACGGTCGTGCCGAGAACCGTCGTCGACCGATGTACAGCTTGAACATCGACGAGTACGATACAGCTGCCCGCAGGATGACACTGACTCGTGGAGTGGCCATGCAGCGTACATCGACGCCAGAGGAAGATTCCGGCAAGTCGGACAACAAAAAGTCGCCACCGTTGACGTCAAGTGAGCCGGAAACTAAAGTTGCGGAAGGCAGCACGATCTCGACCAGCGGACCGTCATCAACGGAGGATAAGAAGGAGGGAGGAAGCTCGAGTGACGAAAAGGAGAACAAGGACACCGGTTCGTCCAAATCAAGTTAGTAAGGGTTTGCTGTGGGTGGTGCCGGGGTTGACGATTGCTTTGACTTTTTTCCTTTTTTGCAGACGACGGTTCCAAGGTGGAAGTGACCAAGGCCCGTCCGCTGAGTGATAGCCGGAAGCACACTTCGCTGGACGCCCAGAAGCTGTTTATTGCACGTCAGCGCACCATGCCGGTGCAGATTGACGCATCCGTCATCCGAGTGCTGCCAAAGCACATGAGAAAACGGAACAAGAGTGCCGGTATGGTTAGGAAGTAGGAGGCGGTGGGTAGTTCCTGCACAAGTTTGACGTTTCTATCTCAAAGTTCTAACCTTATTCTTGTCGTTGTCACTGTGAGATTTGTAAGCAATAACACTAGTAGCATTTAACGAATAAAATTTGGATATCCATCTCGGGTTCTTCAATCTCAATTCCAAAAGAAACCATTTAGAGACAATGACGGCCATCGCTAAATCGACGCTAATTATCATGGTTGCTGCGATTCGCAACCACGTGGTAGGGGAAATTCTCGTATCTTTGGCAGGTTAAGCTCTCGCTCCTAACTCCATCCAATTTGCTGATTTTCACTATTTAAACAACTTATTTTGCAAAACTTTTGATAGAAACTTGCTTGCTCACTTCTTATTAAGCTATTTATCACTCGATTTCAGTTGAAAACGCTTTTAATTAGCTTTAATTGAATGTCAATGTTCTGACCTGCCAACATTAGAGGCACGCTGGAATTAGATGCTGTTCCCCTAATTGGTTCCGTCTGTCACACGGCTCAGAGGCCCTTCGCGGTCGCGCAGCTGCTTTATTTATTTTGGTTCCCGTTGATTTGTTGTTTACGCGAAAGCCGTTGCCAACTGTCGAACGTGTAAGCAACATTTTTATGATTTTAAAATATTGTTGTCTCCTTGGCGTTCGTCGGTATGTCTGCGTAAAAATTGGTTGTTTGCAAATAAAAAATTGCGGCATTGCTTTTCTGCGCTTTTGCGTGTTTATTTTCACATTTTTGTTTTGCAAATATTACGCGGTCCGTGGTCGGCAGTTGGCCATCTGGATCAACTTTTGTCTGGGAATCCTGGCCGGATGATTGCGTAGGATCCGGAAATATGCGATTTCGCATTAAAACTGCTTAACCTTTGCAGCGATTGCCGTTCAAGAGCCAAACGACATGCGACACCTAGTGTTGAGTAACAGAACAGAGCGAAGAATGTCGATTGAAATTTCCGCCCTTTGAGGTTATGTATGCGAATTCTGTTTTGTTAAATTCCAGCGTTCAAAACAACTTTTGAGCAAAAATTCGAGCTGATACTTTGTTAACTTTTGATGCTCTATCATTTTAAACAATATTATTTTTTCAAAAATTTTTTTTTCAATTTTTTTGTTTATTGCGTTAATTTGTAGAGGGCAAAGTTTACACTCGTACTACTTGAATTTTTTCCTCAAAAGTTGTTCTAAGAGCTGTAAATTCAATTTTAAGTTTGCATTCCTATGTAACCGAACAGTGAAAATTTGAATCGTCATTCTTCGATGCTTTGCGCCATCTGTCGGAATTTTTGAGCTTTTAATCGCGAATACCAGGGCCCCGGCGATGCCCTGATATAAGCTACCGAACAACATTGGCAATATGGCGTCGTTTGTTTACCAACATGAGATTGTTTGTGGATGAACAAAAAAATCGTTTTTTATAAAATTTTCTATAATCGTTGTGTACTAATTTTGATGTCATACATAATAAACTAAATTTCGTTAAATTCTAAAACAGAAAATATATTTTTTTTAATTCAAACCGCTTTCTTCGCGATTCTAAGCAAGATTACGCAACTAATCATCGTGCCTTTAGTTTATCTTTAGTTTCTTAACCGGTTTGCTTTAGTTTGTTGTTTAAATTTTGAAATTTAGCATAAATTATGATAAGTTGCTAAATTTCCAACATCAGCCATGTGCAACAATTTCCATTTCCAGGGTTGTAACGGACGGCGCGGATCGCGCGGATTTGGCGCGGATTTGCTGACTAATTTTGCTCAGGCGCGGATTTCGCGCGGATGGCAATTTTGATGAATAAATAGATAAATAGATAAAATTACTTTCAAGTTATTAAGAAAAATAATATCAAGAATAACGAGAATTTGTTTTTTTTTCGTTGAGTGCAATTCCAATTTCTTATTAATAGATTTTTTTCTGAAAATGTTTGTTTGTATTTTCTTAATAAGAACCGTCGAAAAATTAAGATGAAGATTATGTAGAGATTATTTTTTAAATGTACGGCTGAGAATTTCTTAAATAAAATTATTACTACACTTAACTCATTTCTTAATATATCCGGCTCTGGATATTTAATTTCTTTTGAGTTTTGAGTAATGTTTTTTTTTAACCTTATTTATTTTTAATTTTATAGTGGATATATTCAATTTGCCTTTGGATTTTAGATGGGATTTACCCGTAGAAATATTTTTCTAAATTTAAACATTCTTGGCGAAAAATAAAAAGATCAGAACATTAAAAAAAATAATTCTCCATCATTCAAATTTCAAAAATTCGAAATAGTTAAAAAAAATTAAAATTCCTATTAAAACAAATTTCGAATTTCTAAAATCGTAATTTAAAAATTCCAAAACTCCAAAAACCTAAAAAATCGAAAATTCAAAATTTAAAGAAAAATGCAAATTAAAAAATTAAAAAAATCTAAATTTGAAACTAAAAAATATTAAATTTAAAACCATTTTGCAAACAAAAAATAAATGGAAATATTAAAAATCTCAAATAAAACATAAATTCTTAAATTCTAAAATTCCGAAATTCCGAAATTCCAAAATTCCGAAATTCCGAAATTCCGAAATTCTGAAATTCCGAAATTCCGAAATTCCGAAATTCCGAAATTCCGAAATTCCGAAATTCCGAAATTCTTAAATTCTTCAATTCTTAAATTCTTAAATCCTTAAATTCTTAAATTCTTAAATTCTTAAATTCTTAAATTCTTAAATTCTTAAATTCTTAAATTCTTAAATTCTTAAATTCTTAAATTCTTAAATTCTTAAATTCTTAAATTCTTAAATTCTTAAATTCTTAAATTCTTAAATTTTTAAATGCTTAAATTCTTAAATTCTTAAATTCTTAAATTCATAAATTCTTACTTTCTTAAATTCTTAAATTCTTAAATTTTCAGAAGAAAATATTTCAAATGTTGGAAATGCAATTTGTTTCGGAATAAAATTTTAGTGAGGAATTTGGAATACAATCTGTATTAAAATTTATAGATTTTGAATTTTTAGAATTTCTAATTCCGCTATATATAGCGGAATTAAAAGGAACAACTCGTCTCTTTGTATTCACAGTAATGCATTCTGCTAAAACGCTCAACCAAACCACAATAATATTCAATCATATTAAAATTTTAGATTTTGTTTTACTGAGCTCATATTTTTGAAGTTAATTTTCATTTATGAGATTTTTAAATTTTGTTTACATTGGTTTATAATTTTCTATTTGCAGGCCAAGTGCGAATGATGCTGATGATACCTCTTCAGTTGACGCTCAGGCGAGGAACATCCTGGAAGGAGCGTCACTGACTACGTCCGTAGTCCTGTTAGATCATACTTGATCAAGACAGTATAGCTTTGGTTCCTTGCAAGTGTCCTATTTTCTTACCTCCACGTTGGCTTGGTATTCATGATGACCTAGCTGGTGGCCTGTGGAAACGGATCGTAAACCTTGACCACCGCGGGTCAAAGTCGAGACGGCTAAAAGAAAGGGGCGCGACAATGTGGGAAAGGGAAGTAATTTGTGATTGTAGACGGTATTGTTTTGATTCGCAGTATGTTGAGTCAACTGCTGTGGATGTACCTGAAACATCGCACAACGGGATTTCTCTTCTTTCCATTTCATCTACCACCTATCTTCTGTTTATTTTGTTTCACTGATTTTCTAACGCGGCTCTGTTTACTATCCTCCATTTGATTTCGATTTTACTCATTTGATTCTCTTATTTCTCAACGCTTTTTCACTCTATTTTACCAATTGATGCTGCTGTAACATACTTTCTGCTTTCCCTGCTTTCCCCCTTCCCAATCAATCAATCAATCAATCAATCCTTAATTTGGCAGTCAATTTTGTTTATCATGTGCCTTTTCTTTATTTGTCTATTTGAATAATTCAATATTCATTTTGGGCCAATATTCAAATTTGGGCCTATAAATTGCCCTCAATACAATCTAAGCTTGTTTTTAACTCTATTTATTAATTATTGTTAATTTCTTTATCTACTTCATAAATTACTATCTTTCTTTTACTATTGATTCTTCAAATAGTATATTTCTTTCACTGTCCATTGTTTTCAATCTTTACCCTTTTCTTCAAACAAATGAGGTTCGAGCCCTTACTCATTTTTTTGGAGTGATCAAAGAATTAACACAAATATTACTATTGTACTTTTGAAAAACTTTTATAAAATGCTTAGGACCAAAATTGTAACAAAACACCGCGACAAAAGAAATAGCAACATAAAAACACGACTCAACACTAGGAAAGATTTCAGGAGAAAACAAAACACAGTAAAATAACAACTAGTTTTTGAATTCAAACTAAAAATAAAACAGTTTTTGCTTTAATGAAAATTGATAGGCACACTATAAATGGTTAGGCGCTTATACTTACATCAAACCCTACGTAATGTACCACCCCCGGCCGAGTTAAAATGCGTAACCGGAAAAGAAGGTGTGCATGCCTGGCACGAACACTCAAAGCGTGTTCTAGCGTGCTGCTCGTACTGACTCAGAGCAAGGGTGAGATGTAGGTGTAAGGGCAGTGCGTGTTCGTTGGGAACCTAGTGCATAAGATCGGTCAAGGCCCGTTCTTACACTGAAAATTGCGAATTGCGAATTGCGAATTGGTTTATAATTTTCTATTTTGTTTATATTGGTCAAAATTATTGTAGTGTCCCTCTGATTTGCAAAAAGATTTTTTTTTTGTTGACACTTTTCTTGATGTCTCTTGAGGTATTTTTTAAAAGGATTTTTTGCTTTCATTCCTTCAAACATAAAACGAGTTTCATATTTTTAATAAAATACTTTCTTTATTAGTTTTTTCTTTGGAAATAACATTTCTTGAATGTTGGTCCCAATTTTTTTCATATGGCGCGGATTTCGCGCGGATTGAGGTTTCGGTCGGCGCGGATTTGGCGCGGATTTTTTTTCGACTTTCCCGTAACAACCCTGCATTTCACCCGTGCGGGAAACCGATAATGGGGTAATTCATGCGTTCCAGACTGTCAAAATTCCAAAACGTCACGCGAATCTTCGGTTCTCCGCTTTTGTTCCTGTATGACGTTTCGAGGCGAGGCCCTGGCGAATACGCTCGACTTGGTTAATTTTGACAGTTTGTTAATTTTTACGTTACCTCAATGTTGACTGACCTTGGCGAATCAAGGCCGTAAAACATTGAGGTATCGTTAACTGTCAAAAGCGCACGCACTGTGAAACTGCCAACCAGTGATGCTCAAAACACTATTTAGTGAAATTCGTGTCACCAGGTCACGCTGCATTGTCCACTAGAAAAAGGTTGATGTATTTTAAAGACCACTTTCGACGACAGTAGGTGTCAAGGAAATTTATGGAAACTCGTATATCACTAACCTTATTCTGCCCCAAAAGACCCATTAAAACTCCCGCTCGATTAAGCAAAGGTGCTGAAAAGACTCAACATTTTCTTGTTTTGCAAGTTGAGATGTTTTCTCCCACCGGCCATATTTATTTACTCCCGACGGACGTGACCCGCCACCAGCGTAGGAGCCGGCCTGCCACCATCAACGGTATCCGTTTTCATATATTTATTCTCACACAAAGGGAAAATCCATGCATCCATGTCACACAGATAATCGAGTCGAGCTCATTAACGACATCTTTACGGCGGGTTTCACGCTAAATTGATCGCGAACGAAAGTCGCGGCGTTGTCGTGGCTTGCTGCGTGATACACACAGCTATACACTGTTTGTGTTTGTGCTCTTTACGGCTTGCTTTGTTTTTCCTAAGAGAGCGATAAATAAATATTTTAACGTGATCACGTCGCTTGCGTGCGCGCGGATAAATCAAAACAAACCAAACCCGGCTTATTTATGGACTCTCGGTTCACGCACAGACAAACGGACGGGATAGTCGGTTGGCGAATGACAGTTGCTCACCTTTGTCGGTTCGTTGCTTTGATTCCGCGCAAGGTTGGTATTGCTAAAGGTGACATTCTGGTCGATTTGTCTCTGCTGATGGATCCAGATTTCATTGAGGACTGTTTTATGACGAAGATACTTCCGTTTTTGGCATCGGAAAAGATCGCGGTGGAAAAGTCGGTGACGTTCGCCACACCCGCGCATCGGCACTTCCCGCATAGACTGACGATAAAGACCATCGTAGGCAATTCAAAATCATAGATTGTCAAACAGTGTTGGCAAGTAGTTGCAAGTTTGTCTGGAATTCGCGTCTATGTTTTAAGTGCTGCAGGGTAGAGTCAATTACGCACTAGAGAAATGATCTTTAAATAGCCGGGACAGATTTTTCCCCTTCATCTAACTATACTTAGTCATTCTCCGAACCGGCTGGTAATATATGCCCGCCGAAATGGACAGGTTCTTCGCGGGGGATGAGCATCCGGCGAACGGCTGATGATGGAATTTTGTTTACTTTTTTTAGGAGCGCTTGGTGTCTTTTGGAGACCGTGTAGCCGTAAACCTATGTTGTACTTTATTTTATAAAAGCAAAAAAGAAAATATATATATTTATGATGATCAAAACTAATCAAAATGAACCTCGTCTACTATCCAATCTCCCCTCTAAAACCAAGAGGAATCAACGAACTGAAGTGTCAAGGTTGCCAGTTCATTTCGCGCGCGCGCGTATTCACAAACTCCGATCGCGCGTAACAAACATATCTCGAGCGTAAACAAATCTGCGCCACCTGATCATTCATCGGAACTCTTAATTGAGTGACAATGGCCAAGGTCTGGTAGGATCTAATGGTGCGACCTTTCGCGTTTAAATTTTGAACGAACGTTCGTATGGAAGAACGTCGATCAAGTTGTCAGTGAATCATAGTCGCTCTCTTGGATTGGACTGGAAGAGGTTTAGCACAGGAGGCGGTGCTTGTTTTGTTGCTCGCTGACAGGTTGATTACTGATGTTGTATTTATCTATGCGTAAAAAAAAGTTGTTTACACCATCTTTTGTTGAGATAAGATAAAACACATGATTTTAGGTCAAAATGTAAGATTATTGCAGTTGATAATTCCTATGGGAATGATTGATGAATATCTTGACTGTTTCTTAATTCAACTCTGCAATCTCGTTTGTCAACAGTTCGGAAATATTATTTTAGCGTGTTTACAAAAATAACACGGTCGCCAATGTCCTTCAGTTGCATCGGTGTTTATGATCATTTGAAAGGAGTAGCCCCAATAGTCGTAAAACAGATTTTAGATGCATATTCGTCGTGTTGACCAAGATACAACCCAAAACAATAAAGCCGCTTTTATGACCCTCGTAGCAAAGCGTCGACAAGCGTCGTGCTCGAAGAGGGGGTCCATATTTATTGTGTAATTGTTGTGACAATTTTGCAACTATTTTCAGTCGAAATGTAGAACGATGACAGAGTCATAGACTTGAATTGAAGACGTAACGAAGTTTTGCATTACAAGGCGCGAGGTTCGATGTCATTTTGACAGACGTCAGCCTGTCAGTTTCAGATTTCAAAATTTGTCACGACAATGAGTCTTGAATGCCAGTCCATGGCCGTATCCCCAATTCGAACCCCGGTTGCGCGTCAATCCGTCCACTTCGGCGCGGGGTCAGTTGCCGCCGGCTTTCTGTGCTAAATTGAATTGACGTCAGTGGCTCGAATTTACGCGCCCGAGAATGATGGGCTGGGCCGCGCGGTCTCACATTGTCAACAATAACAATGTGACATTCTGCTACCGTTCCCCCACTTATGGCGAATTCTGGCTGGGTCGGAAACAATTGAAAGATCGTCCGATTATGTCATACGTGATATCAGAAGATCAGAAGATCGCAGCAAGCGATTGCCCTGGCAACGAGTCCAGCGCTTGCTTAGTGACGCACTGGCGCTGATCATTTTCTCCAAGTTTTCTGGAATTTGACAGCAGTGCTGCCAGCCAAACACTTGCGTGATGATAAATGACCAAAAGTAAACAAACCAAGCGTCCAAATGACCGGTTCGTAAACAATTGGCCTCGCGCACGGGGCTGACGACTCACTGGAAAGACAGTGTGCTGCGGATGATTACCGGCACGGGATGGAATGTCGATAACCCTCTGCTGCGTTGCGGGCGAGTTTATTCTAACCTCAAAACCTTGTTTACACCCCCCCACAACCGGGCAAACAAACATACTCGGGGGGAAATAAAAATTTGTGCAACCTTCGTCAGCTTTACGATTCCGTACTCGTCTCAGTTTAGAGGCGTTATCTTGAACCATTTCCATACAATTACACAAAATATGGCCACCATTAGGTGGGCAAATTGTTTTCCTCCAACAATCACAGCAAGCCTACCCAAGAAGCTCGCGTCGAGTCATTACCACTCGGACTTGACGGATGATGAAGCCTACTGCGATCATCACTCATGAGGGCGCCACCAGGCCGTCGAAGTTACACGTGTTTCAACCCCGCCCTCCTTTCCCTCCCTTACGGAAAGCTGAAAAGAAAAAGCTGTAATGCACATTGTATTTAGCTCCCAGCCGAGCAGATCGCTTAATTAATGCGAAAGTGGTCAGCGATGCACATTTTAGCATTAGCAGAAAATTGCTGCACGCAATTTTGAGCTTGAACATTTCCCACGAAAATTGACAGTATCGATTTGGTCAAATGTGCAAGCCCTCGCGTGACTTTCATGCATCCTTAAACTGGAGTCCAAGTAGCCACACCGTGTGCCCGCCACTTGACCGTCTCCATGGATTCAAGTTGTTTGACTCCCAGCGAGCTTGTGGTGCACCAAAGGTTGCTGCGACTGTGCACGTGAACGAGTTCTGGTGATCGACAAAAATCGTGCTACCAAATCCAGTCTCGTGCTGGTTTTTTGTTGTGGTTGTTGCTTTTGCGACTACTATTTATTTTATACGCAGTTAGCAAAACATCAACAGACCAAAAAAAAGTGGTTCTCCTTTAAATGGCGATTGAACCGCCGCGGCAAGTGACGGTACAACGTTTTCAATCGATTTGGGTGCATTAATTTGTGCAGTTGGACACGACTTGATCCATTGGACAGATATTTGCTCTGTAAGGCTGGGCAATGCTTATTTTTTTGTTTAAATTTATGTCGCAGCTAATATTGTCTGTTTCTCTGAAAGGTACAAGCCGCGTGGCCCTTTTGGAAATGTCGAAAGCAATGTTGCCATTGATTTTAAGGTAAAACGGGACACCAGTTCTTATACAACTTCTGTTCAACATAAAACAATTTCTGAATTCGACAGAAAAAATTTGAAATTTTACCTCTGAAAATGTGTAATTTTACCATTTTTTTTTTTTAGTAATGTCACTTTTTCAGCCTAAATTGAGGTAAAATTACATCATAATTTTTTTTTACTGTGACGTATTTAGTGTTTGGAAAAAAAAACAGAACTTATGGCATTTCAAATGATCTGGCAACAATTTAAATTAATATTACGTTCAAAGCAAAGCACCCGGTATGGGATTTGACAGCGCCCATTTGATCAAAGAGCGTCGAGCACTTCAAGGCCTCGTGTATCTTTGGGTATAACTCGCATTTTTTTTTTTTTGATCCGATTTTAGTGTTTTTTTTTTTATTTATTATTTTTTTTATTTATTTTTTTTTATAAAGTCATGAACCATTTTTAGATTTTTTATGTTTTGCAACACTTTTTGCTACAAAATTGAAAACCCCTCCAGAATTATTCTTTTAGTAGAATATGCAGTTCAATAAATATTGCGCCGTTTTGCGAATTCTTTTCGTGACCCTTGCATGTAAATTTTGACAGTTTGTACACGCAATAGGCACTAAATTGTGTATATTTTTGTTTTATTCTAAATTTTAACATTTACAAATTAAAAAAAAACATTTAACATTCACACATACAAAATGTCAAAATCTAAAATTATAAAATTCTGTTATCTTAACAGTGACAGTGGTGTGGGTGAACTTTGTGTTAAAAGGGTGTCAAACTAGAAAGTAACCCCGTTCGTTTGACAACAGTTGATGTCAAACCATCGGGGTTTTAGTGTATTGCTGTTGCACAATCGTGACAGTTGAACCAAAACCATCCCTTTCTCTTGGTAGGTATAATCAAAGTTGGCTGGGCGCAATCAAAACCTAGTTACGGGCGGCGTCGCAGTAATGAGTGCATAAACATTGTGCATCGCCTACTTGCAGCTGTCGATTTCTCTCAACTGCAACATCAATAACGATTCTGCATTAGCCGTTTAACGATTTTGTCTAGTTGTTTTATTTTTTTATTTACCGCCTCTCTAATGAAAAACAAGCGACGGTGGCCGTGAACATTTTACGATCATGCCGTTTTTTTCACAAATTAAAAATTTTACCGTTTGGGACATTTGTGATTAAAATGATTGACGCATTGTTGGCAGTTGTACTCTGTTCTAATAGCTACATTTTTATTTAATTTTCAATCACTTGGTACCGGTATAAATACTTGTTCTCTGTGGACGACACTTCTGTCCATGCTAGCAAAAGCTGTCACAATGTTCTATAATAACTTCTTATCGATTAAAGTATACAGTTTGAAGCTTGTGACAAAATATATTTTTTTCCTCCATTTGTATTCTTAAACTCTAGCAGACTATCACTACACATAAAAAGAAACGTAAATGTACATCAAATTGCTCATCTCGGACCCAAATTTGGGCATATTTTTGCAATTTCACTTTCTTCTCTAGCCACGCCCGATATTTCCAATTTCGACGGATTCTGTTCTGATTTATTTCGCGTTTTTTCCAGATCAGGCAAAATAAAATGAAAGGGAAGACGCCTCGGTTATATGATGCTACTAATTATAGACTAGAGTGAAAAATACACATGCCGGGAAAGCGGCGGAAGATACACGAAAATAATACAAAATATGAGAAGATAAAACACACTCATTCTTCAGACTTGCTGTGGGAGCAGCAGTGGCGACGCTGGAGTTTTTGAAATTTGATTTTTGATGCATTCCAATCGAATATTTTAAATTTTTCAGCTCCGCCGAGAACAATAACAGCAGCGGCGCTGCGATCGTTTAGGAGTGTCAGCTTGCAGTTCCGAGCGCTTGGAGGCGCCGTTATTCCCGGCTGAATTTCGACTTTCCGTGCGACGCCAGATGCCACGCACCCACAGTCCAGAAGTTTAACTACTAGCTAGTATTTATACTAAACACAGGAGGTTCTAAAAGCAGACACGAAACGAAAAAGGGGGAAAACAGATCACAAAACCCTAATACTATCCTAACTGGAAGCACTTTGTTATTCTTCTTCGTCGGCACTCTCCCCGTTTTTATAAACCGTCGAAACACCGCTGGTAATCGATCTTCTCCGTTTCGGCGGTGCGGTGATCGACACCGACGTCTAGCTTTCTCGACGTAATTTATGCACTCCTCACTTTTCCTTCTTGGTCAGATCCTTGCGCGTCTTGAAGCCCCGGAAGCTGGCCTGAATCTTGGTGGCCGCTTCGGTGGCCGTCTTCTGGCGCTTCCGCACCAGGAACCCGCGCACGCCGGCCTGGATCTTGGTGGCCGATTTGTCCTCCAAGCTGGCCGCCGACTTCTTTCCCCGCGTTCCGGACGCCCCGGACGGACCACCACTTCCGGTCGCGTTGCTGGTGCTTCCTCCTTTTGGTTCCGGATCGCCTTGCGCACCCGGTAGCCTCGGAAGCCCGCTTGGATCTTGGTGGCCGCGTCCTCCTCCGAGGAGTGCGAAGACGCCGAGTTCGGCGAGGCCGGATGGATGTGCATCTCGTTCACTATCGGGCGCAGTCCGTCCACGAGTGTTTCCAACGCGGTACAGCGGTTCAACGTGGTGACTTCCGGTTCTTTGGTTTCCACTCCCGGGGAATGAAACACGAGCTCAGATTCTTGACAAAATTCAAACGTATGAACAAGATTCGCTCTAGTCTCAAGATCCGCGTCCGTACGGCCCAACTGGCAAAGGTAAACTGACCGCGGCCGTTTTGAATTCGCACAGGAAACGGGCTACTAAGATCTGCTCTCGCGGAGAGAACCACGTGCGCTCTCTCTCTCTTTTACTTCCTCTCTCTTTGTTGAAATCTCGCGAGAGAAACGACGTCGCCGGATCGCGACGACGTCGTCGTCGTCGTTGCATCGAAACATAAGCTAATTTACTTGTTATCGAGCTTGTTATCCACTTTTCTGACGCTACGAAAGATCATAAATCGCGATGCGGTTTTAAACTGTTGATTTTGAACGGTTTCCTGTCACCTGGCAGAAACGTGCGCGAATTTGAAGGAGAAGTCTAGTGGGAATCGCGGCGGGTTGCTCTGTCAATGTGAGTCGAGACGTCAGTTTTCTCAAAAGATTACGTTTTTTGGACCTTAAAGTTTTAAGAATTAGTAAAATAACTTCAATTTTTCTAACTGTCAACGCCGTCACTGAAAAGCATCGGGAAATTCCGATGGGGTAGCCAATTCAAACAAAGCCAGCTGCACTTTTCCCGCCATTGGTTGTCGCGCAAAAAGGTGCATAACCTCAACCCGGGAAAAACCTTCGAAAAAGTCGCCGGGATGACATGTCCATTCATTACGCGATGCGAACGTGCACTTGCACTTGAACGTTGTTTTTGCGGAATTTTATGACCGCCGCGTCGTCGTCGTCGTTGGCGCGAATGTTGCCGATTTTCGTAAAATTTTCTGTTTGGGAAGGATGGGTGCATGCTAAGCAGGCGTTGGAAGCAATCATCTAGTAGGCGTTTTATGGCATAGCTTTGTTACTAGCCTCAATCTCTAAGGGGATGGATTCGAAGTTGTTGTTTTGGAAGAACGTGTTTCGTGGCGGTCTTAAAAGTTGACCAGTTGAGAAATCGATCTTCCCAGTAGACTAAACCGGATTTTCGAAACGTGCCCAAAGTTGCTGTCCAAAACCATTCAAAACTCATTATGCAACTACATAGAACAGTTTTCCAGACGAGAAACTGTTCTAGAAGAGTCCAGGGTTTCCAGACAATTTCGAACGATTCCGCCATTATGGCCATTACGAGCTGTCATCCGTGCTGGGTAGGCGGATCGATCCGGCTGAAATCTCCCACTTGCACGCCCAATAAACTAAACGATATCATGCTTTATTTTTGGGATCGAGAAGAACCCACTCTCAAAACCATAAACACGCGACGGCGATTTGCCCAATTTATAGTTATTAATTCATTTTTCATCAGCTTCCATCAGCTCGATCGCAGGTTCCCGTGCGCGCAAGATGACGGCGGTGGCAAGAACATACACTTCCCCGGGTGTCAATTAATTTGAGCCGGCCCTCTGGAATGCTCCGAATCGACTTCCTATCAATTTTAATAACGTGAGTGCGATTTTTGGCAGCTATTTCGGTTGGGAAAAGGGCAATTTACCAAAAGTTGCACAAAAATTCGTACAGTTTAGCTGGTATTTTGAGGTTATAACAGTGTTGCCAGCTATTTTAATTGTTTTTTTGTTTCAAGACAGTGGAAATATTGTCCCCAAAAAAACCGCAAAGAGTAATGGAGCCGTTTGATGGAAAATGTGTTTTTCCTGGGCGCAAAGTGCCCTCTCTCTTCGCGCTCGCCCACTACTCTTGCGGCTTGGCGGTTGTTGTTGTGTTGGTATTTTTGACGGTTTGTCTATTTTTACGAGCCGCCGCCGCCGCCGCCGCGAGAGAGCGCTCACCAGCCGCGCGCACAGAAAGAAAGTTGTAATGAGGATGTTTTCCTCCGGCTTCCGTGTGCCCAAAAATGACCGCGGCCACATTCCGTACCCTGCGTCTTACCCTGTTCCCTGTTGCGGTCAGGAAAAATTAAGACAACCTGAAATATGGGATAATAGTAGGGGTTTGAGGGCAATTTTTCGAAATTTTGTTTGATTTTTTTTAAATGCGAAACATTAAATTCACGTTACCTGAATGTTTGAACTTGACAGATCGAAGGTCGATCAACATCAAGGTAACGTAATGTCTTTCTGACGGATGTCAAAATCAAACCTCTCAAACATTCTAAATTTTGCGTACTTTTTACCCTAAACATAACCATTAAACCTCACCCTCCCGGTGAGTGACAGTCACCGGGGGACAGCGTAGCGGCGCAGGTTTTTTGCCACAGCAGTTGGGATGTTTTCTGTTTTGCGGAATTTGTAACGACCGACAAGTGCGCGCGTACATTATTGAGCGATCCCATCGTAGTAGCCTGCCCTGACTGACTTTCCCACCCACGTCAATAGAGGGTTGAACAAAAAAATAAAAAATAAAAAGCCGCAAATAATGACGCGGGTCGGTTCCCGCAACCGTCAAGAGAGATGATTGACACGACTCGACAGGATTCGTCGCGACGTGCACTAGAAAGAAAGAATCTGCGAAGAGAAATTTTGGTCGACCGCGGAAAATTGCGGCCGCGCGCCGCGCTAATGAGGGAAAAGGGAAGCAGTGGACAACACGTTCGTTTCTCGGGTTGACCTTGGCATTTCAGCGGGGGACAATCTGCCCCTTCTAGCCGGGATACTTTGAAATTCAGTGCCAAAATCGTGTGTGACTTCCTGGAAGGTAATTTTACTCGTTTTCAGTCTAGGAGGCCATGTTGCTATTGGATCACCCCTCGTTTGACAGGTGGGCTCTAGCGAAACAGCTGGCAACACTGTAAATTGGAAGCTTGCACGTTTATTCGTAGTTTTCCGTTGTCAGAAATTTTTTTGAACAGCATTTTACTGAATTGAAATTCAAGACGCCACTTTTCTCATCAATCATCGCTCAGCTAAAAGAGACCGCCCTTTCCGTCCCACTTTAATTCTGTACACAAAGCCAATCCGTCAATAGACCAGTCAATGAAAGAAATTTTAATTGAATTTTTTCATCGTTCCAAGCTTCTATTCAATCGCCACTCTGAATGGAAGTCTCGTTCCTGACCGATGATGATGGGTCACTCACACAGCCGACTTAGATGCTGGCCGGTATTTGATTGTGGAATTGGACACATTTGCATAACAACATTTCGCACATCCTCCCGCCCTCCACCCTACTTTGAGCGTGTATAAACGCGTTTACGTCCGAGCGGGTTTTGTCATTTTCAACATTCATAAATATTCTAATCGAAGTATATGTCCGGGCGAGTGCGGCTAGTCAGAACTGCATGCTCGAAGCCGGGGATGACTTTAATTCAATCAAAGGCGGCGGAATGTAAATGAATGACCGCGGCCCAGAGTTGTTTGGAGCAGAATATTCCGCCTACAACAAGCACTTGCGCAAGATGACTAATCGAACTTATTTATTTTGATATGAGCAATTCGAGGAGACTTTTATGTTTCCAAAAATATATAAATATGATTCCAAAAAATATATAATTAAAAATCTCTCTAAATTTGCACCATTATAAAATATTTTTAGAAAACTTTGAAAAAATGACAAAGGTAATGGAGTCCAGAATCGATTATTTAAAACATATTTTTCCTGTTCTAGCCGATTCTCTAAAAATAAATTTGCTCTCCGTTTTTCGGGAATTCACTTTGCTTACCGGTTTGCTATACCGCATTCATTCCATTTGAAGCATGGATAAAATAACAAAAAAAAAAATATAGAAGAGATTAAAAAATACAAAAATAAAAAATAAATTAATAAACAAATAAATCAAAATTATCTAAAAAAAGTAAAAAAAAAAACAGAGAATAAAAAAATAACCAAAAAAAAATATACAGCCAAGACTCGATTATCCGGAGGCCTCGGAAAATGTTCACTTCAAATAATCGAATTACGAAAAATAAATATTTTTTTTCTTAGTCTTCTTTTTGATTGTTGAGATTAGTGCATCTCCAGCGTGGGTAGCAAACATCGAAGCAAATCAAATTTGCACCGGTAGCAAATTTGCTCTCAGTTCTTCGGGATTTCACTTTGCTACCCGCTCACTTTTTTGCGTGTACGTACATGCAATACATGCGCACGTAGATAACTCTATTCTGCTGGTTTGCTAGGGGAAATATAACCATTTTAAGCCTAATAAGCGGTCGTGTTTGAATGATGCTGGATAATCTGGATTGTTCCTTGAAATTCACTAAAACCAAGTACACCAACGAGTAGAGCAACTTTTTGTGAACATTTCTGTTTATTTTCACTTTTATTAAAAGTTATGCAATTCCTTTTACAAGCATTAAAAAAAATATTTCAAAAATGCATTCTAATCAGTCGAATGCATTGGGCCACGCCCATTTTCTATTTTCAGCTTAGTTCTTTTTTCTTCCAGCGCACTTTTGGGTCTGCTTAGTGCTGCCAAAATTGATGAAATTTTAAGCGAACACTCACAAAAAAAACGCATTCATAGAGAAAATTTCCAGCATGTTTGTGATTTGTTTGTTCTTTATTTGCCTTCGCTCCTCGCTCGGTTTTCTTCAGCCTTCGATTGAAATGGATATTCAAAATTGAAACGTCAAAAGACTTTGTGCGCGTTTGTTTTTTTGATGGTGCTTGCTAATTATTTACATTTTTCGGGATTATTTTTCAAGTGAGTGACTAAGTAATGGTCAAAAGACCATGTTGCCGGTAGTTGGAATCAATTTTATATCTTAAGCGCTTTGAAATCGTTAGCGCAAGTGAAAAGATATTGATGGCGACTTTCGTTAAGCAGTTAACCTCTGATCTTGCGTGTGGATGTGTGTGCCACCAAAATGATGAGAAATGGTCTCGCAAAATAGAAATTATGACCAAAAGTGCATTCTTTTTGGCCAGTAAATGGCATAAATTTGCGTGCTTACTCGAGGCGATGCTGTTGCTGGTAAGTTTATAGCCTAAATAGTATTTTTGGAGCTTAAATCGAGCATCAAACTCTCCATATGACGAAGATAGGTGTTTGATTAGAAAGGGTATATTTCCCCTACTGCGGCAAATGAAATGATGCACGGAAAACTGAATCATGCACGGAAAAAAATAAAATTGTTTTTTTTTATGTATAAAAGAATTAAAAAAATGACAAAATAAAAAAGAAAATAAAAAAAAATTTAAAAAAAATAAAAAAAAATTAAAATTAAAAAAAATTTAAAAAAGATTCAAAAAAAATTAAAAATTAAAAAAAACCAAAAAAAAATTTTTTTTAAAGAATTTTAAAAATTTAAAAAAAATAAAAAATTTAAAAAACACTAAAAAAATTATAGAAAATTAAAAAAATTAAAAATAAATAAAGAAAATTAAAAAAAAATAAAAACAAATTCAAAATAAAAAAAATTAAAATACTAACAAAAATTAAAAAAGCTTAAAAAAATAAAAAATTACAAAAAATTAACAAATTTAAAGAAATTAAAAAAAATTAAAAAAAAATCAAGGATTGAAAAAGTTACAAAAAAATGAAGAGAAATTGCAAAAAATATTAAAAAAAAAAACAACGAAAATTAAGCTATTCAAACGCATTTTTGATTTTTGTATTTTCGTATTTTTGAACTTTTGTACTTTTTGACTTTTTGATTTTCGAATTTTTGAATTTTTAAATTTTCGAATTTTTAACTTTTTAAATTTTAGAATTTTTGAATTATCAAATTTAAAAAAATTAAGATTTTTAAAATTTTTGCATTTTTTGAGTTTTTAAATTTTTGAATTTTTGAATCATACACAAGAGCAGACATACAAAAATCTTCGAAACACGCATTCAAAACTTTGCCCTCGGCTTGCCGGTAGGGGAAGCTGGGGCAAGACGACCATATCCAGGTTTTTAAGTGAAGATGGCGTTCGAATGGCGAACATCCGAAATGTCAAAATCGCGCAGTAGCACCAACATTAGAAAACAAATGTGGCTGTCATGCCATGGCACACTTTCTTCGGAATATTGGTACCAATGCGTAATTTTGACATTTCGGACGTTCACCATTCAATCGCCATCTTTGCTTAAAAACCTGGATGGGGCAAGAGGAACAATCGCTCGTACGGCAGTAATTTTTACAATTTTGATTACTTCCAGTATGAGGAATTGTTGCTAGCAATGCAATTAGCTGATTCTACTAGCACATAACCGCTAAAACGACGTAAACGCCACTGAGCATAAGAAAGAATGATGTTTTTCCAAAACCTTTGTTTTCTTATAATATTTGGAAAGTACAGAATAAGGCTTAGGGTACGTTTTAAGGCTCATTTTATCAAAATGCTATTTTTCCTAGATCAGTAGTGTTCCTACCAATGACTTGCACCTATTATAAAGTATGATTTAACTTTTGGTTATTTTTGTTGAGAGCTTTCCAAAAATCTTGTTCAGGTGGGGCAAGTGTACCATATGGATTTTTAGTAAGGAAAAAGTTACGAATTGCGACAACAACATATTTTATTGAGAAATAAATACATAAAAGTACTTAAAAACTGATAAACAATTGTTTAAAAAAAAATGTCCATACAAAATATAGTGATATCATGAAAAATTTTCTATTTATCAGCTAAGTCATAATTTTTTTTGTAAAAACGATCAAATTTTTAGTAAAATATTATTTTTTAATCTAAAAATGAAAGAAACGTTGCAAATACATTTTAATCTGATGTATCTAAGTGATAACAGTTCAATTGTTCAATAGTTGAGCAGAACGGACGGAAAATCAAAAATTTTAAAATCAATTTTTTACATAAAAAATCGGATTTTTTTTTAAACTTGTACCATCAAAGTCTCAACCAAGACCTGGAATAAGATGATTATAAAAAAAATCCGACAGGTTTTTTAACGTTTTTAATGCGTTATAACGAGCATTTCCTTAGCTTGTTACACTTGCCCTACTTTCCCCTACTTGTATCAGAAAATGAGTACCCAACAGGTACCGACACATATTTTTCTTCTACAGATGAACTTGAGATCAAATTTGATACCTGCTTTGCTACGCGCGGTGGGAGACTCGGGGGCAAACTCGAGAGCAATCGGGAAGCAAATGGTTTAACTTTGACATTTTCGAAAAATGAAATTGTTTGAAATTTTCAATAGGATTAAAAAGTTTAATAAACTTTTAGCATTTCTAGGCATGAATCAACACATAATTATTGATTTTGAAGGTAAACGAGAGCAAAAAATGATAAAAAACCCATATTTGCCCCCCCCCCCCCCACGCGGTGGGCTTGTTTCGGTGGCAAATTTGCTACCCTAGCGGTGGGGATGACGTTTTTCAAGGTGGCAAATTTGATCTCGGTATTCATGAGCCGGGTGCAAATTTGATTTGCACCCCAGCGCTGGAGATGCCCTTAATGTATGACCTTTAAACTACACTCCAACCCCAATGATTTGACACCAACTGTTGTCAAACGATCGGGGTCACATTTTAGTTTGACACCCCTTTTACACGGAGTTCACAAACACAACCAAACGTTTGTTTTGATAGTGTGCGTGAGCGCCGTGTAAAAAGTGACAGTTCGTCACTTTTTAGTTTGACTTTGACCAACCAGCGGGGTACAAACTAAAAAAGTGTCAAACGAAAAAGTGACCATCCACCGGGGGTTGAGTGTACTTTGAAGTGATTTTAAAATTTTAATTCAAAGATGGCGGCCAAAATGGCGGTGATGAAGTATTGAAAAAATGCATTCTGTAATTTTCAAGGCAATCAAACATTCAAATTTGAGAATTAGAATTTGAAACAAGAAATTAAAAAAATACGAAAAAAATTTGGTTTGTGATTCGATTACCCGAAGTCCCATATAAGCCTTCGGATAATGGAACTTCGGATAATCGAGTCTGGACTGTAAATAAAAAAAATAAATAATAACAAAAAAATAAAGAAATAAAAAAAAACAATTTAAGGTAAAACCATTGATAAACAAAGCTCTTTTTGCATCGGTTTTCGACCTTCTTAAGAAAAATCTATTTCAAAAATGTTTGAGATTGTTCATGTACACGTCCTTCAAGTGCCCTAAACTACCGTTCTACGCATAATTGTCCCATGTCAGTTTTGGACGATTTTGACATTATGGCATTTTTAAGTTTAGTGTGATGTGAACTTTAAGAAAAACACATAAAATCTGGTAGTTTGTTCGGAAACTCATTGAAAACAACACCAAGTCTGTTTGTCCCTTCGTTAAACTTCTACGCATAATTGTTCCACCAAGTATTTTCTTAAACGGAATCATTTGTTTTACTAAGCATCATGTCTTGTTTAGCTGTTGTATAGCAAGAGAATCACAAATAAGGGTGATAAACTGATAACTGGGGCGATTAGGGACACATAGGGCGAATAGGAACCCACGGGACAATAATGCGTAGAGACACAGGAATCGGTCGAACAATTTCAATCACGTTTTTCTCAGTTGCACTTTTTTGAACATGGGACAATTATGCGTAGAACGGCAGTAAACTAAAAACAAATAAAATTTTGTTTCAGTATCGAGAAAAACGAAAATCAGTGTCGATTTGTTATTTTTTTTTTTTAAATTCTGAGTTGATATGTATTCGTGAAGGTGAGTCTAGGAGGTCGAATTAAGAAGTTTATTTTTCGAGTGTTTTTATAGCGTTTCCTCGGCATGGTGATGAAATAACATCACATTTGGGTTATTTTTCGGAAACAAATAAGTTGAAATTCTCACTATTATTATCAAAAAAGTCAATGATTTATTACGAAAAAAAAGTTCTTATCAACTACTGAACTTATCCACACAACGGTTAAAAAATAGGCTTAGGTACTCAAACGAAATCAACGCTCTTCCTCTTCACGACAACCGGTACAGCATCTTGCGCTGCATTCGGTGCTGCAGCTCGCCCCGCCGGATCATCGTGTGGATCACCTTCAGCACCGACCGCTCGGGGTACTTTTGGCGCGCAAAGTCCTGGATGATGTTCTGCTCGGAGACCTGCGAGCCGATGGCAAAACGACGCTTCAGTTGCTTCTCGATGCGGTTCAACACTTCGGTGTCCTCCTCGGAGGTGAATCCTTCGGCGCCCGCCAGGGAACCGGACATGGCCGCGTCCAGCGTTGACACTTGGAAGAGACGGAGCGCTTCCGTGACGTGCTGTTCGGTGGCGAACGGTTGGAGTTGCATTTTGGCGAGGGACTCGGACATTCGGATGACTGCTTCTAGCTGGCGTACGGTGATGGGGATCGAGAGACGCTTGTCGGATTGACGTTCGGCTTCACCGGCACCGCTGCGCATCGTGACGTAACGCGCTTTGAGCTTTTCGGCTGCTCCTTCGTTGAGACGCGGCCCGCAGTGCGTTCTGCAGTAGTTGATGTACTTCTTGAACGTGGCAAGGGACACTTCGCCTTCCTGCGTTTCCACGGTGGCCTTGTTGGCGTTCATGTGGACATTCATGACGTGCTTGGCGAGGGTCATGTCACGGGCCTGGTCATGGACGTCCTTCACGATGAAGATCATGTCGAAACGAGACAGAATGGTGGGCATGAAGTCGATGTTGTCCTCGCCCTTGGTGTCGTCCCAGCGACCGAAGATGGAGTTGGCCGCGGCTAGGACGGAACAGCGCGAGTTGAGGGTGGTGGTGATTCCGGCCTTGGCGATCGAAATGGTCTGCTGTTCCATGGCTTCGTGGATGGCGACGCGGTCGTCCTCCTTCATTTTATCGAACTCGTCGATACAGACCACGCCACCATCCGCCAAGACCATAGCACCTCCCTCCATCACAAAGTTCCGGGTCGCCGGATCACGCATCACCGAAGCGGTCAAACCAGCCGCGCTGGAACCCTTGCCAGAAGTATACACTGCAATCGGGGCGACCTTCTCGACGAACTTCAACAGCTGGGACTTGGCCGTACCGGGGTCACCCAGCAGCAGTACGTTGATGTCCCCTCGCCGAGTCAATCCATCGGGCATTCGCTTTCGGGACCCGCCAAACAGCATGCAAACGATGGCCCTCTTGATGTCCTGCGATCCGAAGATACTCGGAGCCAAGCTCTCCGTGAGTGTGTCGTAAATGTTCGGATTTGCGGCCATCTTCCGGAACATCGACTCCTCCTCGATCGTGATGTTGTTGAACCGCGAAATGGAACCAACACCCTCCGTGTCCACCGTAATTCCCACCACGCGCATGTACGGCGCACGCACTCCAATAATCGCCTTCTCGCGACCATCCTGCTTGCCCGGATTGCCAATCTTCCGGATCGAGAAAATGCCGTGAATCAGGACGCGATTTCCCGGCACGACTCGCTCGCACAAACTCCGATCGCAAAACAGCTGCATGTGGCGCGGAATTTCACCCTGCGGAATAAAGTCCGGCAGTTCCTGCAGCTTCAACACCTGGAAGTCCACGCAGCGGCACTTGTCCGGCATGATAAAGTACGGATCCAGCGGACACTTGGGTCGACCGGCCTGCTCCGTGTTGCACTTCCGAGGCAACTGGTAGCCCTCCAACCCCGGATTGACCGGCAGGTTCGGAATCACGTTGCTGCACGTACGACATTGGATCGAAATCCGCGTTGCCTTGGCCTTAATCCCCGACGCCGAGATGATGATGCCGGCCACCTTCACCAGCCGCGAAACGCACTCCGACTTCAGGTCACGGATGTTGGTCGCGTTCGCACCCGAAGTAAGCAACACCTGGATGTCGTGAATCTGCTCTTCCCCATCCGGCCGCGGGGCCGTAATCTCATCCGCCACTTCGCGGGCTGCCTCCTCGAAGATCTGCAGATGCTCGGTCGGCTGCTTGTACAGCTTGTCGGCGAGCGTCTCGTCGAACCCGGCCAGGTCCTCAATCTCCACCTCCAGATAGTACCGACCCAGCAGGTAGTTACGCTTCAGGGTGTCACTGCCGGAAGAAACCAAAATTCAGCGATCTTTCTCGTCCATTCCTCAAAAAGAAAACTCACCGGTATTTGTAGCTAAAGTTGGCCTCGCAGAACGTCCGGATGAACTCGCGGTACTTGTTCTTCACCTGCTGCAGATTGATCTGGTTCGGGTTCTGGTTCTGACCGCCGTCGTCCCCGAAGTTGTCCGAGAAGAACACACCGACATCGTCGAAGCCGTCCATTGTTCCTTGCTTCTTTTCAACAGTCAACGACGAAAAACTTGTAACAAATTAACAAACTTTTTAATGGTAAAAATTCAAATTTATAAAAGCACAGCTTCTGAACAAGTCGAGTGAAGGTAACGAAATGCGCGTTCGCGGAGTCTGCTGGTTTGGCTTGTTTTGGCGCGAAAAGTTGTGATTGGTAGCGAGTGAAGCACGCCGAAATTTTGACTGTTGGTAACCACCGTGCGCATTTTAGGCACGGTGAAAAAAGCTTATTTGTACTTTTTATCATAATTTATTGTTCATAAATTCTACAGCTTAAAAGAAGTTTAATGAACTTTTGGAATAATAGAATAAGCTCCTAAAAATAAGCTTGAATTTGTGATATTATTGGTCATAACGATAAAGCTTATTTTTCTGAGTACAATGACCCTTTGTACGACCGCAAACGAGCAAAGGTTTTAAAATGTATTTTTAAAATAATTTTATAAAATTAACTTCGTGGCCCTTCTTGACAGAAAAGGTTCTACTTGACATCTCATTCCAAGGGGACGATTCATCGTGATTCATCGAAAAAATGTAAACTTGACAATTTTTTTTTGCATTAAAATGATAAAAAAAGTGATCAGAACTGGTTTTTAACTTGTTTTTTACCGCTGTACATAACAATTTACATATGGCTTTAGAACCCTATTATATCACCAATTTATGTTTAATTTAACGACCCAATTGCTGATATTATTGTTCACAACGATAATGCTTATTATTCTGGATACTACACTGAAAGAAAGGCACATAGCAATGTTACATGTTTTGCACATGAATCTACCCCATACGGCTTAGTCTGTGAATATCACGTGGAAATCACTTGAAAAAATAGATCACGCAAACCGGCAAATCCAAATGTAAAACACGTTGATTTGACGTGGAATCTCACATGACTTTGCAATGCTTTGCTCATGAAAATGATATGAATTTGTAGTAGAAATCAAATGATTTTCCATTGACTTTCATATGTTTAAATAATGAGTTTGGATTGTCGTATTTTTTTAACCAGATTTATTTACTAATTAATAATTTATTATGCACGAATCTACATTTTTTTGGATATGTAAAATACACAGAACACACTGTCAAGCTGCGTCGTGTGATACCGTGTACGCGCGATCCTATCTTGATGGCGGACTCCGAGAAGAATCGCTTGCAATTTTTGGTCAAACAAGATGTTGTCACCGACCGGCGAATCATAGCGGTTATTCAGGTGAACTTCCGGATCACAGGATTCTACTGACGGATTTTGAAACAGACCTTGAGCTGGAACTTGATTCCTGTAAAAAAGACGTAAAATTATTTTTATAGTTTTTTTTTTCTTTTACTGGTCCATTTTTTGTTTGTACTCACTTTTGGTTGCGTTTTGCACTACTCAGTTCTTTTTTAATCAAATATTTAAAAAAAACGCAGTCCTTTTCAAGCTGCAAGCAAAAAAAAAATTAACCATCTTCGTCCGTGGCCATCTTACTTATGAAGATTTTTCCACCACACGCATAAACATTTCGAACTAACGTGATTTTCACTTCGAAATCAATTGATAAGTAGAATGGGACAAATCTAAGTTCTTTTCTTATGAAACTCACGTGAAATCCATTCGAAACCAACGTGAAAGAGGTTTTACATGCAATCAGCTGGCTTTAAATGATTTTAACATCCAGTTGACATGCGAAACACACGTAGGTCAAAGGAAAAGCATGTGAATTTATGGTGTAGGCCTTTGGAGCAACTCACGTGGAAAAGCATTTGATTTTGCTATGTTGGTTTCTTTCAGTGTATGCTAGGTACTATGACTCTTTGTACGACCACAAAAAGTTTAAAATTGATTTTTAAACTAATTTTTAAAATTTAACTTCGCGGCCCTTCTTGACAAAAAAAGGTCCTGCTTGACAGCCTTTTCCAATGGGACTATAGCAAAGGGCAATTCACTTCTGATACTGCACCAATATGAAGCCAATATTGAAGTCGACACGGTATGCAACCTAGGAATACTGCGCGAGTATTATGCGCGTATGATATCCACGCTGATATTTGGGCTGATATAACCTCATATGCGACGAATATGGGGTCTATATCGTCAATACGGTATGCAGACAATGAGAATATTATGTGCGTATGATACGCGTATGCAGTATACTCGAAGTGATTAACCCCTAGGACTATAGTTGATCTATCGTAAAATGTAGACTTATAAATTATATTTTTTTTTGCTTGAAAATAAATTTAAAAAAATGATCGAAAATTGTTTTTTAGTGTGTTTTTTTGGGCAGCAGTGGCAACGAAAGCAAGCCGAGAGGGTGAAGAACCGCCCCAAAAAATCGTTCTCTCTCCTTTGCTCTGCTGTTCGTAGAGCCATTTCTTGACCCCTTTTCTTGGGAGGTGCGTATTGGCCCGTACATAAAAATTAACTTAGGGCTTTAGGATTAGGACCCAATAAGAGCCTTAACGCTAGAGAACCTGGAGCTTATTAGAGAGCGGCCATCTCAAACCAAATATACCAAACGAAGCACGAGAACTGTCAAACGGAGGTACCATGATTTCAATCTAGCAAAAGACAAAGGATTTTGCTCGATTGGTACCTCCGTTAGCTTTCCTTTTGTTGCCTTCTCGTGGCGTTGTGAAAAAAAATTCTCACTTTTGTGAATTTCGAGCTACTTTTTGTGCTTTTCATTGTTCTAACACGAAGTGAGCTACCCTTGAAGCTACCTCGTGTACATCGAAAAAAAAAACACGGTTAAAAACCATTTCTGATCACTTTTTTAAATTTTTGTAAAAAAGACAAATTTACAACATTTTTTAGATGGATCAACTATGGTCCCCTTGGAACAAGCTGTCAAGTATGTAGAATCTTATCTGTCAAGAAGGACCGCAAAGTAAATTTTATAAAATTGATTTAAAAATCAAATTTAAATCCGTTGCGGTCGTACTAAGGCTCTTTTTACTCAGAAAAATAGGCTTTATCGTTATGAACAATAATATCACAAATTTATGCCTAATTTTTGGGACCCAATTTTTCCACATCGTGGAATTCCAAGTTAGCCCCTTTGAACCCCAAACCCCCCAAATTTGAGACGCCCATGCCCTTTTTCCTCGCCCTCAAAACGTCATCCAGCGTGGCACCCTGCGCATTTGTTTTGGCTGTCAACATACGTGTCATCATCGTCGTCGTCGTCGTCGGTGGTTTGCACTCTCGTTTGCTGCTGCTGCTGCCGTGGTGGAGTTCTCCGGTGGCCAGAGTTTGTGAACAAAACGCAAGTGCACCGGTTCCGGTCACTATGCTCGAGTGAAAGTGCGGACGTGCAATTGGATATAGTAGCATTGAAGGGTATTTCCGGCGAGAAAGGAAGGGGTTTTGTGTGGATTTACGATTTGCTCAGGGGGTGTGGGAGGTGAAAAGAAGAAGACATGAATCGGGCGACCAAGATTAACTACCGGAAAACGGCCGGCTACTCCAGCTTGATTACGTTTGCGGTGCTGGTGCTGGCCTGGCTGTGCGGATTTTCCAGCCGGTTGTTTGCCGTGATCCGGTTCGAGAGCATCATCCATGAGTTCGATCCTTGGTGAGTTGGATTGTTTGTTTTTTATGAAGTAGGCTTTGCGGAGACAACAATGTCTGCCGGTCGATTTTCTGTCACGCTTCAGCTCGAAATATCGATGGTGCGTAGGGGAGAGGAGTCTAATGTCGTACTAATATCTAACACTTTTAAATACTTTAAATTTATAGTTATCAAATCATTCTAATGCCAGTTTTAAGCTGAGAAACAAGAGTCTATTACAAAAACATAGCACTTAACCCTAGTATAGGGGAAAACAAGAAGACACACACACAAAATTGGTCGAACTGGATTACGTGTACCTTTTTCTGGAGGTAGCTTTCCACCATTCGATTTCATATCAGTTTGTTGCCCACTTGTGCAATTAAAAAATAGAAGACCGGCATAATTTAATGCATCATGCCTGGGACGACTATCTATTCAGTAAATGGAGGTTGATTGTTCGCGTTATTTCTAACGTGAAACACCGAGTTAGTGAAAAAAGGAAAATCTAATAACATTTTGTGAGCAAAATAAATGTAGTTTTTTTTTTAGCAATTTCGTTTTAAAAATACCTACTTCCTATGAAATTCTACAATGAAAAAATTTGACTACTTATCTTCACAAAAAATAACAATTCTGAAAAGATCAATAAAGCACACATGTGGGTGCGGAAAAACTCAACTTTTCAGCACTTGTTTCGAAAAGTAATACTTTTCCGGAATTGAGTAGCATGTCCAGAAATCACCTGCGCTGTTGAAGAAAAAAGAAAAAATTTGCAAAAGTATCGCAAAAATCAAACTCAAAATTTGTGTAGAGTAGGGTAGAGTAGTCATCAATGAGACACGGGGAACAATGATAAAATGGCTCTCACAAGTCGTAGTTTCAACCAATCAGGCTCATATTTGGGGGAAAGGTGTGTCTACTGGATACACGTCTGCCATATTAGTGGCTTTGGTTATGGACGCTCCCTTGAAAAGTTATTCATAAATGTTTGAAGTTTGATTATGGGGTGTAAAAGTAAATTATGGACAAAACATACTTTTTCGCTCGTAGGCTGCCATTTACACCAAAACTAATATTTCTTCAAATTTCTTTCGACGTTCCATAGGGATTAAGTTGGGTTACAATGTCCTTTCATAAGATTTGGCCAAAATTTAGAATATACCCAGAATCCAGGGCTGTCTCATTGTTCCCCACTCATTTCAGCCCATGGGTAACAATGAGACACTTTGATTTTTCTTCAATAAACTTTTCAAAATCGATGGAAATCTTTCAAAACATGAATTAAAAGTGATTGTTGGCATATTTATATAGTTTAAACTTCATTTAACCAAAAATACTAAGTTATTTGGTATTAATATATGGATTTTACAAAATTTCAATACTTTTTAGTGTAACTTTTGTTATTAAAAGTTTCATGTTGGCAAAATTGCTCTAAAATGTTCAGGGCAAGTCACCTGCAATGGAACAATACAAAAACATGATGTTTTGTTAGAAAAATGTTGATTTTCGTAGAGTGTCTCATTGTTCCCCAGCTGTCTCATTGTTCCTACCAAGTGCGTTTACATTGAGACGGTTGAATAACTCTGGCTGTAGATGTCGGATCGATCTCATATTTTGGTCAATGTTAGAACACATTAAAAGAAAGATAATGCAACTAAAAGCTCATTAAAACATGCTAATGAAAAAATTAGAAAAATCGTTGAAAGTTGAAAACCAAATGTGTCTCATTGATGACTACCCTACCCTACTTATACTTAGTATAAGTAAGAAGTAAGTCTTCTTGATTTAAAATCCAATTTCGCGTCTTGATAAGAATACGAATGCGAATGCGAAATCCAATTTTGCGTCTTAAAAAGAAGTGAAATATTTTTGAAGCCTCAAAGGTCTTTATTTAGTTATATTTTGTATTAAAATGGGTATTCTATAGAATCTATCTAACTTTAAATCTGCTGATGATTGTTAGGAATTTCCTTGTCAGCACCACTTACAATTATTTTTTTCACTTTGTTTACACACATTGCCCATCTACAAAATGTGACAGGTCAATTTCCGACGTGTAACGTTACAACGTTCCGCCGAATAATCAAGATGATGATTTTTTTAGATTTCTTTTAGCGATCTTTCGTGCGCGAAAGAGGAGAGCATGCTCCCTTCGGATTTTTCTCTTGATGAACATCCAATGATTTTCTTTTGATGATGATTATTCCATCGCTGCCTCGTGGTTTATGGATGGTCCATTATTTGGGCGATTTACAATTTGGATGATTTTGGTCATTTTTGTAGTTTTGGTCTTTGTTTTGGTCATTTCAATTTAGTGATGTAGGTCATTTTAATTATTTTGGGCATTTTCGCCATTTTAAAAATTCTGTTCTTTTTGATGATTTTGGTCATTTTAGTGATGTTGGCCATTTTTACCATTTTAGTGATTTTGACCATTTATAAGATTTTGGTCATTTTAATGATTTTGACCATTTTGATGATTTTAGTCATTTTGGCCATTTTTACCATTTTAGTGATTTTTACCATTTTGATGATTTTTGTCATTTAAGTGATTTTGACCTATTTAATGATTTTGGAAATTTTAATGATTTTGACCATTTTGATGGTTTTGGTCATTTTGGTGATTTTGACCATTTTGGTGATTTTGACCATTTTGATGATTTTGGTCATTTTGGTGATGTTGGCCATTTTTACCATTTTAGTGATTTTGACCATTTTAAAGATTTTGGTCATTTTAATGATTTTGACCATTTTGATGATTTTGGTCATTTTGGCCATTTTGATGATTTTTGTCATTTTAGTGATTTTGACCTATTTAATGATTTTGGCAATTTTAATGATTTTGACCATTTTGATGGTTTTGGTCATTTTGATGATTTTAACCATTTTGATGATTTTGGTCATTTTGGTGATTTTAACCATTTTGATGATTTTGGCGTTTTGTCCATTTTGATGATTTTGGTGATTTTTGCCATTTTCGTCATTTTAGTGATTTTGACCATTTTGATGATTTTGGTCATTTTTATGATGTTGGCCATTTACCGTCATTTAAGTGATTTTGATGATTTTGACCATTTTGATGATTTTGGCGATTTTGGCCATTTTTACCATTTTAGTGATTTTGGTCACTAAAATGCTTAGGGCCAAAAATTGTAACAAAACACCGGGACAAAAGAAATAGCAACATATAAACACGACTCAACACTAGGAAAGATTTCAGGAGAAACAATACACAGTAAAATAACAACTAATTTTTGAATTTACTTTAATGAAAGTTGTTAGGCACACTATAAATGGTTAGGCGCTTATACTTACATCAAACCCTACGTAATGTACCACCCCCGGCCGAGTTAAAATGCGTAACCGGAAAAGAAGGTGTGCATGCCTGGCACGAACACTCAAAGCGTGTTCTAGCGTGCTGCTCGTACTGACTCAGAGCAAGGGTGAGATGTAGGTGTAAGGGCAGTGCGTGTTCGTCGGGAACCTAGTGCATAAGATCGGTCAAGGCCCGTTCTTACACTGAAAATTGCGAATTTGTCCATTTTGATGATTTTGGTGATTTTAACCATTTTGATGATTTTGACCATTTTGGTGATTTTGACCATTTTGATGATTTTGGCAATTTTGTCCATTTTGATGATTTGGTCATTTTGACGATTTTGGCCATTTCCGTCATTTTAGTGATTTTGACCATTTTGATGATTTTGGTGATTTTGATCATTGTAATGATTTTGGTCATTTTGGTGATTTTAATGATTTTGGCCATTTCCGTCATTTTGATGATTTTGACCATTTTGATGATTTTGGTGATTTTGACCATTTTGATGATTTTGGTCATTTTGGTGATTTTGACCATTTTGATGATTTTGGTCATTTCCGTCATTTTAATGATTTTGATCATTTTGATGATTTTGGTGATTTTGACCATTTTGATGATTTTGGTCATTTCCGTCATTTTAATGATTTTGACCATTTTAATGATTTTGGTCATTTTGGTGATTTTGATCCTTTTGATGATTTTGACCATTTTGATGATTTTGGCGATTTGGTCCATTTTGATGATTTTGGCGATTTGGTCCATTTTGATGATTTTGGTCATTTTGACCATTTTGATGATTTTGGTCATTTCCGTCATTTTAATGATTTTGGCCATTTTGGTGATTTTGACCCTTTTGATGATTTTGACCATTTTGATGATTTTGGCGATTTGGTCCATTTTGATGATTTTGGTGATTTTGGTCATTTTAATGATTTTGGCCATTTGGGCGATTTTGGTCATTTTAATGATTTTGGTCATTTCCGTCATTTTAATGATTTTGATCATTTTGATGATTTTGGTGATTTTGACCATTTTGATGATTTTGGTCATTTTGGTGATTTTGACCATTTTGATGATTTTGGCCATTTCCGTCATTTTAATGATTTTGACCATTTTAATGATTTTGGTCATTTTGGTGATTTTGACCATTTTGATGATTTTGACCATTTTGATGATTTTGGTAATTTTGTCCATTTTGATGATTTTGGTCATTTTGACGATTTTGGCCATTTCCGTCATTTTAGTGATTTTGACCATTTTGATGATTTTGGTAATTTTAATGATTTTGGCCATTTCCGTCATTTTGGTGATTTTGACCATTTTGATGATTTTGGTCATTTCCGTAATTTTAATGATTTTGACCATTTTAATGATTTTGGCCATTTTGGTGATTTTGACCCTTTTGATGATTTTGACCATTTTGATGATTTTGGCGATTTGGTCCATTTTGATGATTTTGGTCATTTTGGTGATTTTGGTCATTTTAATGATTTTGGCCATTTTGGCGATTTTGAAGATTTTGAAGATTTTGGTCACTTTAATGATTTTGGCCTTTTCCGTCATTTTAATGGTTTTGACCATTTTGATGATTTTCGTGATTTTGACCATTTTGATTTTTCATTATTTTGAAATTTTAGAATCAACAGTAACCCTATGAAAGGGCTTAGACACTTATTTCTTTCCCTTCCCGTTTGTGGACTGACTAAAAATACAAACATTAAAGAAAAAAAACCTTTGGTAGAAAAAAGTAGCTGTATGTGTAGGTAATAAATGAGCAGTTATTATTATTATTTATTTATTTTTATAAGCAGGGTTACTTTAAATACACAATATCATTGAAAGGCAAAAGCGACATCTGCGTCAATAAAAAAAAGTTACACCTGCTCTGCATCAATGACCTAATAAAAGCTGTTTATTTCCAGGTTCAACTACCGCGCGACGGCGCACATGGTTGAGAATGGGTTCTACAAGTTCCTGAACTGGTTCGACGAGTCCGCGTGGTACCCGCTGGGGCGTATCGTCGGCGGCACCGTCTACCCGGGCCTGATGATCACCTCCGGTGGAATCCACTGGCTGCTGCACGCGCTCAACATCCCGGTGCACATCCGGGACATTTGCGTGTTTCTGGCGCCGATCTTCAGCGGGTTGACGGCCATCTCGACGTACCTGCTGACGAAGGAGCTGTGGTCGGCGGGGGCGGGGTTGTTCGCGGCCAGTTTTATCGCGATCGTGCCTGGTTATATTAGTAGATCGGTGGCTGGGTCCTACGACAACGAGGGAATTGCGATCTTTGCGCTGCAGTTTACGTACTATTTGTGGGTCAAGTCGGTCAAGACCGGAAGCGTGTACTGGGCGGCGTGCGCTGCGTTGTCGTACTTTTACATGGTTTCCGCTTGGGGAGGCTACGTGTTCATCATCAATCTGATTCCGCTGCACGTGTTTGTGCTGCTGCTGATGGGTCGTTACTCGCCGCGATTGTTTACGTCCTATACGACGTTCTACATTCTGGGGTTGATCCTGTCGATGCAGATTCCGTTTGTGGGATTCCAGCCGATTCGGACGAGCGAGCACATGGCGGCGTCGGGCGTGTTTTTGCTGCTGTTTGCCGTGGCCGCGCTGAAGCACTTGCAGACGGTGCTGTCGAAGCAGGAGTTCAAGAAGCTGTTTATCATTGGTGGGTTGGCCGCGGCTGGAGTCGTGTTTGCTGGGGTGGTGTTGCTGACGGTGTTGGGCGTGATTGCGCCGTGGAGTGGCCGGTTCTACTCGCTGTGGGACACCGGTTATGCCAAGATCCACATTCCGATCATCGCGTCCGTGTCGGAGCATCAACCGACGACGTGGTTCTCGTTCTTCTTCGATCTGCACATCCTGGTTTGTACGTTCCCCGTTGGTCTCTGGTACTGCATCAAGAAGATCAACGACGAGCGCGTGTTTGTGGTGCTGTACGCGATCAGTGCGGTCTACTTTGCCGGAGTGATGGTCCGGTTGATGCTGACGCTGACGCCGGTGGTTTGCATCCTGGCCGGAGTGGCGTTCTCCGGGCTGTTGGAGGTGTTCCTGAAGGAGGACGCAGCGCCAAACAGCAAAGACGGTAACGACTCCGAGCAGGAGGAAGGTCCGAGCGGCGAAAAGAAGCAGCTGTACGACAAGGCCGGTAAGTTGAAGCACCGTCCGAAGCACGACAGCTCCGCGCACGGAACGCACGGCGAGCAGAACGCCGGAATGGGATCGAATGTGAAGAGTATCGTGATTGTGGCGATCTTGATGCTGCTGATGATGTTTGCCGTGCACTGCACCTGGGTCACCTCGAACGCGTACTCCAGCCCGTCGATCGTGCTGGCCTTCTACAACAGCAATGATGGGTAAGGTTGGGTAAACTTGGTTATGAACGCCGCTCTAAGCGCTTCGTCTCATTTCAGAACCCGCAATATCCTGGACGACTTCCGTGAGGCGTACTACTGGCTCTGGCAAAACACCGCTCCGGATGCGCGCGTCATGTCCTGGTGGGATTACGGCTACCAGATAGCGGGCATGGCCAATCGAACAACGCTCGTGGACAACAACACGTGGAACAACAGCCACATCGCGCTGGTCGGAAAAGCGATGTCCTCGCCGGAGGACAAGGCGTACGAGATCATGACCTCGCTGGACGTGGACTACGTGCTGGTCATCTTCGGCGGTGTGATCGGCTACAGCGGCGACGACATCAACAAGTTCCTGTGGATGGTCCGGATTGCCGAGGGCGAACACCCGAAGGACATCCGCGAGAGCGACTACTTCACCGACCGGGGCGAGTTCCGGATCGACGCGGAAGGCGCGCCGGCTCTGCTGAACTGCCTCATGTACAAGCTGAGCTACTACAAATTTGGCGAACTCAAGCTGGACTATAGGTGAGTGTGTGTTTGGGGGTGTACAGCAAGTGTCGAGATACTGGAAAAAAAAAAACTAAAATCAACCCAAAATGTTCACCCCGCAGAGGCCCGGCCGGTTACGACCGCACCCGGAACGCCGTCATCGGCAACAAGGACTTTGAGCTGACCTACCTGGAGGAGGCGTACACGAGCGAGCACTGGCTGGTGCGCATCTACCGGGTCAAGAAGCCGCACGAGTTCAACCGGCCGGCGCTCAAGCCGGACGACCGCGTCGTCCCGGCCGGCGACTTTGTGTCGCGCAAGACGTCCAAGCGGAGGAAAGGTCTTATCAAGAATCGCCCCGTCGTGGTGAAGGGCAAGCGGAACAAGTAGAGTGTGCGTGCTGCAGCTGATTCTCCTTCTCCTCCGCCTCCGCCTCCTCCTAGTTCGATAGATTTGACGCTCGTCGCGAGGGTGGACAAACTGCTTGCTGAAGAATACCGTGTACCAAGTGGCGAAGAGAGCGAACTTTGAATGAATGTTGTGTGGAAATGTGTGACGATTGGAGAAACGCAAAAAGAAGACCTCAGAAGGAGCACTGCGAGAGAGAAAAAAATAAAAGTTATTTAGCAAGTTGAGTTTCTTTTCCGTTTTTAGCACGAATGATCAGTTATCCTTTTTTTAACGCTCTTAGTCACTGCGAATAAACATGAGTAGAAAACGAGAGTTTGTTTTGCGTTTCCACAGTTTGTCAGGAAGTAACCAAAAAAGAAAAACAAATGATGAAAGGTTAACAAATCAAATCACGCTGGAGTGTAGAGTACTGTTAATTAGCACACGGGAAAAGAATCAATAAAAAATAAGAGAAAAATCAACAGAAAAAGCCAAACTGTGCGTAGGATCTTACACAAAAAAAAATCTATTTCTGCCCTCCACGAATAAAGTTAAAATCCTTATCCTTAGTGATTACCTAATGTGAGAGTTAGTTCTAAAAAAGAGTAAACAAAAAACAAATAAAAACCGAGTAGCTGTTTGACGATTCAATATTTGACTCGATTCGTTTCCATTTCTTTTTAGTAAACGATACGCACTTGACTCTAACGTATTTTTTCTGTTTTGTTGCGTGGCACACCCTCAATGTATGCATTTAATCCTCTTCGTCACCCAACTTGTGGATTGAGAGAAAAGAAAAACACGATTGATTTCAAAACCAGGAAGAAGGAACGCGACAAGAGCCTAAACAAAAAGTGGCGAACGTGCCCGTGTGATTGTGGAATGATTAACGTAAAAAAAATGGGGGAAAAAATAAACAATAAAAATTAAACACGTGCAAGTGTAGCAAGTGGAACAGTTTCAGTGAAAACCATGAAGAATAAAATTGTTTCAATAAATCCGAAAAATGCCGAGCGATCTGTTATCAATAATCAATCAAGCAGTTCTAATAATTTAGATCAGTGACCTAAGTAATTGTTTTTTTTTTTTAATTTAACGAATATCTCAAATATTAAACATTATGGATTCATGGAAAATTCTTTCATTTCATTTCAAAATCTTAAAATGAAAAGATTCATTGTTCAAATGGTTGATCATCAATCGGAATATTAGGACCGGTAAGTCGCAATTTGTCGATAATAAATTAAGATCATTCGATCGCAATTTTTCGATCTACTATCGACAAATTTTGAATGACGATCGAGAAAATCGATACGTGTTCGAAGCTTGTTTTTTATTTTGGTTTTATTTAGGACCTTCAAATCAACAATTTAAAAGAATTATGAAAATTTTAAAAACGTTCCATGATTAAAAAAAAATCGCGAATTCCAAAAATTTTGATTTCAGAATTCACATATTTAAAATATTCAAATTTCCCGTTTTTTATTTACATTTTTTTCTTTATTGAAAAAATACAAAATGTTGATTTTTGAATTAACATATTTGGAAACAAAAAAAAATGTTTTGAAAATTGTTTAACTTTTGGAAAATAAAAAAAAAACTAAAATTTCAGAGCTAAAAATTGACAACGAAAAAGATTTTTTTCGTGGTATGATAATCCACAGTGAAATTTTGCCGAAGTTCCGATATTCAGAAGTTTAAAAATTTAAAATTATGTTATTTTCAATTTCTGGTGTTCTCAAATTAGGCCGATGAAAATATTTTTAAGAAGTTTATGTCCCTCGACTCTGGCCAAAGTCGAGGGAAGATAAAAAGTTTAAAAATTGAAATTACGAGCCATGGTTTCAACATTTTAATAAAAAAAGTGTTTTAAAATGATTGTTACGGACGGCGCGGATCGCGCGGATGGCGCGAATCGCACGGATCTGGCGCGGATTTGCTGGCTAATTTTGCTCAGGCGCGGATTTCGCGCGGATAACAATTTTGATAAACAAAATAATTGCGAACGATATAATTTCTTTCAATTTACAAAGGAAAATATCATTAGGAATTAAATAAATTCAATCTTTTTCGTTGAGTGCAAAAACATCAATTTCTAAAAAGTTGCTGATGAAGAAAATTTTCTTCTAAAAATTATTGATTTTCTTCTTAATACGAAATTTCGGAATAATCTTCAAGGAGCGATTTTTTTTTAATGTATTGATATTTGTTATATAAATTTAACATAACATTACAACTCATGATTTTTAAAACATCTGCTTAACAATTCATATGAATAACAATTTTATTAAAATCAAAATAACAAAATTCGAGAATTACAGAATTTCAAAATTTTGAAGCTATGAAACTTTTTAGATTTTCTAAGTTTTTTCAATATAAAAATCGAAATTTTTAAATTTTTGGTTTATTGAAAAAATGAAAAATTCTGTTGCCACTCTGATTCAGGTAGAATTTATTCTACTCCCAATGGAGCACTTCCATTCGAGCAGTTTTTGCTTTTTTTCTACAATGTATTTCTTATGGAGCGAACTGTCAAAAACTGCTCGACTGCGGGTGCTCCATCAGCACAACATGACGAAATTCACATAGCAATCTGATAAAATCTCCGTCTAAAAGCGAAATGTAATGTCAAAATTTAAAAAAAAGAAATCTGGAATTCAACAATTTGAAATTTCAGAATTTAAATATTCAAATAATAAAAAAACTAGAATTCATAATTTGAAAAAACGTAAATAGTACGAATTATTAAATTGAAAAATAACGAAAATATTACAATTGATTTTTTTATTTTTTTATTTTTTAAGAAAGATCTTAAGTTATGAAATTATTAAATTAATAAATTATTTAATTATTTAATTATTAAATCATTAAATTATTAAAGTATCAAATTATTAAATTATTAAATTATTAAATTATTAAATAATTAAATTATTAAATTATTAAATTAATAAATTATTTAATTATTAAATTATTAAATCATTAAATTATTGAAGTATCAAATTATTAAATTTTTAAATTTTTAAATTATTAAATTATTTGATTATTAAATTATTAAATTATTTAATTATTAGATTATTAAATTATTAAATTATTAAATTATTAAATTATTAAATTATTAAATTATTAAATTATTAAATTATAAAATTTTTAAATTATTAAATTATTAAATTATTTCGATTTCCCAGAGTAAAATTTTGGCGAAAATTATCAAGTACAAAACCGCTAGATTTTATAATTTGGTGATTTGTTTTATGTTTTTTTTTTTCCTTTGGGCTGAGAGGCTAAGACCGATCCATCTCGCCTGTTTTATGGTTTTAAATTTTTGAATTTAATTTTTTTTCCTGAATTTGTTTTCAAAGCAACGATATTTAAAGTGCTACAAAAAATGCTAATATTGTTTCAGAAATGGCAAAAAAGGTTCCACTTTGTGCAGGTGGGATATGAATCCACATCTGATCAACGGTACTGATCCAAATGCTTTCTGTATAATTCTTTTTTGCAATTCCGTCGTGAAACTACTTACTTTTCCTGTCATTCTTGAACGACGAAATAGCCTACTTTTCTGTACCAAAAATAACAGAATCGAATAGCAACACTTTTCAAAATAAATGCTGAAAAGTTCTACTTTTCAGCACTTGTTTCGAAAAGTAACACTTTTCAACATTTTTTTGATTTAAACGATTTATTGACAAAATACATGAAAATTTGACATAAAATTTCACTCAGTGTGTGTTTTTTGGAATTGCAAAAAATGTTGTATGGAACTCGTTGCAAAACTTGATTTTTTCAGCACTCTTCGTATTTATCCAACTCGGTGAACCTCGTTGGATAAATGTACGACTCGTGCTGAAAAAATCCTCTTTTTGCAACTTGTTGCATAAACTACTATTTTCGTTAGAAATTTCATTCATTATGTTACTCTCTTCTATGTTTGTCGCGATTTTTTTATATGGCGCGGATTTCGCGCGGATTGGGTTTTGGGGTCGGTGCGGATCTGGCGCGGATTTTTTTTCGACTTTTCCGTAACAACCCTGAATTTCATAAAACGTCAAAACATTTTTAAACAAGCCCAAACAAGCTAAATATGATTATCAATGCAGAAAATGCTTTTTGATTGTTTTCAGTTGATTAGACTTCTATTTTCATTTAAATTTTGAAGTTTTTCGGAATTTTTTTTTGCCCCAGATTTGTGTGTGTGTGTGTGTGTGTGTGTGTGTGTGTGTGTGTGTGTGTGTGTGTGTGTGTGTGTGTGTGTGTGTGTGTGTGTGTGTGTGTGTGTGTGTGTGTGTGTGTGTGTGTGTGTGTGTGTGTGTGTGCAACCAACCAAACGGGACCAGGACGGGGGATCGAACCTCGACTCGAGCGACTTTGATTTTTCGTTCATGTTCAGAGTTTCAAGATTTATATTTCCTATACTTTCTCGTTGGGAGCAGATGGGAATCGAACACAGGACCATTCGTTTACAAAGAGAACACCGTGACCAGTCAGCCACGGCCGCCTCCTTGTCACTTTTTTTCATTCTAAAGGCTAGTATGCAGATCGGAAGGAAAGGGGTCAAGAAACAGCTTTACGAACAGCAGAACAAAGAAGAGAGAGCGATTTCTTGGGACTTTTCTTCACCCTCTCTGACTTGCTTGCGCTACCACTGCTGCCCATTTGATTTTTTTCTTGACCGGTTCCTTCCGAAGTGCGTATACCGCTTAATGCAAAATAATAATAATAATAATAATAATGACAAGACAACATTTCTGGAGTTTTTTTTAAAGGTCCAATACACCAAATTATAAGTTTTTGCTTTTTGGGTGTTTTTAACACCCATGACTCAAGGCGGTTTCAAAAACACCCAAAAAGCAAAAACTGGAAATTTGGTTTATTGGACCTTTTCAAAAAAAAAAAAAAAAAAAACTCCCGATTTTTTCGATGGATCAACTATGGTCCCCTTAGAACGAGCTGTCAAGTAGGAGCTTTTCTGTCAAGAAGGACCGCGAGGTTAATTTTTCAAAATTGATTTAAAAATCCATTTTAAACCCTTGTGGTCGTACAAAGGGTCATTGTACTCCAAAAAAAAAAACTTTATCGCTGTAAACAATAATATCAGCAATCTAAGCTTCATCTTAGGACCCAATTCGCCCCATGTGTCCCGATTCACCCCAGAAAATAACTGAAAAAAGAGAAAAAAAAAACTGAAAAAGATAGTCCAACGTCAAAAAAGCATCTTTTAAAAACCCCGCTATGTTCGATACTTTTGACATAACAGTAAATCAGCTGATCGATCTTCGCTGCCAGCCCTATCGTCGTCCCTTTAAATCCGTCAGCTGACTTCTGGGACTTCTGAAGTTCTGACAGCAGCGACCTGTTGGTGCGATGTAAACAAAGTTCCGTTTTTTTTTTGTTCTTGGAAGCATAAAAGTGCAATTTTCCTGAAAATGCCAACCGACGCGTGCTGCGTGCCGGGTTGCCCCCCGAGCACGCTGCTGCACCGCTTCCCGGACGACCGCGCCGATCCGGAACGGGCCACCGAGTGGCGCCAGCGGCTGGACGTTGCCGCCACCGTCGATTCGTTGGTTTGCTGCGGGCGGCACTTTTCCGACGGGCAGTACGAGGGATTTGGTGAGGTTTTTTTGTAGGTTTTGGATTGTTTTTGAAAAAAAATAATGAGGTTTGTTTTTTAGATCGCGCCAAACCGTTGAAGCCGGATGCCGTTCCGGACTGTAACTTGCCAAAGATCAAGCTGGAGGTGGAATCGGTAACGAGCTTGAACAATAACATTGAAGTTGCGCCGGAGGTGATTATGGCGCGGTCATCGCTCGAGCTGGATCGCTTCAAGGAGGGGACGTTCACGTCTCCGTCGGCGGTCGTCGTTGAAAATTTGGACAAGATGTGTCGTCTTTGTTTGGAAACAGATGAATCCGGAACACACCAGCCGTTGTTTGGTGGCGACACAGATGGCATCGTGGACTCGATCCAGCAGTCGATTGGGATCGAAATTGACTTGGGCGATCCGTACCCGAAGCAGATCTGTCCTGTTTGCATCGAGCGGGTCAACTACATCCAGCGAAGTCGCGAATGGTTCCTGAAAAATGACAACCTGCTTAAGGCGCTGGTTCCGGAAGCGATTGAGAGCGTGCCGAACGACGATTTGATCATTCCGGACTTGATTCCAGCGACTTCGGCGGCCGCCCCAACGGAGGCAATCTACTTCAAGGAGGAAGCTGGCGAGGAAGGCAATGAGGACGATCAGATCTTGCTGCAGCCACTGCGGAAGCGTGCTCCGGCGTCGAAAGCCCGCAAGAAGCGAACGGTTTCGGGTCGGCCGACCTCGTTCTGCACCATGTGCAGTCGGGAGTTTGAGTGCCCGCGAGATTTGCGCACTCATCTGTACTCCGCGCACCAGGGCGTCATCTGCAAGCACTGCGGAGTGGCCTACTCGCACCCGGGGACACTCCAGATGCACATCAAGCAGCATCACGGCGAGAAGGAACGGCTGGCGGAGTGGAAGGAACAGGCGGCCCAGAACCTGTTCCGTGAGATGGCGGAGAAGTTTAACGGGGGTGTCGGGCTGGTGCAGGGAGGGAGAGGAGGAGGTGTTGGCGATGCTGGTGCCGATACGGGTGATTGGAAGGGTGTTGGAAGAGGTAGGCCGAAACGGCAGAAACACAAGTGAGGACAATAACCTGGTCGAGGAATTTCTCTGCTTCTTGGAAGCTTTGCGGAGTGGCAAAAACATTAAACCAAAATTGAATTATTGTTGAGTTGAATAAGATTTAATTTTAGTTATAGTTGAGTAATTTTGTTGTAATTTGACCAAATATATACCCAATAAATAATGATTATCAAAAAGTTATTAAAGACAGACGACTTTATTTCATCGGTAACGTTAAATTATCTCCTTCTTTATCTTCTTAGCTGGAGGAATCCCGATTGAGTCCTCAGTTTGCAGCTGAAGTGAGTCCGTTCCTCGTTCATCGTCCTTGTAAGCATCCATAGTCTCAATCGTAAAAATCGAATTCGAACTCCTGTCGATAACCTGTTTGGAGGAGACACCCGGTTCCTTTTTGACCGTCCCAATAACCATAAAGTCGTGCACCGTTTCAATTTTCACTGGCTTATCCGGCGATACCGGAGTCACCACCGGCTGCACGACCTTTTCATCACATGAAGCGTTAAAGGAAGGCTTCTCCGTTGCGACAAATTTGACCAACCGCCCTTCATCGGTCTCCGCGAGCAGCTTCCGGTTCTCCTCCGTCCAGACGGCTTGCAGCTGACGCATTTTGAGATCGCTTTCCTGGAACTGGCGCTGGACGCGCTTGATGTAGCGCACCTTCGAGCTGCAGGTCAGACAGATGAGGGCCGGAATTCCGTCCGCGGCCGGGTTGACCTGGATCCCGATCGTCTCCACGACGTCCTGCAGCGTCAGCCTGCCCGGATCCGAACTGGGGACCGCCGGCAGCCGTTCCATCTTCACGGACTGGTCCATGCAGAATCGGCAGCACAGGATGCGTTGATCCGGAACGGCGTTATTTTTCAGTTTGGGGTTCGCATTTCCTGGAATTTGGTCATTCATAAAAAGGATTGAAGATGCAGCATTTCTTGTACTAAGCTTGCAGGGATTCCTATCCAGTTAGCATCGATTTGCAACCTACGTATTATGATGTACTGGCTCGGAGAAAAGTGCCGGTGACAGACGACGTGGCCTGCGGAACCGTCCGCGCGCAGCCGATCTATCCAAGATTTTTTGTTCCAGAATCGATGGTACTGCTCGTCCTTGCGTATTGGCAGCTTGCACATGCTGGCACTGCAGTACAACCACCGGATTTCCGACCGGCCGGGAAGCGATTCCATGGCCAGATTTTGATAGTGGACCTTTAGCGAAATCTGTTTGCAAACAAAATTCAATCGAAGAACGCTTTGACAGCTACCATTCCCACCTTTTTTAGTGACCTTGCATCAAATGTCACCGCTGGTCACCCTACCAAACAGTTTATTTTCAAACAAATAAAGACCAAAACATAAACAAGTTTTCGCTACGGAACGGCGTCGATGTTTTACCGGTGAATGCTGCTAGATCCTCGCGATATCGTAAGTCAGAACAGAACGTTACGCCCCAGTTAAAAGTTAATGTAGAAAAATGTCTAGTTTTTAGGATGGCCCACCCCACCATTTGCAGTGCCCGAACCTGCACCAACCGGATCGGCCCTTCGGACCGCTGCTTCCCGTTCCCATCCGGTTCGCGTGGCATTACGTGGCAGGAGCTCCTTCTCGGCACAGTCAACCGGAGCACCGGAACGCTAATCGTGTGCAGCTCACACTTCTCCGAGCAGCAGTACGTCCGAGCTAGTAGGTTCTCAAGCAACCGTCCCCCACCTTCCCCAATTAACTTCTTTCCCGCCGCTTGTCCACAGAAAACGGCCAGCTGCACCTCTGCAAGCACGCCCTGCCCGATCTGAACGTGATCGCCAACGGCAACGAGTGCCGCTTCTGTTTGGAACCGTCCAAGTCGAACATGTACCCGCTGTTTACGCAACATGCGGACGTACCGTCGCTCGCGGACATTGAACGCACCGTCAACATCCGGATCCGGCCGCACGACGGGCTGCCCCAGCTGGCCTGCGCCACCTGCATGTCCAAAATCCGCTACATCAAACGCATCCAGGACCAGTTCCAGGAAAGCGACCGGAAGCTGCGCGTTCGGCTAGGAGTGCCGATGGACCAGCCGGAATCGGACGAGGAACCTGCCATGGAGGAAGAGTATCTGGTGGAGCAGCACCCCGCAAAGCCGGACGCCGACCAGGACAACATTCTGCTAACCGCCGACCAACTCACAATCATAGAGGGAGCCCAGGAGGAAATTGAAACCAGTGAAACCGCCAACGAATCACCGGAAGTGCCAGAAGAACCGCCGGAATGTGCGGTACTCTTCAGCGGGGACATTCAAGAATCGACGGAAAACAACGGCGAATACGACATGACTGAGCTGGCCGAGGGCGCGGATTCGGATGATGCTGCAGCGAACGGGAACGATTCGGACGAGACGGACCAGAAAAATGGAAACCCGTACAAACCGTTCCGGTACTCGAAGCGGGCGCGGCGGGGAGATTAGTTGCGGGGTATTAATACAGACGATCAGCACGACGGTTCTTGTTTTCGTTTTGTAGCTTCGAAAGATCCGCTGCTATATGAATTTGATAGCTGGAACCTCCCAGGAACGATACTTAATTTCTTGCTTACTTTTTCAAAAGGTCCTATGTACACAAGAAACCCACGGCGCATTGGTTGTTTTAAAAAGTAATCTAGATTTGTCCGGACAGACCATTTCACCTTTCGTTTTTTTGTGTGTAACGACGGTTGAATTTGAAGCTCATCTAAAAGAAGACATTCACAATGTGCAAAAATTCAGTTGTCACCCGAGTATCGATCCTCTGACCTTTTGCTTGCTAGGAGAAACCAGTAACCACTTTTAGCTTTAAAAAAGTATTTTTTTCGTCAGAACGCAGAGTGTTACAACAAACAGGCTAGTACGAAGCTCGGGAGGAACGCAAAATTTTATAAAATAACTGGAATTTCATTAATTGAAATTCAAAATTGAAAAAATAAAAAAATACGAATATTTTAAAATTTTTAGGCATGAAAAATTATGAAATATTCGTAAAAATAGAAAAAAAAACAAATTTCACAAGTTCTAAATTTAAAAAAATCCGCAGCTTAAAAAATTTAAGATTAGAAAAAATAAAAGTTCAAAAAATTTGAAACTCATTAGGTCAGATTTGTTTAAACTCTAAAAACGGAAAAAACGTCAAATTTCTATATTTAACAATAAAAAAATAAACATCCAAATTTTAAAGGTTTCATTTTGAGGATTCAAAATGTTTTAATTAAAAAAATTCAAAATATTAAATATTTTAATATAAAAAATATAATAAATTGTTAAATTTAAAAATACAATTATTCAAAAATCTAAAATTGTTAAACCACGAATTTAAAATTCCTGAATTTTTAAATTCCAAAAAATCACGTTTTGAAATCTGCAGAATTCTAAATTTTATTGTTTCAAATTATGAAAAAAAAAAAATGCATTCAAAACTTTGAAACTCAAAAATACAACTACAACAGTCCATACTCGATCAAATTATTTCTATATCTAACTTGGCGGTCAAAATGACTATAGTAAAATATTGGCAAAAATGCATTTGGTTTGGTTATTTTAACCTATTTTTTAAATAAAATGCAATCATTTAAGAAAAATTGCAAGATTTTTTCAACAACTCGAATTTGACTGAAATGGAGTCGCAAAACACGAATTTGACGTTAATAGCAAGAAAATTTTAAAAAAATAAAAAAAAACTGTTGATCTACGAAATCGGTCTTTTTTCTTTAATTTTAATTTTTGTATTTTTTAATCCGACTTAAAATTTGTTGGTGCCTTCGGTATGCCCAAAGAAGCCATTTTGCCTCATTATTTTGTTCATATAGACGGTTTCCACGCGAAATCGACCATAAAAATACGATTTTGAACCGGACCATTTCCGATCTTAATAAAACTTGCTGGATCGTTTGTCCTACTCAAATCAACAACTCCTGTGCACTCAGTTTAGTAATTTACAATGGCATTTGAATTTTAGGAATTCTTTTAGTTTTAAATTATTGGTAATTACATTTAAATTGAAAAAATCATATCTTTCGAAGCAGATGTTCAAAAAAATCGATCGAAAGTGTGTTTTAACGAAAATCGTGCGCTCTTTTCAATGAAAATATTTCCAAAAGCCGAAACTTTCATTTTCGATCAAAAAAAACAGCAAAAAATCCAATTTTCTTCGAAAATTAGGCTGAATACACCCTTTGATTCAAATTTTGCCATTACCATTCGAAAGAGCGGACAATTTCCCACTTTTCTTCCATAGACACCAAGTTGGAGCGAAAGCGTTTTCGAGTGGTTTGTAAATAAAAACCTTTTTTCGTTTTTTTTTTATTTTTTTTTCAAAAAAACTAAATTACATGTTTTATGGCAAATTTTGTAACAGATCCAATTTTTAAACATAAAACAAAGTTCTGCTTCCGTGTTTTTTAGTTTTTCCTTGACGTACCAGTTTCAAATACATATAAAAGGATCGAAATAATGAAAAGGTGCACCTTAAAGTAACATTTCCTGAACCACTCGTCAGTGTTGTTGATACCTGCAAAATATTTTTTTTCCTATTTTTTATGGGTCTTAGGGTGATTCCTGTCGCGTCAGGGCGGTTCAAAGATGACAATTTTGAGTATTTTTAATAATCATTGTCAAACGCCGTTTAAACTGAACTCATGCGTATTTTTCCTTGAAAGCCAAATTAGTAACTTTCCATGTACAAACCGGATAACTTTAGTTGGTTTAAACAATGTCAAGTTGTTTTTAGAAATATGTGTTTTTTAAAATCGCCATAATTGTCATTTTAAAGCACACCCTGACGTGCCAGGAACCACCTTAATAACCTAACAAAAATTATGTATAAAACCCGAGAATCCCGAAGATTTGAAGCCGATCCGAGCACCTTAGAGTTTGGCCATGCCATTTGCCTGGAAAATTGTTGTAAGTCACTTAGCAGAATTTTGTAAGATGTTCAATAATTTGTCAACGTGTTTTTTTCCAACAATTAAAATAAAATAAAATCCAACACAGGATTTTTGATTTGTCATCCTGAGAATAATTTAAGTAATAGTAGGACGAAAAGGGAATAAATATCACAGAATTTTACAATTTGCAGCTTTTCTATACAAAAATTGTTGTAACTTTTCAGAGATTTGATGAAATAGCATGTTTATTCTGCAAATTTATTCTTGATATAATTAGTTTCAATTCTACGCAAATAGTTTTGATAAACACGAATAAATGATGTTTCCAGATGAATTTGGAAAATAAAATAAGAAAAAAAACTATTTTGCAGGTATTAACAACACTGACGAGTGTGATAAACATTTTTCCATAATAAAAATGGTTCAGGAAATGTTAGCTTAAGTGCACCTTTTTTGGTTATCTTTAGTAATTATTTCGTTCCTTTTATATGTATTTGAAACTGGTACGTCAAGAGAAAACTCAAAAACACGGAAGCAGAACTTTATTTTAAGTTTAAAAATTGGATCTGTTACAAAATTTGCCATAAAACATGTAATTTAATTTTTTGGAAAAAAATAAAAAACGAAAAAAGGTTTTTATTTACAAACTACTCGAAAACGCTTTCGCTCCAACTTGGTGTCTATGGAAGAAAAGTGGGAAATTGTCCGCTCTTTCGAATGGTAATGGCAAAATTTGAATCAAAGGGTGTATTCAGCCTGATTTTCGAAGAAAATTGGATTTTTGGCTGTTTTTGATCGAAAATGAAAGTTTCGGCTTTGGAAATATTTTCATTGAAAAGAGCGCACGATTTTCGTTAAAACACACTTTCGATCGATTTTTGAACATCTGCTTCGAAAGATATGATTTTTTCAATTTAAATGTAATTACCAATAATTTAAAACTAAAAGAATTCCTAAAATTCAAATGCCATTGTAAATTACTAAACTGAGTGCACAGGAGTTGTTGATTTGAGTAGGACAAACGATCCAGCAAGTTTTATTAAGATCGGAGATGGTCCGGATTTTGAGTAGTCGATTTCGCGTGGAAACCGTCTATAATTTTCCATACAAATTTGGCAGCTGTCCATACAAAAATGATATGTGAAAATTTAAAAAAAAATCTGTATCTTTAGAAAGATTTTTTTGATCGATTTGGTGTCTTGGCCAAAAATGTAGGTATGGATATGGACTACACTGAAAAAATGTGATACACGGTAATTTTTTTTGGTGATTTTTAATTTCATTTTTTGTCACTGAAACTTGATTTTCAAAAAACATTATTTTAATTTTTTTCTGATATGTTTTAGAGGACCTCGAAAATTTCCAGAATGGGCAAAAAATCATTGACCAAGTTATGAATTTTTGAATCAATACTGTTTTTTTCAAAAAATCGCAAAAAATTTTCAATTTAATTTTTCGAAGTAAAATCAAATTTGCAATCAAAAAGTACTTAGGTGAAATTTTGATAAAGAGCATCGTTTTGAAGTTAAATCCATTTTTAGAAGACTTTTTTGAAAATAGTCGCAGTTTTTTTTAAATTAGTGTCCATATTTGCCCACTCTTGAAAAAAAAATGTTTGAAAAGCTGACAAAATTCTCTATATTTTGCTTTTTTGAACCTTGTTGATATGACCTTTAGTTGTTGAGATATTGCCATGCAAAGATTCAAAAACAGGAAAATTGATGTTTTCTAAGTCTCACCCAAACAACCCACCATTTTCTTATGTCGATATCTCAGCAACTATTGGTCAGATTTTCAATGTTAAAATATGAAACATCCGTGAAATTTTCAGTTCTTCGATTGTTTGTTCATTTTTTTTAAATCAAGACTAACATTTCAAAAGGGCAAAACATTCAATATTAACGCTACAGACTTGTAACTCCTTAAATTAAATTTAATCACACCAGACATGACACTACCTCCTGCAATGTTAATCCGAGTCTAAACACAACTGATAAGAAAACCACCAACACAAAGCGCCATCTACTTCGTGCAGCAGGCCGCGCGCGGATGACGTCAAAATTTAGCGCGCGAAAAATGTTTGCCGCTCTCCTCGGCTACTGTGATTCCGTGGAAATAAATCGCTCCAAGTTTGCACTTTAAATTTGCACCAAAAATGGGACAAAAGGGTTTTACGAGATAAATATAGATGTTTTCGCAAAACCATCAACAAAGAGCCTTTACCTGTCGATCGATCTTGGGTACCAACCACGCGGTCACTTTGCCACTTGGCTTGGTACCAGTAATTTCTGTTTTGGAATAAAAAAAAAAATGACCGACTGGCAGAGAAAAGGTGCGAAAATGAGCAACCAACAAAACGAGGCCCGCTCGTTAAGGTGCGCTATCAGTCGTGTCGCACCAGCCAACTAGATCGCACACCTCGCGAGGTAGAAGAATCAGTCCAAGTGGCGGAAGTTTTATTCCTTTGAGTGAAGAAAGTGAGAATTAAGAAGGAGTTTTTTTAAAAAAGAGAAAAGAAGGACATTTCGAGAGAGTGAGAGTGCGAGCATAAAACATATGTTTTCGCCGACATAATTTTATGCGAACGATTTTTCGGGGGGCATTGCGTGCGCACAGAACTTCAGTACTGTACGACGAAACCGGTGTAAAATGTTGCGAAATCGTTTTGCTTGCGGAAAAGTTTAGTAAATCGTGAAATAGTACCGAAATAGAAGTGAAAAACTGCAGTTTGTACCACTTGGTTTAGTTCCGCGTGCTTGTGTGCTCTGGTAAGTGGCTGCAATTAGTGACCGGCGTTTTAGCAACTTTCACAAAGCTGCCTTGAAAATGGCCAACTTCGATTACTGTTCTACCTTCAAATCGATCAAGGGAAAAAAACATTGAGTCGAGTCGATTTTCCGAATTCGGTGAAGTACCGTTCCAGTACGGACTTGAACTTCTTTTTCGTTGCGTTTTTGGCTTTATCTGACCTTCTGATATTGTAGTTGGCCTCGCCGCGCCTTGTATTCTTTTTGTGATATCAGCTCTCACGTTGGAGAAGGGTTTCAACTCTTTACTGTTTGGGCAGACTACAGGACTACCGTAAACTGGGGTCAATCGGGACACATGGGGCGAATTGGGACAGCAGTTTTAACCATGTTGGGGCACAATATTTTGATTTTTCTGGTTGGTTTCGGTTAGAACATACTCAGGCCAACAAAATGTGTACATCCATTTCCAAATTTAAAAGCTTTAAGTGCTCTGAAAACTGCTGTCCCTATTCAGACTGTAGTCCCGATTCACCCCAGATTACGGTACTAGATTGTCAGTAGTAATTTGAGCTTGTCAGAGTGTAACTAGCCGGGCACGTGCCAAAAGATTGCGCCGGCACTGGTTTCTGATTGTTGTTTTGCACTTTTGCACTTCAAGTATTGTGACTTTATTGGGTCAATAATGTGAAGCGCCGGGCTTAATTCGATCATACAAGATTTTAACAAGTTGATTATGGGTAGAAGGGGTAGAATCTGTAAGGGGCCATTCACAAACCACGTGGACCCCCTCCGCCCTTGTGGACAATTATTGCTCATCCAAAATATTTTTTTTTGTATGGATCGTGTACATGTACATTGTACACAGTTAAAAAAAATCATGGTAATGTTGACATCTGGAAAGGGGTCCATCATTTATGTCAAAACAATGTGTAATTTTACCACTTTTCTGGTGTAATGCGAGGTGTAATGTCACTTTTTTAGTCAAAATTGAGGAAAAAAAGGTGCAGGTGGTTATGTTACACATGACCAGTATGACAAAGAACTTTGCAAGATGATTGTTGAAATTTTCGATTAGAATGTCCGGTCCAGATTCCCCCCTTATAATAACCGTCCTATCGAACTAAGGGGACGGAAATTGCAAGTGGAGCTGAAATAGAAATCGAAGTGAAATCAATTTACTTTCCTTCACCACTCGAAAGTTACCATGATGCGGGAATGTTTTTGCAAGGCTGTTGCAAGCAATCGGTGGCAGTAAAGGAAATTTGAACAGCAGACATTAAAAAGTACCCTTACAGGGCTCTTAATGATTACGAGATAGTTATTTTGAATTTCCAGAAACAGATTTTCGCAGTGGCACAAAAAATGTGCATCGCAGTAATCTATTTATTACTTCCTGCCTAATAAGCAATATATTTTAACTGCTTAGTTTCAGATAATGGCCAAATGCAACTTTTTATGTCCAGTATCAAAAACCATAAAGTTTGATACCCATATTGCCCCAACTCTTACGGTCCGGCAAATGTCCCCCCATTGGAACATCCGCGGGGCCTCCGGCCACTCCGGATTGTGGCCACTACTGCCGAAAAGTCAAATTTCATGTCCAGTATCAAAAACCATAAAGTTTGATACCCATATTGCCCCAACTCTTACGGTCCGGCAAATGTCCCCCCATTTGAACATCCGCGGGGCCTTCGGCCACTCCGGATTGTGGCAACTACTGCCGAAAAGTCAAATTTCATGTCCAGTATCAAAAACCATAAAGTTTGATACCCATATTGCCCCAACTCTTACGGTCCGGAAAATGTCCCCTCATCGGAACATCCCTGGGGCCTCCGGCCACTCCAGTCCAGGTGGTGGCCAGTTCCAATGATCGACTCCCGCGACTGGCATGTCTTAGCTGGTCCTTGCCTCCAAGCCATCTGCTACCGGACCTCCAGGCCGTCTGCTACCGGGCCACCAGGCCATCTGCTTCTGATGTGTTCTCGTCGACGTCCAGCAATAGAATGAATTTTCGGGACCGACCGAGCCGAGTTTTGTTGGCTCGTCGGCGATCCGAAAATTATGAGGTGGAGTGGGGGTGAATTTAGATACATCAATCTCACGTCTCTCGATTGACTGATTGGGAAACGTTCGTTCATCCAACCAGCGTGCACCAAAAAGAGGGGAAATTTGCCGAGAGGGGAATTCGTCACGTAACGTTTTCGCTTTGCAAAAATTTTGGATTGACACCACGTATAGAAACCTTAGGACAAAGTTCTTTGTCAAAATCATCATAAAAGAGGTAATTTTCAACCTTCCAAATTTGTGAAGACACATTTTGAAACATTTGCAGCTTTTTTCAACAATTACCGGGGTGACAAAATAAAAAAAAAGAACTAAAATTTCAAGTTTCAATCCTTAAATATCGGAACAAAAAGTATCACATTATGCTATATATAAATCATTCAAGTAAAGTTCTTAAATCAATTGGCTAAATATCCCTCCCCCTCCCCTTCTCCGTCAGGAAGTTAAAAATATTGTCGCTAAACATTTTCTTTAAAAAAAAGCTTGAAAAAATCGATTGTAAACTATTTGGAAAGCATGATTTAACATTTATTTTTGCATTATTAATCACATAAATGCTTTTTTAATCTTTTCACAAACTTTTATTATCTTAAATACTGAAATTTCAGTAAAAGATTCAGTAATTTAGATTTTACTGAATTCTCAGTCAACTAATATTTGCTAGGATATTTATCACTTTGACTGATGATTTACTGAAATTTCTGTAAAATGGTTGTAAAAACAACTGAAATTTCAGCAAAAGAAACGTCAAATTATTTTGCTGATTCAGTAATCATCGCTGGTATTTCAGTCACCAAAATTTGATTTTACTTGTTATCAAAAATACTGTTATTAATTCATTTATTTCATCAATCGCCCAAACTTAAAATACAGGTGGTTAGCATCAAGGCTTTTTTTTTATACATTTTTCTAACCTTTGTTTCTAAAGATCACAATACAAAATTAAAAAAAAAACAAAATTTGTTGTGATCACACCAATTTCTGTATTAAATTTACTGAAATCTGCACTACTGAAATTTTCAGTAAATGAAAACTTGCTAAAATTTCAGCAAACTTTGACAGCTCCATACAAATTTTTACTGAAGTTCAGCGAAAAACTAACTGAAAATTTCAGTAGTGCAGTTTTCAGTAAATATTAACTGAAAACGAACATCGCAATTTGCTGTGATACGAATGAGCCAATTCCAATTCGCTAATTGGAACGACTGACCGCTGTCAAAAGCCTGAAGACACGTGTTTGGAAATTGTCGAACAATGGTGTTGAAGCGTCAGCATCAGTTTGACAATTGGTTTGACGGTTGAGTTCATTTTAGTATTCGAATTAGCGGACATTCGAAGAAGCAACATTCGAACTACCGAATCCTCTCTGTATACAGTAGTTGTTCGGTAACTGGGCGTTGTTTAACTGGGCTGCTTTTTAACTGGGCGCTCGATTACTGGGCCGTAGCCCAAGTTGAGAAGCAGACAAATGTCTAAAAACCAAAACAAACCAAAATGATCGAGGGGTAATGGATGCAAAAATCATATTCAATAAATAAAAAAACTTTTTTCAAACTTTTGTTTAATTTTAAGTAACAATTAAAGAAATATGAAATGTACGCATTGAAAATAAATTTGAGTAACTTTTATTTTAATATTTCATCTGGTGGTCCCCTCGTTATTTTTTGTTCAGCCCAGTTAACGAGCAACATTCGGTGACTGGGCTAAGTTCTCAGCCCAGTTACCGAACAACTACTGTATTAAAAATGCTCTGATTGTGCCATTGGGATACTGTTTTATTTTAATCTATTTTCTCAGCAATTTAGTGAGATTAACAAATAAGTTTTCCTTTGTGAACTTAAATCTTTAATTTAATATGAGATATATCGTCTTTCTGAAAATGTCGATGCGAATATCAAAACGAAAATTCAAAGCAATCTTTTTGAAGGGACTGAAAAAAAATATTGACACTTGGAGCAATATTGATATGTATCGAGAAGATCGAGAGCCAGAGAGACAACACAGAATAAATTTCACTTTTCACAAAATTCTTGGAATACTTGAAAGAAAATAACAAATTCAAAAAAAAAATTATCTGTTTACCACAAAAAATGAACTTGTTTATCACAGACTTTAAACTTATTACCAACAATCCAAAACATCATAAACGCATGAATAATTTTTCGGATGTCAGTAAGCAAAAATACTTGATGATGTATTTATTTTTGCTTTTGAAGAAAAATAGTAAGACCCATCAAAAATAAATCGAATTTCAGTATACACTCAAACCCCCATGGTTTGACACAAACTGTTGTCAAACGAACGGGGTCACTTTTTAGTTTGAAACCCTTGTTACACGGAGTTCACACACACTATCAAACGTGTGTTTTGATAGTGTGCGTATGCGCCGTGTAAAAAGTGACAGTTCTTCACTTTTTAGTTTGACTTTGACAAACCAACGGGGTACAACCAGGAAGGTGCTGTGTCCTATCCCAAAATCCATGATAAAACTGACAGACCAAATCTGTCAGACCAAGACTGTCAGGCCAAAGAGCAAAAAGTAAACAATCTTTGTCTTCGACTTAGGTGCACACAAATCAAGAAAAGAAAATTTGAAAAAGAATTTTATTTTTCCAATTCAATGACCGGGTTTGGACTGCAAGATTGAATGTACGTCAGAAAATGATTAAACAGTGCGGCGTCATGTACACCGACAATTAAATAAGCAGTTAAAAGCCTTATTCTTCATTTTTAATTTTAGATCGCGTTTTCGGTTTACACCTGAAAAATCTTGAAATTATTTATACGGACTTGTGATTCCTCTCTTTCCATCATTCCCTTGGGTACAACCTAAAAAAGTGTCAAACGAAAAAGTGACCAACCACCGGGGGTTGAGTGTATCAATCTAGCTCAAAGAACCATGCTTCTCCATCGAAACGAGTTTCAAGTACATTTTGCTGAAGACGCATGTTGAGATCGAAGCAATCTGTGCCCGTGGTCGGACGCGTTTTTTGGGCGCTGTCATTTTTTTCCTTTTAATCGTCTTTAAAAGTGTAAAATTTCTTGAAATACAGAGATCTCATTATAATTGTCGGTTCAAGACATTTGCAGTTGAAGTGATGGAAGTAAAGGCAGACTTTTTCGGTGAAATTTTTGAAATACGACTTCCACGACTCGGCAGAGTTGCTCCACCGGGAGGAGATGTCAGCAGCAACAAGAAGAACAGGACCTGGGTAGCTTCACGAAGTTGCCATCAGCTAGAGCGTTCCTGTGGTTCCAGTTCGACCAACATAAATTCCAGAATGGCGACGTCGTTTTTCAAGAATTGTCGATGCAGATGTGGGTGGTGATCATCATCCATCCTCATTAAAGTGGGTCGCTTGCAGTTAATCGTGCGGTATCAGGACTGCTGCCGGAAACTCTGCTGATCAACACAGGGATTCAAGAAAAGTCACGATTCATGTGACATGTGGCGAAATGATCGGAAATGAGCTGGTTTCGAAGATTCTTCGTATTTGGTGAGAGCTTTCCATTTTTATTTTCAATTGACACTTCCATCCACTCTAACATCCATACATTTCACTAAAGACCAACCACGCCAATCTTACTATATACGCGGTAGGGTGTTCCCTTGGTCGTTCGCTGTGAGTTGTGGATTGCCTGCTTCTCTAATGAAGGTTCGACTGAGGGGGCATGCTTATTAATTTCTCGTCGCTCCATACCCTCAGTGACGTGATGGGAGCAAGGGCGTCTATGCGATGTGTCCCTACACCCGCTACAAATTTCCGGCGCTTGGGGAGGGAAGAGGGTAGCCATTTTGATCGATGCGCCGGTATTTGTAGCATTAAAATTCGTGCAAAAAAACTTATGCACGTGGGTGTACAGATTACGGAGTAAAAGATGATCGAATTGTTCACCTAGCGCTCACATGTGTTTCGGGACCAAGTTGCCTGCGGGTATGGGGATCATACATACATACATACATACATTTTGCTGAAGACGCATGTTCAATTAATGTTTTATGCACTAAATTTACACCAAATCCACAGATTTTGGAAATCTCACACCCTCACAACAAAATGACCACCCCGAACCCCCCAACCGTGGTCACCACGACCACCGCGTCGAGTCCCTCGGACGACGAGGAGGGTGGCCTCGTGATGCACCTCATCAACTCCCGCACCACCAACGGATCGTCATCGTCCAAGGTGTCCTCGACGACGAGCAACGGCAACGGTTCCCCGTGGCCCCGGCGGCAGCTAGTGGACGTGAACCCTCGGAGTGGCAGTTTGGACCTGAGCAAGCTGCCGATGCGCCGGAACTCGAGCTACGGCCGGATGCCGTCGGAGAATCCGGAGGCGAAAGTGCTGGTCATCTACACGGGCGGCACGATCGGGATGATGCGCAACGAGAAGAATGGTGAGTTGTTAATTGGGTTTCGGGTCAGCTGGTTAGCGGGTTGGTGATTGAGCGGTTGGGTAAATATTTTGTTCATATATTTGTTTACAGCGTTGGAACCACGGCCGAACGAGTTTGTGCGGAAGATTCGTCAATATCCAAACATGCACGATGACGCGTATGCGGCGAAGAGATACGGTCCGGCGAAGAATATGGCTCCGTTGGTGCTTCCTTACGTGGAGGGTCAACATAGGAGGATCTTGTACCAGATTTCCGAGTATGAACCGTTGCTGGACTCTTCTAATATGGGAGTGTCGGACTGGGCGAGGATCGCCACGGATATTCAGCAGTCGTACGAATTCTTCGATGGGTTTGTCGTACTCCACGGAACCGATACTCTGTCCTACACGGCGTCGGCTTTGTCGTTCATGCTGGAGAACCTCGGCAAAACGGTGATCATCACGGGGTCGCAGATTCCGATCTTCGAGACGAGAACCGACGGCAAGGACAATTTCACCTCCGCGTTGATTCTGGCCGGAAACTACATCATTCCGGAGGTTTGTGTCTTCTTCAACAGTCGTCTCTTCCGAGGCAATCGAACGCTTAAGATCAGCTGCGATTCGTTGGACGCGTTCAACTCCCCAAACGCGGCACCCCTAGCCAAGATGGGCATCAACGTGGAGGTCGACTACCGGTTGATCTTCCGACCGTGTACCGTTGAAAAGTTCAGCGTGCACACTCAGATGGACGAGAACGTTGGACTGCTGCGGCTGTTTCAAGTATCGCCGTTGCAACGGTAAAGGCCTTCCTGCAACCTCCAATGCGCGGGGTTGTCCTGCAGACCTACGGTTCCGGAAACATCCCAACGAACCGAGCCGACCTGCTGGCAGCTCTACGCGAAGCCAACGAACGTGGAGTCCTGATCGTCAACTGTACCCAGTGCAACGAGGGAGCCGTCTGCGAGCTCTACGAAACGGGTCGCCAGCTGCAAGAGCTCGGAGTCATTCCCGGATTCGACATGACCCCGGAATCGGCACTGGCGAAGCTCTCCTACGTGCTGAGTAAGGACTGCTGGAACCAGGAGACGAAGCGATTGGTAAGATCCGCTGTGTAATTATTCCAACGATCTTCACACTCATCAAACCCCCCATCTTTCAGATGCTCAAAAGCAACCTCCGCGGCGAGCTGACCCACGAAAAGACCCCGGAAATGCAAGAGTACGACCTGATCGACGCCGTCGCCCGCACTCTCCACCTCAACTCGGTCAAAGAACTCAGCCAGCTCAAGTCCACCCTCTTCCCGGCGATGATGAACGCGGCCGTAGTCGCCGGCGACGTCTCCAAGCTCAACAACCTCAAAGGGTACGGCGCGAACGTCTCCGGAGAGAACTGCGACCGCCGAACCGCTCTCCACGTGGCCTGCTGCGAAGGCAACCTCGAAGTCGTCCAATATCTGCTCCAAAACGGAGCCGCCGTCCACCTGCGCGATCGCTACGACCGAACCCCACTCGCGGACGCGATCCTCAACGATCATCACCAGATCATTCGCCTGCTAATCAAATGTGGTGCCCACCTGACCGGGTCGATCCGGGCCATCGGGGAAAGTTTGTGCAGTGCCGCGGCGCGGAATCTGCCGCATCGGCTAGAGTCGTACCGGATTGCCGGGGCCGATCTGTCGCAGGAGGATCCGGCGGGGCGGACGGCGCTGCACGTGGCGGCGATGTACGGAAATCTCGAGGTCGTCCAGTATCTGGTGAAGAATTACGCCGAAGTGGACGCACTGGACTATTTGGGTCTGACGCCGTTGGACTACGCGATCAAGCTGAACGCACAACCGGTGATTGACTTTTTGAGCGGGAAGAATGCACGAAGGGGCGAGGAGATGTCCGATGAGGCCAGAAGGCCGGAACTGCACGATTCGTTTGATTATTAGGGATTTGGAAGAAAAAATATGAAAATAATAAATATAACCAGCAATAAATATAGATTGATTTATATTCATTAAGAGAAATGTGATGCCTTGAATTTTTGGCTTCCGATTCCACAAGTTTGGGTCATAAATAGTAATCAAATAATTAAATAATTTCATAATAAAATAATTAAATAATTTAATTAAATAATTAAATAATTGAATAATTAAATAATTAAATAATTAAATAATTAAATAATTAAATAATTAAATAATTAAATAATTAAATAATTAAATAATTGAATAATTAAATAATTAAATAATTAAATAATTAAATAATTAAATAATTAAATAATTAAATAATTAAATAATTAAATAATTAAATAATTAAATAATTAAATAATTAAATAATTAAATAATTAAATAATTAAATAATAAAATAATTAAATAATTAAATAATTAAATAATTAAATAATTAAATAATTAAATAATTAAATAATTAAATAATTAAAAAATTAAATAATCAAATAATTAAATAATTAAATAGTTGAATAACTAAATAATTTAAAATTAAATAATTAAATAATTTAATAATGTGAAGTGAGAAAATCGGTTTTAATTAGAACAAAAATATCTACTAAGCTTAAACAACATAGTTCGCAATAGTTTCAGATTTCAACAGCTGATTGGTTCCACGGTTTCGTTACAAGACTTTTGATTCTAACCCTCAAACGTTTCATATTTCAATAATTGTGTATTAGTTTGATAGCAAACAGTTCAACCCACTTGTATGAAACGATAAAACATACGACTTCCAAAAGTTTAAGGGATCATCCATCTTTTAAATAATTTGAACCGTTGAGACTAGAAATAGAATCGAGCGCTGTTCTTCTGTTCTCTGCAGAGGGGTTCCGGACATGACTCAATAGAGCAGTATCTTTTCCAAGAACTTGCCGTGATAAATTTCTAAGCGCGCCGATAAGCCGCTTAGAATGGATTTTTGCTCGCTATTGCAACAAGAAAGAAGCTCATTACCCCAACGATTAGTACTACAAGCAGAGCAGCGGCAAAGGTATATGTGCATTTAAGCTAAAAATCCAATTATAAAAAGAAACTGCTTTTAATTCCTAGATTTTAGGTTAACAGAATCAGGAAATGAGTTCCAAGAACAAATTACCATTTCAAAGAAGTGACTTACCAAGATATTCATCGGTATTGGTTATCTACACTGGTGGAACCATTGGCATGATCAGGAATGAAAATAATGGTATGATTTAATTTTGTTAATAACCTCAACATAATATTTTCCCCTTTTAGAACTTGTTCCTAAACCAAACGAGTTCTACGAAAGAATTCGTAGCTTCCCACAGTTGCACGACGCAACGCACGATGATCTTCCCGCCAACACTTTGCTTTTACCCTTCGTTCAAGATCAACTGAATCGTATCCGGTACCGAATCCTGGAGTACGATCCACTGCTGGATTCCTCCAACATGGGAGTTCCGGAGTGGGTTCGAATCGCGCAGGACATCCACGACGCACACGACCACTTCCAAGGATTCGTCGTCCTCCACGGAACCGATACGCTTGCCTACACGGCATCTGCCCTCTCGTTCATGCTGGAAGGCTTGAAGCACCCGGTCATCATCACCGGATCGCAGATTCCGATCTTCGAAACGCGCACCGACGGCAGGGACAACCTGGTTTCGGCGCTGATCCTGGCCGGAAACTACGACATTCCTGAAGTTTGTGTCTTCTTCAACGCGCAACTGTTTCGCGGCAATCGGACCATCAAAGTAAACTGCGACTCGTTTGAGGCGTTTGGGTCGCCGAACTTAGCACCGCTTGCTACGATGGGTGTCAACGTGGAGATAAATGAGGGGTTGGTAAGGAGGGCGGCGTCGGGGGAGCCGTTTGGCGTGCAATTCAAGATGGACGAGAGGGTAGGCCTGCTACGGTTGTTTCCGACGATTTCTGGAGATTTGGTGCGAGCGACTTTGGAAAAGCTAAACGGGATAGTTCTGATGACTTACGGGGCTGGGAACATCCCGTCGAATAAGGAAGATTTCATTGGAGCGTTACGGGAAGCTTCCGAGCGAGGAGTTTTGATTTTGAACGTTACACAATGTAGCGGAGGTTCCGTCAGCCAGATGTATGAGACGAGTCACCACCTGCGGGAGCTTGGTGTCATTTCCGGACACGACATGACCGCCGAGGCTGCGTTGGGCAAGCTTTCGTACGTGCTTGGGAAAGAGAACTGGGATCTGGAAATGAAACGCAGGATGTTGCAACGGAATCTTCGTGGTGAAATGACTGAAAACGAGTAATTGATTTTAAAATACGTTTATTTCAATAAAATAACTTCCTCCAAGATCTGCCAACATGTATCATTAGCGATGGCCAACTATTCAAAGGATAAACATTAAACTACTCTCTACTAGGTGTCGCTAGTGTTCGAACGTTGAATGCAAGCATGGTTCTAACCAAGAATCTCAATCAATTTGGACTTAATGCTAACCGCGTTTCACCGCCTGCTCCTCCCACTTCCGCCGAGTATCCGCTGCACCGCTTCCGGTCCGAATCGGCACGCCGGAAACGCTTGCTCGCAGTTGACGCGTCTCCTGCCAGCGCGGATGGCGTCCTCGATGGCCGTTCCGGTGGCGAAACTGAGCGCCCAGTCCGCACCGGCCAACCCGTCCAGGACCGTGTCCATCCGGCTGGCGCGTCGCTCGGCCACGTTTATCGCGGCTTCCTTCACGTACCAGCAAACCGTCCGCTGGGTGCAGGCCGTCGAATCGATGTCGTACCGCTGTAAACTACGGTCCACCACCCGCAGTAGATTCCAGAGGGCGTTCTCTTCGTCGGCGTCTGTTGTTAAATGATTTGTATTCATGGTATATAAATTTCGTTGTTGAACAACTTACCTCGATCCGTCTTCGACGGCGTGGGCATGGATTCCGTTCGTCGAACGTTTAATGGTCCCAGAGGAGTCAAGAGTTCCTTGTCACGAAATAGTTTGGCGACGCCACCGATGAGGGCGCCACCAACTGCCAGAACGCCCGCCAAAGCCACAGCTCCCACATTGATGTTGATGAGAGAAGTGCCCTAAAATACGCAAACCTATAGGGTAACTCATCACAACAGAGAACTCACGGTCACTCATACCTTCATCACTGACGACATCATCCCATCGACGGACTTTTTCACCGGAATCGTAAGAAAAGGTATCGCAAAGTCGATCTCAACCTCAATATTATTGTCCTTGGTTTGGAAGCTGATGAATTTCGGTTCCCGTTGATCGCTCCCCTTCCGGGAATTCCTGATCAGACCTGCTGCCCACCCAGGTCCTTCACTGAGTTCCTGCAGGTAGTCTGCTGGCGCAATGCCCTCGTACGGAAGCTGGTATGCTGCGCTACTGTTACCCGCGATCGCGGGCCCTGCCGAGACCTCCTGGTTGACCATCCCCGACGACCAGGTCGCCAGGATGACCAGAGCCGAAACTGTCTTTGCAAACTGTCCTCGCAGTACCATTCCGGGGACCTGTTGACTGTCGAAATGCAATTGCCAAACTGAGCGAAACGGGAAACTGTAACGACGGTTTTGCAAACATAACCTCAAAGCTTTTTTTTTCAATTTTCCTAGGTGGGGCCATCCTAGGAAACACCAGCGTTTTCAATTTCACTCCGCATGGAAAGTGCGATGTGCCCTAATTTGACACAATGTGACGATGTGACATAATCCGTCATCGAAGGAAGCGAGTGCGCGCGAAGAAATGCTCTACAAGAGTATGCACGATCCCATCAAAGTGGGCTACGCGGCTGGTTGCGATTACTTCATGTTGCACGTGTGCGAGCGCGCGCTGCCTCCTTGGATGAGGTTGTTGCGCTGTCAACCGGCAAATTGCTTGCAACGACCACGTGGGACAAAATTGAAATTATCTCATTGTCGAAATTTCTCAATAAAAGAGATCGTTTGAAACAATTTGTACGAGAAAGCGGCTAAAAATAGCTTCCCATTTGTAACAATTTAGCAAACTTGTCAAAAGATGGCACCAAACACGTACCTCCAACAAAAAAGAAACTGCACCGACACTGGAAGGACTATTTCCTAACCGCAACTGGCCTCGTTAGGCCGGTGCGCAACTGGTTTTGATGAAAAGTTTCGCTCTGCGCAAATGTTTGTCAATGTTTATCGAATTAGGCACGTTTTACGCCGGAGGCTGTAATTAAAAGTGTGCCTTAACTATGCTGTGGTCGGTCCTTCTTAGTCAAGGGCACCACCACGTGGGTACTGAGCGTTTTGAGATACACACAATATGTAATTACGCAAATTTTTGTCGGTTTTGAGGATGGCTAATTGCATTTTTGATGTGCATATAAGCGATGATTATGGCTTTGTTCGAAGGGAGGGGAAAACAAAAGATTTGTTTTGGTTTTTGTAATTAGATTCATTAAAAAACTTAATAGATTTGGATACGGTCACTCGCTACTTGCACTAAAAGAAAAATAAATCTAATTGCACATTAAATTTTTATTTTTTCTGTTTTTTTTTAAATATTTTTTAACACACTTTTTTATTATTTTAAATTGAAAATCGGATCAAGAGTCGAACAAATGTAGAGAGCTGCCTAAGGTCAATGCAAGGTCAATGCAAATGTTCAAAGATTTCCCTAAAAATCGTACGATTTGCGAGGAAACGTGTAAAGATATAAGTTCGAAAGAACAAAAGTTTGTGCGCAAAAAGGTCGTAAGACAGAAGGTCCAAAGGACAAAAATGTTGAAGGGACAAAAGATCGAACATTGTCAAAAGGTCGAAGGTGAGAAAATGAGAAAACAAAAATCATGAAACAAAAACTAGCAAAATTATAAGCAAGAGCGATTCAAAATATTTTTAAGAATTAGATATTTTTCATTAAACATATTTTTTCTCGGTTCTTCTTACACATGTTTTACTTGTTTCTGAAACATTTCTGTGCATTATTTTTTTAAGAATATTTATTATATTTTTCTCAGTAATATTTGTGTGAGTTTTTCATTTTTTCAAACATGAGAAATTCTGCGAAAAGTATTGTGAGATTTTTCAAAATCAGGCAAAGCAAAGCAAAAATTTTTTTGTAACTTTTTCAATTACTTCAAGCAGCGATGGAAGAATCTTCATCAAAAGAAAATCTGTTGACGCTCATCAAGAGAAAAAAAAATCGGAAGGGAACTTGTCTCTCCATCTCTTGCGCACGAAATATCGGTAAAATGAATCCGAAAAATCATCATCTGTATTATTCGGCGGAACATCGAATTCACTACTACTCTTGCAGGTGGTACGTCACACGTCGAAAAAATGCTTGCCAATTTTCGTAGATGAACAATGTATGTGCACAAAATAAATTAAATTAACTAAAGTGGTGCTAACAATGAGAATCACAAAAAATCTTCAAGTGATTATTTTTTTCGGAATGTCTCTTTCGCGGTTGAAGAAAGTTCGCAAGCGAAAATGTTTTTTTTTTTTGCGATTATTCCATCTTTGCCTTCAAGTAATTAATTCTTGTTTTAATATTTTTTTAAAAAATTTTGTTTTGTTCTTTAAAACATGAGATGTTATATGCACAAATTAGGAAAAAAAACCGGATTCAAACATGTTATTATATAATACATTCAAAAATGGTCCGAAAAATAAGGGCCAATTTTTTTTTACATTTCAAATTGTTAATGTTAAGGGACCATCCATAAACCACGTGAACAGTTGTACATCCCCCCCCCCCTCGTGGACAATTGTCCATACAAAAACTTTTTGTATTTATCGTGGACAATCGCCATATACCCCTAAAATGTCCACGTGGTTTATGGATGGTCCCTAATGGACTTTCTCCGTTAGTTATAATTGTTTGAGTTTTTCCATTTGTTCAACATATGAAATTTGAAAAAATAAACTTATACAAGATTTCATTGTTTGAAAACTTATATTTAAGTGAGTAACACTGAGACAAAAGAAATGCTTTCCACTATTATTATTCTTTGCAATGGTTATTTTGGCAACAATATTCAAAAAAGAATGTTGTGGTGATTCTCATAAACATAAACTGTGAAAAATATTTGCAACGGCTTAGTTGGCCAACACCAATTTGTCCCTCTTAGCTAAAGCTCAAAATTGGCAAGTTGGCAAACATTAAAAATATCGCTACACAAAATAAAGTGTTTTCAATATTTTCTTAGTACAGTCCAGACTCGATTTTCCGAAGTCTGAAGGCCTCAGAAAAATTTCACTTCGGAAACGAACTATGATTTTTTTTTTTGTTGTTTTCTTATTTTTGAATGCCTAAGTATGCTTAAGGGGGTTACATACATGAAGAAAATCATAAAATGTCATATTACAGAAAGTTCACTAAATTCACTAAAAAGATTATTTTCAATCAATCCTGAAAGTTTCATGAAGATGTTTCGTGACTGAACTGAGTAAAAAACGATTTAAGTTCACCATTTTGCCATGCGCAAAGCGAACTGTCAAACTTTGTGACGTTTTTCTCTAAACACCGAGTTGATTTACGGGTGCCACGATATCTTGAGATGGGATGGACCAAATTGGCTGAAATTTGCGGTGAAGACTCCCAACACATATCCCGTGTGCATGACGAATTTTAAATTCAGCTTTTTAAAAAAATACAAAAATCAAAAACTGACGATTTTTTGTATGAAAAACATAAAAATATTTTTATCTTTTTTTTTAAATTAAGTCTTTGAAAATAGGCCTTCGTCATGTACACAGGACTAGTTTGAGGAGTCTTCACCAAAATTTTTGAGTCGATTTGGTCGAAGCAGTGTTGAGATATCGTGGCACCCGTTTTTTGGAACTGCTAACTTAAAAAAGCTATATTTCGGCAATGGTACACCCAAATGTCTTCATATTTATTTAGTTAATAGATGAAAATGTACATTTTAATGTCCTGCAAATTGATTTGAAAAAAGTTCAAATGTGTGCTCATACCAACCTCTGACATTTTTGACGATTTACATGTATGTAAACCCTTAAGTATGACCCTCGGACCCTTAAACTACCCTAAAGTGATTAAGATTTTGATTTGATTTGATTTGATGTGATAACCAACAGTAGAATTTTTAAATCAAAGATGGCGACAAAATGGCAGTGATGAAATATTGAGAAAAAGCATTTGTAGTTTAATAAGCAATCAACTATTCATTTAACGTTAAAAACAAAAAAATAAAAAAAAAATGTTTCTGATTCGATTAACCGAAGTCCCATACAAACCTTCGGAAAATCCTATTTCGGAAGATCGAATCTTTGGACAATCGCATCTGGACTGTTGTTTATATTTATTCACTTCTGGCAACGAATCCGAGTTCTGCAATCTAATTTTAGTCAAATTAGAGTTGCTGATTACTTGTGACATAAACATTGAAAAATATGTGCAGCGCATCATCCTAAACATTATAACGGTTATGCTACGTAAAAAATGCAGAATATTAATGAATTCATGGAAATATTTTAATCCTTTTAAGGAAAAAAAGAGAAAATCGATTTTTTCTGGTCTTCATCCACACAGTGCTTGCAAGTATGTAATAAAGCCTTAACGTAGGTACTCCAGTTTTAGCTGTATATTTTTACTCCCTTTATTTTTAGGAAAAATTTTAAAGAGAAGAGGAAAAAAAGTTCTAATAAAATTTGCATTGGCACAAAAAAACCTTTCCAAACTAGATAGAACAAAAATCACTTTCGTTAAGGTGAAATCGACATCAGTTCACTTAAGGTGAAAGTACATTTGCACATTTTCGCCAACTAACAAACACACACAATCACACACCCTCTACACCACATCCCAAAATGTGCAAAATGGCGCCCGCGAAGTTTGCCACCTTCACGGCTTTTTTTTAACAACTTGTCACCTTGGATTAGGCGCGTAACCTCTGCGTTCGCTCCAAAAAACTAGCAAGAAGAAGCAGCAGCAAAAACCCAGCTCTTACGAAAGACACCACCAACACGACTGTGATAGGCGAGAAGAAAACCCCGCGAAAAAAAAGGCCACCCAGCTTGGATTCAAAAACGCGGAAAATCAACTATTTCATCATACGCAGCCCACCGACGACAGAGACAAACAATGCAAAAGTTATTTTTTTTTACACAATAATCCGTCATCTGCCCCTGTCGCGCTCGATAACAATTTAAGCCCTCTTAAACGATCACGGCTCGTCAAGAAGTCGTCAAAACGCGGTAAGTGCTGGCAAATTTCATGCAACAAGGAGTTTTCCACACATGCAAACTTCCTTGTACGGCGCCGCACAGTGTTAGTAGGGCTCACCACCACCACCACCACCACCACCACCACTGACAACTGGGGATGGACGACGACCTATTGTTCAAACCGAGCAGGCTGTGACATGATTTTCATATAAAATGTGATTTGATTAGGGAATTAAATTCATTTCGGTTGGTACGTTCGATTCAGTTACATATCTTCTTCAGTTGAAGCAGCTTCCTGGTTTGTGCGCAGAAAATCGTGAAGGGTTTTTTTAAGTGGAAAATTTTGTGAATTTTCTTTTACAGAGAAAAACAAGAGAAGGAAAAATGTTCAGCAAACAAGTAGTGATTTTCGTGACAGTGGCCGCCGTAGTGTTACACTGTGCTTATGCCCAAAGGTATGGATATCTGAGTGCAGACAAATATCTTCAAGAAAAATATCCAAGATTTTTGGAAAGCGTGAAAGATTATTTTATTGAATTTAAAAATTAATAAATTACTATGTTAAAAAGAATGCAATAACAAACAGATAAACTGGTGAAACAAAAAGTTCTCAATTGTGCCAAAACTCATCAAGCAAAGCAAAGTGTGTTTAATATGTTTATACTGCCGTTCTACGCATAATTGTCCCATGTTCAAAAAAGTGCAAGTAAGAAAAACGCGATTGAAATTTTTCGACCGATTTCTGTGTTTCTACGCATAATTGGCCTGTGGGTTCCTATTCGCTCTATGTGTCCCTAATCGCCCCAGTTATCAGTTTATCACCCTTATTTGTGATTCTCTTGCTATACAACAGCTAAACAAGACATGATGCTTAGTAAAACTAATGATTCCGTTTAATAAAATACTTGGTGGAACAATTATGCGTAGAAGTAGAACGATAGGACAAACAGACTTGGTGTTGTTTTTAATGAGTTTCCGAACAAACTACCAGATTGTATGTGTTTTTTCTTAAAGTTCACATCACACTAAACACACAAAATCGTCCAAAACTGACATGGGACAATTATGCGTAGAACGGTAGTATAGGGCCTATTAAAAAAACAAACTCTGGATTTTAATATGGTTCTTTTTTCATTATGTTTTACAGAAATTTAAACTTTTCTCTTGAAGAGATCATTTTATCTCAAAACTGTTCATTAAATTTTTCATGAACAATTTCATACACACAAATTTAATCTTTTATTGTGATTCTTTATAGATTTTGTTTAAACAGTAACTTTTTTAAAATAAAAAATATCACAGAACGTTTTTTTTTAATTTAGGCCGATGCAATTTTTTTTTCCAAGGTTTTGTCCCTCGGCCATAGCCATAGTCTCAAGATTTGAATGCAAAAAGTGTTTTAAAATGCATGCCGTTTTCAAAAAAGTAAAATTTGACAAAACAAAAAAATTAGCGAAAAAAACTTTTATGCGATACTAAATATCGAAAATTTTCCAAAATTCAAAAGATGTTTTAATCAAACATGCTAAAAATGATTTCAAACGTAGGGGAATGCATTTTAAATCAAATTTAGCTGAACGCACTTTAATTTCCATTGAAATTTTGAAGTTTTTTGAAAAAAGATTTATATTTAAATAAAATTTGTACCAGTCTTAATTCTCTTTAAAACAATATCACGGTATAAAAAATGCAGTACATCACCTGAAAATTTTTGTTCAAATTCTAAACTCTTTCTTTATCTATCCAAACAAATGATTAAGTTTGAAAGACAAAAATAATATTTTTCCCAATTCGCTAAGTTCCTTAATGTGTAATTTGTTATGCTTCCAGTGTTCAGGAGGTAATTTTTGGCAACTTTTGTACTTAATTTTTTCCATTTTTGTCATACTTCCTTTTTAAGTGATTTTTTTTGCATGTTTTTAGCCTAAATCAGGCCCGCCCAACGTCCGGCCCTTGAAGCTATTTCATCCGGCCCGCGACGGCTTTTTAAAATAATTCTATGACCGGCCCTTAAGGCTGTTTATTTTTTTTTAGTTTTATTATAGAGACTTTACACCATTGTGCATTCATCTCTTCAAGGTGGATAGTGAAAGAGGAAATATTACAGAGTTTAAAATCACTTCAATAATTATTACCATGCCTTTTTTCTAACGATTTCTGTCTATGTTTCAAATATTTAGCGGAATATTTAAATAGTGAATTATCAAGTTCTTCAAGTTTATCTTCGTCCTCTTCTTCCAGGGATTTTGAAGTTATCTCACAACACTTTTTCTTATAATATTTTGCTTTTATGACATCTTCATCTTCTTCATCTGTTTCTTCTGCAGCCATCTCTCTTCGTTTTTTTGTTAGTTCGTCTTCCGCGTTCAAATATGCCTGTAAGCGCTTTCGGCGGCGGGTGTGCTTAGAAAGCACGGTCTCGAATCCATCGTTGTCTTCTTCGTCCATTTCACTTGTTTCCATTGCATTTTGTTCTGGTTTACTATTGTTGCTTTTACTGCTGCTGCTGCTTGGTTCGGGTTCAATCGGTTGTGTACTGCTTTTTTGTTTCACATTTTGTCTCGAATCCGCACATTTTTTGTTCTTTGCTTTGAGTTTGCAAAGCGATTTTTTGCCTATAATCGTCACTGTTGCAGCAGCATTGTTTATAGTGATTGATTTCGGCGTTGGCTGTTTCAGCAACATCCGCAGGGTCCGAACTCCATTTGGGATTCCTGGGAAGAAGTTAATCCAGCGGTCGTTGGTGATGGTCAAAATTTCGCCGTATTTACTCATCACTTTGACTACGTCATCATTGCTTATGCCTAGAGGTAGGTCAAGCACACGAACTTCCGTAGCGTTGTTGTCCAGGTAAATCGGGATTTTGCAACCCTGATATACACAGAAAAAAATATTTCTGTAAATTTACATTATTTATCATGTACCAAAAGGTATCATGATAAATGATGTATATTTACATTAGGTTCATTGGAAACTTACATTAGATTCATTGGAAATTTACATTAGTTTTGAAAATTTACATTAGTTTTGGAATTTACATTAGTTTTGAAATTTACATTAGTTCAAATCAACTAATTCTGATTGGCCAATGGGAATGAGAAGCTCGACTTGGATTGCAGTAGGAAAAGGGTGTGGCCTATGTTCTATTTTAAAATGAGTGAAACGGGCAGCAAAAGGAAATTATGATTTTAAAAGTTGTTTTACAGGTAGGGGACGCTTTCTCGTCGACGGCCAAGTGGAATAACGCTGGACTGGAATCGAACGGACGACGGATAGGATGTTCGGTGTTACTGCTGCTACCCGCTGCCGACTGAGCCATCTTCGCATTTTATAAACGAGCGGCTAAAGCATCAACTTGTTCAGGTCGAGGCTCAGGCAGTGGGCCAGCGAAGTATTAGAACGATAGAAAGAGAACCAAATATAGGGGAACTTCTCGTATCTTTGGCAGGTTAAGCACTCGCTCCTAACTCCATCCAATTTGCTAATTTTCACTATTTAAATAACTAATTTTGCAAAACTTTTGATAGAAACTTGCTTGCTCACTTCTCATTGAGCTATTTATCACTCGATTTCAGTTGAAAACGCTTTTAATTAGCTTCAATTGAATGTCAAAGTTCTGACCTGCCAACATTAGAGGCACGCTGGAATTAGATGCTGTTCCCCTAACTATTTTTAGTTCGGGTAGTTTTGAAGGCAGCGTTTGGCAGAAATACATTGGATATATGATTTACATTAAATAGGAATTTACAGAAAGCCGAACACGGGTAGAAATTCATCAGATTTGAGTTTCCATGCTCAACGTTTCCATTAGATTCATGATTTACATTAGATTTAGATTTACATTGGAGTAATTTCCATGACTTTTTACTCTTTACATCATATTTCAACATTACATTGAGTGAGTTTACATAAGAAACAGTAATTACGTGCTGTGTATATTTACATATTTTTTTCTGTGTACCAGAGGTTTGTCGATGATGGACGAGGCCATTGCTGAGTCGGCGAACTGCAACACGGCTATTTTTCTTCTATTTCATAATTGCAATGCTCGCAAGTTTTCTTGGTTTACTTGAAGGTCTGCGAGAATTTTTTTTACAAGCTTTGGGCTTGGTTGGTTTTGGAGTTGACAAAAATCCAGAACCACACTGTTTTTGTCTACGGTGCACATTTTAAAAAAAGCGGCGACGCGCACACAAACTGCGGACTGGCGTTGAGAATGCGACTTGTAAGGTCGGCGGTTACTTTGCAACTGACTGAAGGCTGTTTATTAAGGTGGGTACGGATTTTGAAAAGTTCTCAGATCAAGTTCTGGTGTGGTTCCCCTTGTAGGGCATACCCATGGGGACTCTCACGCCAAATTTCAGCTCATTTGGTTGAAAACTGGCTTGTCTCAAGCGGGTTCAAGTTTACATGGAAATTACTATGGGAAATTTGGAATTTTCGTTCATTCGCTCCTGCAGGCCTGGGGAAAACATGTAGAAACTTCTAGGATGGCCAGAAATGAGCGGAATCGTGTGGAGAACAACTTTTCCTAAGGAACCAGGTCGATTCGTTCAACCCCCATCGAGCTCAACGGCAATACATCCGGGGTTTTCGGAATCACCCGTTTTTCCCAGCAGAGCATCAAATTTTCCTTAGCATGCTATGAATGCTTGATGAACACCGCGACGCCACATGTCAAACAGGCTACCACGTGGACTAGCAACGAAACGAAACTATTGGCACTACGCCCCCCGGGGCATGGCCTTCCTCTAACGTGGGATTTCTGCTCCAGCGCCTCTGACGAGACAGGAGAAACCGGGACCGACGTTTTACTTCACCATCCGATAGAAGCTCAGTGGATAAGGCGGGAATCGAACCCGCGTCTCATAGCATCATCGGGATCGGCAGCCGAAGCCGCTACCCCTGCGCCACGAGACCCACGTGGACTAGCATCGCCTACAAAAATAAATTTCATTTCGTTTTGAACTATAGAATTATCATTTATGGTGATCCTGATACTATTTAGCTGTAGTCTTTACCTCCAAATAAGAAAAAAAATTGTTATGGTGAAAATTTTACAATCACGTGGTAGCTGTTTGACATGTGGCGTCGCGGTTTTCATCAAGCATTCATAGCATGCTAAGGAAAATTTGATGCTTTTCTGGGGAAAACCGTTGGTTCCGAAAACCCCGGATGTATTGCCGTTGAGCTCGATGGGGGTTGAACGAATCGACCTGGTCACTTAGGGAAAGTTGTTCTCCAGACGATTCCGCTCATTTCTGGTAATCCTAGAAGTTTCTACATGTTTTCTCCAGGCCTGTAGGATCGAATGAACGAAAATTCAAAATTTCCCATAGTAATTTCCATGTAAACTTGAACCAGCTTGAGACAAGCCAGTTTTCAGCCAAATGAGCTGAAATTTAGCGTGAGAGTCCCAATGGGTATGCCCTACAAGGGGAACCACACCAGAACACCAGAACTTGATCTGAGAACTTTTCAAAATCCGTACCCACCCTACTGTTTATAAAATATTAAATAAATAAAATGACTGTCTGAATAAAAACAAAATATTTTTTTTATAATATTATAGCAACATTCTTAATTGTAATTTCTACATACATATTTCCAAACTGAAAAATTTTGCAAGAAAACAAAATGATCCATTTCGTAAAATTGTGAAATTTATGAAAAAACTTGGATTGTTGTCCAAAAATGTACAAAAAGACACTAAATTTGAATTTCTTTCGGTTTTTACTGTGTTTACTTCAAATCGATTTTTTTCTATTTTTTATATTTTTAAATAAATAAGTAAGCAAAAGCTAATGAATTTTTTCAGAACAACTTTTCAGTGATAAAGTTTTTTTTTAATGAAGTTAAAAAAGGCAAATTATTCATACTGAGAATAAATCGCGGCCAATATTTTAAAAATATAAAAATAATGTCTCAATGGGGAATGAAAAAGAGAGAGCAAAAATATATTTTTTCATAAACCTTGAATTTGGAAAATAACGAAATAAAAATGATTTAATACATATTTTTTACACTTTTATAGTTTAGATTGTGTTTAAAATCATTTTAACATATTTTTTAAAATATTTGAATAAAGGTGCACAAAAACGCAAAAAAAAAAAACGTTTTTTAAAAGGGATATTCGAATCCAAATTTCGTTTGAATAAATTTTATCATGTCTCATTGATTTTTTATATCGTAGTGTTGAGGAAATTAAACTTAAAAAATTGCAACGACCATTGAATTGAAATGTTTTTTTTTAAATGAAAATTGCAATCGTTAAAAACAATAACTCTACAATTTTAAACAAACAAAAAATAAAATAACTCAAATAAACTCATTTTTGAATGTTATCCATGTTTTTCATTCTTTAAATCAAGATTTAGGAATGTTATTTGCAACACTAGTACTTTTATTTATTTTCTTTAAAAGAACCCAATAATAAGAATGAACAAAAATGTGTTAACTTCTTCAACTTTTATCAAATATTAGTTCCGGCCCGCCACTGCTTCAGAAACATCAAATCTGGCCCGCAGGGCCAAAAGGTTGGACACCCCTGGCCTAATTTCTACAATCTCCAATCGACATCTTTGATCTCCATAATATTTTTTCGTAAATTTTTGTCAAATTTTAAAATGTTGCCATTTTTTTTAGTTTTGTTGTCAACAATTATTATAACAAATGCAAAATATGCGTAGTCTGGAATAAAACAACAAAAATATTTTTTTCAACTCTCATTGTATTTATCCAACTCGCAACGCAAATTCAACATTTCACAAAAAAAATAAAAATTCTTCTTTTCAATGCTTTTTGAAGACTGAAGTCCATATAGTTGTCTAGATGTTGTGTTTCAGATATTAAAAAAAAATGGTTATAAGACCGTATGTCCTTCGCTCTTAGGTTCTTGGATCATTATTTCATTTATGAAACTTGAGTAAACGATAGAAAAATGATTTTAACTTATTTTGCAATGCTTATTTGACAGTTTTGTCTTACTGAAAAAAAAAATATAATTTTGATTGCAGATCGGAAAAATTGAGAATAATATTTCCATGAATTTTTAGATACCTAATTTACATATGGTTAGCATAAATGTCATGATGTTTCAAGCATCAAAACTTGTTTTTTGCGCCTTTAAAATATAAGCGTTTATGTTTCAATTATTAAATGAATATCAATTAGAAAATGTAAAAAATTATAAATGTACTGTAAACCGGATCGAACATTGAGAACTTTTGAAAGCGATTTAAAGTTTCTCACAAAGTTAAAAATACGAAAAAAAGAGTACGAACAGATTGGGTTACAGTTGTTATAAACATGTGAAAATGGTAGAATTCGGTAAATTTTACCGATTTTTCAACTGTTTAATAGTTCGGTAAACTGAAAACTTCTGAATTTCGATAATTTTTTGTTCATCTTGCAAACGATTTACCGATCTAAATTTGAATGATTTTTTAACTACCTAATTTGGTAAAGAAATCTAAGTGTGTAAAGAACTGTTATTTTAAATAAAATTCAACATTTTCAGTTTTATTAAAGCATATTTTTTCAAATTTTTCATATGTTCAGTAGTATAAATTAAAATTTCTTCAAAAGCATTTTTAGAAGATTTTTTTTTATTTAATACACCAAGCGCCTCCAGTCAAACTCAACGCCAACTTTGATGCCTTTTCCCCCTCTCCTCCAGCAACAACTGGCGCCGTCCCAACGAGACCAACTTCCCGACGGAAGCGGCCAGCGACCGGACGCAGCGTCTTGGTCTGACCACCGGCTACGGAGCCGGCGGCGGCCTCAACGGGTACGGTTACTCCAGCTCGGGCCTCGGTGGCTACGCTCCGCTCAAGATCGACCTCGGAGGAGTCGTGCTGGGAACGCTGGTCGGAATCGGTGCCCTGCTCATTCTGCCTAAGCTTGTTGGCGCCTTTGGCGGCGGTTACGGTGGCCACTACCGTAGCGCCGACGGCGGAAGTGACCTCACCGGAGTTACGGAAATGCTGAACAAGGTGGACGACCTGCTGGCCCAGAACAACATCGATTCCGGATCGTGCATGCAGAAGGCCATTTGCAGCTACATCCGCTCGTCGGATTACCACATGCAGGTTGGAACCGCCGACCAGATCGAGCACATGATCCTTGCGCTATCGGAGTGAGTTCCATTAGTTGATAATTCCTGTTGTCAAATTTTAATGTAAACTTCTTTATTTGTCTAGAAATTCCCTGGTCGACTACATGCTCGACGGAACGGCCATCAAGGAGGCGATCAAGCACGGAAAATCGCAAACGACACGATCGTGCGATGACATGTACAAGACGTGCCCGCTGGACCGGCAATCGGCCCTGCAGGTGTTCAAGAAGATGTTCCCGATCGGTGGAAACTAAGCGCAAAGAACCTACTCACCAAATTTAGCACACCTCTGCTCTGGACGCATTCATCGCAGCAAGTTAAGTGGCCTCCACTCAGCGTGTAACGATGTGTCAAAAATTTATAGCACTCGCCATAATGGCGACCGACGCGCACCGATGGCCTACTGCACCAACTCGTTAAAGTTTAGCTCGGTCAAACTAACGTAAATCTTCCTCTGAAGAATGCGCCCAGAGCAGCCGGCGTCGTCAATCCACACCCACTCTCACGTGTTGCTCGCATTTTCACGCTGCCCTAATACTATCGTGTTTACCTTCGGCATAAACAACAACAACCGAAAAACAAGGTTATGTGCGCGAATGACTCACCTGATTTTTCCTCCTCTGGAAGAAAAGACCAGGCCACCTTGGATAAGCCACTCTATTTTTGTTTTTTTTTTCGAGCCAAACAACAAAAACAAAGTAGTCGCTGACATGAGTCAGAGATTTGCTCACCGAAAGTGATAATCGGCACTTAAAAATAAATTTTGATCCATGTCAGCGACCCTATTGAAGCCGCTCTGGCGTATGAATTTTCCAAAAAGCAGAAAAGGGTCTATTTTTAGCCAGAACATTCCACCGAGAGCGCGCGCGCGCTTGCGGCCTAGAAAGCGAAAACGACCTAGCCTACTGCGATCTTTTTTTCCAAAAAGATTTGGTTTCGCCGATGCGAAAAGAAGAAAAAAGAGTGTTTCGAAGGAATTTGAGGTCGTTCAAATAATTATCTACTGCTTGTTTTACTTTATTACTGCTTGAAAAATCATAAATTACATAAAAAATACAAAAAAAAAGATAGTGAAGGGGACTTTTATGGCTACTTGGATAAGGGATGAATACTATTAGGTGAATGTACGGAAGCTTGTTTATGCAAGTCGGGGATGTAAATATTTTATACATAACAAGAACCAGCAAATAAACGATGAATGATGGAGAAAAACTAAACAGACATGTTTTCTTTGTTTTGGACGCTATAAAACAAGCATTAACGTCAAACGACGCAGCCGCCATTATGGCAACCACATCAAAGCTGTCGAATGAATGACCTTTGCTCGAGAAAAAAAATCGGAAACAATCCAAATTTAAACGCGACTCATTGACTCGCACCTTTTTCAAACTAGGGGAAATTCTCGTATCTTTGGCAGGTTAATCACTCGCACCTAATTCCATCCAAATTGCTGATTTTCACTATTTAAACAACTAAATTTGCAAAACTTTTGATATAAACTTGCTTGCTCACTTCTTATTGAGCTATTTATCACTCGATTTCAGTTGAAAACGCTTTTAATTAGCTTTAATTGAATGTCAAAGTTCTTAACTGCCAACATTAGAGGCACGCTGGAATTAGATGCTGTTCCCCTACTTCAGGAAAAAGTATAAACAACTGAACGAAAAATTCTCGCGCCCACTCACGAGTCAACGCTCCGAATACGGACGAATGATTAATCGCTCTGCAATGAGACAGCGGAAGGACAAAAACGGAGGTCCGCTCTCTCGCGAGAGAGAGAGAGAGAGAAAAAAAATCGAGAGTGATGGGGACGCTTGGTGTAGAAAAATCTCAAAATCAAGGTACGCGAAGGTTAAGCGACGCGACGCGCGTCCAAGCGATGAAACGTGTGCATTTTTCACAAGCCTCACTCTGCTCTCTGCCTACTAGGATTAATCACGTTCTGGTCATGGGTGATGGTCTGAGAGAGTGGGGTGGGATTATAATTAGAAAGGTGATTTTCACGAGATTTTAAATTGTTGCGTTTTTTGTTTTGGGCACGCGCTACACCTGTGTGTGTTTGTAGCGTCACACGGCGGCCATCTTTGTTGTTGATTTTCGTGTAAATTTGGCATCCGAGTGGTAGACAAAGAATTTCCTCATCATTCATCGGATTGTACCGTGAGTGTGGTGGTTTAATTTTAGCTCGCCATCATTGCAAGGGCGATAAACAAACGATGACATAATGGCGTATTTGGTCAAGTTTTCCCGACTGTTTGTTGATGTTATGGCGACTGTTGAAGCAAACATTGACCGCCATAAAAATGGCAGCCAAAGTTTATTGTTCCGGATTTCCAGTACGCAGCCTACGCAGCATTGAAACTGATATAAACAGTGCGTTGACGTTTTATTCTTCCCCTTTAAATATCGCACCTAGTAGGTCACCCCAAGCTACGTCAGTAAAATGCTAAATTCATTCACTTCTCTCGTGGTCGTGTGCAAATATTAAAAATACCAGTGCAAAAACACCGCAAATCGCACCGAAAAATAAAGTAAACAGACTTGCATCGAATCCACCGTCAAAATAAACACAACAAAGTAGGCAGTGCGATGCATCGATTCAGTAGAAAATCGCGCGATTAATCGCAACCCAAGTTTGGAGGCTGGAAAATTACCATCTAAGATGGCGTGGACGTCACGAGCCACCTGCTGTCAAACGGGTGGGCGTCACGTTTTTCGTGGATTTGCGCCGACGCTCGTGAATAAAACAAAGATCATTTCGCGCGCGCCGATTCCGTCCTCAAGGTCGACCAAGGGACCCCGCCGACAAGTGTGCCAAGGTGGCTGCCATAATGGCGGCTCGCTCGCTAGCTGTCAAACGGAGCCTGATTTATGGCGGTTCGTTTGGAGCGACTACTGCGATTGGCTGCGTGCTTTGGGGATCGATTTTCTCCAACGGCAGAGAACGCGCTCTCGGGTGACGGCGTATTTTTAGAAATTGGCTGAGGATCGGCCACTTTGCGCGATGCGGTGGTTTGACGGGGGACGGGAACAGTTCATTTTGCTCCTGGTGCGCGCATTGGCCAGCATCCAAGCCGAGCACGAGCCGAACCGGGTCCGTTCGGGTGTCCCGTTCATTCTCGAGCCGAGAAGGGTATATCGTTGACCGCGCGGTGGCCACCAGCTCAGAACAACTTCGAACGGCGTCCGAACCAGACCAGGACCGTAATCTCTCCTCCGGAATTCGTCTACTCAGTCTGTGTGAAACCGTGCGTGCGTGTGTGTGAGTGAAACCGACCTTAAAACCGCGACCAACCTCGAGCTCCCAGTGGCAGTTTGCGATCAACCGTCGACGAGTCCACATCTCCCTCGAGAACATCTCCAAGCCAAAATGGTCTACGAAAGCGACTTCTACACCACCCGCCGGACCGGGTCCCACTACACCCGCCCAACGATTTCGTCCTACACCGTGACGGTGAGCATCATCCAGACTTCCCACTATCTTTCTGATATGACCTGATTGGCCCTATTCAGATTCCCCTTTCCTAACGCCAAACTTGTTGGCCCTCTGGTGGTAGTGTCTACAAATAAGAAGATAAGTTGTTGAAAGAGTTTTCTGAAAAAAAAAGTTTCCAATCAAAGTGTGCGCCGAACTCCATCCTTGACTTTTCCGGGTCAAAAAAAAAAAAAAAAAAGATTAATGCCACGCCAAGTGGACGGGAAAATTAAGCGCCGTTACCGCCTGTTTCGATCCAAAAATAACCCATTTTCCTCTGTGCGAGATGGTGGTGAAAAGTTCGAGAAGAGTTTGAAAAAAGCGAAGAAAAAAAAATCTCACAATGTGGGAACGCACGAAAAAAGTGAAGTGATTATGTATGACCCACGCAGCGTGAATGACACTAATGATTTTGGTGAGTGGCGGAATTTAGAGAGAAAAAAAAGGAAAAGGCGCCACCCTTTCGTAAAAACTTTTGTGTATGCAAAGTACAATCACGTACAATGATCATGAACGGGATTTTTTTGGCGAGTGTTAACAGCTGTGAAATTACGACAGTTTTTACGCCAAATTGAAAATGTGAGATTTATTTTTTTGGGAACAAGGACGAAGACTATTTGGCGAAAATTAGAACACGTTTTTTAGAAAGAAAAAAAAGTGCAACTTGATCAAATTTCTATGTATGAGCTCAAATTTGAACGTTGGATTTTTAATTTGATGACATTTGCTCAAAAATCGTGTGCCACGTTATCTAATCAGTTTTTCTAATTACTTTTGAGAATAGTTAACAAAATCTACCTGAAAACATCATAAGAACTAAAGTAAAAAGTGGGATTCTAGAAAGTGTTCTTTAGAAAATATCTGATAAGAAGAATTATTAGTATAGACAATTATTAGTATAACTTGTGAATAAATAGGAAACAAAAACACTCGGAAAACCTTTCAACAACTTCTCTATGACCGTAGACCATGGTGCAATGATAGCAAGAGACAAAAAAGTTCAAAAACTTCACTCAGCTGTCATACTTTCCTACCACTTGTTACGCTGTTCCGTTTCAAAATGTTACCCTCTTCTCCATCTGCCAATATTGCTAATAAGAAACTCTAATGAGATAAAAAACCACATCCAAAAATGTGAAACAATATTATTTCAGTGTCACTGTAAACTCTAAAATGATTCAAAAGTGCAATAAGTTGCATCTGATGAACAAAAATGTTGCATGCAAACATCATTACTACAGAATCAATAACATTGGATACAGTCAAAGCGCACACTTACACACTTGTATAAAATTGTTTCACATAAAAAGCAGCCTACTATTCAGCGCCCCCTTTTCACTCATTCGCGTAACTGTTTAACCAACAAACCTTCAAAGTTTTTGTTTTCAGCTGCCAAATCGACATTAAACTTTATTTTTGAGTCGAAACAACGGAAATTGAGACACGTTTGAAACTTAAACGATATTTAGTAGAGCAAAAAAAAAAGCTTGCACGAGAACATCACACAAACATACATGATCAAAGTAGTCGCATCACATTACACTCAAGTAGAGCGAAAAAGAAAAGCCGAAAGGATCGGCCATAAAACGAGCAACGAACCTCATTTTTTTAGGAAACAAAAATGTTTCACGCGATCGTAAAATGAAACCTACAATTCTGCTGTTGTCATCCTTTTTTTTTTTGTAGAATGCAAATTACATTTTTCAAGACATATTTTGTTGCCGCCTGATGCCGGAAATCGAAGATGGCTGTCGGTCGGTGCCAAGCGCCTCACGACAAAACACCAACTGTCAGTCGATGTTTAGCGGCTAAAATTAACACACAAAAACAAAGACGATCAATCAGAAGCTTGACGAGATTGAGAGAGAGAGTTGGGGTTGGAAAGAATTTCCCACTTGGCACGATTTTTTGCTCGTTGGTCACGAAACAAAGTTGGCCATGAGATTCACTCACGTGCGCCGCCATTTTGGGTTCTGAGATAATCAAGGTTTCAAGGTGACGGATCCTATCACCTTTGACAGTTTATGGAGTTTTCTTATGTTGTTTTGGAGTGATTTAGTCAAAAAAAATTATTCAAATTTTTCCTCCCACGTTTTCTTTCTAACAGTGTGAAAATGTCCAACATTTTGTGCAATTTTCCTCTCGCCGGAATGGCCATTAAATAATTACCAGTCAACTTTGGGTTTCGAGCGTGGGTGCGCGCATTGCAAACCAACTACCGAAGAAGAAAACGCAACCCAAAAGACGTCGTTTGCCGGTGTGGGATGGTGCGCCATAAAATTTGACATCCCACGGGGTGGGGAAAGATGGAAAATGAGTGCGCGCGCGAGACCACGTTCTTCGTCTTGGGAAATGTTTAAATTTAGCGAAAACTTTCAGTTTTTTCGAACGCAAAAATTGCGGTTCATTCATCACCGCGCCATTAGGGGGCGGCATATTTGTTGTGTAAATTTGTTCCAGAAGAGCTTGTTTATAGAAAATTCTTCTTTTGGGTTTAAGTGTAAAATTTTGTTCTATTTCGGTCTTCTTCGTTAATCCGTTTGCTAAAAAGCAGCCATTTTGATTTTTGGAAGGCCGCGTCACACAGTAGGCTAACATTGCTTGTGTAGAAAAGCCTCAGTACGCAGCCCTTTCTAACAGCTTCCCGCGCCACAGTGACTTAAACGCACACCCTGTAGAATAGAGAGCCGCGACCACGCTTCTTTGACGTTTTTCGCCAGTAAGGTACGCAGCCACTTTTGCAGAATCACCACCACAACAACACCACAAACAACTCTGCCTCCTCCTCCTATCTCTTCCAGAGACGGGGCGTCGACTGGGAGAAGGTTCCATTCGTGCCGCGACCCAGCCTCGTTCCGGATCCGGTGACGGCATGGGGCAAGAGCCAACCGCGCAAGCAAGCTCACGTCTCCATTCTGGAGGCCATCAACCGCGAGGGCATCGAACCGGATCCGCGAATCCTGGCCCGGCCCATCGACGACTATCTTTCGCCGCGGGACCGCAACCGGTGCCGGATCCTGAACGAATCGATCCGTCAGGAGCATGCCCGGGCTACTGGCCATACCTCCGACCTGGACAACATGGACACGGTGCTGCGCCGACTGCATCGTGAGGCTCCGGTCAAACCGGAACGTCGTCACGTAATCTTTTTCGAGCCTGGCTACGCCAGAAGCTACTACAGGCCCTAGGAAACCTTGTGAACTCACTTCCAACCCTTGCGAACCAACGAACCTCCGACCCCCTCCTGCGATGTTTCGAAAACACAAACACACTAATCCCGAAAGACAGCTACTAACCGATGGCGCGTGTAGAGTTGACTAACCCAGATAGAACAGCCATCTGTGCATTCTATTGTGATCCTTTGAAGAGAGCTGGGTGTGTGCGTTGCTGCACGCAGCCAGCCGTTTGACAGTTCGAAAGCAGTATTATTTTTGTGTAAATTTCGTCCCAGTACAAACCTGTTTCAATTTCTTGTTTGTTGGCAAGCAATAGTTACGCGAAATACCTCACCCCGAAGTCTGCTCATTACGCCCACCTTCCCCCTCTCTGTATGTTGTTGTTGTTGTTCCGACACTGTTCCCATTCACAGACCCCTCGCTATTCCACACTGTCCACCACCACAACGCCCCGTCGTGACGATTCGTCCTACTCGTACTCGAAGACGGTTCGCTCGGAGACCAGCAGCTCGTCCGCCGATCCGTACTCTTACCGGCCGACGACCTCTACGTCGAGCTACTCGTCGACTTCGGAGCGCGACAGCCGCGGCGGACCTGGTGGATACTCGTACAATACCGAGCGCACCACCACGACCGGTTCCGGCCCGGGTGGCTACAGCTACAGCTCCACCACTTCCGGCAGGCTGCCGCACGGAACCTCCTACAGACACTACTCGTACCGTGTCTAAGCGCAACACAGCAACAACTGTCAACTAATGCAACCCAATAGCACGCACGCAGCCACCATGGCTGACAAGTCCTAACACTACTCTATTTATTGAAACCACGTGCACGGCACGCATATTCAAACAACTATTTATACCTTGTTTTGTTACTAACAACTATTGTTAGAGGAAATTATCAACACACGTACACACATTTACTTTAAAAAAAAAATCCCAATGAGAAATTGGAACGACGCAGCCGCTTGCGCGGCGAAGCGAAACAAATTTACATAAAAATAACAACAAACAAACAAGAAAGCTTTTTGTGTAATCAAAAACAAACATGTTGAAGAGATATTATGAAACCAAATAAATGCTTCCAGTTGGGCAGAAAACCGACTTGTTTTTAAGTGTCGTTTGAAGAACGCAGCCAGAAACCAGGTGCATCACCAGTGCAGTGGAATGCAATGTCGTTTGAAGTTTCGAACGTGTCAAATTTCGGTAGCTGTGTCAAAAATTCTCATGCTTTCACAACTAGCGAGCGCTAACACCTTTCTCTCACTCTCCTCTGTGTCTATTGTTCTCACACGCACATCAACAGTTGACATTCTGACATTCCACTGTACTAATGATCATCCACCAACACAACCACACTGTCTGTTTTGATTCTCTGTCCGTGTTCATTTCCGTTTTGTGTGCGCCATGTTGCTCGTTTCGTCCACGTGGATTCTTAATTGGACCGTTTCTTCGATTACTTTCTTCCACACAGACGCCGCTGCGATATTCCGGAGTCCCACGTGTAAGTATGCGTCCGGCGTCCGGGATCCCTTCCAGGAAGTTGTCCAAACCCCTTACTCCACCACTCTGAAATGTCTCTCCGTACTTGTGCCGTGTAGCTAACCGTTCTTTGTTTCTAAACTTTCTGTTGCGTCGTTTTGTCCGGAACACTGTCGACACGTTCAAACACTCTCTCCACCATCATCACCAACAACAATAGCTCGACACCTTCACCACCACCACCACCACCTATCGCACCCCAATGCCATACGTTGCCCATAAGCGGATCGTTCCGGTGACACGATTCGCCAGTTCACCGGCTCGAGTGCTCTACTCGCCGGTTCGTGTCCTGGGTTCGTCCTCGGTACGCATCCTGGGCTCGCCGGTGCGCGTCTACGGTTCGCCCGTGCGGGTCATCAGCTCGCCGGTCCGAACCGTGGTCCGCGCCGTCCGGTCACCAGTGCGCGTCATTACCTCGCCGGCCCGGATCGTCACCGTGCGGTCCTCCTACCTGCGCCCCTCGATCGTCAACAAAGAGTTCGACCGTATCGAGCGCAAATACCGCGCCAGTCCCGTAAGTAGTGCCCTCGAGCAGTATTACAACTCGCCCTCCTACCTGGTAAGAATCGATGTCCAAAGATGGTGTAGAACTTAAGAGAGAGCCGCGCCTATAATCCGGATGACCCCAGGAACCCTCTGCTGTCGAAGCCTACTGCCTCTCTTTCTTTTTTATCTTTTCATCCCAACCGCAACCACATCTCCATCGAGTACGCAACCAAAATCACAAAAACCAAAATCCAGACGTCAAAACGCAACGCGCGTCCTGTGGGAGCAAACGAATCAAGCACGCAGCCATACTAACACCTAACAGGTAGCACACATTGCCGTGGAATGACCTTGACCCACTTTCGCCATGGCCACTCACGCTCATTAGCCATATCGCCCGTCACGTTTGCCCCACAGACACGCGCCCCGACACCCGGACCACACAAAATTTTCTGTTTTGATCTCTGTTGATTGAAAAGGTCACTCAGCGAAAAACATCACACCTTTCTGTTTATGTCATTGTGCCGTGCCGGCAGCGTGCCCGACGTCTATCCAAATCGCGGAATTGTTCTAAATTTAGTAGTATTGGCACGCTGCCAGCACGCACTGCCCGCACCTAATATGTACAAATAGCCGCAGCACTGACCAAGCTCAAAATTACGAACACATGTTTACGTTTACTGTAAATAACACCGTCAGTAACTGTCAACGATTGACAGTTGGTGACTTCAATCAGCGCGCAGCCACCTTCCAGAACTAATCCCCGCTCGATTATCTAGGAATTTGAAGACGAGAAGCGTGAGATCCGCAACTCGAGCGCCATGCTGCTGCGTCAGCTCAACGACCCCGTGCCACGTGTGATGGCCCCGCAGGTGCCGGCATCTGTGCCACTCGCCGAACCCAAGTACGCAGCCTCAATCCTCACTCGCCTTAAAGTGGCTCTAACCTAACTTTTCTTCTCCACACCCCCCCCCCCCCTGAAAACCAAGCCCCAAGAAGTGGGTGTACGATCCGTTCAGCTCGCACAACAAGTACAACAGCGACACCTACGTGAAGAGCACCATCACCGACCCGCTGCGCAGCGTCGCCCGTGACATCGAAGCCATGGCCCGTTACCACTCGCCGGCCTCGCGTTACGTCGGTAAGTGTCCAACCGAACGCAGCCATTACGCGCGCCCACTACACCCACCAAATAGATATACCTGCACCACCCTACCCACTATCTCGCTATTGTTTCGCTGTTAAGATTTTAAAGTTTTTTTTGATTATTTTTCCAGTAGTCTATAGAAAAGTTGCTTCGAAAAGCACGCAACCACGCCATAAAAAAATGTCATCGCCTACTGCGCCATCTCTAATGTACAAACTAGAACTTTCGTTTGACAGTTTTGTCTTTATCTTCTCTCTCATTTATGCACAACCGCGCGCTACGTAATGATGCTACCCATCAATATAACCTCAATTTCTTCTTCATCGGCTTTGGCTTTCCCCCTTACTTCACTGCAATTTTAAAACCAACAAAAAACAGAATACGTTCTGCTAGACGACATTCTCTGGCGCTACACGTACTACGTCGATGACAAGGGTTAGTATTGACATTTTGTCTAAGTTGTTCCGCCATTTTGTCTCCATCTTTGTGTTCCCGGCTGATGGTGGATCGCAGATCGTACTTTGGATGCGTGCGTGTGTGTTTGTTTACGTTTGTTTCCTCCACCCTGAAGGAGTTCCCTGGTTGCGTCAGGGTACGCAACCAAACTGTCAAGTTTTGTCCGATTGTTGGAAGCATTTCCGTGTTCGAAAGGTATTTCTCACCGATTGGTGTACTCAGTTGTGGTTAATCTCGAACCGCTAGGCGAAAAAATGTGAGCTAAATCGTATGTAGGCTAATGCAGTTGCAGTTTCTTGCTGCGTTCTATCCAAGCAAATGTATTTTCACCCTTTTTCAACTGTGATTAACACGAACAACGTAAACCGATTCAAACAAAAACAACAAAATTGTAAATGTGAAATGTGCACAATTTTTTCTAAAACCCAAATTGTCTCCGGATCTCTTTTCGCTTTGACAACCTAAAGGCAAAAATCACTTGGCCAGTACGCGCATTATTGGATCGAAGGCGTACCCGAAGACCAAGCCCCGAATCTATAACTATGATACGGCCCGGGTGGGTCGCGAGGTCAATGTCATGTCGCACTATAGCGCGAACCGCAGCCAGGCCAAGTCTGACGTCGACGAAGGTAAGCAAAAACGGTTGCAGCGAAAACGCGAAAAACTGCTGGAAAAACAGAAAGTCAACAATGAAATCCAACAACAACAACAACCAGAACAACATCAACAGACAGAACCAAAACAAACGCCAGAACAGCCACCGTCAGAGGAGTGAAGGGCGTGTTCTCTGGATGCGCGTAAAACAATAGTCCAAAATGTCAACTACAACCATTTGCAAACATACTCACACACCACATACACAAACATACATCGCGCATACCTCTCACATCCAAGCCTCCTTTGATTGGCCACATAACCGCACCAGCACACTACCATTGAACGCAAAACAAAACAAACAAAACGGATGATTTTCAACTGACTTCTAGTGGTATCGCACCCGATGTAAACATAAGCACGCAGCCGCTTCGCGCTGCCCGCTGTCAGATTTGACGCGCTCGCGCAGCTATAACCGCATCATTCCGCTCCCGAGTGTTAAATGCATCCGCCGCCCCTTGTTCAACAGCACCGCCATCTGTGATTTACCCCCCTTTTTAGTACGCTAGAAGCTTGACAACCTTTCTCCCCTTGTGGCCTCCTTAGATTTGTTTGGTAGGCAACCTGGCGCTGCGTTGGGTTTTGCTTGACGACCTTTCGAATCTTAATCGACCGGACGCAGCCGAAAATATTTCTTATCAAGAGCAAAACCGAACGGCTTAGGTTCACATGTACAAATGTCAGATTGTGTTTCTCACCCCTTGATTTTGTTCTCTATTTTCTCCACCTTCATCCAGATCGCTATTACTATTATAGACCACAATCAACAGTCCTAGTAAAATTCTTCGCCTATCCCGTTTCATCGTTTTTCACTTACCGCGTGTAGACCAAAAATAAACAATACAAACATTACGCAGCCACAAATCGAACGTCACCACACAGAAACACTTTTGTAAAAAAAACCAACAGTTGTGAGTGTGTCTGACCCCTCTTCGTTTAGATGTAGACCATCCTGTCAAAGCGTTGTGTAGAGCATTGATCATTTTCTGACCACTCAACGCAAAACGGAAGAAACCAACAAAAAACGCGAAATTAACGAAACGAAACCAAATTCGACCACTGTGTAACGATATATTTATCTCACGATCTTTTTCTCTCTCCATCTCACTCTTTCCGGACCGGCTCATAGTCGAAACAAAAATCAAGAAATATCTTGAAAAGTACTACCTTAAGCACTCGTACAAGGTGCCGGACGAATTTAGGGAATTCGCGCACGGTGTTTAATAGGGAGCCCTGGCAAACCCATCCGCCCAACCCAGACCATAAACAATAGCTCGTAGCGCTTAGGAAAGAGAGAAAAGTGTCAGTAAACACAGAAAACACTAAACGGTAAACGTCACGCCAGAAGGTGCAATGTGTGTAACTAACACCGCGCCGCCATCTTGCCCCTTACCCTCTGTGTTTTTGTCCCCCCATCTTTTCGCCTGACAACTGTCAAAACAAAAAGTGACCACTGCTAGAAGTGCCCAATTGAAAATCGTTCCCCTTCAAAAGCACACGCAACAAACAAATTCGAACATTCGACCACTTTCGCTAAAACCCCGTCTTTTCGACCACCGTTCCGTATGCCCCCTCTTCAGTGTACGCAGCCATTGAGCGGAAACGACAAAGGAGAAGACAGCGAGCCATGATCAGGGATGCTAAAGAAGCGTTAGAAGACTACAAGTAATAATAACACGTTGGCAGCCACTGTTGACACGCGCCTACACCTACACCACCAAAACCCAACAACATTTGACTGCGTACTTTTGTTTACAGTTTTAGCAAGCTACCGAAGAAAACTACTCCTCTCTACACTTATAAGAAACGCAAAGCGCTCGCTGATGCTGTACGAGAGCTGGAACAAGAGCAAGCTCAAGTAAATACACGACACCTCAAACACACAACTCGCACAAACCGACCGAAATCAGGGAAAAGATCGTACCGTACCCCTTTGTGATTGGTTCCGCAGCCAAGCTGTCACTGTTGGCTGCGTTCAAAAAAACAATTCCTCCTTCATACTTCCATTAAAATCAACACTCTCAAAACTGCAAGAATCCTAATCGAACTTATCTTCTTCTTCAAAACTCGGCAGTAAAAATAAAAAATAACCTGTTCCGGCAGCAGCTATACCTCCCACACACCCGAACCTACCACAACATGTGCAATCCCAACCAGCGAACAATGTTTGGCGGAAAATTTGTCTGGATGAACTACAAGAGCTACAAACCCTAAGCTGGCAAGCTACCCATCTTCTACTTCCACTTCCAAAGTAAGGATTCTCGTCAATTTGTGTCCGTGTCCTCATTCAGTACGCAGCCCAAATGTGACAGTTGGACTCCTCCATGGAATCGCTTCATTCATCGAGAGCTCAAAATTGTTCTGCCTCTTTGTCTTCGTAACTGTCTATTCGTGTCGATGACGTGTCTAACCTCGAAAAGTCTCTCTGCGTAGGTGGAAGCACCTGTTCGCCTCGTTTCGTCTCCCGATTTGCGTCTCAAACTCTGGTCGAAAATAGAATTTTCACTGCATTACACACTCACTCTCTCACCAGCGATATTTCACACCACAAAACCAGACACTTTTGGAAGCAACTCTAAACAATTTAGAGATGTCCGTAGATGTATTTTTCTGTTTTTCTTACATTTTCTGTTTGTCCTCTCTCTCCAACAAAACTCTATCTTTCTCTCTCTCTCTCTCTTTCCCGCTAATATCTTTCTCGTGTTGTTCTAATTCCAGTCAAAACTGAAACTAACGTTCGCAAAGCGAACCTCGGGGACAAAAAGGGCATCTATAGCAGCGACATTAACTTGGACGCTTAAACAAAACGAAGTGAAAGCTCCCTCTTTTCCTTACAAAAACCAACTGCAAGCCTCGTTCTTTACAATATTTTTTTCATCAGTTTTTTTTAAACAATTGGAATATAAGTTTTCGATTCAAAACAATTTTTTTTATTTTGCAACCACGCACACGCTCTAATCCTTCAAAAAACACTTTTTGGTTATGTTTTCCTTAGCGTAGCTGTCAAAAATTGGCTGCGTGCCGCGCTCACTTTACAAACGCAGCAACCCTTTTTGATTTCTAATTAAAGCTCAGCTTGCTCTTTTTACAATATTCTAATCCAAAAGTGCATTTTCTACAAAACAGTAAAAAAAACATATCAAAGCAGCAACAAATGTCGCCGGTACTCTAGAAAACTTGTTTTGTTGATTCTGTTGGTTTGACACACACACACATGTGCAGGAGCGATTTTAGTTGTTTTAAGTTAAGTTTATGTTTAGATACACAACTGAGAAGCGGTTCGGCATTAAAATTTGAAGCTCGAAGCGCTTCTAGAGAAGAAATATTTACCGCAGAGTTTATTTACAAAAGGAAATGAAACATAACCCTATTTTTAGCGCTCGAGTGCAATGAATCGAAATATTATATTTACAAAAGTGAAATTTCAAACAACTGATGACGTATCAACTAAAAATTACTGAACTGTAAATACGCAACGTCCGAGAAGAAAATGATCAACAATAAACCAAATAAACCGTAGACGCTCTATTGATTTTACATTTCTCTTACTTCAGTAACCACAACACAAATCCCTTTGTTTATAAATAGACTTTGACTTTAGTGTTTTCGTAGCGAATCTCTGTCACCTTTACCTATAGCATGCAAATCCCTTGGTATTCTCTCCTTCATTTTTGTGCATATATAGAAGTATGTGTCTGCGTAGGTGTGTAAAAAGCCAAGCAAGCCATGACTTTTTGTATATTTTCAAATCAACCAATTTTCGAACTCTTTTAAACCTAAACACCACCAAATATGCTCAATCTGGACCAAATCTATAAATCTCCTGAATTCACCTGAGTTAACCCCTCAAAACCGACCGAAGAATGCGACTCCACAGCCCAACTACTTGTTTAACCACTATTAAAAGTAAGTAAACTTCCTTATTCTCAGTAAAAACTCTCTGTCTATCTCGCTTTCCCACTAACAAGCGCCATTTTTGAAGCAAACACTCGTCCATTTCTATGCGAATAAAACCAATTCAAAAAATGTTTGTTTCTGTATCTTTTTTTTGCAATTTTTGACTGTTGGAAACTAAAACCCTCTCTCTGCAACTGAACTGCGAGATGTACTGCGCACGCAAGTCAACACCTTTAAATCGGAAAGCCATTGGCTGCGTACTTTGCGCTGCGTGCACACGCGCGTGTGAATGTGTGACAAATGAAAAAAAAAAAGAAAAAAAACGGAACAGAACAACCGGAACCGGGACAATCGATGCTCCTTTGGTTCATGCCCCTTCAGCGCCTACTAATCCTTTCACATGTCAACCATGCACACACAACACACAACGTCATGTCATTTGCGTACAGACTAGACAACACAAACACGCCATTTTAACGCAGCCATTTCCTGCCGCAATCTGTCATGCGCCTCGCACATGCACCCGAAAACAAGATCGAATCGAACAATACCGCCCGCTACACGAATCAACCAACCATCCATTGCATCATTCTCCTAACCTTGAAATGTTTCGTTCCCGTCGCTGCCGCTGCGTCCGTCACCGGTTTTTGGTTGCGTCCTCCAGGCAAACTCAATCCAGCCCGGCCGACGCGCAAGTTCAACAACCCCAGCCTGTACGAGGACCCGACCGACCCGAAGCTGCAGGACAAGCAGAGCAAGGTCGAGAAGGTCGTCGAGCTGAACAAGGTGCGGTACGAGCCGATCAACCTGGAGCGCGAGCGCGTCAAGAGCATCGCCGAGGCCAAAAAGAAGGAGGAGGAGTCGATCGAGCGCGAGAAGCTGCGCCAGGAGGAGCAGGCCAAGCGCGAGGAGGAGGCCCGCGTCGCGGCCGAACTGGCCGAACAGAAGCGCATCGAGGAGGAGCGGCTGGCGGAGGAGGCACGGCTCGCCGAGGAGCGCCGCCTGGCCGAGGAAGCCCGACTGGCGGAGGAGGCGAGACAGGTGGGTTGGGACCGAACCGAAAAACTATGTGCTTCAGGAACCTGTTCCTGTCAAATCAGACTGACAAGCCCAACTGTCAAAAGTACTCAGCCAGTATTGGCTGCATTCTTTATTTATCAATTCGAAAAACGCGCATTGTTACGGTTACGGAGTCTGGCTGATTCTCACTTTTTTGGAACGTTGACCCCATAGAAAAGTTTGACCTTGAACGCTTTGTTCTGTTCGTTCCGACAGGCTGACGAAAAGAAAAAGAAGGCCGCCGAGAAGAAACGCCTGAAGGAGGAAGCCGAACGCAAACAGAAGGCGGCCGAAGAGGAGGAACGCAAGCGCAAGGAAGCGGAGGAGAAAAAGAGGTTCGTATGAGGGGTGAGGGTTGGGACTTGGAACCGCTCGCCGCTGAGCAAGCTCTCAATTGGCAAATTCTAACCAAAACTAAATTAAATTCGCAAAATTTACGCACGCACGCACAGATTGGAAGAGGCCGAGCGCAAACGAAAGGCTGAAGAGGAAAAGAAACGGTACGGTTTACTTATTGGCAATATAATGATTCTATCGCTTTCTCCACGAGGTGCGCAGCCGCTGGCTGCGTACTGGAGATCTCTCGTTAGCTCTGCTTTTTGCTTGCAAACGAGTACGAAAACTCGAATACGACGCTGCCACCGCGTTTTTTGGTTGCGTACGTTCTAACGTCATTTTCTAACGTTACAGCCAGGAGGAGGAGGAGCGCAAACGCAAGGAAGAGGAGGAAGCCGAGCGCAAGCGAAAGGAGGAAGAGGAGAAGAAACGGTTGGTCGAGATTGGTTGGCTGCGTTCGGGGTGGGTTTAGTAATTTTGTTATTGTTAACAGATTGGAGGAAGAGGAGCGTAAACGTAAGGAGGAGGAGGCGCGCGTCGCCGAGGAGGCCCGTGTTGCCGAGGAGGCTCGTGTCGCTGAGGAAGCTCGCCAGGCTGAGGAGAAGCAGCTTAAGGAACAGGAAGAAACCCGTATTAGCGAGGCGCAGAAGATCCGCGAGGATGAGTTGGCCCGACTGAATGAGCTGGAGAAGCAGGCCATCGAGGAGGACAACGCCGAGCTGCTGCGTGAGATCACCGCTCTGAAGGCGATCGCCGAGTCCGACGAGGAACTGCTGAAGCGACAGGCTGCCAAGCTGGAGGAATCTGCGCCGGCGGCTCCGGTCGCAGAAGCTGCAGCACCAGCTGAGGAGGTCGCCGCCGAGGCTGCTCCAGTGGAGAGTGCCGAAGCTGCTCCGGAAGCAGCACCAGCTGCCGTTGAGGAACCTGCCGCCGTCGAAGTTGTCGCTGAAGAGAGCAAGACTGAGGAAAGTCCCGCCGAAGCTGCCGCCGAACAGTAAAAAAAACTCTCCAAAGGGTCTACGACGGACCAAAAGCTCTACACAAACACTGACACACTCACACTCGTACACAATGCCTAGGCTAAGGATCTTTAGAGTTAATCAATGTGTTCAAGGAGATGTTGACTCAAAAAATAAGAAAACTATCAAAAAGAAAAAGAAACTAATCTGTGGAAAGACACTAACGAAATGTGGCTGTAAATGCTAGATTTTCAGCCTGGGAACCTTCCCCTCCCCCTGAATTGGAACCGAATACGAGCTAGAACTTAGAAACTGAACCAGAAAGGCAGGCTTAACCTAACTATATAGGAACTCTAGACATTCGCAAGAAACCGATGGAAACGACGCCGCAGCCAGTAAGGAATCCCAACTGTACGAGGCACCAAACCAAGCGCACAAAGGATATAGATCAGGTAGTCTATATGAGAACCTTTTCGTGAAATTCGTACAGATCTTTGAGGAGGAACGATTCAGCGCAGCGCACTTCCAACGACTTCTTTTAGTGTTTTTTGCATTTGTTCATCGCTTTTACTCCGAACCCGCTACGCCCCGAAATAGAAAACAACGCTTTTATGTCACAACTACGCGTTTACTGCAACGTTACATCAAATAACTAAATATAACATTGACACACCAGATTCTGTTAAGTTTGCAACTGAAAATAAACATGTTAAAACACGATCAGCAGGCTGTTTGTTTTTGTTTCCTTCACAAGGTCACCTCAATGTCAACGAATGGTTGCGTCCTGCCGTTGTTGTTGTTGTTGTGACGCAGCTCAACCGGCTGCATCAGGTCGTCCAGATCGTCAAAGTTGAGGTGCCGTACGCGGGCCAGCTTCTCCTCGAGCAGGTCGCACGACTTGACCAGCAGGGGTTCCCACTTGGGCGGCGGAAGCTGGAACTCGTCCTGGGTTGGGGGCGGAATGGCGTGCAGTTTGATGTCCGGTCCGAGCAGCATCGAAACTTGGTCGAACATGTCCACCAGGGCGGTCGCTTCGTGCAGCAGGTCGGACACGGCCCGGTGCTGGGTGTCACTCCAGGTGACGGTCTTTTTGTTCGGGGCACGGGGTTTCCGCGGGGGTATCGGCGATAGGCGCATGTTGGCTAGTCGGTTCCCGATGACAAGATCCTTGAATTCCGCCCACGGTCGGTTGCCTTCGCTGAAGGTCCGACGGGGAAGTTCCCGGGCCACGTAATGGTCGGACTCTTCGTCGGAGAAGTCGAGATTCTGCCAGGAGCTGAAGGTGGGCGGTTCCAGGAAGCGGGAGCTTTTGTGCGAGGGCTGCTCCTGGGATGAGCCAGCGAGCAGATCCGGAGTGTTGTGCTCCTTGATGCTGTCACTGCTGTGAGATTCTTGATCTTCCGGAGCCATCTCCACGTCCAGCTCGGGAATGTTGAAGAACTGCTTGATCTTCTCGTCGATCTTCAGCAGTTCATCCAAACTGCTCGCGCAGTCCTTGGAAGGTTCTTCTTCCAGTGGAGTAGCTTCATCGACAACCACCTTCGGTGTCGGTCCGTCTCCTCCTCCGTTCTCCAAAAACTTCCGGAACGAAACGCCGCTACGCGGCATGGCCGTTTGGGTAGCCGTGTCCAGCGTTGGCACCGACTCGGTCATCTGCGCCACCGAATGTGTCAGAATAACTGCAAACAAAGCAAAGTCAACGCCTTCTTCTACCAAATCTCGACGATTTAGTTGTCTTACAGTTGCCAATCTCTCGGATCACTAGATTGCCGTCGGTCGAGATCCCTTCGTCCACCATCGGAATCAGATCCCGCTGCTCGTCCGTTGACGCCTCCTTCATCAGCTTGGTGTGCACCGGATCGGTCTGGACGAACGCATTCACTCGACGCAACCTTCTGCACCGGGAAGAGAACGCAAACTGAAGGAACATTTCGTTTGTTTTTACCTAGGGTGCGCGCGCAACCGGGAATAGTTCTTCCGGATCTATTTATAGATCACTGAGTGACTGTTTTTTCCCTCCCGGATCGCGCGTCGCATCCCAAAATTTAACCTACTTGGACATGTCCAGAATGCGTGCCCGCAGGTCCGGTTTCGGCGCCGGCGGAACCAGCCCCTGGGCTACGCTGGCCGGACGCCACGGGGGTCGCTCCCGGGCAGGTTCGTCCTTGGACACCTTCTTCACCGCGATTTTCGATGGACCACCACCTTTGGAAACCGAATTGGCCACCGACGTAGCGATCGACTCGTCGCTGACGCTCAGCGTCTCGCTGGTCGTCTCCGACGACGGAGATTTGCTCATTTTCAACACCCGGAAGAAAAGACTTTTACTTTTCAGCGTAGAAGGTAATTGGGAGGGTCAATCGATTAAAATTCACCTCCCCGAACTAGAATGCGGGCGGAACTGAACCTGTTTGTGCCAATCGAAGTAGACAACGTAGACATCAAACGTGCATGGGAAAACAGCGGTTGCCAAGGTGAAAAGCTTAGGAAGAGGCAAGGATTAGAAGGAAAAATCGATAGTTTTTCGCGGTGTTTTGCTACAGGTTCTTCGTTGACATGTGCTGTTTGGCTTTGTTTGCAAGTAATCCGTTCGGGAGTGTTTTGAACACGTGACGGCAACGCGCGGGTGGGAAGTACGCAGCCAGAGCACGTGGTCGCAGCTACAGCTGCTGCGATTTGTTTTTTATATGTTTAATGATGAATCTGCCACCGACCCACTGCAAAAAGTATGAGGAAGCTTCTTTCAGCTCAAAGTAAGTAACTTCTCTTCAGAGTGTCACGATGAAAACCAGGGTTGCGAATGAGCGAGCGCTCACGGAAGGCTTGCTCGCTCCAGCTGGAGCGTGAGTTTTTATCAGGTAGCTCGTGCTCGCTCACGCTCACCGGAGCATTTTGCGCTCACGTGAGCTGGTGAGCAAAAGTAGGTAGTTGTTTTTTCCTGATGAAGCATCTGCCTGTTTGAAACGAAGTTTCTAGGACTATCTCAGCACAGGCAGCAAAAACAAACAAGAAAGTGGTCGAACAAACAAAAGTAGACAATGAAATGGATTTGATCAGCGAACCGAAATTTACGTTCTATTTAAAATCTAGACATTTTTCGAACAAGGATCAAAAAACTAATTTCATAATGTAAACATTCATTGACGTGAAGAGATGCACTGCTTGTTCACAAATCAAATCCATATTGGACCATATTGTATTGTTGTTATGTACAAAAATATTGACAATTTATGTATATTTTATTTATTTTTAAACAATCTTTTAAACAGTTACAATCATCCTTGTTAAAAAATCATATATAACTTGTAATTGAATATTTTCACAGGTTTGGTTGCGAAAGTGTTGAATAAAATCCACTTGTTGGAAGAAGAGCCAACCTTTTCGTGGTGAAAAATATTGACAATTTATTTGATTTGAGTCAAAAGGGTTATTTCAACCCTTAGGAATTTTGAGGCATATATTTAAAATAGAACTGTTTCAAAAATGTTACCCTATTTTCTAAAATGTTTGCCAAATAAAGACTAACCTTATAAAAATGATTAGCTGTTCTAATCACTGAATCACTGAAAATTTAATAAACTGAATAACTTTTTTTTATGGTAGCTGATTAGGTACATAAAAACAGTTCAAAGTTATATTTTAATCAAACAAGCATTTAACCTTGAATCGAGCTCACCAAAGCATAAATCCTCTTGAATCAATTCATTGTTTTGTAAGTTTTTCTAAGGTTTACAGGCCCTATTATTTAGGCGTCTATACCCTTCCGCCCCTCTCTGCTACAATAAGGCCTTTGAATTCTAAAATATTCTAAAAAATATTTCATTTAATACATTCGAATGTATGTCTAAAAAATTATTTGACCCTTGCAAATCCAACCATTTATTTAAAAACATGATTGATGAAATTAAGCTATTCCAATTCATATATCATAAAATTTGTTCACAAAGTCATATTTCCACAGCCCTACTGCACCTGACGCAAAAAATCCATCTAGAATTGAAAAAAAAAAACTTTCTCAAAAACGTTAGATGATTAGCGACACGTCCAAAATGAGCGCTCCGTGAGCGAAATATGAGCGCGAGCGCGAGCGCGAGCGTGGAGCAAACGTGAGCTGAAAAAATCGGAGCAAACATGAGCTAGCTCGCGCAGCGCTCCTCTTCACGAATGAGCGAAAAGTGAGCGCTCACGAGCGCGTGAGGAACGCAACACTGATGAAAACAAATCTCCAGGAAGATACCGGCATTGAAGTGGTCCACTAGCACTGTTATCAGCAATTGATTTGTGGATTTAACTCGGATCTTATCACAAACACTCAAAAGTTGTTTTCGGAAGATAACTGACCACTTCCTAACCTCAAATTGAAAAAATCCCATTCCCTCAAAGTCAGTCCAACTTCGACAGTCTCCCAACATGAACGTCCTGTAGTGGATGAGATTGGTAGGCGAAGAATAAATAAGATACTCATACAAGCTAGTAATTGGAAATGCCACACCTTGCTTCGAATATACATTGATGTTGAGTGTGTGCGTGTGCTTGGCTGACGCGAGAGAGAGAAAAGAATAAACAGTCTTGTGTTATGTTTTGGGCCTGAACAACGCGTGTTTCTGTGTCTCCGAAAATAATCCCAAATATTCGGAAAATCTGAGAAAAATCCCGCTCCAGCCACGACAATGGCGCAAACAGCGCTCCGCGATTGTTTAATAGTGAAGAAACTTGTTTTTACAGAGAAAATGTGAAAAGTTTAGTGCATTTTTCCGCCTGGTTCGGGTGCTGTTCTGTGACGCTTGGGAAGCCATGATGGAGCTGCCCGGTAAAAACATACAAGGTTGGATATTAGGCCAAGCGACTGACATGGCTCGACAAACGTCGGGCGTTTAACGACTGCATGATTGAGCTGAAATGTTTTGTTCCGAACGACGGAACAGTTGTTTATCACTAATAAAAACGTGAGTAACAGTGTTGTTATATTCAAATAGTGGTTTTAGTGAACTGCAATTGCAACATAAACAAAATTCGGTGAATGTCCGAAATATATTACGGGTTTTACTTTCTTAATTATTTTGTGAACTGCGCCGTTAATTTTGCCAAGTAAATCGTGACCAAGTTATTGCAGGAGGAGGTCCAAGCGATGGAAACGAAATTACATGAAGATTGCGATTAAAAAAAACCAGGTTCGGTAAGTTTTTGCGGCAAAAAAAAATGCATGAACAGAGACGAAATATCTGACAAGTGTTTACCCTGTAAGAGAAAGCGTCTAAACATTGCCACGATTTAGGACCGAATCTTTAAAAATTAGCATATGGTGGATGATCTATTGTCGGTCCGATAAATTTTTGATGTTTGATCAAAATTCTAGTTTTTGTGGGACAACGTTGAAAAACTGTGTTAAACCATTGGTTGTCTAAACGAGTTAATTGAATATTTCACTAATATAGAAGAAACACTGCATATTGATACAACGATACAGTGAACAGTTAAAAAATATGATTTTCTTGGCGCTGAACACTAAATTACCATGGAACGAAAATAAATGCAGATGTTTTATAATTTAGAAATTATAATGAATTCTTGATGGTATTGAAGAACGTTTGGTATCGAGAAATTTAAAAGAGAGATGTGAGCCGGTAACATGGAGTGAAACTTTCGCAGCTCTCATAGAAAACCTCACAGCAGCTTGACAGAAAGTTTAACTCCATGTTGCACTTCTAATTTCTCGATTGAAGAACGTTTGTGAAATGTATGCTTATGTCCCCTGAGAGGGTAGAGCGTGATTGCTAAAAATTGAGCTTGAGTCCCCTGGGAGAGTAGAGCATGGTAGCATTGCTTGAGTCCCTGAGAGGGTAGAGCGGAAGTAGAGCGTGATTGTTGAAAATTTGAGCTTGAGTCCCCTGGGAGGGTAGAGCATGAACGTGAATGAATTAGAGTTTGAGTCCCCCGTGAGGGTAGAACGCAAATGTTGGAGTTTTTGAGCTTAAGTCCCCTGAGAGGGTAGAGCGTGATTGTTGGAAATTTGAGCTTGAGTCCCCTGGGAGGGTAGAGCATGGACATGGATAAATTGGAGTTTGAGTCCCCCGTGAGGGTAGAACGCAAATGTTGGATTTTTTGAGCTTGAGTCCCCTGAGAGGGTAGAGCGGAAGTAGAGCGTGATTGTTGAAAATTTGAGCTTGAGTCCCCTGGGAGGGTAGAGCATGAACGTGAATGAATTAGAGTTTGAGTCCCCCGTGAGGGTAGAACCCAAATGTTGGAGTTTTTGAGCTTGAGTCCCCTGAGAGGGTAGAGCGTGATTGTTGAAAATTTGAGCTTGAATCCCCTGGGAGGGTAGAGCATGGACATGGATAAATTGGAGTTTGAGTCCCCCGTGAGGGTAGAACGCAAATGTTGGAGTTTTTGAGCTTGAGTTTTGAGCTTGAGTCCCCTGAGAGGGTAGAGCGTGATTGTTGAAAATTTGAGCTTGAGTTCCCTGGGAGGGTAGAGCATGAACGTGAATGAATTAGAGTTTGAGTCCCCCGTGAGGGTAGAACGCAAATGTTGGAGTTTTTGAGCTTGAGTTTTGAGCTTGAGTCCCCTGAGAGGGTAGAGCGTGATTGTTGAAAATTTGAGCTTGAGTCCCCTGGGAGGGTAGAGCATGGACATGGATAAATTGAAGTTTGAGTCCCCCGTGAGGGTAGAACGCAAATGTTGGAGTTTTTGAGCTTGAGTTTTGAGCTTGAGTCCCCTGAGAGGGTAGAGCGTGATTGTTGAAAATTTGAGCTTGAGTCCCCTGGGAGGGTAGAGCATGAACGTGAATGAATTAGAGTTTGAGTCCCCCGTGAGGGTAGAACGCAAATGTTGGAGTTTTTGAGCTTAAGTCCCCTGAGAGGGTAGAGCGTGATTGTTGGAAATTTGAGCTTGAGTCCCCTGGGAGGGTAGAGCATGGACATGGATAAATTGGAGTTTGAGTCCGCCGTGAGGGTAGAACGCAAATGTTGGATTTTTTGAGCTTGAGTCCCCTGAGAGGGTAGAGCGGAAGTAGAGCGTGATTGTTGAAAATTTGAGCTTGAGTCCCCTGGGAGGGTAGAGCATGAACGTGAATGAATTAGAGTTTGAGTTCCCCGTGAGGGTAGAACTCAAATGTTGGAGTTTTTGAGCTTGAGTCCCCTGAGAGGGTAGAGCGTGATTGTTGAAAATTTGAGCTTGAGTCCCCTGGGAGGGTAGAGCATGGACACGGATAAATTGAAGTTTGAGTCCCCCGTGAGGGTAGAACGCAAATGTTGGAGTTTTTGAGCTTGAGTCCCCTGAGAGGGTAGAGCGTGATTGTTGAAAATTTGAGCTTGAGTCCCTTGGGAGGGTAGAGCATGGACATGGATAAATTGAAGTTTGAGTCCCCCGTGAGGGTAGAACGCAAATGTTGGAGTTTTTGAGCTTGAGTTTTGAGCTTGAGTCCCCTGAGAGGGTAGAGCGTGATTGTTGAAAATTTGAGCTTGAGTCCCCTGGGAGGGTAGAGCATGAACGTGAATGAATTAGAGTTTGAGTCCCCCGTGAGGGTAGAACGCAAATGTTGGAGTTTTTGAGCTTAAGTCCCCTGAGAGGGTAGAGCGTGATTGTTGGAAATTTGAGCTTGAGTCCCCTGGGAGGGTAGAGCATGGACATGGATAAATTGGAGTTTGAGTCCGCCGTGAGGGTAGAACGCAAATGTTGGATTTTTTGAGCTTGAGTCCCCTGAGAGGGTAGAGCGGAAGTAGAGCGTGATTGTTGAAAATTTGAGCTTGAGTCCCCTGGGAGGGTAGAGCATGAACGTGAATGAATTAGAGTTTGAGTTCCCCGTGAGGGTAGAACTCAAATGTTGGAGTTTTTGAGCTTGAGTCCCCTGAGAGGGTAGAGCGTGATTGTTGAAAATTTGAGCTTGAGTCCCCTGGGAGGGTAGAGCATGGACACGGATAAATTGAAGTTTGAGTCCCCGTGAGGGTAGAACGCAAATGTTGGAGTTTTGAGCTTGAGTCCCCTGAGAGGGTAGAGCGTGATTGTTGAAAATTTGAGCTTGAGTCCCCTGGGAGGGTAGAGCATGGACATGGATAAATTGAAGTTTGAGTCCCCGTGAGGGTAGAACGCAAATGTTGGAGTTTTGAGCTTGAGTCCCTGGGAGGGTAGAGCGTGATTGTTGAAAATTTGAGCTTGAGTCCCTGGGAGGGTAGAGCATGAACGTGAATGAATTAGAGTTTGAGTTCCCCGTGAGGGTAGAACTCAAATGTTGGAGTTTTGAGCTTGAGTCCCCTGAGAGGGTAGAGCGTGATTGTTGAAAATTTGAGCTTGAGTCCCTGGGAGGGTAGAGCATGGACACGGATAAATTGAAGTTTGAGTCCCCGTGAGGGTAGAACGCAAATGTTGGAGTTTTTGAGCTTGAGTCCCTGAGAGGGTAGAGCGTGATTGTTGAAAATTTGAGCTTGAGTCCCCTGGGAGGGTAGAGCATGGACATGGATAAATTGAAGTTTGAGTCCCCCGTGAGGGTAGAACGCAAATGTTGGAGTTTTTGAGCTTGAGTTTTGAGCTTGAGTCCCCTGAGAGGGTAGAGCGTGATTGTTGAAAATTTGAGCTTGAGTCCCTGGGAGGGTAGAGCATGAACGTGAATGAATTAGAGTTTGAGTCCCCGTGAGGGTAGAACGCAAATGTTGGAGTTTTGAGCTTAAGTCCCCTGAGAGGGTAGAGCGTGATTGTTGGAAATTTGAGCTTGAGTCCCCTGGGAGGGTAGAGCATGGACATGGATAAATTGGAGTTTGAGTCCGCCGTGAGGGTAGAACGCAAATGTTGGATTTTTAGCTTGAGTCCCTGAGAGGGTAGAGCGGAAGTAGAGCGTGATTGTTGAAAATTTGAGCTTGAGTCCCCTGGGAGGGTAGAGCATGAACGTGAATGAATTAGAGTTTGAGTTCCCCGTGAGGGTAGAACTCAAATGTTGGAGTTTTTGAGCTTGAGTTTTGAGCTTGAGTCCCTGAGAGGGTAGAGCGTGATTGTTGAAAATTTGAGCTTGAGTCCCTGGGAGGGTAGAGCATGGACACGGATAAATTGAAGTTTGAGTCCCCGTGAGGGTAGAACGCAAATGTTGGAGTTTTTGAGCTTGAGTCCCCTGAGAGGGTAGAGCGTGATTGTTGAAAATTTGAGCTTGAGTCCCTGGGAGGGTAGAGCATGGACATGGATAAATTGAAGTTTGAGTCCCCGTGAGGGTAGAACGCAAATGTTGGAGTTTTGAGCTTGAGTCCCTGGGAGGGTAGAGCGTGATTGTTGAAAATTTGAGCTTGAGTCCCTGGGAGGGTAGAGCATGAACGTGAATGAATTAGAGTTTGAGTCCCCGTTTTTGAGCTTGAGTCCCCTGAGAGGGTAGAGCGTGATTGTTGAAAATTTGAGCTTGAGTCCCCTGGGAGGGTAGAGCATGGACACGGATAAATTGAAGTTTGAGTCCCCGTGAGGGTAGAACGCAAATGTTGGAGTTTTGAGCTTGAGTCCCCTGAGAGGGTAGAGCGTGATTGTTGAAAATTTGAGCTTGAGTCCCTGGGAGGGTAGAGCATGGACATGGATAAATTGGAGTTTGAGTCCCCGTGAGGGTAGAACGCAAATGTTGGAGTTTTGAGCTTGAGTCCCTGGGAGGGTAGAGCGTGATTGTTGAAAATTTGAGCTTGAGTCCCTGGGAGGGTAGAGCATGAACGTGAATGAATTAGAGTTTGAGTCCCCGTTTTTGAGCTTGAGTCCCTGAGAGGGTAGAGCGTGATTGTTGAAAATTTGAGCTTGAGTCCCTGGGAGGGTAGAGCATGAACGGGAATGAATTGGAGTTTGAGTCCCCGTGAGGGTAGAACGCAAATGTATGAGAAAATGCTCTAGACTTACACTCAAAGAATCTTCAATACTTTTGTACTAGTCGAGAAGAAGAGAAGACTGTAATAACTATAGGCTTGAAACCATCTTTAAATAAAGCGAACTTATAATTAATTTTATATGAACTTAAAATCTTATTGATTATTGAGCAACTACAAGACTTGATTAAAGATCATTAGGCTCACAACCTTGACGATATTAATTTACACTAATGATTGAAATTCTAGAAAGATTGATATTAAAAACAAAGAATTTCAGTCCTTTCGATGTTATGTTTAAAGTATCAAAAACTGATAACCTTGACGACTTAAATATGAGCTCCGATTGAGCTTCTGAAAATGGGTAAAATGTAATAATTTAAAAGTGATTGGTAAAACAAAAAAGATAATTTTTGAAAGAATTTCAGTCTTTTTGAAGTGATGTAAGAAGATTAAAAGTGATTGGTAAAATAAAATAGATATTTTTTAAAGAATTTCAGTCTTTCTGAAGTGATGGTTTAAGAATCGAAAGGCTTGTAACCTTGACGACTTAAATTTGAGCTCCTGATTGAACTTCTGAAAATGAATAAAATGTAAGAATGTTAAAGAGATTGGTAAAATAAAATAGATAATTTTTAAAAGAATTTCAATCTTTTTGAAGTGATGGTTTAAGGATCGAAAGGCTTATAACCTTGACGACTTAAATTTGAGCTCCTGATTGAACTTCTGAAAATGGATAAAGTGTAAGAAGTTAAAAGTGATTGGTAAAATAAAATAGATAATTTTTAAAAGAATTTCAGTCTTTTTGAAGTGATGGTTTGAGGATCGATGGCTTGTAACCTTGGCGACTTAAATTTGAGCTCTTGATCGAACTTCTGAAAATGGATAAAATGTTAAAAATTGAAAGAGATAAGTAAAATAAAATAGATATTTTTTAAAGAATTTCAGTCTTTCTGAAGTGATGGTTTAAGAATCGAAAGGCTTGTAACCTTGACGACTTAAATTTGAGCTCCTGATTGAACTTCTGGAAATGGATAAAATGTAAGAAAGTTAAAGAGATTGGTAAAATACAATAAATAATTTTTAAAAGAATTTCAGTCTTTCTGAAGTGATGGTTTAAGAATCGAAAGGCTTGTAACCTTGACGACTTAAATTTGAGCTCCTGATTGAACTTCTGGAAATGGATAAAATGTAAGAAAGTTAAAGAGATTGGTAAAATAAAATAAATAAATTTTAAAAGAATTTCAGTCTTTTTGAAGTGATGGTTTAAGGATCGAAAGGCTTGTAACCTTGACGACTTAAATTTGAGCTCCTGATTGAACTTCTGAAAATGGATAAAGTGTAAGAAGTTAAAAGTGATTGGTAAAATAAAATAGATAATTTTTAAAAGAATTTCAGTCTTTTTGAAGTGATGGTTTGAGGATCGATGGCTTGTAACCTTGGCGACTTAAATTTGAGCTCTTGATCGAACTTCTGAAAATGGATAAAATGTTAAAAATTGAAAGAGATAAGTAAAATAAAATAGATATTTTTTAAAGAATTTCAGTCTTTTTGAAGTGATGGTTTAAGAATCGAAAGGCTTGTAACCTTGACGACTTAAATTTGAGCTCCTGATTGAACTTCTGGAAATGGATAAAATGTAAGAAAGTTAAAGAGATTGGTAAAATACAATAAATAATTTTTAAAAGAATTTCAGTCTTTTTGAAGTGATGGTTTAAAAATCGAAAGGCTCATAACCTTGACGACTTAAATTTAAGCTTCTGATTGATCGTCTGAAAATGGGTGAAATGCAAGAAATTAAAAGTGATGGGTTTAAGGATCGATAAGCTTATTACTTCGATGACTTAAAATTGAGGTAATGATTGAACTTCTGAAACTGGATATGATTAATGAAATTGTAAGAGATAAGTAAATTGTTGATTTAAAATAACGGGACGGGATTTATGTTTATGTTTAGACTTTTGATCAACACGAATTAGGCTAAGATCATGATTTTGGAAGATTGGCTGAAATACGCAATATCATGCTTATTTAATCATTGCATCTAGCCTCTTTCGGTTAGATTTTTGTTTTTTTTTTGTTTTCTTTTTTTAGGTTTATTTACAGGATAAATTTGTGGACCACATTGGGCCTTAGAGACGGAACAACCGGTAGCAGCAAACTGCCAAGAACGTTGAAGGGTTTCGAATAGAGGACATCATTCACTGTTATCTAGCTCGGGCATCGATTAGACGACATCGTTCGCTGTTATCTATCTTCAAAGAAACTATTGTATACGAGAATAGATATATATTGTAAAAAGTTTTGAAAAGATTCAGGTTTTTACGCCGGATGTTATAAGGCTTTTCCTGGCAAAAAAAAAAAAGAAAAAAAATAAAGGCCATTGAACGAAATTTAAATATTGTATAGATTAGGTTATCATTGATGTATTTGTTGTAATTTCATTAATCAAAGAGTAGAAGAGGAGGAGGATGTAGTGGATGAGATTGGTAGGCGAAGAATAAATAAGATACTCATACAAGCTAGTAATTGGAAATGCCACACCTTGCTTCGAATATACATTGATGTTGAGTGTGTGCGTGTGCTTGGCTGACGCGAGAGAGAGAAAAGAATAAACAGTCTTGTGTTATGTTTTGGGCCTGAACAACGCGTGTTTCTGTGTCTCCGAAAATAATCCCAAATATTCGGAAAATCTGAGAAAAATCCCGCTCCAGCCACGACACGTCCCACTCGCAATCTTCTGTTTCGCGTCCCTGCTCAGTTCCGTGGCCAGCGGCCTCGAGTGCTACAGCTGCGATTCGGACCGCACCGACCAGGACTGTAACGACATCAAAACACTCCCGAAGGTGACCTGCCCGGCCCTGTCCGAATCGTCCCCGATTGGAATGAGCTGCGGCTTCCAGCACATCCAAGGTGAGCCCCAAATCGGCACCAATCCAGCATTAGCTACTAACATTTCTCAATTTATCAAGCTTCATCCGGTTCCATCGAGACAGAACGGATCTTCCGTGGTTGTGTGGTCGCAGGGGAGTGCGACCTGCTGGGCAAACAGGCCGGACTGACCTCGCGCTACCGGCTGACGAGCTGTCAGGAGTGCGCCACGGACGCGTGCAACGAAATGCGAACCGGAAGTGGGGCGACCGGCGGGATGCGTGGTTCGATGGCGATTTTGAGCGCGGTTGTGGCGCTCGTGGTGGTGAGAGGCAGTTTGGAGTGAAAGGGTGAAAGTTATTTTTGGTTGAAATAAAACATTTGACAGAACCAAAATTTCAAAACCGTTTTCATCCATATTAAGCTTTCTAGTAGATTATCTACTTACAATTTGAAACTGAGATGGGATTTGTTGTAATCAGAATCCGGTTTGCATCACACCCTTCAGTCACTCGCGGATCGCGAAAGGACCGTGGCAGAAGCTGGTTTGCCTTACCAGTTCCTCTTCTTCTTCACTCGCTGGAACCGTCCAATCTGGGGTTTATCCGGTTCGATTGGACCAAATGTTGCGTCACAACTCGGTCGGTAGTGAAATTGTCACGCGGGGAATTAAAAGACTTTTTGGCACTCACTTCAGCATACATATAACGATTCCGGTTTCCACATTTTTAATTTTACTAAAACTAAACTATAAAATAAAAATGCAAATGTAAACAAAGAAAAGAGTAAAAAACTGACAGCACGCACTTTTCCTGCCCTTCGTCGCGCGGGTCGCGCGCCGTTTGACTTCACCTATTTTCATTCCGTCAGGTTGGCAACATTGCGTCGACTGCACGCTGAAAATCGTTTGCACGAAGTTGGGTAGAATCGCGCCACTTAAATTTTAAGACAACAACGTTTTTCAAAGTTGGTTTTAAGCAATAAGTTTTTGGGCACTTCGAAATATCAAACCAACAATAACATTATTATTTTTTTTTTGCAATGTCATTAAAAAGGAGTTTTCACACCAGATCACAATATGGAGAAGAAAACACTACTGGTACGTTCGTTTGAAGAGCCGGTGCGGCACTGAACATTCAATAACATTGAATTTTTTTTTCAGTATCATCAAAAAGGATTTTTCACACCAAATCACAATACGATCCGTTAGATCGGAAACACTTACCGTTATTTTGCATCTTGTCTTTCTTCGGAGACTTCTGCTACGCCTGATTATTATACTGCCTGCTTAGTTTTTTTTTGTGGTTGAAAAAAGAAAAGAGTTTTTGAGGTTTTAGGAATTTTATGATGTTTTAAGAAAATATTAGATTTAATAAATAGTTTCATAAGATTTAAGGCATAACAAAATAAAAAATTAGATATTTATGTTCTCATTTTTTAATTTTTGATTTAAATTCAATTTGATTTTATAGGATTTTTTAATTACTTGGATTTTAGAATTTCTAAAAATTAAAATTAGATTTTTTAAATTTTAAGATACAAATCAACAAATCGGAAAAAATATGCAATATGTATCACAATTATATTTCATATATTTCCAAATTCAAGATTTAAAAGGAATGTAATTTTAACATTTCTGAACTCAATATGTTTTTATTTTTTTTTTTGATTAATTAAATAAACATATTGAGTTCAGAAATGTTAAAATTACATTCCAAAACTGAAAAAATAAGATAAAAAAGCTAAAGCTTAAAAAAAATAACTTAAAAATTCGGAGATTTTTTTAAGGTGAAGCAGTTGATCATTTTCGAACAAAATTGATCATCACTATGAAATATTCTGTATTAAATTCAATTTAACGAATTTCTGCACCAAAATGAATCAGCATGTGCCGGTTGTTGCCTTCTTGAAGCCACTGAAGGAATTTTTGATCTAAAGCAATTGTGTTTGAAAATTTATATAATTTTGTGGCACAGTCATTGACGTCCTTGTTGGCAATCATTGATTAATGACGATTTCCATAACTTAACAAGGAATGGAATAATCGTTACCAAAAGGAATCAGCATGTGTAGGGCACTATTCTAAACAACTTGTTGAAGGAATTTTGTCAAAATATTGAAAGCGACGCAAAATTCATATCTTTGAACGAAAAATCATGACAATGATGGAAGTCTTCACGTTAAATAAATTTTTAAATTGTAAAATGAAATAATTTTATAATTTTAAACTTAAAGAAATTGAAGAGTATAAACAAACAATTGCTTTAAGTTTTAATATTGATTTAGAGTTGTAGAACTTAAAAATGTGAAAATTTCTAAATTTTCAGGGTTTCTAACGTTAAAACATAATAATCCAGCATTTTTGATTTCTAAAATTTTAATTTCAAGCTTCACAAATTGCGAATTTAAAAATATCAAACGTATTAGAATTTTGAACTTTAGAACATAAGAATTTATTTTTTTATAATTTTTAAATTTAATTTTCAATATCTTTTCCAACTTGGAATATTTTAGGTTTCAAACATAGTTTTTCTAACAGCTTTTTAAATTGTAATATTTAATAATTTATAAACTCAAAGTTTTATAACTGACGAAATTTTTAAATTTTCGAATTTTTAAATAGAAACATAACTTTTTTTCCTGATTCTTTTAGTGAGGCATTTTTTATTTTATTTTAAGGCGGTTACACATATTTTTCAAAGTTCAAATTCAATTTTTAATTTTATTTCTATTTTTTCGAAATATTTTTAATTTACAAGTTGACTTAAAATGATTAAATATTAAGATTATTTTTTTTATAACAATCTCTGTTTTATTTTTCTTTTATTAAATTTAGGACGATTTAACCACAGACAAACAGACGTTAGTCTCTTTTTAATTCCATCAATCAGGAAAATAACGGCTGATTTAATTTTAAACTTAGTTCTCGGATTATCCACCAGAATAGGGTGGCGCTGCAATCAAGGCACACTTTCAAATGACGTTTAAGCTAGCGCGCCAAAAGTTTTGTTTTTTTTCTGCTGCTACTTGAGTGTGAGGATGGACCAGTTTGGAGAAGATTGGTCGGTGGAATTTTTGGATCCGGACCCGCCTCCGGCTGTGGATTCCGCAGAATGGTCTGTTGAGCATTTAGATAATCCTCAATCTTTCCCGGCCGAACCGTTAGAAGAAGAGATGCCGGATTGGTTTGAAAGTTTTATCACAAAACACGAGCTACAGGATGAAGATATGCCGGATGCGAACTGCGGAAGTCTACTGCTAGACCGACACGAGCCACTGGACGAAGAAATGCCGGAAGCTACGAGTAACGATTCCGGTGTTCTGAACATCGGAAGATTCTTAGGCAATTCCAACAAAGAGACGCCGTCCCATTCAGCTGATTTTGTTATTTCATCCGTCGGCGTTGGTAAATTTCAACTAGATCTTGAACAATGTTGTCTCTGTACATAAATGATTTTTCACGTTCAACGCCGAATCGCCGATGTTGGTCTCCAGGAAAGCTGGATGGCAGAAACTGGCCACTGGTAAGGTTGAAGATGTAGGTATAGACCGTCGACAACAAGGTCAACCTGGTCTCATACGATTATTTGGTTGCTTGCAAGTGGACTAAATTGCTTGCCGAGAAGGTAGCTTGACCTCACGCCAAGAAATTTATTATTTAAACTCATGGCCAATTTGTGGGCATTGTTCACAAACAGCGCAGTAATACCCAAACCACCCTCAAACTGGTGCATCTTTCCATCAACCTCTGCAGCCTACACGAATGTTTCCTCGGCAAGATTTACCTAGTGCATGGCCGCAATCGGACGCGGACGTGAACCGTCTGCGTGAGTTAAGAATTTGAACTTCTTGCATTCTTCTCACATGTTGGTAAACAAATGTAAATGTTAGTAAACAAATCTCCCTCCTCTCACTACAACAAGAGTGACCGCGTTCACTCACACACTAACCAATTCTCATATACAGTGATGCTTAATGCTAGTATTGGCCACCAGATCGAGCTACTAGCTAACCTTTTTCCATTTTTTTTTGTGATTGATGGATTTTCGTTAAATTTGTTCAATGATTTACGTCTGTTTGTTTGTGATTTAACCCTCTACTGCCCAAATTTTTTTTCGAAAATATTTATTTTTCCCGTGTTTAGGAGGTCATTTTGAGCAACTTTTGTTCTACGAAAAACTTTGCTTCTCTTGTTTTATGGTTTTCTTGTTTTATTTTTAGTATTTTAATTTGCATTTATCTTGTTTAGTTTATGTTTTTTTTTTTTTTTGTAGTATTTGGCCTATTCTACCACCTAACATAATTACATTTTGCCTATCTAATTTTTTTTACGTTTTTACAGTAACTTTTTCAATTTTTTGCATGTTTTTCACATTTTCTGCTAAAGAATGGCACCATCATCATTTAAATTGCAAAAAATGCGTAGAGGCATAGTCTGGGACACTACAAAAATTACGGCATACTTCTTTTTACTGAATATAAATAAAAACACACAGCCAAAGTTGACCCCTAAAAAAAAAAACATTTTTTAAAACATTGGCAAAGTCACATAAAACAAGATAAACTTCCAACCCTGAAATTTTCTAAAATTTTAAAAGTTCTTCTTTCCAATGCTTTTTAAAGATCAAAAATTTACTGCTCGTACAACCTCCGGGTCATGAGCTGTCTCCAGATGCGCTGCCACTGAACTCGGCCTTGGGCTGCTACTCTCCAAGTCCGACTCGGAACTCCCACACTTCTCAGATCTTCCTCCACTTGGTCTAACCACCTCGCACGTTGCGTCCCCCTCCGCCGCGTTCCAGCCGGCTCCGAATTAAACACCAACTTCGCCGGATTGATAGTCTGGTTCGGTTGGCGCGCATCCAGCGCGTCCGGCATTCTTGCGACGTGTCCGGCCCACCGGATTCGGCCAGCCTTGGCGACCTTCCGAATATTTGGCTTGCCGTAGAGTTGCGCCAGCTCGTGGTTCATCCTTCTCCTCCATACGGTGTTCTCACGCACGCCGCCAAAGATCGTCCTAAGCACTCGCCGTTCAAAAACTTCAAGCGCTTGCAAGTCCTCTTCGAGCATCGTCCACGTCTCGTGCCCGTAGAGGACGACGGGTCTTATCAGAGTTTCGTACATGGTGCACTTTGTACACCGGGAAAGATGACCAGACCGTAGGGTCTTGTGGAGTCCATAGTAGGCACGACTACCGGTGATGATGCGCCTCCGAATTCCGCTGCTGCAGTTGTTGTCCGACGTCACCAACGATCCGAAGTACACAAACTCCTCCACAACCTCGAACTCGTCGCCGTCCATCGTCACGCTCGGTCCTATGCGAGTCCTGAGGGACTCGGTTCCTCCTGCCAGCAGATACTTTGTCTTCGCCACATTCACCTTCAATCCAACCTTATCCGCTTCCCGCTTCAATTCGGTGTACCGCCTGGCCACCTCCTCGAACGTTCTGCCAACAATGTCCATGTCGTCGGCATAGCAGATGAACTGGCTGGATCGGTTGATAATCGTGCCCCGTATGTTGAAGCCCGTCCGCCTCATAACACCTTCAAGCCCAATGTTGAATTTTTTTATGTTTTTCATTTTTAAAATTTAAGAAATTTTCAAGTTACAGAACTTTTGAATTTTATAATTAGAAACACTGAATTTTAGAATTCTTAAAGTTGAGGATATTTTTTAGAATTGAGTTTTTTTTTGTTGAGTTAAAAACAATTTTGATAAGAATAAATAATAATAATTTGATAATTTGAATAATTTGATAAATTAAAATTATTAAATTTTTATTTGTAATTTTTGGGTTTTTTGCTTGAATATTTTGTTTTAAAGATTAAGAATTATATAATTGCGGAACTTTTTAAATTTGTTAATTTCAGTTTTTTACAATTTTTAATGTTTTTTTAAAAGAACAGAATTTTAGATCTCTTTTTTAAATGTTTTTTTTTTTGTTTTTAGAACTTTGCATCAGAAAATTATATATTATCATGTAATTTTTTTAGTTTTTTTTAAGACTTTTTTTAACTTTCTAAAAATAGAATTTCAAAATATATTTTTTCGAAATTAGGAAATTTTCAGGGACTTTTCTTCAACCGCATCGCAATCAAACCCTCTCCATTTCAGCAAGGTTACCTTCCTCCTCCATTTATTCACACACTAGCACTCTACCTCGTCGGCTCAACTACTGCCGTAAAACACCGCCAAATGCCGCAACACGTCCCGGTTGTACTCGTGCAGCGCCGGTTTCCCCACCAGGTAGCCGCACTCGCCGTACAGATCCATCCGTGGCTTCCGGAACCACAGATTACGGGCGGGCTGGTTCTGCCCGTCGCTGCCGGCCTCCAGGTCCAGTGTGTTCAGCTGGTAAATTCCAAAGTGGAACCACTTACTGTCGGTTTGGACGGCCTGGACGGTGATAGGCCGCGGGAGGAGTTTCACCGAGTCCTGGAAGTTGGGGGGGGGGTTGAGGTTTGTGATTTTTGCGATTTGGTTTGGAGATTTAAGGTGGGACTTACCCCGTAAAATTGTCTTGCTCGTGAGGCGGCCACGGCAAAGGCTTTGAGCATGAGTCGTCCCTCGCGTTGGTCGTCCGTGACGGGCGTTTCGAACTGGTTCGCGACATCCGCCGGGGAGCAGTGCACGAGGATCGTATGCGGGTGGGCAAAGCGGTAATCGGCGCGCCGAATTGGGTACTGGGTTTGCCACTCGTAATGGTTTGAGGTTGGAATGGTGACCGTTTCGCGCAGGGGGAACAAATCCGGAAGGGGCTGATCCTGGGGCCGGTACACGGCACTGTCGTACGGGGTGATGGCCGCGGCGGATGTAATGAAGGTGTCTGCCTTCAGGGAGAGCTGGACGCGGTCCAGGTCTTTGGCGAGCGGGACGACGAAGCGTACGTTCGAGAGGATCTTCCGGCAGGACGCGACCGATGGGCCGGTGAAGCGTTCGCAGTGAATCAGGAGCTTGGAGAGCAGTAGGCGACTGGGGAACCAAAGATTGTTACATTTATTTAGAAGATGCGAAACATTCTTCTCTACTCACTTCCTCCTCTCATCCGAAATGCCATAATTCCGCGGCAGCTTGTACGCCGGTCGCTCCGGATCCTTGACCACGGCCGTCTTGACCTGCTCCGCATCGAACACGAGCGCGGCCAGCACCGACTGCTGCATGGACCGGTCCAGCGCGGTCGGAATCTTGGTCTTCTCCAACCGCTCCTCCACCTTCAGCGGCAACTCGTCATACACAACGGTGTTGACCAGAACCTGGGCCTGCCGGACGCCCTCCAGCAAAACATTCCGATCTCCATAAACGTAACACGGTTCCCGCTTGTACAGCGGATGCGTCTCGTCAAACTTGACTTCCGGCGGAAGTTGCCCCACGACCTCAACGCGCGGTCCCAGCTCGCGACGTTCGCGGATCAGCGCGTTCGGATCGACAACCGGAATTCCGCGCGCGGCCAACTCCGCCGTGGCGCCGGTCTCCGACGGAACGCGCTTGCCCTGAACGATCCAGTGGCGCTTGAAGTGGAACCCGATGTGCTGCCGGAGCACGACCGACGTGAGACGCATTGTTTTACGCCGTTTTCACCTGGTTTTCACGAAACTCTTCGGAACTTTATTTTTCACGACCTATTGAGTAACGCGGGCGGCACAAGTTTGACAGATTCACGCTTTTTCCCTTTTTGATTCGTTCTCTTTTGCTCCTCGTTCGTCAACATGACATCAGGGGGTGATTTATCAAAATGGAGATGGCATCCTGGTTGCCAAATATATCTCAAATTACAAAATTAAAATTAAATAAAATTAAAATTTCAACCTGTTTCTACACAAAATTTCACAACAAACATAAGAATTTTTAAGGATCAAAAACTGTTTGAACTTTGGAATTTAAGAATAATTAATGAATAAAATAATTTAAATGTTTTAAGAATCCAAAAAATATATTATTAAATTATAAAATAAAAAAAAGTAGGAAAATGTGCATGTTTAAAAAACGAAAAGCTTAAAAAAAATCTTCATTTCTGGGCATTTGCATTTTAGTTTTAAAATGAAAAATGAGTTTCAGAAAAAAAAATTTTACCTTGCTTTTTACTTAGTTTTTTTTTTTTATTTATTTTTGCACTTTTTGTCTGTGCTGAAAAAAAAAAGAAACCTCCCAAACTGGCTCCCCTGCTTTCACCCTTGACGTCAGCTGTCACTCACTGACGCAATCAAAACTTTTCATCGAAGCAGCCCGTCTGCCACCCAGAGTTCGATTCAAACAAAAAATCTCCCAAAAAAGTGCGACGCACCGTTTCGAACCCCGCTTTTCAAAGTGAATTCCTCAAACCGTGACAAAGTGGTTCCTCCAGGCGGCACCAGCATTACCGGCCATGGCCAGTTCCCATCAATTCCGGCAACCGAACGCCGCCGCGGCTCATGACCGAGCTGCTGAGGGGCAAGGAAAGCCCTTGAACCTGTTTGGCGGAGGAGGAGGAGAAGCTGGAGCGGGTACCGGACGGAACGGCACCGCGGAAAAGCACATTACGACGATCTTTTTCGATCTGGACAACACGCTTATTCCGACGCGGAAGGGAGACGCCAAGGCCTGCAGCAAGGTTAGTCAGTCCTTTGTAATTATTAGGTGTTTGAGGCGGTCATCAGCGCTTGTGAACTTCGCTCTCGGAATGGGGTTAAAAATAGAAATTCTGATTTTGGCTGATTCTAGCAAAGTTTAGTGACCACGTAAGTAATGAGCTCATTAAACTAGAAATTGAACATATTCTTGCCTACTTAAGCAGGCTTTGAAAAATAAGATGATATTTTGGGACGTAACATTTCAAAAGGGGTTTGAATTTTAACGAGAAGTATTCAATTGAAAGGAAGTAGATTAACATTCTAAAGTTTAAGTTTAAAACATTGCCGTCATCTGGGGCGAATCAGGACACATATGGGCCAATTTGAACAACTGTTTAGCCAGGTTCTTGCAAATTTTGAATTGTGTTGTTGTATGCACACTCTGTGCTCAAACTAGCGAATTGGGATTCGCTCATTCGAATGCAGTTCCATTTGAATTAGCGAATCTGCTCTGTACTTATACCTGAGAGGTAACTCCTACACCTTGAGTTATTTAACGGCCTAACAACAATTAAGACCGGGACCAACGTTTTACTTCCCCATCCGATGTAAGCAGGAGCAGGTGGGAATCGAACCCATGATCATCCGCTTACAAAGCGAACAGCTGGACTACCTTTTTTGTACTAACCCAAAGTTTTACCTTTTATCGTGAGTTTGGTAGAAAAAACTTTTATTTTCGAACTGTTTCAAATCTAGAAGATCGATCCAGTAATCATTTTGTAGAAAGTTTGACATAGAAACATTTGACGCAATCCAGTATCGATTAGGTATTGTTTGTGCTGTATGTATCGCAAATGAAAACAAAATTCGAAATTTTCTCATTTAATTAAAGTTTTGACCTAACCTAAACATTAACCTCTATTATAATTTAGAAACACACAAAATTGCAGTAATTTTCGATTGCAAAAATTAGTTTTCAAAATTTGTATGACTACACGTTTAATATTTCCAAAATCATATGTTTGATCATCATATTTTGGATATCACAACAAAGAAATGAATTTTAGGGACATTCCCTGGTTCCATTTCTTAGTCTAAATCAAACATCGGTGCCAATTTTAAACCAAATTGGTCAAGGTTTAGGAATCGCTGTAGAACGTTAAAGTTGACAAAAAAAACCTTTTCATGGAAAACGTCTTTTTTTGATCTCTGATAACTCGTTTTTCAGATGAATTCATTCGGCTAGAAAGCTTTATTGTACCTCTCACAATAGGGTCCAAAAGTTCTATGGTAATATTTATGTACAACGGTAAAATACATGATCAAAAAAAATTTCTGATCATTTTTTTTCCATTTTAATGCAAAAAAAATTGACATGACATTTTTTTTCGATGGATCAACTATGGTCTATAGAGTTATCTAAGCCCGAGCTCATGCACACCAGCACCCCATTTGTTTTGCTGGCGGGTACAAAATTTAACCTCAATCTTTTTCGTGTACGTACACGCAATACATGCGCACGTAGATAACTCTATGGAACGAGCTGTCAAGTTGGACCTTTTCTGTCAAGAAGGGCCACGAAGTAATTTTTTAAATTTGGGTCCTAAAATCAAGCTTGAATTAGCGATATTATTGTTCACATATTTTTCTGAAAACAGTGACCCTTTGTACAACCGCAAAGATTTAAAATTGATTTTTAAATCAATTTAAAAAATACCTTCGCGGCTTTTCTTGACAGAAAAGGCCATACTTCACAAAAAAGGTCCTAGAAATATGTTGTCTTGTCATTTTTTTTGCATTAAAATGAAAACAAAAGTAATTAGAAACCGTTGTACATAAAAATTGGCATAGGGCTTTAGGACCCTATTGATTTAAAAATCCATTTTAAATCCTTAGCGCATCTCCAGCGCGGATAGCAAACATCGAAGCAAATCAAATTTGCACCCGACGTCAACCCCACCGCGGTACCTGTCGCGGTAGCAAATTTGCTCTCAGTTCTTCGGGATTTCACTTTGCTACCCGTGATTCTGCTGGTTTGCTACTGCGGCATTCCATTTGCACGAGAACTGAATCATGCACGGAAAAAATTGAATTGTATTTTTATTATAAAAAAAATAAAAAAAAATACAAAAATAAAAAAAAATAAAAAAATAAAAAATTTAAAGAAATTGAAAAATAATAAATGAAAGTTAAAAAATAAAAAAAGACCCCCCCCCCCCTTCAAAGTTGGTTCAAAAAATCAGGGGGCAAAAAAACTATTTTTTCAAAAATCTTAAAAAACATTATGAAAAAAGAGTTGACTTAAAACAATCTAAAACGAATTTTCCTGCATTTATAATCGTATTAAGCAAGTTTGGGCTGGATTAAAAGTATTTTGATTTTTTATGAAATTCCAATGTACAGCACCGCAAAAACTTTTTTTTGCAAAAAAAAATAAATTTTCGTCAATACTTAGGTATTTTGGAAACTAAAGATAGCAAAACAACTGGGCAGGTGAAAAATGCATTTTTAAATACTTTGGTCATTCAAATGTTGAAACCATGGCTCGTAAATTCAATGTTTAAACTTTTTTATTTGTTTGCCCTCCTCGACTTTGGTCAGAGTCAAGGGACATAAACTTCAAAAAATATTTGCAACGGCCTAAAAAACATAACAAAATAAAAAAAAATTAAAATAAAAAAAATAACAAATAAAAAAAAATAAAACTTTAAACTTTTTTTTAATAAAATTGAAAAATATTTAAAAAATTGGAAAAATAAAAAAAATTAAAAAATTAAAAAGATTTTTCAATAGCAAAAAATAAGAAGAAATTGAAAAAATAAAAAAATAAAAAAATATGTGCTATTCAAATTTAAAAAAAAAATCTGAAAAATTAAGCTACGGGAACAGCATCTAATTCCAGCGTGCCTCTAATGTTGCCATATCAGCACATTGACATTCAATTACAGCTCATAAAAAAACGTTTTCAAATGAAATCGAGTGATAATTAGCTCAATAAGAAGTGAGCAAGCAAATTTCTATCAAAAGTTTAGCAAGATTAGTTGTTTAAATAGTGGAAATGAGCAGATTGGACGGAATTAGGAGCGAGTACTTATCCTGCCAAACTTACAAGAATGTACCCTATTTAAACGCATTTTTAAATTTCTGAATTTTAAAATTTTCAAATTTTCGACTTTTTGAATTTTAAATTTCTGAATTTTGAGTTTTTGAATTTTTAAATTTTTAAATTTTTGAATTTTTAAATTTTGATTTTTTGAATTTTTGAATCATACACAAGAGCAGAGATACAAAAATCTCCGAAACACACATTCAAAACTTTGCCCCGGCTTGCCGGTACTTGTCGGGTATCAGAAAATGAGTACCCGACAGGTACCGACACATATTTTTCTTCTACAGATGAACTTGAGATCAAATTTGATACCTGCTTTGCTACGCGCGGTGGGAGACTCGGGGGCAAACTCGAGAGCAAATTTGGTGGGAATCAAATCGGGTAGCAAATGGTTAAACTTTCGACATTTTCGAAAAATTAAATTTTCAATAGGATTAAATAGTTTAATAAACTTTTAGCATTTCTAGGCATGAATCAACCCATAATTATTGATTTTGAAGGTAAACGAGAGCAAAAAATGATAAAAACCCATATTTGCCCCCCCGCGGTGGGCTTGTTTCGGTGGCAAATTTGCTACCCTAGCGGTGGGAATGACGTTTCGGTGGCAAATTTGATCTCTAACGGTGGGAGCGCTGGAGATGCCCTTAACGGTCGAACAAAGGGTCATTGTACTCAGAAAAATAAGCTTTATCATTGTGAACAATAAAATTGCACATTTAAGCTTAATTTTACGACTAAACTGTGGAACACCTAAAATTACGGACAATTTCGAGAAAAAAGTGATTATACAATTCATAACTGCATATAAAATCTTTAGTTTCATTGGTTTTAGCGCTTAAAGTAATTATTTTGTAATGTATAAATAAAAAGAATTTCCAGTTTTTGCTTTTTAGGTGTTTTTGAAACCGCCTTGAGTCAGGGGTATTAAAAAACACCCCAAAAAGCAAAAACAAAAAATTTGGTTTGATGGACCTCCTAAAAAAAATAAAAATCCCGGATAGTTCCAAATTTGTGGATTTCAAGGGTCAATGTCGGGACCGTGGTGTAAAAAAGATCCCAAGGCAAATTTTGAGACGAGATTTGTCTGATCACGCCTTCCGTCGGACAAAGTAAATGTTGGTGTCTAATAGCGATTAGGTCAGTGTAAGTTGGACTCACAATCCAATGGCCGTCAGTTCGAATCCCTAAGGTGTAAGAGGTTTGCAATTGCCTCAACAATCAAGCCTTCGAACACCTAGCTTCGAGTAGGAATCTCGTAATCGAGAACGCCAAGGCAATGCTGTAGAGCGAATAATTTGATTTTTTTGAAGGGTCAATGTTTTTATTCAAAAACTTGAAATATAACGTTAGAATTTAAAGTTGGTCGATACATCGTTTGATATCTATAGATCACAACATAAGCCTTCAATATCTACAAGTTTGTGAACATTAACCGATCTGTAAACTGTTACGAATTTGTGGGGGTGACTTTCCCATTTTTTTGTCAAATAAGAACGTTTATAAACATTTTTTAATAATAAGTTTATTTAAAATAATTAAAAAGTATTCCTTTGTAAAAAATACGATTTTAAAAATAAATTTTCAAATAAAATATGAACTGCAAATTAAAACGTAAATGGTTTGATTTTAAATTTTTAAATTTTTTATCTTAAAGTTTGATTTTATTTCAAAATGTTTCATGTTACCCATTTCACGTTTTTCGTGCACGTGTTTTCGCCGCCGCGTGTGACGTTTAAAATCTCTGTTCAGCACGCGCACACCATCAACGAAAAAAATACACACACACAGCCACACCCACCAAAACACGCGCGTGTCCCGTTACGATTTTTTACGATTCGAAAGCCGCACGAAAGCAAACCGGAGGAAAGAAAAGGGAAGTTCGAACCAAAACAAAGCACCACGCGCAAGCGGCTGTCAAACGTTTGTTTTGATTTTCTGCGAGCTTTAAACGTTTTTTCGCATAAAAAGTTAACATTTTTGAGAAAATTCTCGCAAAAAGTACGTAAAATTGGTTGCTTTTTGAGAATATTCAAGACTAAAGCACAACCCCACTTCCAAAATAGGACATTTCGATCATCAGCTGCTGGAAGGGAGAACTCGGAGCGGATTCCAAAAATACCGTCGCGCGCGCACCCGGCGAACCTCTCACGCGGTGCCGAAGGAAAGCTTTTTCTCGTGAAAAATTTCGTGAGTGCGAGCCAAAAGCCGGGACCATGCTCCCGTAGTCGTCATCCCGATCGTCAGTTGAGATTGGAGCGCCGTGCCGTTTGGACGTTTTCTGTCGTGAACATTTTTCGTTGGGTTTTGAGGCCTGATTTTGGACAGTTCCTTATAAGGAGGTTAAAAGAGGGGCCATGGCGGACAAGATAAGTGACCCGATTCGGAAGTGTTCGATCATCCTGAAGGGGGCGAAGAGTGACACGGAGAAGTTTGCGGCGCTGTTTATGGTGACGAAGCTGATCAAGGGTGCGGATTGTAACGAGGCCGGCCGGAAGTTGCTGTTCGAGGCGATCGGGTTCGACTTTGTGCGGCGGCTGTTGACCAGCGGCAAGGAGGTTCCGGATGCGACGGCCTACCAGAGTGTGGCGCTGTCGATTTTGAGCTGTTTTTGCGAGGATGAGCAGTTGGCGACGCACCCGGACATGCTGGCCAGTATTCCGGTGTTTTTGGGGGTCGTGGGGACGTGTGACGATGATGAGTACGACGATAATTTGATTGTGATCAACGAGGCGTACCATTGTCTGCAGAGTATTGCGGCGCACGAGGCTGGACGGGTTGCGCTGCGGGATGCCGGGGTCATTCGGCGGATGGCGGAGATCTACACGCAGCAGAGCTTCCAGATTGACGAGGCGCTGACGTTGATCGTGACGCTGGTCAGCCGGTTTGGGCCGATTTCGTGGGAGGACGAACCGAAGCTGTTTCACGCGTTGATGCAGCGAGTTGCGTTGGACTTTGAGACGGACCATGCCGAGCGGAAGTTTGAGCTGGCGGAGATGATTTCGGTGTTGCTGTTCACCTGCCGGAAGGAGTTGATTTCGCGCACGGTTGAGGGAGAGATTTGGCCCGAGTGTTTGTACAAGGGCGTGAGCGATATTCTGACGAGCAAGTTAGGCAAGGCCCAGCGTGATCCGACGCTGAAGCTGACGGCGAATATTTTAGAGGTGCTGGGGATCGAGTGGACTCTGCACGACGTAGACAATCCGAAGAAGTTCTTCCTGCTGTTGCTGCAGCTGGCCGCGATTGAAGTGCGCATGCAGACGGACAACAAGAGCTTCAACCAGGCGTTGGTTCAGGCCGATCTAATCACGGCCTGTTTCATCATTCTGGAGCTGTCCATCAACTACATGTCCACCGACCAGCTGGATCTGGACCAGAAGGACAAGCAGCAGGTCTACACCGGGCTGAAGGGCGCCTTCACCGGAGTGCTGTCCGTTTTTACGAAGCTTTCGAACGACACTAAAAAGGACAAGCTTGGCAAGCGCGAAAAGGCCTTTGCCTGCGCCATGGTCCGTGTCCTGTGCTCTTGGATGGCGCAAGAAACGTCCGCCCTCAAGACTCAAGTCTTCAAGCTGATGCCGTACATCTTCCAGCTGGCCAACGAGTCGTTCTACGAGTCCCGTGACCACCGCATCAAAGCCCGCACGGAGCCAACGGCCGAATCCGGACCGGCGGACGTTCTTCGCGTCACCCTCCCGGCCCTTTGTCATCTGGTCGTCGAAGAGGATGCCCGCAAGATCTTCTTCAAAGAAAAGGAAGAACAAGTCCTGTACGACTGTCTCCTCTTTCACTGGTCCATCGCGCACTACAAGAAGCCTCCAGTTCCACGCGCAGAACGCCTGAAGCGCATGAACGAACCCGACCCGGAAATGACCCCCCAACAGCTCGATGACATGAAGGACTCCCGAACGGCGATCGTCTCGCTGTGCAACATCTTCATGAACCTCACCGTCCTCGAGCCCAAAATCGTCGACGAAAGCGAAGTTTTCGCCCAACTTCTGCGCTTCATCTTTGAAAACCTACCCGAGCTCAAGGACATCCCGGACAACCTCGTACTGCACGGTCACCTCGCCGTCCTCGGGCTGCTCCTGCTCAAGCAGCAAGCGCCCAAAGTCAAAAAGAACGACTTCTCCATCTGCCGTTACATCCAAACCACGATCCGCTTTCTCTGGGACGCGTACAACATCGACGAGTCCAACAACCCCCAGGAACTGGTCGTCTCGATGGCCTACAAGGAGTACTGGTTCGAAATCATGGAGCTGTGGTTCCTCGGCATGCAAACCATGTCCGGCATCCTGCGGCTCATCCCGTGGATCTCCGAGTTTGCCATCGAGTCCGGCTGGGCCCAGGGCATCATCGAGACGCTGCGCAAGGTCAAGGTCGGCACGCTGCCACCGAACGTGAAGCTTGCGTACGAGGACTTTTTGTCGCAGCTCGTCGACGCCAACAAGGACGTGGCGGGGGTGCTCAAGAAGGCGGACGCCCTCAAAGTTTGCCGGAACCACCGGATGATGGAGCTGGGCAAGAAGCTGTTCGGCGATTAAGCTCGGCAGCTTGCGTGTGTGTGATTTTATACTTTGTAAAGTGTGTCGAAAAGACGTGAAATTCTGGCTTGCCCATGCAGCAAAAGTGAATAAAACTCAAATTTGAGTCATTTTTTGCAAGCGTGCTTCTAACTAAACTTTAAACTTACTTTAAACAAGTTGAGATTAGTGTGTAAAGTGACAGATTGTACCGCCTACACGCTTGTGATTTGTTACTCAAAATATCCTTTAAAAAGGCAAGAATTTCACGCCATTTCGTCATTAATTCAAACAAATTTTTCTCTTGTAAGTGTTCTTTTCTGCAGAATAATAAGTATGTTAATAAAAAGGCTGGAAGCTGGTAGCGATTTTTATATCTAAAAAAATGCGTTTCATTTTCCTTTGTTACAAAAATGATGGAAAATTCCCCCTCTTGGACGAGCACATGGTCTGGAAATGCAGCCGGTTTGCCGGTTCTTGGGATTCGACACGAAATTCGTAGCGACGAGCAAGAAATGTGTGTTGAGTTGGTAGAATTTGGGATTTTCTGTGCGCGTTCGAGGGATAAAATTAGAAACTTTCTTCTCTGGCTGTTGGTCGCGCATTTTTTTTCCATTTGCAAGTGAAACGGGTGAGAAGTTCTCTGTGAAATTCCTGTGTTTATAATTATTTTGCCAAACAAAAAATAAAATTAAACTTTCTTTGAGTTGATTTCAAAAACATTTAGTATATAATAATAAAAAATGATTAAAAATAACTGTATTATTTTTGGTTTTGAATTGAAAAATTGCTTTGAGAAAAGAAGCAAAAATTTTCCCTAACCTCGTGAAACACTTTTTTGTGTATGAAGAAAAGAGGAAAAAATAAAACAACAAAAATATTAATGTGCGCGCTCCAAATTGGAGCAACCGTCGCCCCCGCATGTTTACAACGTTTTCGAGCAAAGTGTTTTGCGTTTCACGATATTCTCTGGACCATTTCACGACGAGAAGTCGTCATTCTGATCACGTGGTGACACGATCGAAGTAATCCTTGAGCTCGATTTTCTTCAAGAGTCGTGCATTTTTCCGGATGCAGCAAAATCTGTTTCTCTGCTACTCAAAAGTTGTTGTCTTTGTTTTATTGTGCATTAAATGTCAACTTGCTGCAACATCGAGCCATTTTCGAGTTCAAGTAGGGCTTAAGGAGGTATTAGACTACATCAAATTATGTTTTAATACAAAATAAATTATGTATGATAGTTTGTCTATCTGTCAAACTTGTTTGTTAAACAATTTCGCATACATTAGTTTGACAGGCAGACAATATATCAAACGCATCTCGAAACTCATAATGTTTATTTGTTTACAAAGAGTTTTAACCCAACTTAGACTACTTTCCACGTTCACAGAACACAAGTTGACAATTAACACAAGTGCTCCATTAGTATTCACCTGCGACGATTACGGACAAATTTATTAATATAAGCCCAAACATATATTTCTTCCCACGTTCAAAATTGTCATCGAAGATGAATAACCATCTTGAAATTGCTGCTTACGTACCAGTCGTGTCGTGGACACAAAATTTGCTTTCATTAGCAAAAATAGCCCGCCGGTGATTCGCACTCGCTTAATTTAAGGTAAAATCCACGCGCAATCATCTCGCTTCACGTCACCGCAAAATATGTCACACCTGTTGAAAGGTGATTAATTTTTCATCGGTGACAGCATTGCGATCAAGTAGCGAGGTATTTTTTGAAAGTTTGACTGTTTTACACTTACAGTGTACGCACAAAATGGTCGCCATTTTGAGAAAAAGCACGCACTCTGAAAACATCGAAATCATACATTTTAAGAAGGAAATCTGACGCAAATCTCGCTTGCTTACAAGAAACAAACAAAATGCAACAATTTTGCCGCTCTAAAGTTGAGTTATTGATGACATTTTTAGTGTTAAAAACACGAGTTGGCAGCGCCATCATAGCCGCAGTAGGCGTGGCGAAATACGTGTCAACAAAGGCGACTTTCGGCGCGCAAATCTGGCTTTAATGGCTTCCGAAGTGGCCTCGTGCCAAAATCTAGGTCAAGTTGACCGCTTAATAAGCGGACAAAATTCGCCCAAATTGCCTCAAGAATGGGTTCATGGTTTTCTTTTTTGCGAATGAGTCAGAATCCGTCCAAACGTCGGCGGCCATGCTTGCTACAATAATTCTCGTAGACAAAAGGCAGCCTCTACGTCGAGGATTTCCCGCAGCGCTTTTCCTTATTTATTTTTCCTCTGCATTTTTTTCGGTTGTTTTTCCCCTCTCAGTTTTAAACTGTGCACGTTGAAAGTGAATCGCGCACTTGTTAAAAATAGACCACTTCCCGGTTGTTGGCTGGTTCGTGGCCTACTGTGCGATCATCAGAACCAACGCGTGTCAACGCGGCTGCTGCTGTTGCAGCGATCAAGATGGACAGGTTCTTCAACAGGATAACATAAAAAACGGTTACACATCGGCATAACCTGAACATAACCTTTAAAAGGAAAATTTCGCCCAAATTTGCTGGATGAACAGCTCGCTTGGAACGCCCAAAGAGATACAGTCTACAGCAAGTGTTTCCATTCTACGCCGTCGCGTTGTTTACAAGAAGTTTGGAAGGGAAAATGTTCTATTTTTAGGCCGCTGGTGGACGCGTATGCGATCGCTCATTTTCAACCGAATTTGGGTTGCAGTTTTTGCTCGCATGTTGTTCGAGCGGTATTTTTTTCACTTTGGAATGTTGCACAACAGCCGTTTAAGGTCGATTTGGGGCACGTGTGTTACGCCCAATCGGGCGTGGAAGATGGTCTTCAAATGGTTTCCAATTTGGGATGCATTTCTGGACTTTTTTTTTTAAAGGTTCAATAAACCAAATTTCCAGTTTTTGCTTTTTTGAAACCGCCTTGAGTCAGGGGTATTAAAAAACACCCAAAAAGCAAAATTTGAAAATTTGGTTTATAGCACATTAAAAAAAAAAACTTCAGATTTGACTGAACCTTCAAAATTGCTTCGTTTATTCTTTTTAGTGTGTAAAACTGTTATACGATTAGAGTGCAACTGTCAAGCTGTCACTTTTGGTCGATGAGGCGAGTTGTGTCATCTTCAAAATGGTCGCCTTATTTTGATCTCAAAAGTAAATGAAAAATTAGAATCTCTTTCAATTTTTCTAACGTTGTATCACACCACTTAAGACAAACTACGCCAATTATCACCAAATACGCGGTAGGGTGTATTCTCAGCCGTTTTCTGTGAGTTGTGGATTGACACCTCTTTGCTGGAGACTTGACGCTTCTGATTCTTGGTGCCGTGATGGAAACAAGGACGTCTATGCAAAAATGCTCAATAAACGCCTTTCATTCATATCGCAGGTAGCGGAATTCCTCATCGCTGACCATGGCGTCCCGCGCGAGCTGGCCACCGAAGCCGCCACGAACTTCCTGACGGCGCTCCGACGCTGTCCGGATAATCCGAACTTTTCACTCATCCAGTGGCGCACCCAGATGTGGACGGAGTGTCTTCCGGTGGCCTGGCGCCATCTCGCCCCGGCCGTGTACTCCCGCTGGTTGGAGTATCGGACGCGCTACATGACGCCCTCCGAGGACGTCTTCGCCATGCTGGAGACCCTGCGGCGTCGCTACCAGCTCGGAATCATCACGAACGGCCCGTCGGCGGCGCAGTGGGAAAAGGTTGACCGGCTCGGCATGGGTCCGTTCTTCGACTGCATCCTCGTCTCGTCGGATCTTCCGTGGGCCAAGCCGGACCGGAACATTTTTACGCCGCCTGTCACTACTTGGGCGTCCAGCCGGAACAGTGCGTTATGATTGGGGACAAACTGGAAACCGATGTGCAGGTGAGTGCCAAACGGCGAGCTTGGGCCAGGTGGCGTGAGTGATTTCCGTGTGACGCCTATTGAGCTTCCTAAGTTTGTTAGAGCTAATGTTATATGTTAGGGAAAATGAGAAATGCAAGATCCTGCGGAATCGGCCGGATGCACACATCCACACACATACTTCCGACGACACGGATCCACGCCCCGCAGCCCTCCGGAGGAGGTGGTAAGTTGCTGTGAGTGCTTTGCTGGATACTTTTCTCTTGCTGATGATGGGTTTGACAAAGGAGTTTAATTGAAGATTTTTGAAGAGTTAGAAATTACCAATTTTTCGCTTTTGAAAAGTTCAAAAATCTTCAAAAACAATACTTTTAACACGTTGAGTCTTATCTTCTTGAAAAAGCGCTCCACCTTTATCTAATCTATTGTTTCCATTTCCGTCGACGCAATGGCCGATCTGGCCGCCATTTTGTTTTTCTTCTCTATCATTCAACCGCAAAACAACAACAAACCACTGCCAGGGTGGCGTCGAGTCGAAGCTGGGCATAACGGTGTGGCTTCCGCTGCCCAAGGATCTGCAGCTGGCGCACGACAAGATCGACCTGTCCGAGCTTGACGACCACATCCGGCCGGACGCCATCGTACACGACGTGCTGGATCTGCCGTCGATTCTTCCCGAGCAGCAGCGCCAACAGCTGGTCGACGAGGACGGCAACTGGGAAGACTGGCGCGACAGCGGTTCGTTTGTGCAGAAGACCACCCGGAACCGGGCTGCCAGCTACAACCGCTTCCTGCCGGACGTTCCGGATCTGTTCAGCTCGAGCAGCAACTCGTGCGACAGCAATGGCAGCTATTGAAGGACCTTTTTGTTTTGTTTCGCATTCTCGAATTTATTTACATTTATTTCTTTTTTATTATTAGTTCAAATGTTACTAATTTAAGGTTGAACAACTTTTTAAAGGCTGCGTTTGCAATTAACGCTGTCGTGCCCCTCGGTCAAAATGGCGGCCTGTCAGTTTGACAAGCTTGTTGAAGGGCATCACAGTGCTATTGTTTTCATATTTTTTTAAAGTAAATTTTCTTTATTTCCAAGTGTTTCAAGCGAACCAGTCAATTGGAACAAACCCACAAATATTTAAAATAATACAAATTTAGCAGACTAGAAGCAGGGCCGGACTTCCTACACTCTCGCTCTCATTCGTGAAGGGGAGTTATCGAAGTACCTGAAAACAGAACAAACCACAGGAATGAATCCCGAGATTTAAAAGGCAAGATGATTTTAATTTTACCGAGTAAACAGTAAAGTAAACGCATACAATTCTGGCTGGACCCAGGATTGCACAATTGAAATATTTGTCTTGCGTCACAGAGACACTAACCTACACAAAAGAAAACCCACTTTGTACGCGTTCTACGCGATTAAGCTGTAATTGAAGGACACGCTGGCTTTTGTAGAATAGTTGGTAGCTGTCGAACAACTCATTGGATAGAGAACGCTGCTATTTTAGGAGAAGCAAAAATGCATCAGAAAAGGCTTTTATATGACAAGAAGAGTACAGAAAATTGGTGGAAAAATTTGGTAGAAAACATAAATGGTAGAGGCTTTGAGCGAAATTGGAATCGAAATCTTTTTGTAACCGTTATGCCGAAAACTCCTTTTATTTTTTTATTGTCTACCTAAATATACAAATCAAAACAATAATCTCTTCAACAGCAACATCCAGTGTGAACAAACAAACATTCCATAACGGTCCAAAGTTCAGCTGTCGTAGTAGCGCTTCTTCATGGCTCGGTACTTTTTCAGGCTGTACAGCGCCACGATCTCCTTCTCCACGTACTCGCCGAGCGCGATCGCCTTCTCGATTTTCCCAGGATCGGATTCGGTGCTCTGCCGCTTGAACGCTCCGTAGCACTTTTGCCGGAACTTGTCCGGCCCACCCGGGTACTCGCGGCCCAGGTACTGGAGCTGCAAGGAAGGCGATGTAAGTTTGGGAAAAGTTGGGAATCTTGCAACGTTCAAACCCTTTTGTACAGATCTAGTACGCGCTGACGTGTGCTGGACATGTCGACGATCGCAGTAGTCCTTCTGGTTGCACTTGAAAAGGGTTTGTTTTGAACACTCTCTCGCGATTAGGTTACGACATCGATCAACAGCGACTCAACAACAAAACATTGCGAGGGGTGATTCACAAAAGAACCATCAAAATTCACAGTTTTCTTAGACAAATTTGCCTTGCAGTTTGGTTTCTTTGTGTGTTTTCATGGTGTTAGGCTTAAAAGTTGTTCCTTTCAAGCAATTTTGTTGTGAAATTGGTCGATTTTCTTGTAAATTTACGTGTTTTTAAAGGTGTACCGATTCCTTTGTGTGTCACTGTTGCCAGTATCAGACATTGCCAGTCCATCAAAAACGTAAACGTCATTGACGCGCTATCGAGTAGTCGACTTGTCAGCACATATTTACTGCTTGTTAAGTTTATTTATTTTCATATTAATTTTGCTTTTTCCTTTGTTTCAGATTGACGGATTGGTAACTGTCATTCCCGTTACGTGTTATACAGTCGATTCCTGCTTGAAATCTCCGCCAACAACAAAACGTACAGTTTCGAAAATTTAGAAAACTTAGAAAATTTAGAAAAGTAGCTGCCACCAGAGTTCCGGCAAACCGCAGAAGATGTGTCCATTCGACGAAGCTGTTCCAGCACGCCAGCTTTCCGTAGTGTATTGGTGAGCTGGCCGGTTCAGCTGTTTGCCGTCGCCGACGTATCATCAGCATGACTGTATGGTGGCATCACCCCAAAGAAGAAGCAGAAGAGCAACACCCAAAGTAGGCCGCTTGTGTACAAACAAACAAAGACGCGAGATCCGAGTGAGAGAAGAGCGAACGAAGGGAGGAAGGAAAGGAGAAGGAGGATACAACAAACACTAGCGTCAGCAGCACCGAAGAAGAGTCACGTACCTATACGGTTGCAACGGTGTGTGCGAGACAGAAGGCGTATCAACAACAACGGCTTCGTCGGTTAGTTCGGATTGCGAAATTCGACTTGGGTGTACTGTGCTAGAATATCGGCGTTTTTATCGCGGAAAGTAATATTTTTTAGCAGAATTTGTACACGAAAAGGCCAGGAAGGAAGATGTTTGTGAAGAATGGAAGCGCCCAGCTGGAGCAGCAATTGGAACTGTAAGGATAGCTGCTGGGCTGGTGAAGCGAGTGCAGGAAATTATCGATTTTTCCCGTTTATTTTTTGCGCAGACCCGCGGAGACAACTACGTACTGTCGGCTGTGCCTGGCCAGGAGAACCTGGTGGAGCTGGTGTCCGCTGGAAGTGGCATTAGCCCTGGAGGACGGCTGGATCAGCTCATCGAGCTGATCTTTGAGTGCACCAACGTTAGGGTATGGATGGAAGAAGCGAGGGCAAGCGCATACGTAGGTTGAGGATGATGGCATCGTTTGCGGCTCGTTGACCTTTCAAGCTTTGATTGGTGTAGAAGATTCGATAGCTACGACTACAGACGAAGTGTTTTAGCAGATGTTTGTTATTCTGGTTAATTTTAGCTGCCTGGTTGTGCAATTATTTGAAGTTTCGACACAATTTCAATGAAAACTCGGTTCAAATACTTCCTTGAGTGTAATCTCAATGCCAGCAAGTACCAGCTAGTGAAACTAGTTTCCCATACAAGTTTCTTCTGCAATTCGTTCTATTAATAGTCTCACCATCGAGAGCCCTACGTATGCACTTCTTTAGCCTACGTAGCTGTTTTTGCGTCGTCGTCGACGACCTTGTTCTCGCGCGCGATAAAGAGCGTTCACCAATTAGCGGTAACTGTAACGGGGTTGATTCTTGCTTTTCTGTAGCTTTCGCCCGATGCCGAACCGGGCTGTGCCATCTGCCGGGGCTGCCAGGGTGCGCTGGCCGAGTTCCAGCGCTTCCGATCCCAAGCCAAACGGGTCGACGAGCTGATCAAGTCGAAGGCCGGCTCACGAGGATCCCCAGCAACAACCCTTCCAACAAGTGCGCTGGACGCCGCCGTTACAGCCGGAACAACTGATAAGACTGAAGAGAGTGAGGAGGTGAAACAGCAATTACAAGACCAAAAACTAGCAGACCAACCCGTCGATAAGAGTAAGGAGGTGGTCAACGTGGACCGGAAGCGAGCTCCGGTGGAGTTCCTCGCCGTAGCTACGACCAAGCGACCGCGGCTGGTTCCGACGGCCGTCCTGATCGCAACGAGCACCGGCGGCAAGCACAAGTGTCGCTACTGCCCAAAGTCGTTCAAAACGCCGACCGGCTTGACGGAGCATACCCGGGCCAACCACAACCGCCAGCATCAGTGCTCGAACTGTCTGGAACAGTTCCAGCACGCTCCGTCGCTGGCGCGCCACATCCGCAACCGGACCTGCTACACGTTCACCAAGTATCGCTGCCGGGTTTGTACCGAGAGCTTCCTCGAGCAGGCCCACTGGGCGGAACACATCAAGCTTCACGCCGAGGACTTCCCGTACCAATGCCAGGAGTGCCTGTCGCAGTTCAAGCACAAGGCCACCCTGCGCCGTCACGTCAACACGGTCCACCTGCTGCAGTATTAGAAACTAAGTCGATTGATCGGTCGATCGAGCACAAAAACACGGATTGCAATTTTAACCTTTTAATTTAACTTATTTGATGTGATCGTGCAAGAGATAGATGATTTTATGTTTATGGTAACCTTAATATACCCCAACCGCCCCTTAAATGATCCGTTCTAAATTAATGTAGTGAAATAAATTTTACACAAATTAAAACATTACCAAAAGTCGAAGTGTGATGGTTTGTGATAAGGAAAAAACCCGGGAATGTATTTTAATGTGTGAGAAACTTTCATAATTCATAAAAAAACGTCAATTTTAAACACTTAACCCTTAATAAACTCGAATCCACATCCGTACACGAATAGCCCGTCCGCTTCCGGCACCAGCTCCAGCCCTTTAACGTCCGCGACGCATGTCTCAAGCCGCTTCACCACCGAAACACCGCCCTTTAAAGCGCCAAAATCCAGCAGACAAACCGCCTGATCAACGGCCGCAGTCCACACCATCGACCCGGATGCCGCGAACCGCACTCCGGTGACCTGTCCCAGGTGGACATTCGCCGCTCGAACGGTGCGCTCCAGCCGCACAAAGAAGGAACTCTTGCGCGGTTGCATCTGCAGCTTGGAAATGGCCACGGCCTGGTCGTCGCCACCGGTTGCAATCAGGAAGCTTCCCGTTCCGCCGTCCAGCAGCTTCAGATCGAACCCGTTGATGCCGCTGGCGTGGTGTTGCAGCTTGTAGAACGGTTCGGCGAGCTGTCGCGGGTCCCAAAAACAAACAAGACCGTCTGTGGCCATCGTGACTAGAATTGGCTCGTTTGCGACAGTGAAGCTAGTCGCGTGCAGGAGGCATCGCCCGTAGAAAATGTCCTGCACTAGTTCTATGCGGTACGAGCCTCGCTCTTCTTCGACGGTGAATTCTCGCAGATATCCGTCGGAACATCCGATAAACAGCCGGGATTGCATCGGGACGGCACACATGAAGCGCGTTTCCGGATCGAACGCTGCCGTTCGGTTGGTTCGCCACCGGGATCGGTCGGAATCGCTGGCTTTAAGCATGTAGCATAGCTCCTCTCGGGTGCGACATCCGGAACTCTGCAGATGAAGCGTCGTTAGGCATAGCTGGGCACGTCCGCCGGTAGACACGAGCAGAATACTTTCGGGACTGCGCTCGAACCAGCACAGGGATTTGATGCTAGAAATGTGACAGTACAAATGCTTGCCAATGTCCAAACTGCTTGTTACTTCAGAAAATCTATTGATTCTCAGGATGTTATCTTCTCCACCGGAAATGAACCACGTGCCGACTTCGGTCTTCACCAACCGCACCACGTTGCAGGCTTTCGAGTGCCAGTTGAGCCTTGGCAGCTGCAACGCACTTTCGGTGGACCGATTCAACCGTGCCACGACTTGCTTCAACCGTTTGTGCTGAATGTACACAAACCGGAAGTGGCTCCCATCGGCCGATCCGTAACAGTCCCAGTACCGGTGACCACCGCCACAATTGACCTGCAGCAGCACCTCCCGACTCTGGTCACACACGACAAAGTGACTGTCGTTGAAACCCATCAGCCGCAGGTCACTTCCGGCGTTACCCGGAACCATTCGATCGATCCAGCTTATCGGAACCTTTTCTGCGCCGCACATTCGAAGCGTGTTTTTGAGCGGGTTCAGGAAAATGGTGCGCACGTGCCCATCGTGACCGGAAGTGGACAGGTAGCATCCTTCGGCAGTGCGTTCCTCCAGCCGGATTTGGGTTATTCCGAGATTTCCGTGAGGACGAGGTAGTTTGAACACGGGATCGATACCGTCTGATTGGTACAGATACATATTTCCGTTACGATCGGCTAGCAGAATGCGGTTGTCTTGGGTGAAACCGGAAGTGAGCCAACGCTCACCGATTTTTGGCAGTCGGTGGCAGGATTTAAGCTGCGCTAGATCGCGATCGTAAGCCAAGCATCTTCCATCATTATCACAGGCAAAAACTGTTTGAGAGCTGCAAACTAACGATCGAATCACGGTCGCTTTAGCCGACGTCTCTTCCGGTTCGAATGCGTCCAGGTTGAAATCGATCTTGTGACTAGTCATCAATGCTATTTGTCCTTTTACAAGTTCGTAAATATTTAGGCTATGATCACCAGCGACGTAGATTCGATCTTGGCATACTTCCAGAATGCTGCACTTGAAGCCCTCCAGTTGTTCTACAACTTCCGGTTCCCCACCTTCTCGCAACAGAACAATCTGATTACGATCCGTCACGGCGACCAGCGAGCCATCGGACATAAATTTCATCTTCGTCAGGTTAGCTCCTCCCACTTCTGGTGTTATATCCGTCACTTCCTGCTGGCCACGATCCGAAACTAGATACCGTTCAATGCAAAACTGTGCCACGTTGCCATTGTTGGCGCAGGTGAAAAGCGTCTTCGTGTCAGCGTCATAGTCCACATTCCACAGCGTGGCTCCATCTTCCAGACGCTTCCGAACAACCAGATTCCCTTCCGGATCCCAAAGACAAACGTTGGAGTCTTCTCCAACGGAAACAACCCAGCCACTCTCGATTATCTTGCACTGAAACACTCGGGCTGTGTGTCCAAAGCAGTAGCTTTGCTCTTTCAGCTCAAACCGATCATCCTGCTGAGCTTCCATCGTCCAAAACTTGACCGATCGATCATCCGATGTCGTGGTCAGTAGATTCCGCTCCAAGTTGCAATCGATCGAGAACACCACTCCGTTATGCGCCCGGATACTGTTCAAAATCTGTCCCCGTCGAGGCCCACTAACCTTCCACGTAATCAGCAGCCCAAGTGCCGTTCCGCAAAGACACAGCACGTCCTGCCAGCTGGAACCGACCAGCTGCGAACAGTACAACGTGGAGCTGTCCTCGCAGCAGCACTGATCCACCATGGTCCAGTGGCCAAACACGAGCCGAAAGCAGATGGCCACTCCGTGACCGGTCACGGCGCAAAGCGTTTCACAATCCAGCAGTTTCAACGAGCTGATCCAGTCATTCAGACGTCTCTTGGCGAAAACCATTAAACTTCCGGTTGACGCATCAAATTGCATGTCTTCCTTCAGGTTGTAAATGCAAACTTTGGTCACTTGCGTAAAAGTATTGTCCTAAAAAGAGTTTAATCAGCTTGGCAAAATTCAAGTTACTTCAACAGGACAAACCTCCTTCAAAACGAGCGAATAGATGTCCCTTCCTGCGTGGAGCACAACCTGCCACGAGCCATCGGACTTGCGACTCGCGCCGATTCCGTTGATTTTGTGCTTGAAACGGGGCAGCGGTGCCGAAACGCGATGTGTTTGTCCGTCCGAGGGCTCCAGATGCAACAGAACCAAACTGTTTCCGATACCTGGGTTGGAAAGGTGCTTTCTTTTTAAAGTATTTTTAACTTCAGCGTTTTAGTACAGTATCGAGAAAAAAATTAAGGGGCGGAGTTTAAAAAACTTTTGTTTATAAAGGCCATTTGGCATCTCCCAAGAAAAGGGGTCAAGAAATGGCTTTGCGAACAGCAGAACAAAGCAAAGGGAACGATTTCTTGGGGCTTTTCTTCACCCTCTCTGGCATCTGTAAACAATCAGTACATCTTACGCTTTATGCCAAAGCCGTGAGCGGAACTCACTGATTGATTCGAATGATTTTATTCTACTTCCAAATTAAATAGATCTTAAACGTCAAAATTCAGCCTTCAGTCGTTCGAATGCAGTTCCATTTGAATTAACCAATCCGCTCTTTACGGACGTGACTGTTTTTGTTTCATTCAGTTTTAATTATGCATTTCCCAAACACAGACGTAAAATTCAAGTACGTATTGCACGATCAGCTAGAATATCTGGCGTAGCCCTACGTCAAACTCAATGCTTCCCGGCTTTTCTGATAGAACTTTTTTTTAACAGCGACCAAAGCTTACCAACGATTATTTTTGCGTTGGTTAGAACTTTTATGCACGCGGCATCTGCTAGGACACTCATTTTTTTTTCGTCGATTTATTTCACTTAATTTTGAAGATTTTCATTCCATATTCGCAAAACAAATTTTGCACTGGCGAAAATCGGCAACTTGTTATGACAGTTTCAGCAGCACGCGCGTACACGTTAATTGAAAATACGACGAATTATTATTGTTCTGGACAAGTGTGCACGCTAATTAGAAAATGTGTGTTAAAACTGACGTGTTACGTGCCCGACTCTGAAAAAATCAGGAAACTGAATCTTGATGTTTTTGAAATGGTGGGCCTTTTCGAACTATGTATCAAATCTACAACTTGGAGTTAAAAACCCCGAGTAGGCCGCGGGTAATCGGCTCCCCTCCCACTAACATTTACACACAAGATCCTCTGTAATTACTCTTAGCTTTAAGAAAAATGTAATTACAAAAGCCGACTATGTCCTAACCACGTCTCAGTAGCGAAAAGGACCTAATAAAAATAATTTTATGAAAAAAATTGGAGTTAAACTTTCATAAATACAAATATAAGTTGATTGTTCTCCAGCATTTCCTTGGCGTTCTCGATTGCGAAATTCTTACTCGAAACTAGGTTTCCAAAGGCTTCATTGTTGGAGGAATTGCAAACCTCTTTTTACACCTTAGCTTCCATCCACCTCGCGATTTGTAATGACGTCCTTTGGAATGTGAGTCCAACTGCCCATCCAGCGACTCTACCGAGACAGGACCCAGACAGAAGACCTGGACTGAGCTAACGACCTAACCTATTGGTTAGACCGGGGCTAACATCTACTTCCCCGTCCGACGACAGGCGTGATCAGACAAATCTCGTCTCAAAAAATGCCACCGGGGCCGACTGGGAGTGAACCCAACCGACCTTTTATTCTTGTGTATAAATTTTGGACTTCAAATCTGGAGCAACATTTGAAAAGGGTGCATAAGCAGGGCCTTCGTGGCGCGGTGGTTAGCGGCTTCGGCTGCCGATCCCTAAGTTGCTATGTGGTGCGGGTTCGATTCTCGCCTTATCCTCCTGGCCTTCTATCGGATGGGGAGGTAAAACGTCGGTCCATTTGCGTAAAAGAGGTTTTGTGTGACTCACCACACAAAACCTTCGGACGCCTAGAAATGAGCAGAAACTTGCAACAGAGACCACAATAGACCCGGGGGTCGTTTGCATAAGCATTGTGACAGCTAGAACTATATTTTGCAAATTCCGAGACAACAGGTAACTTGTTTAACTATACCTGGAGGGTCAAAAGGTAGCTGGAAATGCTAGCTAATGTTTTACACTTCAGGTTTTGCGAAAAAGTTACCAATGGAACCCCCGTCTTCGAGCAGTTTTTGCTTTTTTCTACAATGTATTTCTTATGGAGCCAAATGTCAAAAACTGCTCGACGGCGGGTGCTCCATTGTCTCGGAATTTGCAAATGATTATTCGACCTTCTCTTGTGTTGCTCTAGACATTTCAAAGATTTTTTTTCTCTTCTTCTTTTTTAAAGGTCATATAAACAAATGTGTCAGCCTGTGTGGATCAATCGGACCGCGCACTGGACTCACAACCCAGAGGTCGCCGGTTCGAATCCCGGGGCGGACGCAAAAAATTCTAAGTGTAAATATAGGTATTCGGTGCCCTCTCCCCGTACCCATACCTTCACACTTAGGAGACCCGGGAGGCGGAGTCTTGTCGCAAAAAGAACGATACACGCCTGTGGATCCGTTGACGAAACCGCAAGGTTTAAGAGGGCCACATTATAAGGTGTTACGTCGATTCCGTTTTTTTAAACAAATGTGTCATTTATTCGCGATCAAAAGCTCAAAAATTCCGACAGGTGGCGCAAAGCATCGAAGAATGACGATTCAAATTTTCGCTGTTCGGTTACATAGGAATGCAAACTTAAAATTGAATTGAGCTGTAACTTTTGAGAAAAAATTCAAGTAGTATGATTGTTAACTCTTTGCCCTCTATAAATTAACGCAATAAAAAAATTTTGAAAAAAAATAATTTTGAAAAAATAATGTTGTTTAAAATGATAGAGCATCAAAAGTTAACAAAGTATCAGCTCGAATTTTTGCTCAAAAGTTGTTCTCAACGCTGGAATTAAACAAAACAGAATTCGCATACATAACCTCAAAGGGCGGAAATTTCAATCGACATTCTTCGCTCTGTTCTGCTACTCAACACTAGGTGTCGCTGTCGTTTGGCTCTTGAACGGCAATTGCATTTTGGGTTTCTCAAGGTGGTTTCAAAAACACTCAATAAGCAAAATATGTTTTTTTTTTGTTTATTTGACTTTAAAAAAATATACTTATTTTATCATGATTCCCATTCATTCACTTCAAACGTGTAAAATGTGCAAAAACTTTCGGACACTTTGGAATATGTTTGACGTGTCAACTGTCCTACGCTTTTTAATCTGCGCTTCTCTGGCAACTTTGCCAAGTTTACAGATAAATTGTCATTGTACTATTTTAATGCTTTAAACATCCAGATAATTACTACGTAAATTGAATTTAATTTTCTGATTGAAACAAAGAATGTTGAGATCTGAATTTACAATGAATTTAATCAAACAAAAATTAGCGCGACAAACTTTTATTTACAGATTTCTTCACTGATCACATTTCTGCAGTGAAAATTGTTCTTTCTGGCAGCTCTACCCGCTTCGCCGCAAACGCCAAATCCAAACGAAGCAGAAGAAGAAACAAGCTGTCAAATCGGGGAGAAGCAAAAAAAACGGGAAAAAATCGTGTTCCAGAAAACTGGGTGCACGCAGTTTTTAGCTTGGAATCGGTGCCATTCGCTGCCGCGACCGGCCCGCTCAGGTATCTTCGGGTGGCGCACGTTTCGGTTGAGCCGTTGCCGGTGCTGGTGGACGGGGAGCTCCGGGGGAGTGCGGAAAATTGCGTCGGAAAGTACGCGAGGTAATCTGACGGACGACGCGTGTGTGTTTGTTTGATTGTGTGTGCGTGCCTGCGTGTGCCGCGGCAACAGGAAGAAGGTTCCCGGGTTGGTGGTCGAGTTCCGAGTTTGTTTACTCCGGTGACGTTGGTAACGGGTTTGGTCGAGGGGGTGGTCGCCAAGGCCTGTTGCGATCGATTTCTTCCAGAGCAGGAGCAGCAGCTGTCAGCGGGATCAAAACAAAACAAAGGTTGTCGAAATGTCTTTTCCGACGGGGCCGCCACCGCCGATCGTTCCGGCCGGAATGCCGTTCGGAATTGCTCCGCCACTGATGCCAGTAAGATTGCTTTAACAGTCTTGTTGATGATTTGCTATTAAATTGCTTCTTTTTTGCAGTCTTTGATCCCCGCCGGAATGCCACCGATGAATCAGCCTCCGCCCGGTGGAGGTGGTCGTCGGGGTGACTTTCGGGGGTCCGGGTCGACGATCGGGTCTCGGCCGCAGATGTACAATAACAACAACAACAATAATCACCACCACCATAATGACCGGCGCCGGGAAGACCACCGAGAGCGGGGCGGAGTGCAGGTTCCAAACGCGGCGCCAACCATGGACGGACCGATCATTACCGTGTTTATCGGGAACATCAGCGATAAGGCGCCCGATCCGATGATCAAGAAGATACTGGCGTCTTGTGGGACGGTCATCAACTGGAAGCGCGTGTCCACGTTCGGGTTCTGCGAGTATGAGTAAGTCTTGTAGCAGATTCAGAGATTTTAGAAAGATTGTAACCAAGATTCTTCTCTCAGTGGTGCCGTGGCGGGTGCCCGTGCCGTCCGGCTGCTGCACGACATGGAGATCGACGGCAAGAAGCTGGTCGCGAAAGTGGACGCCAAGAACAAGGCCCTGCTCGATGACCACAAGGAGGACGACCAGTCGGCGAATCGGGCCGGAAACGAAAAGTTCGGTGACGACGAAGCGTTGGACTTGATTACGCGCATTCTGGACGAGTTCCGGGACGACCTGACGGGTGGCGGCGGCGGCGACGACGACGGCGAGGCAAGCGGTGATGGAGGTGGCGGCGGCAGCAGTGGCAGAGGCAAATCGGGCAAAACTAAACGGAACCTGCAGACGCAGGAGATGGAGGAGGGCAAGCGGGAACTGATCAGCCAGGAGATTGGCAGGTTCCGGAAGTACACCGAAGAGAACGAGCAGCGCAAGGAGAAGGAGAAGGAACGCCGGAAGGCGAGGGACGAAAAGAAGCCGGAGTCGGATGCGGCGGTTGCGCCCAGTTCGAGCGAAAAGAAGCGGTCTTCCGTGTCGCCATCGTCGTCGTCGTCCCGCAAGGACAAGGACAAGGACAAGGAAAAGGAGAAGAAATCCTCGAGGAGACGGAGTCGGAGTCGGGAGCGAGAGCGGGAGAGGGAAAGAGAGCGCGAACGTGAGCGGGAAGCTCGCGAGCGAATTGAGCGGGAGAACCGGGAGATTGAAGCTCGTGCCCGCGAGAGGGAGAGAGAGCGCGAGAGGGAGAGGGAGCGCGAGAGGGAGAGGGCGTAAGTATAAATTTGAGATCTAAATTGCTCCGATCGTCGTTACAACCCACGAATCAATGCTTGAAAATTTACAAAAAAATCATCTCATTTTTCTTTTCAAACATTAATTTTTTTTTTGTAAATTTTATTTTCGTTTTTATTTTTTTATGTTTTGATGCTGAAATTTTTTGAATCTGAGTTCAAATATGAATTTGATTTTTTTTCGTTGAAGTTCTAAGTTTTTTTTTGAAATTATTGATTGTTCAGATTTTCACATCTCGAAATAAAAAAAAAATCGGAATTTTAGTAGTTTTGAATTTTAATATTTTGGAGCTTAAAAATTATTGAATTTATGAATTTCACAATTTTGGAATCCTGTAATTTAAGAATTCAGGAATTTTATATTTTTTTGAATATAGGATTTTTTTTAAATTTTTGAATGTAAGAATTTTCAAATTTCGGAGTTTTTAAATTGCTGGTTTTTATTCAATTTCAAAATTTCAAGAATATTTGGGTTCTAAAATTTGTATTCTGATAATTATAGAATGTTTTAATTTAATTGAAGATTTTTTTTTATTAAATTTTAGAATTTTTAACAATTTTAGAAATTTTTAACTTAAGAATTTTGGCTTTAGGATATTTTGGAAATTTTAAATTTCTGAATTGCATTTGTTTTTTGAACTTTTTAAATTTTAAAATCTTTAAATTTTAGATTTTTAATGTGTTTTTAAGTTTAGAATATAGTATAGAACAAGTATAGAACTGAAATTTTTTAGTTTTTTTTTATTATTTTTTAATTCAGGAATTTTAGATTTTTTCAATTTTCGAATGCTAGGGTTTAGAATCCAAGAATTTTTAAGTTTTAGATTTTAAAGTTTGAAAATTTTTAGTGAATTGTAGAATTTCAAGAATTTTAAAATTTTGAAGAATTTAAAATTTAAGAACTTGAAAAATTTTGAGTCGTAGAATTTTTAAATTTTTGCTGTTTAAAATTTTAGAATCTTTAAATTTTGAAATTTAAGATCTTTGATTTTTACGGTCATCTTAGAAAAAAATGATCAAATTTAGGATTATTTAGAATTTTAGAGTTTTTGAATTTTTAAAATTTTAGAACAATATAAGAATTTTTGATTTCGGGTTTTTATTAAATTTTAGAAGTTTTAGAATTTGTTGTTTTTGAATATCAGAATCAGAATTTTAAAAGCCCAAAATTTCAAATTTTAGATTTTTTCTTGTTTTGTTTGAATTTTAAGAATTTTAAAATTGTACAAATCTAGAACTACAGAATTATAGAAAAGAAGAATGCTAGAATTACAGTTTTTTTAACGTTGCATTTTGCTTTCTTTCTTCAGTTCAACTCGCGAGCTGGTCAGCCGAAATCCGCGGGACATTTTGCGCGAGAAGGAGATGGAGGACGAGGCGCGCGATCGGAGAAAGGCGGAGAAGAAGGCCAAGGAGAAGGAGGCCGCCTACCAGGAACGGCTCCGCAACTGGGAAGCGCGCGAGCGGCGGAAGGCCAAGGACTACGAAAAGGACCGCGAGCGGGACCGGTGCCGCGAGGAGGAGCGCGAAAAGGAGGCCAAGCGGTTGAAGGAGTTCCTCGAGGATTACGACGACGAGCGGGACGATCCCAAGTACTACAAGTGAGTTGGGGATTGCCGCGGCTTTAAGAGTCGAGTCTGATTTTGGGATTATTTTTTCAGGGGCCGCGAGTTGCAACGCCGACTAGCGGAGCGTGTCCGCGAGGCCGACCTGGACTCGAAGGACCGCAACAAGGAGCAGGAAGAGCTGGACGAGCTCAAGAACAAGATCTTTGCCGGCGAGTATGACAACCCGACGGCGGAGTTTGAAAAGGTTGGTAGATTCTTTTGCTCCATAAACCAATTTTCTTACTAAAATTTCTTCAAAAACTCCAGGAAAAGAAGAAACGCGAGGAAATGTACCGACCCAAGATCCTGATCGACGTCAACCTCGAGCAATCGCAGCAGCGCGAGCGTGAAATCGAACGCGAGCGGATGCGCGAGTTGGAACGCCAACGGGACAAGGAACGGATCCGGGCCAACAAGGAGCGGTACGTGATGGCGCAAGCTTCCCGCGAACTGGCCGCCATCGACGCCGAACCGATCGAGTCCGACTCGAGCGGGCATGACGATGGCGGGGGTGGCGGCGCCAGCTTTGGATCCCCACCAATCCACCAAAACAACAACAACAACAACAGCAGTAACCACCACCATCCGGGCCACCAGCAGCAGCATCATCAGCAGCAGATCCATCCGCAGCATGCCGGTTCGGAGACGCGGGATTCGTTTGGCTTCGGCCAGATGGGAGGAGGAGGGATGGACGATGACAGCTCGCGCCACTCGATGCGGTCCAACTCGATGGCGATGGGCAGTCCGGATGGGTTTGGGGAGGAGCGGGACTGCCAACAGCAACAGCGGCATGAACTCGTTGTCGATGTCGTCGGAGAAGCACCAGCCGATTGCGCCCACCATCAGTTTGAGCTTGAACGCGGCGGCCAAGAAGAAGAAGCTCGAGATGAAGGACGTGTTCAACAGCTTGGACGACGACGGGGAGGAGTCGAACGGGCCGAAAAAGCGGAAGCTGGTGCCGTTGGGTAAGATTTTTGTATTTCTTGCTGTCACTGAAGATTCCGTTTGAAACCATTTGTTCCATCATGTCCTAACTGCAAGCAATTCGGAGTGACCTTCTGTGAACGCACACCAAGTTGAAACGAACGAAAACCTAGCTCTGCACTCAAACAGCCGCCCGACTTGAAGTCGCATGCTCTTTCTCTATCCCTCTTTTTTTCTCTCTTTCAAAAGTAAAAAAAATAATAAAAGAAACCAGGTTAAAATTTAAAAAATCAAGAATTTCAATATTAATAGCCGAATATTGAAATTCTTGATTTTTTAAATTTTAACCTGGTTTTTTTTTATTATTTTTTTTACTTTTGAAAGAGAGAAAAAAAGAGGGACAGAATTAAAAAATTAATTAAAATCAAAAAATTGTTAAACTCAAAACATTAAAAAGTTTAAAAATTTAAAATCAAAATCATATTTTTTTAAATGAAAAATCAAAAATTTTGAGCTTTGAAAAAATTAAATACAGTTTGTTCAAGATTCCTCGCCAAGAATTTAAGAGAATTTAAGAGAATTTAAGAGAATTTAAGAGAATTTAAGAGAATTTACGAGAATTTAAGAGAATTTAAGAGAATTTAAGAGAATTTAAGAGAATTAAAGAATTAAAGAATTTAAGAATTTAAGAATTTAAGAATTTAAGAATTTAAGAATTTAAGAATTTAAGAATTAAAGAACTTAAGAATTTAAGAATTTAAGAATTTAAGAATTTAAGAAGAAGAATTTAAGAATTTAAGAATTTAAGAATTTAAGAATTTAAGAATTTAAGAATTTAAGAATTTAAGAATTTAAGAATTTAAGAATTTAAGAATTTAAGAATTTAAGAATTTAAGAATTTAAGAATTTAAGAATTTAATTTAAGAATTTAAGAATTTAAGAATTTAAGAATTTAAGAATTTAAGAATTTAAAATTTAAGAATTTAAGAATTTAAGAATTTAAGAATTTAAGAATTCAAGAATTTAAGAATTTAAAATTTAAGAATTTAAGAATTTAAGAATTTAAGAATTTAAGAATTTAAGAATTTAAGAATTTAAGAATTTAAGAATTTAAGAATTTAAGAATTTAAGAATTTGAGAATTTGAGAATTTAAGAATTTAAGAATTTAAGAGTTTAAGAATTTAAGAATTTAAGAATTTAAGAATTTAAGAATTTAAGAATTTAAGAATTTAAGAATTTAAGAATTTAAGAATTTAAGAATTTAAGAATTTAAGAATTTTAGAATTTAGAATTTTAGAATTTTAGAATTTTAGAATTTTAGAATTTTAGAATTTTAGAATTTTAGAATTTTAGAATTTTAGAATTTTAGAAATTTAGAATTTTAGAATTTTAGAATTTTAGAATTTTAGAATTTTAGAATTTTAGAATTTTAGAATTTTAGAATTTTAGAATTTTAGAATTTCAGAATTTTAGAATTTTAGAATTTAAGAATTTTAGAATCTTAGAATTTTAGAATTTTAGAATTTTAGAATTTTAGAATTTTAGAACTTTAGAATTTTAGAATTTTAGAATTTTAGAATTTTAGTATTTTAGTATTTTTGAATTTTTGAATTTTTGAATTTTTGAATTTTTGAATTTTTGAATCTTTGAATTTTGGAATTTTAAAATTTTAAAATTTTAGAATTTTAGAGTTTTAGAATTTTAGAATTTTAGAATTTTAGAATTTAAAAATTAAAAAATTTTAGAATTTCAGAGGTTCAGGACTTCAGAACTTCGGAACTTCGGAAATTCGGAACTTCGGAACTTCAGAATTAAAGAATTTCAGAACTTCAGAATTTCAGAATTCAAGAATTTAAGAATTACTATACTTTTTAATGTTAATGATAACATATTAAAAATTCAATGCAAAAATCATTTCTTCCAGACGAGGAAAACCGCCCTCAAAACACGGCCGCCCCGCGCGAATCCCACTCCAAGTCCAGCAAGTCGAGCAAAAACTCTGGTGGCGGCGGCGACGAGCCTTCATCCGGCAAATCCAGCAGCCGCGACCAGGCCAAATCGCAGGAGGAAAAGCGGCGCCACATCAAGAGTATTATCGACAAAATCCCCACGGAGAAGGCGGACCTGTTCAACTATCCGCTGGATTGGAACGAGATCGACGCCACGATCGAGAAGAAGATCCGGCCGTGGATCAACAAGAAGATTATCGAGTACATTGGCGAGCCGGAACCGACGCTGGTGGACTTTATCTGCTCGAAGGTGCTGGCGGGGAGCACCCCGCAGGGCATCCTGGACGACGTGCAAATGGTGAAGACTGCGGGTGGCTTTGGGAATTGTTTAGTAAATTTGATTTTTTTTTCTGACGCAGGTTCTCGACGAGGAAGCCGAAGTGTTTGTGGTCAAGATGTGGCGTCTGCTGATCTACGAGGTCGAAGCCAAGAAGGTCGGACTGACCAAGTGAGGGGCGTTGGTGGACGTTGCCGGCTCAGCACAGGTATCTACCACGTGTCAGTCATTTTGATCCAATTTTCCCCTTTTGAAAAAAAAACAGCAACAAAATCATGTTTACTCTAAGTAAGGTGTATCTCATAGAACAAAAACAACAACAATTGCAAATAATATATTACTCTGGTACAGTGCGATAATGGAATGAAATAAAAGCAGCAAGATTTTAACCCTGTACGAAAAACAGCAAATAGTAACATAAACATTTAGTTGAAAGCAAAACGAAATGATGAGTGTGTTTCAAGTAGACAAACAACCAACCAGTTAAAATTTTGTCGCAGGATGAATACCCGGACCCGCGATGCTTCCAGACAGACACAAAGAGAGAGAGAGACCGGTGGAGGCTTCCCATCATTCTGCGGTGTTCCGGAACAGACAGCCAGAAACACACACTCTGACAAGCAAAAAGAGTTGGAGAATTTTGAACAGAGTAATTTTATGTGAGTAGAAACAAGCTAACTAATTAATTGAACAGAAAAAATATCAGTAAAAAAACATAAATTCTTCAAATTATACACACAAAAAACGTACACATACATGCATACAACCCATGAATATTAAGATTATGATGAAAGATTCTTGCTTAAAAATAAAACAGAAAACTTTGACGAAAAAGGACAGAAAACCAAGAGTCGACCTTTTTCCCACTTTTAAGCTAAATTTAAAACTTACGCTCGAATATCACTGGATCCATTTTAGTTTGACTTTTCCTCCCATTTTACCCCTTAGCTGTCTCCTCTTCGTCGCGCTGGCACGGCGCGACCTCTGAGAAAATGTCCCTACTTGCCGGTCCGATCCGTCGTCGTCTTCCAAAATATCAAGTAAGCAGCTCGTAAGTATAGCTTGAAATTTTGTCAAACCAACTAAATATTTAGCTAGATCCAAAATAACTCAGCACTCCAAAAGCATAAGGTAAGATGCTTTGCTGATTCTGCGCTCCCCTTTATCAATTTTTTTTGCAACATTTGCAAACCCCTCGAGTCGGGTTCCACTAACGGGGGGCTTTCTCTCTTTCCGGAAGCTTTGTCCGGTCCCCGCAGATGATCCGCTCCGGCGAGGCGTCGACCTTTTTGGGTCTGGTCTGGTCGTGGCGGTTGGAACAGCTGACACCAGTACAGTGTGAGTATGACTAATGTTTGAAAATTTCTAGCAGGAAAGTCAAGTGCTCAAAACAAAATGGGTGAATGAGAATGCTCTGGCGTTGACCTTTTTTTACTGTGGTAAGTTTGCAAATGAGATTTTTAATTTCTTGTTTCGTAATAAATAGTTACAGTTGTTCACGCGCGGTGCCTTGCAAAAGGTGTAATTTTCATCTGAAACTGTGTATATCACAACGTCCTCATTCGTTGATGCCCAGTGAGAAAACTGGGTAGGATCTGCAAAACAAAACAGAACAAAACAACTTCGAAACAATAGGTTAATAAAAATTGCCCAGCAATTTGGTCAAAAAAGCTGGCAACCACTTTTTAGCTTCAAGACAAAAAGCAGGAAATTAGCTGCTTGATTTTTTGTTAGGATTCCTTACCTTTAAGGAGATATATTTTTAAAATGTGAAAAAGGATCTTTATTCGAATAATATGATCGTTTTCACCTTTATTTAAAAATATCTACCGCACGGAGAAAACTCGCTTTTTCTTAGTCTGCAGAAAAATTAAGGACCATCCATAAACCACGTGGACACTTTTTTGGGAATCTGAAACACCCCCCCCCCCCTTCGTGGACAATTGTCCATATAAAAAAATTTTTTTTTGTATGGATCGTGGACAATCGCCATATCCCCCCCCCCCCTAAAATGTCCACTTGGTTTATGGATGGTCCCTTATCTAGATCGATTAATTTTTTTCTGGGTGGAAGCCGGTGATTTTCTCCGAACGAAAAAAATAAGACGGCTGGGTTAGTGTTCCAGGAAAATTTCTCTGGTTATTTGGCGATGGTTCCCCTATCCCAAGTTATGCAGATTAAATTTTCGTGCTAACTTTTTTTGACAGCTGGAAACTCCGCCTTACCTTATCAATGTATATGCCTTGCCCCTATCCGTGAAGAAAATCCCAAATTTTGCGTTACGTAATAAAAAAAACGCTCGCAAACCAGTGCCGGATTTCTTGCGGGGAAATTCAGTTAACTTTTTCTCGGATCAGTCTGACATTTCATTTCAAAGCAACAAAAAAATTATCCAGTTGGGGAGATGGGGGTAAGACGGCCACCCTAAGGGAGAAGTCTCATAAAATTTACACAACAGATTATTTTGATCTCAAATTACGTACATATTGTTCTACTAGTTGTCCATTATAAAAATGACATAAATTAGTTGGTCTCAAAAACAATTTTCAATACTTTTCAGCAATTTTCAAAAAATAATTGAAATCGTATTTATATGAAATACGCGGGGTAAGACGGCCACCCATGTGGGGTAAGACGGTCAGTGCTATAAATTAATAAATCAGTGGTTTCGGCAGTTGCGGCGATTACTTGGTGGTTCCTGTGGATTTTTGAGTAGCTCGACTTTTTCACCTGGGAAGGGCAGCGGCGTGGAAGAAGCACTGGCACGACGATCGCCATGAAGGCCACGATGAGTTACGTGCCGGATTTGTCCTCACTACGAACCGGTGCTCGAGAGTTGCTTCAAGGGTTCCAGTTGCAAGTTGCTGAACGTGGCCAAAGATCCGGACAGGTGGACCCGCGACCAGACGCTACACAAGGAACGAGGCCAAGGTCGGTTTTGTGGCGCACATGATTCCGGCGGACATCGTCATCGTGTAGAAGTTTTACGCCCATCTGGATGTGACGGAGAATTCAAAAATATGGAGACGGATGCCATTTGTACATCTGAACTACGTCCACGCATTTGGACCATACTCCAGGTCCAGGAATGCAACAGCTCGACCAAATGAGTGAAGTCTTCAAAGGAGTTTCTTGAGGATCCCGCTGCTTTCGGAGAAACCTCGTTTGTTGCTGCCCGCTACTTTACTGTAGTCCTGTTCAAGTCCAGAAGTCTTGGATTCAAGTAGCATTTGATGATAAGATCAAACCCTGCTGGAGCTGTTGAATCTTGATTTGGTGAGATCTATCCATTTTATCTATCATTATTTGATTATTTTTTCCCCTTATTTTACATAATTTTTTATTGATCAAATGTTATATCCATATTATCCCTTTCCCACCTTCCCTCTCTCCTATCCTCATTTCCTCCTCCCATCCCCCCTCTCATAAATATTATTATCTGCCAAATTTACACTTACACACCACACCATAACTGATTCGGAGCGTTTGGTACGGTATGTCCACGCATCCTTCCTCCCCTGATGATTCTGTGAAATGTGATCCGTTCACAGAATCTGTCTCTGCGGTTAATGCAACGCAGTAGGCCTGGCCGCTTTAATTTTTGCTATACATTTTCGGGGCAACTCGGATGTACTGTAATCATTAATATTGACAAGAAAGGACTTGAGGCGTAATCTTACCACAAGTTCTTCCAGGATGCTTTCTTCGGACTGGCTGCGCTTGTGTTCGATTAGATTAGATTAGATTAGATTAATCTAATCTAATCAGACCCTAGCGCAGCCAATCTTTCGAAGGGATCCTGGAGAGTGCCTTAGGTTAGATGGCGCTCTTCTTGTCATTTATTAACATTTGTAGTGCGCCATTGCATCGGAATGAATTGAAACATCACAAGCGTTAAAGCGGCCAGGCCTACTGCGTAAAGCCGTATCGCAGAGATGACTCGTAATTGGGTTGAGTTTGAGCACTGAGTGTTCGAACAACAACACAATTCTGAATCGACAGGGGAGGAAGAAGAATGGGGACACACCACCATACGCTCCGAGATTTTTGGTTGTATTCGTTGGGAGCACCATGCTAAGAAGGTTTGGTACTCCGGGACCCTCTGGGATGGGACATTGTATTTCCACGAATGCCCTGGCTCTATTTTTGCCGTGGTTATAGCGCCACAACTCGCTCTCTGTAACAGTATTTCTAATTCCATTCCAAGCTAACCAAGTCGTCATGGCCTAGTGGTTAGCATTATTGCTTACCAATCCAAATGACGGAGGATCGAACCCCGCCTCGAGCGACTTTGATTTTTCGTTCATATTCACCATTTCAAATTTATGTGTTCATAACTTTCTCGTTGGGAGCAGATGGGAATCGAACCCAGAACCATTCGCTTACAAAGCGAACACCGTAACCAGTCAGCCACGGCCGCTCCCCAGGTCAGTGCTATAAATTAATAAACTTAATAAATTTGCTGAATCCACCCAAATACCTACATGGTTGGTTGAACAGACTTCTCTGAGCACAATAACTATTTTGGTTGAATAAAAAACAAGTTTCAAATGTGAAGCAAAATGCATTTAAAAAAATCCTAATTTGACTCAGTTAATTTCATGTTATTGCGACCACATTTGATAAAAAAAACTGAGATTTTTTTACTGAACAAACACAATTTGATGCAAAATAATTAGTTTGTGTATTTCGATGACAATAAGCAAACAAAATTATGTGAACAATATTAAATTATTGATTTTTTTTAATGAAAAGTTTGATAGGATTTCATACTATTCAATGAATTTTGCTTTATCACAGTAAGGAATGTTGTCGAAACGGTAGTTTACAACATTTTGATTAAAATTTGATAGTTTTATCTACAAATATGTCTTAATAGTCAAAAAAGCTTCAAAAATATAACCTATATCAAATCATATTTTCAAATTACGAGTGGCCGTCTTGCCCCCTAATAACTTATTTTTTTAAACATTTTCTGTAAATATTGATCCTTGCACTATAACTTGGATTTAGCCCGCACTTTTGACAACAAGAGTTTGAAAAACTAGGCAACCAGTTGTTGTTTATTTATATTTACAGTCGCATTTTTCACCAAACTGGACTTCCGCACTTCAAAATTGCGATTGACAGCTAAAGAACAAGCGAGTAACCTCGGCTCGCTTTGATCATTTTCTAGGAAATTTTAATTTTCCCAAGCCAATTTGACAAGTCGCAATAGTGCGATCGATAGTAATAAATTAGTGCGAAGTCCAAAATAGTGGGAATTGCGCAATAGCTCATCGCATTTTTTAAACTTTTCTGAGGGGCATAATCTAGGGAAAACCTCTATTTATCATGAAAAAATATTTGAAGACAGGAATACATATTGTTATATAACAAAAATGCCTAAGTTGTAATTCATGAAAATTACATCCAGCTTCAGGTTCAAAAATTATTTGTTTATTTTGAGCTATTTTCATACTATTTCAAACAATATGTTTGGTAAAGGGTACTCCATATTCATTATTTAGCATGAGGAACAGTATTGCTAAACATTTTAGTTATATTCATTAGTATACTTAGTAAAACAGTGGGGTGGCCGTCTTACCCCGCCTGGCCGTCTACCCCCAGCTCCCCTATTGAAAACTTCTTAAAACTCAAAAACCCAAATAAACTCTGCATATGAAAAAAAAATCTTTGGAAAATATTTCTAGAGTTTAAACTTTTAAAAATATTTGCAGCGGCCTTATTAAAAAAAACTCAGACCAGACTTGATCTACCGAAAAGATCCATCAATTGTATTCCGAAGATTAAGTAAATGCTAAATAAAGCTTGAATATTTTTTTTCGAAAAGATCGGAAAATTTCACGAATGTTTCATGTTTTAACATTGAAAATCGGACCATTAGTTGCGGAGATATCGACATTAGAAAATGGTGGATTGTTTGGGCGAGACTTAGAAAACTTAAATTTTCCTGTTTCTTTTTCTTCAAGCCGCTGAATCGCAGCAACTAGAGGGCAATTCTTCAATGTCTTTTAGACCATTTTATAGCAAACTTTTCAACATTTTTTTTCATAGATGGTCACTCCTTGTCACCATTTTTAAAAATCTAAAAACTGCAAATATGTCACTAAAATCATACTTTCGGTGGCTATATCTTGAAAACGAAAAAATCTGTAAAGTTTTTTGACCATACTTCTCTATGGCTCAAAAATTGCGTATTTTTGTCCCCTAAAACATATCAAAAAATCTCGAAAATAAAAAAATACGTATTTTGGGAAATTGAGTTTTTGTAAAAAAAGTTAATAAAACAAAAATTGTTTTCCGAGTACCTATTTTTTTCTCAATAGCCCTCAACAATACCTAAAACTTTGCCCAAGACACCCAATTGATCAGAAAATTCACTCAAAAGTTACAGCTGTTTGAATATTTACGTACCATTTTTGTATGGATAGCAGCCAAAATTGTATGGAGACTTGTACGGGTGAATCAATGACACAAAATAGCTTATTTGGTCATAGGGAAGGCCCCCACAAAGTTTGAGCCAAATAAAAAAATAAAAATAGCCGGAATCGGCCGATTTCGAAGAGAATTGCTCATATGGGACGGACTAGCTTCGAGCGGCAGTTAAAATGATCGAAATCTAACGATCGGTTGCAAGCTCCTTGCGGTCCAATTCCGAGGTCGCTGGGCATTGTTCGGCGCCGCCTAAACATAGAAGCAAGCATCATGTGAAGGACACCCGATCTATATTTAGACTTCCAATCCCCTCAGGCAAATCAGGGATCAGCGCGTATTTAATATGAGAAGATAGCATGTTTAAACAAAAAGCAATCCACTTTAACGACCCCCGGGTCTTTTGTGGGCTCAGTTGCAAGTTTCTGCTCATTTCTAGGCGTCCGAAGGTTATGTGTGATGAGTCACCCAAAACCTCTTTTACGCAAATGGACCGACGTTTTACTTCCTCATCCGATAGAAGGCCAGGAGGATAAGGCGGGAATCGAACCCGCGCCCCATAGCAACTTAGGGATCGGCAGCCGAAGCCGCTAACCACCGCGCCACGAGGCCCTCCTGATACTACGGATCAAATCACTGCTAGAGTGTAAACCTTCTGATGGCTGACTGCTTAGCGTCCCAGACCACCAAATCAAAGGTGTGAGTTCGAATCCCACCTGATTCAATTTCGTTTTTGTTCATATTCAAATTTCAAATTCCTGATTCCAAATTTCGAAGGTACCAACCGGGATTTGATCCCTGAACCTTCTGCTTGTGAGGCAGAAGCCATAACCATTAACGTGGTGATTATTGCATTCGATCGTAATATTTCGATCGTAATTTCTCGACTCACGATCGAGATTTCTCGATCGTAATATTACGATCGTAATTTGTCGATGGTAAGTCGTAATTTGTCGATGGTAAGTTGAAACTTGTCGATAGTAGATTGAGATCATTCGATCGTAATTTCTCGATCTACCATTGACAATTTACGACTAACGATCGAGAAAATCTCGATACGTGTTTTAAAAAATTCAAGTATTCAAAATTAAAAAAAGCAAAAATTTTAAAAATATCAAAAATTTTATTTTTTTTTAATTTTAAAAATTTAATTTTGAAAAATTTCAAAATTTTTTAATATTTTAAAAATTTTAGAAAAATTTCAAAAATTTAAAAAAAATTAAAAATTTCAAAAATTTTAAAATTTTTTAAAATTTCAAAAATTCCAAAAAAATTAAAAAAATTTAAAATTTCAAAAATTTTAAAAAATTTAAAACTTTTTAGAATTTAAAAAAATCCAAAAAATTTAAAAATTTCAAAAATTTCAAAGAATTTAAAAACTTTAAAAATTTTAAAAAAAATCTAAAATTTTTAAAAATTTTGAAACTTTAAAAATTTCAAAAATTATAAAAATTTCAAAAATTTTATTGGCCATCATTTACAAAAATTTAAATCACTTTAGCTCGACAATCAAAATTGAACAACGAAAAACAATTTATTTTCGTGATTCGATAATCCGAAGTGAAATTTTCGCGAGGCCTTCGGATAATCGAATGTGGACTGTACTGCCCCTGATCGCATAAATGTCCCATATGCATTTTTTTATCAATTTCGAGTTATTGATGCAGTTTGGTTCAACATCGTGTGCTTTTTCAAAAGAGAAAAAAAAAAAAAAAACAAATCAGGAGGAAATCCAGTTTTTTCGCGAAAGAGTTATTGGATTGGATTGGATTTTATTTCATTTTTTTTATTTTTCATAAATAAAAAAAAATGAAATTAAAAAAAAAATAAAATTGTTGAAATTTTTAAAACATTAAAAAAAGTTTAAATTTTAAAAAATATTGAAATTTTCAAAGTTTTTAAACATTGTAAAATTTTGGAATTTTTTTAAATTTTCGATGTTTTTAAATTTTTTGAATTTTTTTTTTAATTTTTCATTTTTTTAAAAATCTTGAAATTTCTGAAATTTTAAAAAAGATTTAAAATTTTTGAAATTTCTGAATTTTTTGGATTTTTTAAAAATTTTGATATTTTCGAAATTTTTGAAAATTTTGAAAAAAATTTCAATCTTAAAATTTTTTAAAATTATTGCAATTTTTAAATTTTTTGAATTTTTTGAAATTTTTGAAACTTTTGAAATTTTTGAAATTAAAATGCCGTTTAAATAAAAAATTTCAAAAAATTCAAAAAATGGTATTACAAATTACGATCGTAATTTCTCGATCCACGAGCGAGATTTCTCAACAGTAAAATTACGATCGTAATTTCTCGATGGTAAGTCGTAATTTGTCGATGGTAGATCGAGATTTGTCGATGGTAAGTCGTAATCTTACCATCGAGAAATCTCGATCGTGAGTCGAGAAATAACGATCGTAATATTACGATCGAATGCAATAATCACCACGTAAGCCACGGAGCCAGTATAAATGTGAACCACTCCAACGTTGAATGAAAAATCCGTTTTTTAGTATAATATTTATTTTGATAATTACAATTTGAAAAAGTATGCCCTAGCAAAAAAAAAAGCATTATTATTGTGTAATGTTAAAAGCTAATATAAAGTAAAAAATAAAAATAGTAAATAATGTAATGTGTCAAATATCTTCCCTCACGCTCATGCTACTTCTATTGTGTCTATAATTGAAGCTAAGAGCGTTGTTTTTTTTAAATGTGTGTATTTGTATAAATTACAACAATGAATTAAGCTGCGCGCGTATGTTTCAGTGTATGCGTATCTTACCCTTTAAACTTCGATAATATATGTTAAATTTTATCAAATACGTCTTGTTGGCAGCGTTTGGAATGTAATGGTTTGTTTTGTTTTTTTTTTTTGTATTGTGGTCATGTTTTTAATAGGATTAGCTGTCTTTTTTTCTGCTTGTCCGCTAAAATACCAGGAATTGCTTGAGGATCATTAAATTTTGTCTTGCGTAATACACATATGATTAACGTATAGAGAGAAGAGTACAGTTTTGTTTACACCAATTGATATATTTTGATGGGTAGTTGTTACTTTCGGCTAGATGTGTTTAGGGAGTAGATCGCGTAGTTTAAAAACATGAATGTGTAATTTCTCTTCTAATTGATCTTCTTTTTGTTACTTTTTCAAAGTAACTCCTAATATCGTTTTCTTTTCTCACCCTAGCGTAAGTTCTTCCGGCCCTCGCAGTCCCTTTTATCCCATGTACTGGTACGTGGCCGAGACCGGCTCGACGACGATCCGTCCACCGCCGACTCCGCCGTGCTGCATGTCGTGCAGGGTAATCTTCTGGATGTGGCACGAGCGGCACATCAACCGACCCTCGTACGGATAGCAACGCTTGTCCGGTTCGTCCGTCAGCTGCATTCCGCACTCCTCGCAAATGTAGCAGTCCACGTGGAAGTCCTTGTCCATCGCCACGACGCGAACCGTCTCCTCGGTGCCCTCGACCGGCGTAATTCCTGAAGAGAATGTCATATAAGTTCTGGAGGCTTTTGAAGGCTCTGACAAGAAAGGATCTCACCTTTTCCGCAGCTCGCGCACTTTGGCGCAAACATGCTGTGGTAATCGTTGACGCAGTAGATCTTGTTGTCCACGTCCACCGTGAACGGGACGCCGTCCAGGCACTCGTTGCACACGCAGCACCGGAAGCACCCCGGGTGGTACGACTTGCCCATCGCCTGCAGGATCATCTCCATGATGAGGTGGCCACAGATTGCACACTTTTCCGCCGTCTGCTGGAAGCCCGAGTACTGGAAGAGTCCGGTTAGTGTGTAAGCTAGATATCGAAGATCAATGCCCCCTAAAACTTACCAGATAGTCCTCCTCGCAGTAAACCCGGCCGTGAACGTTGTAGAAGGCCTTTCCGCGCAGCGCACGACCACAGGAGCAACAGATGAAGCAGTTGGTGTGGTACAGGTTCCCCATGGCCTGGCAGGCCGCTCCGGCGCCGGTAACTTTCTCCTTGCACGTGTGACAAATTCCTGTAAGGGGCTTCCGAAAGTTAGATCGGGTCTTCGAAACGACTCGTCAAAAACTTACCAAAGTATTCACCCTGCTCTTCGTTCTTTTCCATTTCTTCCTCCAGCTGGCGGGTCATCTCCTCAATCTTCCGCTCAGCCTCCGTGGGTCCGGTTGGGCGTGGCGGCGTCACGTTGTACGGCAGCAAGTTCTTGGTTAGACCTGAACAGAATTCGGGGAAGGTTAGTCTTTGTCTCAGACAACTTTTAGATTGGCATTAAAAGTAAAAGTTTATCGGATTTGAATTTGAAAGAAAACCCGTGTTTGTTTTTTGTCATTACAGGTTTTTTTTTAATGTCATCGTCAAGGAGGTCTACGGGAATCATCATCAAAGTAGCTACTGGAAGCTCAAAATTGACTTCATCAGAATAGTGTCTACTGTAAGCTGACAAATTAAAACACATCAGAAGAGTGTCTGCTGCAAGTTGACAAATCAAAATACATCAGAATAATGTCTACTGGAAGCTGCCAAATCAAAACGCATTGAACTAATGTCTACTGGAAGCTGACAAACCATAACACATCAGAACAGTGTCTACTGGAAGCTGACAAATCAAAACACATCAGAATAGTGTCTACTGGAAGCTGACAAATTAAAGCAGATCAGAATAGTGTCTACTGGAAGCTGACAAATTAAAGCAGATCAGAATAGTGTCTACTGGAAGCTGACAAATTAAAGCAGATCAGAATAGTGTCTACTGGAAGCTGACAAATTAAAACACATCAGAATAGTGTCTACTGGAAGCTGACAAATTAAAGCACATCAGAATAGTATCTGCTGGAAGCTGACAAATTAAAGCAGATCAGAATAGTGTCTACTGGAAGCTGACAAATTAAAACACATCAGAAGAGTGTCTGCTGCAAGTTGACAAATCGAAACACATCAGAATAGTGTCTACTGGAAGCTGTCAAATTAAAACACATCAGAATAGTGTCTACTGGAAGCTGACAAATTAAAGCACATCAGAATAGTATCTGCTGGAAGCTGACAAATCAAAACACATCAGAATAGTGTCTGCTGGAAGCCGACAAATTAAAACACATCAGAACACCGTCTACTGGAAGCTCACGAATCTACTTGAATCCTCAAAAACTCATCAGAATGAAAGTGACGAATGACCTTTCTACGTCAATGAAATAAACAACAACATCAGAATAGTGCCTATCGGAAGCTGACAAATCAAAACTCATCGTAATAGTGCCTACTGGAAATCCACAAAACAACCATAGGATACTCACGCTTGCCGGAACCGCTACCGGTGCTCAACTGCGACGGCGTAGGAGAAACGGCCGACGGAAAGTTGCCACCACCACCACCACCACCTCCACCACCCGCCATTGTAGTCGTCAGTCCGGAAAAGGAGCTTTGGGCGCTATTGGGCTTACTTCCACTGGTGGTGGTCGTCACAGCCGAAGCTGAACTTTGCGCCGGAACCGGCGGAGGTTTCCCGGCGTCCAGCTCGCGCAACGTGGCATAGTGACGCTCGTGACCACCGTTGTTTGCGGCACCCGTGGGAGTCGTAGCCGACGTGGCCATCGACGGCCGGCCGGATGCGTAGTACTGCTGCTGTTGATGTGATGAAGTTGGCGTTTGCGGTGGTGGCAGCGGGGACACTGAAAACTGCTGCTGGGAGTACTCTCGCCGGCCGCCGGTCATGCACACGTAGTCGGACCCGTTGATGTCCTCGACGAAGGATTTGTTGAGCGAGCTGGACCCGGAGATGGAGCTGCTGCGTGACGGCGAGTTGGTGGGCTTTGTTTGCTTGAGCGAGTCGGCGGATTTTGGAGGCAGCGAGGGCGCGGATGATGCTCCGTAGGGAAGGGCGGCCGAAGCTGGGACTCCCGTGGCGTGATACTTGACGTTTGGCAGATGCACTGGTTGCGGTTGCTGGGCTATTTTGAGCGGAATGTTGGGGTTGACGACGGTCGCCTCGTAGATGGGCTGTTGTTGGTGTTGCAAATGTTGAACCTGAGGACTGACGGTTTCGTTCCGGTGGTAGTAAATCTGCGAGGAGGCTTTGCTAGCTTGAGGTTGGGCTTGCTGGCCGGAAGCAGTGGCCAGGTTTTCGTAGATTGGTGGATGATGTTGATGTTGTTGCTGATGGTGCTGCTGATGTTCGTGCATGTGTTCCGGAGGTTGTGGAGTATGAGCGTAACGGCTGGCACTGCCATTGGCCGAGTGTAGATGAGCCATGCCAACCGGTACCTGCGGCTGGGCTTTTATGTTGTTCGACTCAAACTTGCGGTCGTACATGATGGTGTCGATCTGCTGCGGCTGAACCGGTGGATAGTAGTCGATGTTTTCGTACACTGCCTGGTAGCGAGGATCGTAGTATTGCTGTTGTTGACTGCTGGCCCGAGGACTTCCGCCACCATTACCAGAATGGTGCGATGACCCTCCCAGCGAATGGGTGGGGCTATTACTTACTCGGTAGTACCCAACATGGGCGAGGTTTCCAGGTTTTTGACCGGTCGCTACCGCTGCGGCGTACATCTGGTTCTGGTGGTACTTGTCGTACATCCGTGGATCGTGATTTACCAGAACCACATTGGCGGAAGAAACGGGAATGTAGTGATTCTCCAGCTGAGCCATTTGGCCGATATGGTGAGGAGGTTGAGCCACTCGAGCCATTCCTTGCTGCTGCTGTTGTTGTTGCGGTTGCTGAACCATACGGGCCGCTGGACCAGCCCCGGGGCTTTCCCCTTCGAGGCGCATCTGATGCATCCTGGCAATCAGGGCCGCATCGGCGTTTTGCGAGTGAATGTGATTTGACATGACTGTTTCTTCTGTTCCTTGCAAAAATCAATACCAGAACTAGCCTCTCGATGCTACTGCCCTACTTCTTCGCCGTAATCTTGTTCTTGCCGAGGAAGCACTCTGCAGTGATAAAATCAATTATCTCGCCCGAGGCTCTACTTTCGGAGTAACGGAGCTTTACGCCGACCACATTTCAAGTTCACTTCCGAATCCCTGACCTGGCGCTGACGCGCGGGGGTGAGTCGACCAACTTGCACCCCTTTTCGTATCTGACAAGTCTCGCCCCGAAGGTGTTGTAAACCCCCGAAAATTCCTCCCGAAAGACTGACTGACTGACGGGAGATGCTTTCACTGGTCGTAGCCGTCACACAAACACCAACGCAAAATCAAAACATCATCAACAAACAGTCAGCGACGGCGACGGAAGGAAGAAGGCAGCAGATTTTGTTTTCCCTTGACCTCACTCTCGTGTGCCGTCCCGCTCTTACGAGCCACTTGTCCTTGTCTCGCAGAGAGTGAATCAGTCTTTGTGTTTCTCGCTGGTAGCTGCAAATTTTCAAGAACACGGGGCCGGGAAGGTGTTTTCCGATTGCTGGTGGCACTGAGCTCGGGACGAAGTACGGGAAGCGGTGAATCTCCGGATGGGTAGCTGGCCGGAAACGGGGAGATAGTTGATTGAAAGTTTCGTCGGAAAGCAGCAGCAGCAGCAACGACGGGGCACCGCACACAACACACTCGCGTGCAAGGGCTTCTACGAATGACGGACTACTTGGATTTGACGTACGGTGGGATGGTGTTGCCAGAATGATGTAAGTTTTGAATGGAGTTTCAGATCTGAGTGGTGGAAATGACAGATCGTGTCGGTCGGTGTTCCATTAGATGAATCAGATTATGGTCGGCCTTATTTGCTTGAAAAAAGTTTAATCTTGATTCCTTATCAATCAATGGGGTTCTACTTGTTGTTGATGGACGTAGTAGTCAGTGAAACAAACCAAAACAATATAAGGCAGAAAAAAAACTGTCTGGCAACTCTGGAAGTCATCATTTATCCTCACACCAACACAGGCGTGCCAATTCATCTGTTTGGAATGATGACGATGACGATAATGATGGCAGTAGCGGTTGAAGGTGGATAGTTCAGTTGAGGTAGGCTAAAAAATATTTTCGAATCTTTTCAAATAATCTTTTAAAAAAAAAAAATGTTGGGTTTAGATAGGTAGCTTATTTTTTAGGATTAAATGAACTTTGACAAAATTACAGTTTCTACAAGGATATTTGCCATACATTTATTGATTCTGAAATCAAGCTTACATGTAAATGGTTTTTTTTAAATTGTCAAGCAAAAGGCTGTCAGTTTAGAAGCCGGTCATTGTTTCCAACCTTTTTACAGGTTTTGTTTGTTCTATAACTATTTTTGCTGGGTTGTTTTTTTAGCTTAGCATTTTTTTCGACAGACATCATATTTGAAGAAGAATATGGCTCAATCGAGTTGTTATATTGACGTGTTGTGATATAAAAATATAGAACTACAAAAAAAAAATCAAAAAATACAGAAAAAATACAAATTGCAAATTTGTTTTGCTGAAAATACCTTTCAATATGATTCATTAAAAAAACCTATCCTTTGTAAATATATTTTGTCTAAAAGCTAATAAAAGCGTATTTGATGAACCGTAACTAATCGAACAACATAATTCACAATGATAAACGACCGAGTAAACGTGGGTTGCTGTAGTACAACTCGCGTGCTCTCGTTACAGTAAGTTCATTTCTTACTAGGCGTTTTACTTTTCAAGAATTACCTTTCAATGATTGATGGTTTGTTGCTGTTCAATCGGACACGAATTATGCAATAAATGTTTAATTTAATCGCGCACTTGAGTTACCACGTTCGTGGCTATAAACAAACATCGATTTGACTTGGATATCTTTATTGCCTCCGGGCATGGATTTCCAATAAAAAAAAACTTACAATGTAATAAGTTTGAAGTCAGAATTTATCACCCAGGTCATAACCTGTTAACATTCAAATCCCAGGCAATTAAGCTGCACCAGCAACCAGTCCGTTTATCATTGCAAATGGGGCTTGCTTTTGTTTGACGAAGGCTGGCAACCCAGGTGGAAATCCGCAGATAAAATTGTGACCTCGCGACCCACACAGGTGGATGACATCCCTCAAGTCAGCCAGGTGTGCGTTGGTTCTACAAAGGCGTCAACGACTGCGACTTATCCAGAACACAAATAAGTTAAGGGGAAGTACACACACCCCTGCTTGGCAAGCAATCGCGAGTTACATGCTAATCCAGACTTACTTACGGTAAGAAAATGGGAAAACTTGTTTTACATTTTAATTCGTCTGAAGATGAGTCAATCGACTAATCGGGAAATCACACTGTGTGAATTCCGACTGCATTGCCTATTGGCAAATAAAGTTGCTAAATTAGTGTGAAGAGCTTAATAACAGCATAAGCCAAGAAAGGCGGGGATTTTTTTTTTCGTCTTCAACCCATGACGTGTGAACCGTGAAGAAGTTTGCCGCAAGTTAATTGATGTTTATTTTGTGGACATTAGTCAACTGGTGTCGTCTTTTGAGGTCAGGCAAAGGTAAAATATTGTTGTCCGTAATCTAGTTATTGCGGACGACGGAAAGAATTATCTTGATGCAATTATTCAATTTGGAGTTGTCTGATTTAGGTGATTCGTGACTTTTGTCAGTTAACGAGATTTCATTTCCTGTTTTAAATTTGATGATAGGAAGATCCATACACCCCTTTACGGAAACGTTATGAGATGAGCAGTTCTCTCAGATTTCGGTCATTCGGCACCATTTTTTGGTGCCTTCGGTATTCCCAAAGAAGCCTTTTTGCATAATTAGTTTGTCCATATAATTTTCCATACAGATTTGGCAGCTGTCCATACAAAAATGATGCATGAAAATTCAAAAATCTGTATCTTTTTTGAAGGAATTTTTTGATCGATTTGGTGTCTTCGGCAAAGTTGTAGAAAAAAAATGATACACGGTAAAAAAATTTTTGGTGATTTTTTATTTAGCGATTTATCACTAAAACTTGATTTGCTAGAAAACACCATTTTTTTATTTTTTTTATTTTTTGATATGTTTTAGAGGACATCAAATGCCAACTTTTCAGAAATTTCCAGGTTGTGCATCTTTGACAGAGTTATGAAGTTTTTTAACCAATACTGATTTTTTTCAAAAAAACGAAATATTGGTCGCAAATTTTTTTCAACTTAATTTTTCGATGTAAAATCAAATTTGCAATCAAAAAGTACTTTAGCGAAATGTTGTTAAAGTGCACCGTTTTCAAGTTAAAGCCATTTTTAGGTAACTTTTTTGAAAATAGTCGCAGTTTTTAATTTTTTTTAAATTAGTGCATTAGGGCAATATCTCAGCAACTAAGGGTCGTATCAACAAAATTCAAAAGTGCAAAATGTAGAGAATTTTCTCAGCATTTCAAAAATATTTTTTTCAAGAGTGGGCAAACATGTGCACTAATTTAAAAAAATGAAAAACTTCGACTATTTTCAAAAAAGTTACCTAAAAATGGCCTTAACTTGAAAACGGTGCACTCTATAAAATTTTCACTTGTTGATTGCAAATTTGATTTAACATCGAAAAATTAATTTGAAAAGCTTTTTGCGATCAATCTTTCGATTTTTCGGAAAAAAGATTTTTTTTCTCGTTCTGGATTTTTTTTTCAATGTTTGATGTACATAGGGGAGAGTGGGGAGACTTGATCCCCGGGGAGACTTGATCCCAATCCTGTATCTCGTCAGCATGTGGGTAAAACAATTAGCTTTGTTCTATAAAGTTGTGCGAAATTGACTAAAACTCATTGTAGAAAACAAAGAAAAAAATTAAAAAATGTTTAGATTGAGTTACACACATTTTTCTAAAAGTGCTGCAAAAAACTTCCAAGAGATCTTTTTCTTTGTTTTGATAAATAAGAAAGCAAAAATTGCTAAAAAATATTTTTTATACATGAATTGTTTGATAAACATATCAACTCCAAAACCCTTACGCATTTGACGTTAAATTTATCGTCATACTATTTTACAATCAATTGTTTAAAAAGTGCGTTTAGGAGACTTGATCCCTGCATTTTACAGTCACTGGAATCAGCCTCAAGACTGAATAATGGGCCGGGTTTTTCATACATAGTTTCCTTTAATATAGTTGTACATAACTTACTGGTTTGAACCATTTTTCAAGTTTTGTAAACAAAAATTACTAGCTTTTGTGTCAATTTTGGTCTAAAGAAATGTTTAAGTTTTAAATATTTTACATGCTAAACTTGTTATATTTTGAACACAAACGTACAGGTTTAATGTAAAATTGTGTAACATAGAAAATTAAAAGTTTGGATGAATAAGAAACATTTTGTAAGATTTCTTCGAAATGTTGAAAGGGGATCAAATTACCCCAACATTTTGAAAATGCCAGTTTAAAATTTTTTTAAAACGCTTGGCATGATTCGAAGAGTTTATCTGATGAAGTACCCTTATCAGCCAAACATAGTTGAATGTTTAAGCTTTCAATTCATGCAAAAAGATCATAGTTTTGTGAGAAATTGATAGAGTTATGTGCGATACAAAAAAAGGGGATCAAGTTTCCCCACTCTCCCCTACCTTAATACATACGAGAAATTGAAAAAAAATAATAAAAATGTTTTTTTTATGCAAATCACCAATTTTTTTTACCATGTATCATTTTTTCAGTGTAGTCCTTACCTTATCCATACCTACAACTTTCCCGAAGACACCAAATCGATCAAAAAATTTCTTCAAAATATACAGATTTTTAAATTTTCATATATCATTTTTGTATGGACAGTTGCCAAATTTGTATGGAAAAGTATATAGACAAACTAATAATGCAAAATGGCTTCTTTGGGCATACCGAAGGCACCAAAAAAGTTTAAAAGTGGCGTCTTTGATTAAATCAAATTTTGATATGCGGAAACAAACAACAATATTTTTTTGCTCTCTGTTTTTCGGGGAAATTTTAATGAGGGGAGGGACAAGAACTTGTAATAAAGTTTTCAAAAATGAGTGATATTTTTTCAGATTCTAACTTTTTTTTTTAACTTCAGAATATTCCTTATCAATATCTTACAACTTTTGCAAAGACACCATCTTTTAGAAAATTCCTTCTTAAAGTACTTTTTTTGTATGGATAGCTGTCAAAATTGTATGGAAGGTTGAATGAACAAACCAATTATTTGGTCATGGAAAAGGCCCCGGAAATTTATCGAGTTCAGAAATCTAACTAAGATGAGGCGTTAGGGTTATTTTTAAATGTTTTAGGGGTTTCTTTTTTGTAACTTTTTGGAGAGTTTCTTTTTGGAATTTTTCAAGGTTTTCTTTTGGAAATTTTTTGAGACTTCTTTGGGTTGAAGTTTGTAATCGGGAAAATGAAGTATTCCCCGACTCGCGTTTTGAGAGCAGTTGTCTAATCTATAACTTGAACGCATTTTTCTGATTACTAAAACAAAATATTAACAGGTTGAGTTTTCTAATTGCTGGGCCGTCACCTTAATATCTACTGCATTCCACAACCAGTCTCGCTTGCTTCCGATCTTATCAAACCTCCCCCCAAAACTGTCCTTCAGGCCTTCCGCCTACTATGCCACATATAGCACAGAGCCTACTGCGTCGTCGTTCGGCAACGCAAGTAGTGCGTAAAGGTGCAACCGGAACAGCCCCGGCTTTCAACGATCTTGTTGTTTTGACTTTTCGCTGCTCAAATCGCCTTGCCCGCTGGTCGTCGGCTGAATTTCTCAACATGTTCTACCTATATGTACCTACTGCTCAGGTGAGCTGAAAACAGTTCCGGCAAGGTTCAGTTTGTTTAATCAGCAAATTTCGATTCTTGCGTGCCTGCATCAATACCTCAATACCACCACTGATATCGATAGCATGGGCTAGTGGCAACCTGTCGATGACCTCCTCTGTTGATCGATGTTCAAATTTGAATTTGAAGTCCGAATCGCGAGAAGCTTCTTTTCCTTTTAGAACGCGATTTTCTGTATTGAAGTGTTCGGCAGACACACCTCCGTTTTCGCGAATTTTGCGATCGCTGAAGATCGGGTCCACCTCGGGTGATCATAGACTGATGATCAAGACATTAGAATTTTAAGGTAAGGACAATCTACTAGGCCTTTCAATTTCAACTTGACTCAATCGAGAGTCCTGAATGGATCTTTCAACAAAAATGACCAACACTTAAATTCGCCGTTGGGATCGATCACCGCTCTATGCTTGCGACGATCGCGTCGTCGATCCTCGTCGCCATTCTCGGGTTCGGCTCCAAGAACCAATAAAGTGTCTATAGCTGGCACGTTTCCTAGCCGTAACGAGTCAGTCGAGTTCCGTCCGTCGTGGGCTACACACGCAAGCCAGCTAGATCGGGGTTGTGTTTTCCCGCGAGATCGCGATCGCGCCAAGAAAAGTTTTTGGAAGAGTTCTGTACCTCGCTCAGTAAGGTAGCTGCTTGCTTGTTTGACCTGGGTGTTGTGACATTGCTGTGCTGTTTATTATTATTTTCGTTTTTTTTTCGCGAAAGGAATCAGGCTGGACCGGCATCAGCTGGTGCAATCCTGCAAGTCGCACATGTGCTCACCAGCTTGTTTACTCTCCGAGCTGCTTGAAGTGCGCGTTTGTTGATAATTTGTGCGCATTGCGCGAACTGTGCGATCTTGACACGCCTGCGATTGCGGTTGCATCTTTGGCTTTCTGTCTTCTTCGAGGAAGCTTCGAGATGAGGATCGAACGGATGCAGTTATTTTAACTTCGTTTTGATTGAGTTTTGTCGGTATTTTTTTTTGCGCTGCTGAAAAGTATCGTTTTTCTCGTTGTTTAGTAATTCATCGGCGAATTGGAGCTTTACCGAAAAGTGTGTGAAATTGATGGATCAAAGAGGTTGAGAGAGGAAAAAACAGTATCTGAAGGTCATTTTTTTTCGTTGGAACCAGTTGTGGGTGTAAGCAGTTGTGAAAAATTTAAAGTGACAGTATGAAAAAAATTAAAATCACATTACAACGCCGGAGACTTCAATTATGGCGATTTTGTTTTGAGCGACGAACTCTTGGGTTTTAGTTTTCTTAGGATAACATGAATGTAATCATGAATGTTTTGGAATTCATAATGATGATGGATGATTTGAAATACAGAAATTATACTTCAATAACAGATACGTGTTTTATATTTGATTAAAATATTTTCAATTATGAGTGCAGTCATCTAAAAAAATGTATGCATTACTCTGCGTTTATATTTTTTTCGCATTTTTTTTTTATTTTAACGATTGCAAACTCACTGTACTACTACTGCATTTTCCAACGACTTTTACATTTAGTTGTTAAAACTCAGGCTTGTATTTTAATTTTTATCTTCTTTAGTCATAGGCAAGGAACATAAACTTCCTAAAAATATTAGCAACAACCTTAATTTTTTAAAGAATTCTGTTATTTTTTACTCAAGACAAGCTGACATCCTTTATTCCCAAACATAGTCTTAAAATATTTTTTGGGTAAAATATTAAAAAAATAACATTTTTTGCATGTTTTGCATCATATCTTTTTGTGACAACATTTGAAAGTCTGAATATTTAGTTTAGACTCATAATATCGTCAAAACGTGGCTAAACTTGACTTAAAAATAGTACCGTAAACCGGGGTGCCTTTGATAGGATTTCAATTTGTTTTTGGAATATTTTCCAACAGGTTAGGTTTTTCTCAACAATATTATTTTTAAAACATGTACTGGGGTAGGCCACACAAAGTCCATGAGCAACTCTCTACGAAATCGGCCGATTTCGACCATTTTTATTTTTTGTATTTTTTTATTTGACTTAAACTTTGTGGGGGCCTTCCTAATCTAATCTAATCTAATCGAACACAAGCGCAGCCAGTCCGAAGAAAGCATCCGGGAAGAACTTATGGTTAGATTACGCCTCAAGTTCTTTCTTGTCATTATTAATGATTGCAGTACTTTCGAGAATCCCCGAAATGTATTACACTCACTAAAGCGGCCCGGCCTACTGCGTTGCATTAACCGCAAGAGACAGATTCTATGAACGGAACCCACATTTCATGGAATCATCAGGGGAAGAAGAAGAAGTGAGTGAATTTTCTGATCAATTTGGTGTCTTCGGCAAAGTTGTAGGTATTGTTGAGGACTTTTGAGAAAAAATAGGCACACCAAAAAAAATTTGCAGATTTTTTTATCAACTTTTTTTTCACTAAAACTCAATTTCCCAAAATACGTATTTTTGATTTACGAGATTTTTGTATGTTTTTAATGGACAATGCAACTTTTGAGCATAGAGAAACCTGGTAAAAAATTGCCGCCGAGTTATGAATTTTTGAAAAAAACAGTGATTTTTGGAAAAAATCGAAGTTTCATACAAAAACAAGTTTGACAATTTGCAATCGAAAAGTACTCTACAGATTTTTTGATAAAGGGCTCCTTTTTCAAGATATAGCCACCGAATTCATCGGCGAATTGGAGCTTTACCGAAAAGTGTGTGAAATTGATGGATCAAAGAGGTTGAGAGAGGAAAAAACAGTATCTGAAGGTCATTTTTTTTCGTTGGAACCAGTTGTGGGTGTAAGCAGTTGTGAAAAATTTAAAGTGACAGTATGAAAAAAATTAAAATCACATTACAACGCCGGAGACTTCAATTATGGCGATTTTGTTTTGAGCGTCGAACTCTTGAGTTTAAGTTTTCTTAGGATAACATGAATGTAATCATGAATGTTTTGGAATTCATAATGATGATGGATGATTTGAAATACAGAAATTATACTTCAATAACAGATACGTGTTTTATATTTGATTAAAATATTTTCAATTATGAGTGCAGTCATCTAAAAAAATGTATGCATTACTCTGCGTTTATATTTTTTTCGCATTTTTTTTTTATTTTAACGATTGCAAACTCACTGTACTACTACTGCATTTTCCAACGACTTTTACATTTAGTTGTTAAAACTCAGGCTTGTATTTTAATTTTTATCTTCTTTAGTCATAGGCAAGGAACATAAACTTCTTAAAAATATTAGCAACAACCTTAATTTTTTAAAGAATTCTGTTATTTTTTACTCAAGACAAGCTGACACCCTTTATTCCCAAACATAGTCTTAAAATATTTTTTGGTAAAATATTAAAAATAACATTTTTGCATGTTTTGCATCATATCTTTTGTGACAACATTTGAAAGTCTGCATATTTAGTTTAGAGTCTAGGCGTCAAAAGTGGCTAAACTTGTTCATTGAACCGAAAATCAGGACCCTTTGATAGGATTTCAATTTGTTTTAATATTTTCCAACAGGTTAGCTCAAATATTATTTAAAACATGTACTGGGGTACCACACAAAGTCCATGAGCAACTCTCTGAAATAGCCGATTTCGACCATTTTATTTTTGTATTTTTATTTGACAAACTTTGTGGGGCCTTCTAATCTAATATAATCTAATCGAACACAAGCGCAGCCAGTCCGAAAGCATCCGGGAAGAACTTATGGTTAATTACGCCTCAAGTTCTTTCTTATTATTGATTGCAGTACTTTGATTTGACTTGAACACTGTAAAGCGGCCCGGCCTATGCGTTGCATTAACCGCAAGAGACAGATTCTATGCGGAACCCACATTTCATGGAATCATCAGGGGAAGAAGAAGAAGTGAGTGAATTTTCTGATCAATTTGGTGTCTTCGGCAAAGTTGTAGGTATTGTTGAGGACTTTTGAGAAAAAATAGGCACACCAAAAAAAATTTGCAGATTTTTTTATCAACTTTTTTTTCACTAAAACTCAATTTCCCAAAATACGTATTTTTTGATTTACGAGATTTTTTGATATGTTTTAATGGACGAAAATCCGCAACTTTTGAGCCATAGAGAAACCTGGTAAAAAAAATTGCCGCCGAGTTATGAATTTTTGAAAAAAACAGTGATTTTTGGAAAAAATCGAAGTTTCATACAAAAACAAGTTTGACAATTTGCAATCGAAAAGTACTCTACAGATTTTTTGATAAAGGGCTCCTTTTTCAAGATATAGCCACCGAAAGTTTGATTTTAGCGAAATATTTGCAGTTTTTCGATTTTTAAAAATAGTGACCATAAGTGACCATTTCTAAAAAATTTTTTGAGTAGCTCAGAAAATTAGCTATAAAATTGTCTAAGAGACATTGAAGATTGGACCTCGGGTTGCTGAGATAGAGCCGCTTTAAGAAAAAAAAACACGAAAATTGAAGTTTTCAAAATCTCACCAAAAACACACCATTTTCTAATGACGATATCTCAGCAACTAATGGTCCGATTATCAATGTTAATACATGAAACATTCGTGAAATTTTCCGATCTTTTCGAAAAAAATATTTTGATCAAATATTTTTAAATCAAGACTAACATTTTAAAAGGGCCAAACATTGAATATTACGCCAAAATAATTAGACCCGTATTTTTTTGTTTGGTTATTAGGGTGACCTACATCGTGCTAGGGTGGTTTGAAAAATAGCAATTTTCGTCATTTTTCGCAAAAAACACTTTTTTCAATCATATCTCCGCGGCATTTCATCCGATTTTAGCTGTCTTAGACGCAAAAGAAAGGTGATTGGTTTGGCTATTTGAGAAAAATAGTAAGAAATTTAAAAAATCTAGCTTAACATTTGAAAAAGTCGTATGAAAACTTAAAATTGCGTTTTGACCGTGTCTGGACCAAACAGCCTATGTCTGAAAATATTTTTTTCGGATTCCTCGGAAAATTTCACATAACATATCAAAAAATTGGCGATGTCGAGCCGTACGTTTTCGAGACATGATTTTTTGAAAATAAAAACTGAGTTTTTCGACACGCCACGCGCAAAAAACAGGAAAATGACGAAATTGGCAAAAAATCAACTATTTTCACTAAAACTGCGATAACTTAGAAATTTCAGCGATGACCTATACATGTTAGGGTACCAAAATTTTTGTAATTCAAATACGCAACTTTTGGTACCCTAACATGTATAGGTCATCGCTGAAATTTTCAAGTTATCGCAGTTTTAGTGAAAAAAGTGTCGAAAAACTCACTTTTTATTTTAAAAAAATCATATCTCGGAAACGTAAACAAATTGATATTCATGACACTGTGTTTGGACAATCTTTTTCGTGCATGTCAAAATTAAGCATCCTAATTTTATTTTTGTATGTTGTTTGGTCTTCGATACCTGAAAAGAATATGAATTTAATAGTTAACAAAATTAGTATTGGTCAATGCCAATGCATCATTTCATGTGTAATAACTTTAACTGTCAACGTTGAAAACCAATTGTTTCATCTGTGAAAAACTCCGAAGAAAAAAGGACCTTGAAGTGATCATTAACCCGAGATTTTTTTCCACTTTCAATATAATATATTATCGAAGAAGCACAAAAAAGTCCAGCTGGAAATTGCACACGCACGTGTATTACGACGAGTTTCGTTTTTCAGCACTACACGGAGAAAAAGAGTTCCCAAAATCGTGAACAAGCGTTCATGAATTTGGGAACTACGAAAAAAGTGTTCAAATGCTTCGGGGTTCCCAATTTCATGAACGCGTGTTCACGATTTTGTGAACTCTTTTTTTCTCCGTGTAAGTGCCAAAACTAGCCTTTCCCTTGCGTCTGTAGTCAACAAAAACCAGTTGACAAGCAATTATGGCATAAATTTTGGCAATCCGGTTTGAACTATTCGCAGACAAGTTTTCAGCATTTGTTATGACCTCATTTCAGCTTATCTGGTTTAACCTTCAATTGTAGCGTAGACACACCCTTTCAGGAACTGCCGCTAACCTTTTATGAAACAATGATCCTGGGAAGCCTTCGCCGATTGTTGCAAATGTTCAATTGTTTAATCCACACGCGCACAATCGTTCCAAACCGTCATCTGGTCAATAAATCGATAAGACATAACCTTTTATTTCCCCCGCTCAAATGATCGAGAACTGCCTCGGGAGGTTGCGACTCGTGTAATCTGATCACCCAGGGGTTCTGCCAGGTTCTGCCGGATTGTTTGCATTCTGGCCGATCAATTATCCCTTCACCAGGATTCTGCAGCAAGAGTGATATTTTAATAATCCCAGCGAATAAATTATTATTTGCCTTTAAGTCTTTCTCCACGCCCTGCTAGCCCCAGCGATTACAATGACGCGATTAGGGTGACAGGCCGGGACGTCAAAAACGCGCCATAATGGCGCTTGCTATAAACGATTTGACTGTTCGCGCCGAATTCGACCATTATGGCGAAGAAATTGGTTTGCTTGACAGAGAGCGCGAGGTGGTCACCCTAGTGGTCATGAACGGCCGCAAAGAACCAGTTGGGCGCTCAAGATCGCCGGGGCCGGTGTGCACGCTTATGCAGATCAGCTGGCGGAGGTATTAAGCTTTGGTCGTATGGGAAAAAAAAATGCTTTCGAGAGTGTAAATGGTGGGTCGTTTTGGCGTGGCCGAACGAGGCATTTATGGCTAGAACAACTGCACGGTGGCCATGACATTGGTGTGGTTCTGCAGAAAATGCATTTGTTTGCACAAAACTGTTAGTGATTAAGTTTTTATTTTCATAATTTCGATAGAAAAAAAAAAACGATAATTCATCATTTTTCTTTTTATATTGTATGATCCCTGAAATTTTCAGGATTTGATTTCCATAGTGGACCAATAAATTTAAATTATGGAATTGAAACGTCCAGGAAGAAAACAACGAGTAATAATTTGCATGAAATTTGAATTTAAAATATCCATACTGCTAACATTGTTGCAATAGAGAACTATATTAGTCGAGGATTCAGTACTTTTTATATCAGATCACTTAAATGTCATTCTACATTGAGGTATGGCAACTCTCATTCGCAAACTGTCAAATTAAAAAACTTCGAATTAAGGGACCATAAGTGTTTCCACTAAAATAAATCATTTTAAAAATAGTTCAACATTTCTTTTCCGTTTAAAAACTTTATCTTTGTTCCGGGCAATGACTCAGATTATATCTTTTCATTCATTCTAGAACAAATTGAAGCTATTTTTCAATTATTTTTATCCCATTCATCACTCCCTCTTTCAGCAAGTGTGAAAAAGAAAATTACAGTTTCGAAATAATTGGGCTTTTAAATGGAGTTAATTGCAATTTTCGCGTTAAAACACATGAGAACCAAAAAAAGACCGATATCGAATGACTGTTTCTTTCCGGTCGTCTCAGACAATAAAGATGAGCAAAAGCTACCATAAAAAAAAAAAAAACAATTTCCACTGAGCAATTCTCTGAGATTTCGGTCATTCGATTTTTTTTGTATTTTTTAATCCGGGTGAAACTTTTTTGGTGCCTTCGGTATGCCCAAAGAAGCCATTTTGCATCATTAGTTTGTCCATATAATTTTCCATACAAAGTTGGCAGCTGTCCATACAAAAATGATGTATGAAAATTCAAAAATCTGTATCTTTTGAAGGAATTTTTGATCGATTTGGTGTCTTCGTAAAGTTGTAGGTATGGATATGGACTACACTGAAAAAAATGATACACGTAAAAAATTTTGGTGATTTTTATTTAGCTTTTGACACAAAAACTTGATTTGCAAAAAAACACTATTTTTAATTTTTTATTTTGATATGTTTTAGGACATAAAATGCCAACTTTTCAGAAATTTCAGAATGGGCAAAATCTTTGACCGAGTTATGAATTTTTGAATCAATACAGATTTTTCAAAAATCGAAATATTGGTCGCAAAAAATTTTCCAACTTCATTTTCGATGTAAAATCAATTTGCAATCAAAAAGTACTTTAGTGAAATTTTGATAAAGTGCACCGTTTTCAAGTTATAACCATTTTAGGTAACTTTTGAAAATAGTCGCAGTTTTCATTTTTAAATTAGTGCCCATATTTGCCCACTTTTGAAAAAATATTTTTGAATAGCTGAGAAAATTCTCTATATTTTGCTTTATTGAACTTTGTTGATACGACCCATAGTTGCTGAATATTGCCATGCAAGGTTAAAAACAGGAAAATTGATGTTTTCTAAGTCTTACCTAAACAACCCACATTTTCTAATGTCGATATCTCAGCAACTATAAATCCGATTCACAATTTAAAACATGAACATTCGTAAAATTTTCCGTCTCTTCGAAAAATATTTTCAAAATTTAAATCCAAGACTAACATTTCAAATGGGTTGTAATATTGAATGTTTGGCCCGTTTGAAATGTTAGTCTTGATTTTAAATTTTTAAAAATATTTTTTCGAAAGATCAGAAAATTTCACGAATGTTCATACTAACATTGTGAATCAGACACTATATTGCTGAGATATCGACATTGAAATAATTGAAGGTTATTTAAAACCAAGACAGAAAACATCAATTTCCTGTTTTGCTGCTTTGCATGGCAACATCAGCAAAGTTCAATAAAAGCAAAATATGAAAATTTTTCAGTTATTCAAAATATTTTTTCAAAAGTGAACTGGGCAATTTAAAAATGAAAACTGCGATATTCAAAAGACCAAAATGGTTATAACGAAACGGTGCACTTCATAAAATGCACGATTACAAGTCGACACATCGAAAAATGATGTTGAAATTTTGCGAACAATATTTCGATTTTTGAAAAAATCATTTTCAAAATTCATAACTCGGTCAATTTGCCCGATGAAAAGTTGGCATTTTATGTCCTCAAATAAAAATTAAATTTTTGCAAATCAATTTTGTGTCAAGCAAATAAAATCACCAAATTTTACCGATATTTTCAGTGTGATTGCCGGGCTGCAAATCGATCAAAAATTCATGGAATGAAGATTCAATTTTCACATATCATTTTGTGGACAACTAAAGAGTATATGGTTTTCTAATGATGCAAAATGAGCATATCAAAGATTCCTGGTCGTCTCAACGATAAATTAAGCAAAAAAGACCGATTCCGTAGAGAACTGCTCCACTGTCATTGTCGGGATTCCAGTGGATTTACGCATTTTATGGTAAAAAAGCTCACATTTCAATCGTCATCTTCCACCTTTATTCTCTCCGTCAGGCAGTCAGTCAGTAGGCTGTGCCTGTTTGGAGGTAAATAAAAATGCTTCAACGCGTCAATAATTGGTTTCGATACGCCCGAAGTTCGCACGCCGTGGCGGTTTCACTTTATGAATGAGAATAATGGAACCAAATCTCCCTCAGAATGTGAACATCAATCGTGGATCTTCAATCGGAAGGGTAAATTGACCTCTTGATATCAAATGATATCGAATTCGCTAAGCATTGATGTCGCCATTATGGCACCGTCGATTGACAGTTCACTGCCATTATGGCTAATCGCGTTTCAATCATCCGGTGTCGAAATTGAGCGATTTTTAAACGAGCTATTTGTTGAAAAATTAAAGAAACACATTTCAGCGCGCAAACACACACGCCGCATTGTGGCAGTATGTTTTTGATTTTCAATGTCATTGATCGCCGGGGAAAACCCCGCTCGATCCGATCCGATCGCAGCAAGCCAAGAGAGTAGACTTGAACGTGGCGACGAACGCCACGGCCAACCGAGATGGCCCTGGCAAGGCAACGAGGCGTGCTCGGAGCGGGCATTTCGTTTGTTTTGATTGAAATTTATAACACTTTTTTGATTTATGATTTTTTATGCTTATCAGAAATTTTTGACGTTTCAAGGGTTTTGTTTGGGTGGTTTGTGGTCACAGATCGTAATTATCAAGACGGCGAAGTTGGGTAAATTTTCAGTGTACTCCTGTAGCTACTTTCAAAATACTGACTTCACAAACTCCGTTTCCTTGAACATTACCATATCTGTTGAAAATTCCAAAAATTTTTTTGCCTGGGATAACCCCAAGGATAAGTTATTTTTAAGTTTTACCCAAATAAAACGAACAAAAAATATGCAAATTTCGCCCAATCAGGGTCTTTATTCACCGAAAAAAAAAAAAACAGTTTCTCTTTCATATATCGCGCGCGCTCAACTTCCTCAGCCAATTTGCCATTTCTTTATCAAGTTCGCGTTCGTTTCTTCCTTTTGCGACTAATTAGCAGCCGGTTTAAAAAGCGTTTGTTACGGTTGAGCGATCCGGTTATGACAACTCTATTAGTTCTATGAACTCTTTGAACTTTAACTGAGCACTTTGGCACTAATTGCTGCGCTTTTATTGTCCAACAGAACTTCAAGCAATGATCCTACGAAGCGCATGGCTTCTGGTGACCACGCTGGCCATGGGCTTGGCCAGCCCACAGCAGTTGTCACAATCCTTTGGAGGGCAGACCTTCGGCAAACAGCTCAAGTCCGTCACGCAGTGGAACTCGCTGGACTTTGTGTTCAACTCGCCGCAGGAACGGCAGGAAGCGTTGACCGCTGGGCGGTTCATTCCGGAGAACTGCATCCCGCTGGACATGGACGTTGACTACAACAGTAGTGAGTGGGGTCTTGGGGTCCCGGTGCGGGTCGTAGTAATGAAGAGTTGCTTTTTGATTTCCAGATGCCATACGATCGCGTGTGTTTGTCACGGTACCGCGATTTATCGAGGGCATTCCGGCGACGCTGGGCATCATTTCGACCCAGCAGGGCGCTACGGGACCGTTGATCGAGCCCTACCCGAACGCAGCTATTCAAGCGAATCCGGAGGACCCTCGCTGCGAAGGGATCGTGTCGGTGTTCAGGACCATGGTGAGTGATCGTGGGTTAAACGAAGTTTGAAGAAGATCATAACGATTTTGCTTTCAGATCGACGAGTGCAACCGGCTGTGGATCGTGGACACCGGTAAGATCGGCGATCGCCGGATCTGTCTGCCGAAGATTGTAGCGTTTGACCTTCGAACCGATCAGATCATCCATCAGTACCAGATCCCGGCTAGTCAGCTCGTTTGCGACGTGTCGCTGCTTGTGAGTATTCTCGTGGACGTCCGCGATCCCCCTCCGCTAGGAACCTGTTCGAACACGATGGCCTACATCGCGGACGTGACCGGCGCTGGACTGATTGTGTACGACATGTCGCGTGGAAAATCCTGGCGCGTAACCAACAAGTTGATGAACCCCAACCCGGACTACGGAACGTTCACGATCGCCAACGAGAGCTTTGACCTGATGGACGGCATGATCAGTATGGCGCTAAGTCCGAAACTCCCCGCAGACATCCGAACGTCCGACTTTACCTTCAACTCGGCTTACGGCACCGCCAAACCGAACAAATCGCCCGTCTTGAACGATCGTCTGCTGTTCTTCCACGCGCTCGCATCGGTCGCGGAGAATGCCGTCCGCACTTCAGTCCTCCACAACGATACCATGTGGGAGGAGGACGTAGGTGCCAATCCACGCGCGTTCCGCGTCATCGGTCGTCGGAACTCGCAGAGCGCACCGGAAGCGATGGACAGCAATGGCAACCTGTACTTTGGGCTGCTCAACCAGATGGCGATCGGGTGCTGGGACTCGACGACCAACTACAACCCGAGCAACATCCGGATCGTGTCGCAGAATCTGGACACGCTGCAGTTCCCGAGCGGCGTCAAGATCGTCCGAAACCGGAAGGGCGTCGAGGAGCTGTGGGTGATGACGTGTCGCTTCCAGAAAATCATGACCGGAACGTTAAACATGAACGAAACGAACTTCCGCGTGCAGGCGATCCAGGTGCCGGAACTGTTGGGCGGATCGCGCAGCTGTCGAAACTGAGGGGTTTTCTGAGTGTGAAGGTGAGAGTGTGCCTGTGCGTGTGCTTGAGGACATTTAGACATAAGTTTGAAAGTGTGGTGCAAAATACATCGTAAGACTATTGTGAGTGCGTCGTTGATCAGTTCTTCGAAAGCCTTTGCATCAAATTGCTGAAAAACTTACTTTGAATTGTTTTCCAATCAGCGTGTAGCTAACTGTCATAGATGTCATCATCGTAACGACTTTGTCGATTTAACAGGTCTGAGCTATAAACAAACACGCGCCACGTGCTCGCCATAAAACCGCTTCAAGCGTTCCATTATGGCATCGCAGCAAACGCATGCGACGGCGTTGCCACCTCGCGTTGAGCACTCGCACTAATCGCTCTCCAGTCGTTTGACAGCTGACCACGTCAACAGCCGGGTCGTAATCAAAACAAACGAAGCAGCGTCGAGTCGGCAACAACAAATTTAATTAATCGCTTCTTTGAGACACTTTTAGGATAGATAGTTCGGAGCAAGATGACCAAATTGATGGAATGGTTGGCGGCGGCCGCGGCCTTTTTCGCGGTTTACCTGGCCATCGTGACCCGGCAGCTGCGGAGTGACCTGCTGGATGAGTACATGTTTGAGATTAAGCTGTCACCGGTGATTTTGGTCGTTCTTTTTGGGGTAAGTCAATAGAAAGTTGATTTTGTAGACTGTGTTGGATGTGTGTTTATTTAATTTTAGCTCTACTCCGCCACGGTGGTACTGTACCGGACGTTTACGTTTAATAATTGTGATGACGCCGCCAAGGAACTGCTGGAGCAGATCAAGGAAGCGAAGGCAGATCTGAGGAGTAAGGGGATGGTGCTGAGTGATTAGGGTGTAAGATTAGCTTGTAAAAAATATACGGTAAAACCAAATTATATTTTAAGCTACATTGTCTTTTCATTCCTTGTTTCTGTCGTCTTCTCCCTTGAATCACCTAGTAGCGTGCCAATTGGGTCCTAAAATTAAGCTTTAATTTGTGATATTATTGCTCACAACGATAAAGCTTATTTTTCTGAGTACAATGACCTTTTAAACGACCTCAAAGGATTTAAAATTGATTTTTAATTCAATTTTTAAAAAGTAACTTCACGGCCTTTCTTGACAGAAAAGGTCTTGACAGCTCATTCCAAGGGGACCATAGTTGATCCATCGAAAAAATGTTGTCTTGTCAATATTATTTTTTTTCATTAAAATGAAAAGAAGCGATCAGAAATGGTTTTTAATCCTGTTTTTTTTACCGTTGTACATAAAAATGGACATAGGGCTTTAGTACCCAATTCTCTTGGTACGAACCGTTTGAGGGTTTAACGATAATGCCTCCGACTTTGTCTTTTGAAGATGCAGATCTATTGACTCCGATAAAGGCCAATTACAGCGATTCAGCAGGATTTTAGTAGAGTATCCACAGAGCTGGATATTCTTACAGCATTCTAGCAGAACTGTTCCACCGTTCTAGCAGAACTCTGGCAGAACCACCTCCTGCTTTCTATATTCTTGAATCAAGTGTCCATCACCGGAATTACGTCCAATTACTTCCAGAACAAATCCTTGTAGAAAAACAATGACAGCTGTCAAACGATAGTCGGTATGAACAGCTTATGTTAATTCACTACGTCACGATTTTCTGGTCTATTCCAGCGCTCCAATCAAACCCCTTCAAGAGAACAATAATTCACATGCAAAGTTACTGAAAAATAGCCGAATTTAACACCATCTTTTCGGTTAACTTTACACGGTAGGCCTGGCCTATCGAATCATCAAACGGATTACTTCTCTTGAAAAGTCACGATTTGTACAGCTAACAGTACCCTATGTTTATGATGTTTATTCAACTGATAAATTCGAAAGTATATTTTTTTTAAAAGCTGTCGCCAATAGATAGGCGTTTAGATAATTGGATAAATCAATCGATCTTCAGAATGCTTGAGTCACCTCTTCTAGACAAGCAAAACATTCTCGCGCTATTTACCGAAGCTGTTGGCGATCGGATCGGATCCGTGACTCAAACAAACGCTTTGGGCTCAAACAAAAGCCCCCTCGCTAAACGATGACTAATGTTGCGACATTTGCGCTGATCACCAATTCTATTGCGGTGTTTAGCAAATAGTTTGAAGATAATTGGGGTTAAATCTCGGGTTAAACTGCTTTATTACTGTATGAATGTTTGATACAACTATTTTTTGGAAGGAAACTCCCTTTTTTAAGTTTTTCAAAACAAAATCTTCTTATCATTTTACCCCACTTCCCCAAACAACTAAAATATGATCAACTCGACTTGTCCATAATGTTGTCACCGCTCGATAACCATTTCTCATTAGCACTTATCAGTGTGTCACTTTTTTGTTGTTGTTCAACAACGCACACCCAAACGCAAGCCTGAAAGTGGCAATTACTTAGCCGCATAGTCGTACATACGGCTAGTGTGACACAATTTCACACTTATCGTGCCATTGCTGCACAGCTGGAAACATCCACAACCGCTCGATTGATCATGGAATGGCACGTGCTTTTGCGCGCGCCCTGATTCATTCTTCAAAGCCTTCTAGATCGCTGCGCGAATTCCGCGACAGCGACAACGATCTCCGCACGAATACACGCTCTTAACACTTAAGAGTTAGCTGCTTCACAGACACACGGACGACCTTAAGGTTTGCCCAACTGTTTAGCACCTCACGTTGAGTGCTTTTTCTTCGTTACTGCTTTTTTATTTGTACGACGACGACGCCGCCAACCACAAGTAAAGAACAACAACAACCTGTTTGAATGTTTGCTTGTGTACGTTGAGTTCGCTGCATGTATTTGGAAGAGGCAGGCAACCGACATCGCGAGATGAAGTTCAAACTTCGAGTTTAGTTGGTCGCGAGGTTCCCAGCAGTAAGCACGCAACTTGGTGGACGTCGAGAGTTGTACCAGCAAAACTGTCGTTGAAAGGGCGAAAGTTGTTTCTTTCGTTACATAAGATTAGTGAGAGTGTGCAAAAAAAAAGTTGTAGAATGCTGACATCCAAGAGTGCGGTGGCCATCGTGGTTGCGCTGTTTGTGATCCACGTCGAGGGCCAGTCCAAGGTAAGGTTTGATGACCCCGCGCTAAGTCTACTGCGCCGGCAGGGGTCACACCGCCGTTGTGGTGCGTTTTTTAAGGTGTGGTCGCCGCACAGAACCTTTCTTTCGCTTCCCCCTTGATTCTTTTGTTCTATCGTTTATGTTTTTTTATTCTTTTCTGGCTTGATACAAATGACACGCTTCGCGTGTTCTTTGCCTTCGTGGAATGTTATTGTTGTGTGCACGGATTTTTTTTATTATTGGTCTTTTAACGGATACCGTAATTCAGTAACAATAACAATGTAACGATGGCCAAAGGTGAGCATGAGAGTTGTTATTATTATATTTTTTTGTTGGTTCGTTTTTCATTGCCAGCCAAACCTCCAGTGGAAAGTTACCAGTGGACAGGTAATCGTTCGTCCGGCGTCTATGCCAGATTTTGCAAGAGAAGCGAAATAACGTGCATACAAGAAATCGATTTAATAAAAGAAACATGCCGGTGAGGAATTTATTGACGCTAATGGCGTCACCTTGCGACTTACATCTCAGAATGTTGACGTGATTGAAATTTGGATTTTTTTTTTAATTTGGGCAATAAGTACCCATTTTTCAAATCGAATTGGGTCCTAAAATGAAGCTTGGATTGCTTATATTATTGTGTATAGCGTTAAAGCTTATTTTTCTGCGTACAATGACCCTTTGTATGACCACAAAGAGTTCAAAATGTTTAAAAAAACTTTAAAATACGTGGATATTTTTACAAATATGTAATTTCATAATGTACTGTCGAATCTCTGGTTGTCGATCTTCTCGATCTCAATATTGCTCCATGTACCGATGAATTCCTTAGTCCCTTCAAACTGCATACTTCGTTTCTCTTCATTCCTCGATATTTCCTCTTGCTTGAAGGATCTCTTCCGCGACAGTCCCTTGGATTCTTTTTGCATTCAAAATCCTTGCCAGTTTTCAAAAATTTCTCTTTCTCGTGGCTTTTTGAAACATTATGAAATTTGTTTGCTTTTCCCACGATTCTCTCCTATAACAAGGTACATACAAAGAAACCAAATATTTTCAATTAAGTCTTCATTCTGCAACGTTCTGTCAACACATGGTTCTCTTCCTCGATGGTCCTTTGAATATTGACAACAATGTTAAAAAAAATTCGGTGGCGCGGCTTTCTTTCTGCGGCATGCCGTTGATGCCTTTTAAACTCAGAATCCCGAACAAATGTTTGATTGCAAGTTACACAAATGAAAATATGTGGCTCGTGAGTTTTGACGTGCTTCGCGTATACATCTCTGCCTTTGAAATTCATGTCACATATTTCGCACTTGTAAATAGTAACAATCCCCATGTGTTTCTCTTTGAAGTGGGACGACACACGAAGTTTTGTCGTGTACTTCGCTGTACATTGTTTGCAGTGAAACATTCTTTTATCGTTTTCATATTTTACTTCAAACATCGCTGCTGACTCCGCATTGTCGAATTGTCGTCGAACCTTTGGGACGGGAGCCAGCGGTTCTTCTTCGAGGGGTTTTTCTTCCAGCAGTTCATCTCCCAGCGCCAGCACTCCATCTTCCAGCGCCGGCGTTCCATCTTCTTGCAGTTGGGGTGGATCTATAATCAGTTCCAGCGGTTCCTCCGGTTGGGCCGGATCTCCTCCCGGCGGTGTCATATCCATCTCACATCGCATGAAAATGATTTCGTCGGAACCCATCTCTTCAGATTTTGATGTAAGTGTATTCTCGACATTTCTCATGTCCGTGAAGATTCTTTTAATTTGCGTTTCCATCGGTACTGTGAACTTTGATATCACCTTCGTGGCTGTTACATCCTCATCTTTTATGTTTTGTTGTATGCTTTGCAATTTTCCTCCAACGTAGGTTAGCTCGCAATCTACTAGCTCTCGTTCCTGACGTTCCTTTTTGTGGTTTGACCCGTGGCGTCCCATAGCTTTGTAGTTATTTATTAGGTGGGTTTTACCACAGGATAACCCAGGTGCAATCTTTGTTCTTTTTATTACGAATTTTCAAAGATGTTGAATTCTCAAACGGAACCCCGCAAATCTTGCAGATGTACATCTCGCACTCTTCGATGTTGTGCTTGTTCATATCCTCGATATCACCCGTAAACATGCATTTCCTGCGTTGAATGAATTCAAACACTTTTGTGTTACCTTATTAAACAAAAATGTTCTTAAAAACAGGCCGGAGCAATATAAAATTTGAAATTACAAGCCATGATATCATCATTTGAATGAAATTTAGTTTTAAAAATATCTAAGTTTTGATAAAACATTTGTTTTTCGCGAAAAACTAAACATTTTTCGGTACTGTACATTGAAATTTCACAAACATTTTAAATATTTTTAATTCGCATTTACATGGTGATCTTAGCGGGTTGCAGACTGGATTTCATCATGTATATGTGATGAATGTTCAGCCCAGGTAGCTGCGAAATTGATTAAAGGGAATCAAAACCAATTCTACCCGAACAGGATCCGTCCATTGTCGGCCGCTCCCATCTCCACTATTCACCGGCGAAGGAGAAAGCAAAAATTGTAAATATTTTTAATCGAGCCCAAACATATTATTTTTAATGCAGGAAAATGCATTAAAAAATATCAATCTCACTCCATCCAACAAAACGTCACGTTGCGATAGGTTACGACCTAAATGGTAAAAACAAGTCACTCCACTTAAATACCAACTAGGCAAAGCACATCATCGAATGCACTTTAATTGGTATTAAAAGACCCACCGTGCACGGACAGTGCCGATGGCGGCGCCGTGAATTACCATAATGTAGTCGACAAAATGATAGTGTGTCGGCGGCACACACTAGGTTTGTCATGCAACAGGTCTCATCGTTTATTTACAATACCCCAGGTGACTTACACCGACCGTGTAACCGCGCGGCAGTGGTTTCCGGCAAGATTCGGCTTTGGGTTGTTCGGTTTCAACCGGAAAACGTCACCTATAGTTACAACACATAGATTGAGATGTATTGAGATGTTCAGAGTGACTTGCTCAAAATTCCAATTTCGCGTTGCCCAGCCTACTGCTCGTTATCTGTGGGAGACAATCGAGCCGATCCGGTGAACTTTCGCCGCCGGTGATCATCGTGACGTTTGCCGGTTTCATGAGCGATATCCGCCTACTATGGCGCTGGTGACCGTCACCGAGAACCCCTATTGTTATTGATTTCCATGGTTGCAACCTGAAGGTATTTCATTGCGCTCAACTTCCCATGATTTGATGAGAGGAATTTTCCGTGTCAACGGGCCTGTCAATGGAGATTTCACTTTCAGTTTAGTCTGTCTCATCGGTTATTATGCAACTGACAGCCGCCGCCTTTGATGGGTTTAAACCTAAACCTAAATAAAAAATAATTAAAATTTAATGTGAACCGGAAGATGTCGGAAAAAGAAACACTGTTCACATAAATATAATGTTCTAGCTAAAATTGCTGTCCAATCAAAATGCATACCGCAATCCATCCTTGATGAACCATTGTTTAGATTCACTTGAATTGTTGAATTCCCAAATCGTTCAAATGTTCGACGAAACTCTCCAGAAGAACGATCAATCCAACCAATTAGTATGCCAACATTGACTTCAAGTCCGTCCAACCTTTTCTAGTTATGTTCTTCTTGTTATCGCATTAGAACGTGATCATCAACGACACGATCTACCGCACGCTCCAGCTAGAACACTGGCGAGGCGATTAGCTCGTCACGTTGATACTTGACTCACCCCATTTTTGATCTTCTCCCGTAGATCCCGGTGAACGTGTACTACGAATCGCTATGCCCGGACAGCGCCAAGTTCATCAACGAGCAGCTCTATCCGGCTCTGCAGCAGTTCCGGGGCAATGTTGACCTCAAGTTGATCCCGTTCGGCAAGGCGTCCTACAGGACGCAGGGTTCGGAGACGACCTTCGAGTGCCACCACGGGCCGAACGAGTGCTACGGTAACAAGGTGCACGCCTGTGCCATCCAGCACATCGAGGGTAGCTCGTACGAGCCGAACAACACGAAGGAGGTACTGACGCTGAACTACGTCAACTGTCTGATGGAACGGGCCCAGCTCAAGTCGGGCGAGTTCCCCGGAGAGTCGTGCGCTCGCGACACGGACATCCGCAACTGGGAGAACATTGCGGCGTGTGCCAACGACACTGAGGGAAGCGACCTGCTGCGCAAGGCCGGCGACGAAACGAACAAGCTGCAGAAGCCGCTGACGAGCGTGCCGACGGTGGCGTTCCGACAGGTAAGGCTTGCGTTTGACAGTTTGTTACCTCAATGTCAATCAACATTGATCCAAAATCCCACCTTCTTTCTAGACTTACGACCGCGACACCCAGAACCAGGCCGTGGACAACTTCCGGGCAGCGCTCTGCAAGAACCTCAACCCGGCGCCGGTCGCGTGCCGTAACATCCCCGGCGGCAGTGCCCCCGGCCTAGCCTCATTCGGACTGGTCACGCTGGTCTCGGTGATCCTCACCCGTTTGCTGTGAAGCACTAAAAAATGTTGTTTTCAAAGTATTAGCGATTATCCGTCCATCACGTGGTGCATTTAAGAGTTAAAAATTGATCTTTAAGAAACAAAAGTATTGTGAATTGTTGTAAACAAAACGTGAACATTTTAATGATCTTTATAAGAGAAAATCAAAAGAAACGAAACACTAGTTGTAAAAATAAACAAAATTGAAATAAAGAGCTAACCCTCCTAAAAAGAGACTAACTACAAACGCACGAGTCCTTGATGTTGTTATTGATCCAGCGGAGAAACTTGCTCACCCGGGTGTACACGCCCGGGTAGTTTTTCTGGGCACAGGCCCGGCCCCAGGACACGATGCCGACCAGCTCGTAGCGGAGCGTTTTGTTGTTGTACACCTGCAGTGGGCCGCCGCTGTCGCCCTACAAGAAAAAAAGTTTTGACACAAGGTTACCTCTGTTTTGATTGACTTTGATCTTCAAGGTAACGCAAACTGTCAAAATCAATCGCCCAAAACCCACCTGACACGAGTCCCGGCCGCCCTCGACGTACCCCGCGCAAATCATCTTGTTCGTAATCTGAATTGCCCAATAGCCGGCCCTCCGGCAGGCCCGGTTCGCCAGAATGGGCACCTTCAGCTCCTGCAGTGTCGCCGACAGTCCGCCGCCGGCAGTTTTACCCCACCCGGTGACGACGGCCATCTTGCCCTCGTACGCGGCGTCCGTGTCCGCCGGCAAACAGATTGGCACGAGCCGGTCCGCGCTGATGGCCACCGGGAAGGTCATCTCGAGCAGGGCAATGTCGTTGTTGTTGGACAGGCCGTTGAAGAAGAACGTCCGGATGGATTTGACGCTGCGTTCGACCGAGTTGGAGGTCGGTTTGGTGCGATTGTGCACGAGTAGTTGGACACGGAAGCGGGCCGGATCTTGGCGGATGGCGCAGTGGGCGGCGGTCAGGATGTAGCGGTCCGAGACGAGGGAACCTCCGCAGGTGAACCGGTTGTTGTAGTACAGTGCGGCCATCCAGGAGTAGGCGTTTTCCCGGGACACGACTCCGCCGACGATTTTGCCCTGGATTTCTGCGTTGCCGCATTCTGGAACGAGAGGGCAGATTTTTCATATTTTTGCTCAGCATTCTAATTTAGTTCGGCAAAATCAAGAAGAAAAATCCAGGTGCTTTACAACTAACAACTTGACGCTGTCGTGCTATCTTGTCGCATCCGCCATTTCGACGTTTCGAGAAAAACGCGTTGTATTGTTTGACCTTGAATAAACAAAAACTAGAGCACGCAATGTAAACAATAACAAACACGTTTTGTTTGGCTGACCATTCTGTGCATTGTCCCGAAGTTTGGTTGAAGTTGGTTGCTGGAGTCTCGAGTTATAATTACGAATGTTTACGGTAGTCTAACTTGTACGTGCGTCAAACGCGTTCTGACCTGAAATCCCTTTGGCCAGTTGTCGCACTTACATCAACTTTCAGGGAGTGACAAGATAGAACGACAAGATTCAAACTTCTTTCATATGAAGAGCGACAACAATGCTCGCAGTTTTTTCGGTTTTTTATTGAATATCTCAGGATTAGAATCGAATTTTGGAGATCTGTAAAGGTCAAATGGTGAGGCTTTGTGAGCTGCACAAAATGGCGTTCTTAACTCGATTTTGTCCAAAAAGCACGTGCGACAAGTTAGCACGACGGCGACGAACTAACCCCCAATAACAAACAAATAATATTAGGTTCATAAAAGGTATCAATTTGGCTAAAAATCGTTATAAAAGCATTTTTTTCTGGTGGAAATATCTGGCATTCTTGCCATTTGAACCGACATCATTGAATGTTACCTCAATTATCTTAAAAAACGAATTTGACTTTATAAGCTGTCGGCCACCATTGCTAGTACCAACCACTAATGTCTTCCTTTTTATCTACAAGGACTTCGCCGCCCTGGGCTCCTAAGTGTATGAAAGTATGGCACGGAGCGACGGCGCCGAATACCCATATTTACAAAAAGAAATTTAGAGCGCCCGCCGCGGGATTCGAACCGGCGACCTCTGGATTGTGACTCCAGTGCGCGGTCCGATTGATCCACACGGGCGGGACAATTAGAAGGAAAGCAGCAGTGAAAGTGTTTCTTAAACTTAGTTTTATTGAAAATAGTTGGGAATCTAAAGGAATTTCAACCTAATTTAAAACATCCCAAATAATCTTCTCACAGCAACAAATTATTAAAAGAATTCGACAATTCAGTCAGTTAAGCAATTAAAAATAATCTTGAAGAAAAAAAATCACGACGTTTCCGGATTATTCAAAATTTAAAATTTATAGCAATAACAATGATTGAGAGACACGTTTTTAAGATAAAAATGATAAAAATTGTAAAAAATAACTTACTACATTGAGTGCAGTTGAGTTCCCTCGCAGAGTATGGTAATTCATTTTCAGGCTCCTCAAGAGACTCGGTCACCCACTCGGCCGGTGTTCCGTCTTCAGTGACATCAAAATAGTCGCTGGTAAAGTCTTCCGTAACCTAAAACACCGAAATTCACCTTAATTTTTGTCACATCGCATCCCTCAGCCCCTTCTCACCGTTTCCGTAGTGACCTGCTCCGTCGACTCTTCAGTGGCCGCTCCGCCCAAGTCATCGAAACTCGTTAAAGTGCCACAACTCACAGCTGCCACCATCAGGCAGCTGATAATGTTCACGAAAGCGCAAATCGTCCTCATGTGACGCGATGTGACCGGAGGCCAAACGAAAACTAATTTAGGGTCATCTTCCTCGGCCTCGGCTTGTGGCGCGTCACCGCGCGACGGATAACGGGAATAGTTTAAAGCTTGGTCCAAGCCCAAGAAAATGTGAATATGTTATAGGAACTGACCGAGTTGTGTCCCCTGTTTGTCTATCCAACGCTGGACGATGGGTTTTGATACGGTTGATGGTGATTTAAGAGGGGACCTGATTTATGGCCTTTTTTTTCGTTTATATTTTTATTATCTGAGATCTGGCGAGTATGATCTTGCAGATTTTGCTAGCAATTGAGAACCTTGTAATTTATTTTTTTTTTGTTGAAATTTTACATAAACATAAATTTAAACTTTGAAAAATGTTTACAACGGCCCCAACAAATTTAGGAAAATTTTATTTTTCCTGTGCTTTTGCTCCTATTTTTACACGGTTTCATATATGTAGAACATCTCAAAATTTCATATTACAGATAATTTATAAAATCTATCTAGGGGAAATATACTCTTTCTAATCAAACACCTATCTTCGTCATATGGAGAGTTTGATACTCGATTAAAGCTCCAAAAATACTATTTAGGCTATAAACTTACCAGCAACAGCACCGCCTTGAGTAAGCACGCAAATGTTTGCCATTTTTTGGCCAAAAACGATCAAATTTAATGCTCTTTTGATCATAATTTCTATTTTGCGAGACCATTTCTCGTCATTTTGTTGGCTCACACATCCACACACAAGATGAGAGCTTAACTGCTTAACGAAAGTCGCCGTCAATATCTTTTCACTTGCGCTAACATTTTCAAAGCGCTTAAGATATGAAATTTCTTCCAACTACCGGCAACATGTTCGTTTGAACATTAGTTAGTGACTCACATGAAAAATAATCCCGAAATGTAAATAATTTGCAAGCGCCATAAAAAAAAACAAACGCGCCAAGTATTTTGACGTTTGAACTTTGACGACCCATTCCAATCGAAGGCTGAAGAAACCCGAGCGAGAAGCGAAGGCAAATAAAGAACAAAGGGTGGCCACCAACACCACCAGCAGCGCCTGTTGGAGTGAGCCAGTGATGGCCGGAAATTTTCTCTATAAATTCGTTTTTTGTGAGTGTTCGCTTAAAATTTCATCAATTTTGGCAGCACTAAGCAGACCCAAAAGAGCGCTGGAACAAAAAAAAAATGAATTAAGGTGAAAATAGGAAAATGGGCGTGGCCCAATGCATTCTCGACAGATAAGAATATGCAAATACATTTCAAAGTTTATGTCAAACCGCCCCCCCCCCCCTCCCCTTCAATGTCGGCCTTGTGGCAATTTTTTTTGGAAAAACTTCAAAATTTTAATGAAAATTAAAGATTAATCAACTGAAAACCAGTTTAAATGCATTTTCCTGCGTTCATAATCATGTTTAGCATGTTTGAACTCCTTTGAAAACATTTAAAATTTTCATTAAATACCAATGTACAGTTCAACAAAAAGTTTTTTTTTTGAGCATGAGCATGGTTGACTGCCAATGAGCTGCTACTCCGTTATTGACAGATCAGCTGAAGTTAAACAATGAATCGAAAATGACCAGTGGGAGCCAACCATCCGTTCACTATTTAACCTCTGAAGATCTCTACTTTATTAGTCAATACCGGCGCCCTCCCAAGAAGCCTGCAGTTCAACGAAAGGGAGGAATGTTAGTCCGATAGTTGAAGTTGCAGACCCATCAAGCAGTGTTTCGCTATATACTTGTTGATACCGCTTGAGACCGTTGAATCCACAGCATCTCCTTCAAGCATCACGTGATTAATATTTTTTTTGGTTAGTAGGATAAGGTATTGGCTTTTCGATGCCTCCCGAGCTACGACGCTATGGGGAGGACTTTCATAACAGACCCGGCGGCGAGCCTTCCGAGCAACGATGCTATGGGAAGGTCTTTCTGGTTAACACACAAAACTCACTCACACACATTTATTTTGCTCCACTATTAACTCAACGATCCAAATTGTCAGTGCGTCTTTCGTTCATTATATAGAAATGGCTTTTTCACCGCAAAAAAAATAAAACCTTATTCGAAAAATTTAAACACAATCCACCCGACGCCGTGCCTTCCGATCAACGATGATATAGGAAGGGCTTTGAAAATCACAAAAGAAATCACTTTTCACTCCGCATATTTTTTACGACCACGCGCTCCCTTTGTCAATTATGTACTGATGACGCTGCATTTTCCACAGTTCAACAAACAGTTTTTTCTCGCGAAAAAAAAATTCTTCATTACCTCGATATTTTGAAAACTAATGATTGGAAAGCAGCTGGACGCGTGTAAATGGATTTTACAGTCGACTCTCTGGCTGTCGATCTTCTCGATATCAATAAATCTCCATCTATCGACGAATTCTTCAGTCCCTTCAATCTGCATACTTCAACTATCTTCATTCCTCGATATTTTCCCTTGCTTGAAGGATCTCTTCCTCGACTGTCCCTTGGATTCTGTTTGCTTTAAAAATCTCTTCCGGTTGTCGATAATTTCACTTTCTCATGGCATGCATAGACATTTTTATTGGCGAAACGAAGCTTTGAAGGGTGTTTGACATTAGTTTGTTTTTGTTTGATGGACGTTGCCATGATTCTCTCCCATAGCTGGGTATCAAGAAAAAAAAAGTGTCTTCATTTTGCATCGTTCTGTAAACTGATGATTCTCTTCCTCGACGGTCAATTGATATTGACAACCACTGAGTCGACTGTAATACACTTTTTCTTCCAAATGTTGAAATCTAGGCTTGTAATTGAAATTTTTATTTTTTTTAAATCGTTTTTTGTGTATTTTTCAGTTATCTTAGTCACCAAAATCTTTGTATGTTTTACCCCCACAAGAGCGGAAAGGTTTACAAAACACATTTTTTGAAATCAGCAAATGTAATTATATTAACTAGTTTCGATCATTTCTATGAAGACTTAGTTCATAAATAGCCTGTACTAGGTTGAAGGTGAAAGTAATGGAAAACTTTACACGCAAATTTCTCAATATACATGCCATTAGCTTAAAAAATCGTCATCTCAAGATATTTAAATTCTCCCAACATTCGAAAAATTGATTCTTATGCAAAATCGTCTGGGAAACACGATGGTGACGTTTAATTCAAAATTCAAGCGCATGTAAGGTTGATTTCAATTAAAATTCTGATGGCGCAATTCGAGTTTTGCTCTATCATTTTTGGTTTCCGAAATATGGCCATTTGTAAAAAGGGGTTTTTGAAAAAAATACGAAAATCGCTAAACTTTGGGGCGGTGACAAACTGCTGCCACATCCAACTCTCCACAAATTGCTGCTTCAACTCAACCAACTCATTCAGTGTTATTACCTCGACGCCAACGCCGACCGAATCGAAAGCTTGTCCCTTCCAGTCTCCTCGTTTATTACCAAAACGCAGGTGGTATTCGAACCAAAACTAACCAGTTTAACTTGGCCCTAGCCAGCAGCGATTACCATGTGATAGCGGTGTCTGAAACGTGGCTTCGTGATGGTATTCTGGATTCAGAGCTCTCATCCAACTATCAATTTTTCGAAAAGATCGTAGTCCTGCTACGAGTGAACTGAGGCGAGGAGGTGGTTGCCTTGTTGCCGTGAAGAATGGACTCGACGCAACTCTTGTGAAACTCGCCGGCTATGATCATCTGGAGCAGACCATAATTCGTGTCAAAGTTCGGCGGCAAAATGTATTTTTGTGCTGCATCTACATAAGACCGAACAGCCCGAACGATATCTACCTTTCGCATCACGCAGCTGTCCGTGAAGTGTTATCAAAAGCTGGCGTAAACGACTTAGTGATTGTAGTTGGAGACTACAACTTGCCTGGTCTGCGCTGGACGTTTGACGACGACGTGAACGCATTCATTCCCAACAATGACTCGACCGAAATTGAACTTGACCTTATGGAATCCTTACTGACGTCCGGAATGCAGCAGGTTTGTAATCTCTCCAATGCTAGAGGCAACATACTTGACCTAGCTTTCGTGAACGACGCAGATAGAGTTGACCTGATCGAACCTCCGTCGGCTATTCTCAAACCCGACCGACATCACAAACAGTTTGTACTGAAGGTTGACCTCCACCACAATCCCGACCAAGTAAGCCAACACTCTGCTGACGTTGCTGATTTTGACTTCAACCGATGTGACCATGTTGCTGTTACGGATGCATTGAATCAAATCGACTGGGACAACGTGCTGAACTCGGAAGACGCCAACACTCAAGCATCACAGTTCTACAGCGTAGTATTTGACGTAATTCAACAGCTCGTGCCGAGGAAACGGATAGCTAGAGATCGATCAATCAAACAACCATGGTGGAATGCTGAGTTACGGCATAAGCGGAACATTCTGCGCAAAGCAAGGAAACGACTGTTTCGGTCGAAATCACCGGAGGATAACGTTTGTGTCGAGCGACTGGAAACGGAGTACGAGTTGCTGAACGAAACACTGTACCGTGAGTACCTCGACAACATTCAAACCCGCTTAACGGATGACCCTTCGTCGTTTTGGAGTTACGTTAAGAGCAGGAAGCGAACTGATGGCATTCCTTCCGTGGTCGATTCGGGTGATCGTAGCTCAAACAGTCCTGAAGAAGCAGCTAATTTATTTGTCGACTTTTTCAAAGGCGTGTTCAACCATGGCTTGCACACCGCTCCAGCAGATTATCTCGACGAAATTCCCTCCCACAACATTGACATGCCATTTCCGGTTCTTTCTGAAGCAGAAGTTCTAGAAGCTTTGGCTGCAGTTGACTCTTCAAAAGGCCCTGGTCCTGATAAGCTGCCACCTTCTTTCATTAAAATGTGCGCTGGATCGTTGGCACACCCTGTAAGCTTAGTCTTCAACCGATCGCTTACAAATGGTCAGTTCCCAGATGTGTGGAAAGTTGCTGCCATTACGCCAATTCATAAATCTGGACGAAGGAAAGATGTTCAAAACTACAGACCGATCTCAATACTATCCTGCCTGCCAAAAGTTCTAGAACAACTGATTCACAAAAGAATGTATGCTGCCGCAGTCCCCATCATATCGGAGTTTCAGCATGGGTTCGTGAAGAAACGATCCACAGTCTCGAACTTGATGCTGTACGTTAGCTCGATAAATTCCAGCCTTGAGAAACGGTGTCAGGTTGATTCCGTGTACGTGGACTTTGCCAAAGCCTTTGATAAGGTGCCTCATAACTTGGCAATTGAAAAGCTGAGACGTATGGGATTCCCTCGCTGGCTCACGGTATGGCTCTCTTCCTATCTGACCGGCAGAACAGGGTTTGTTCGCATAGGAAGCTCACGATCGCTCCAGTTTGCCGTGACATCCGGAGTGCCGCAGGAAGCCACCTCGGCCCATTGATCTTTTACTGTTCGTCAACGACATTTGCACTCACCTCAAATCCCAAAAGTTGCTGTATGCAGATGACCTCAAAGTGTTTCGTGTTGTTTCCTCTGCCATCGATTGCGTCGCCCTGCAGCAGGATATCTGCGCTATTAACGAATGGTGTGTTAGGAACGGGATGAAGGTGAATGAAGAGAAATGCAACGTCATCAGCTTCTCTAAGAAACAGGACACGATTTACTACCGATATGAGATGAATTCACACTTGTTAACTTGTGTCGACTGCATCAAAGACCTCGGCGTAATGATGGACCACAAGCTCACCTTCGACAAGCATGTCGCTGTCACTTCCGCTAAGGCCTTTGCAACGCTGGGATTCCTTCGACGTAACACGGTGGACTTCGAGAACATTCGGGCACTTAAAACGCTGTACATCTCTGGTACGAAGTATTCTCGAGTATGCTGTGCAAGTCTGGGCACCACATTACGCAGTTCTGTGTGACCGCTTGGAGAAAGTGCAGAAAAGCTTTACACTATACGCTCTACGTCGCCTGCCCTGGAGGAACCCTGCGTACCTAACAAGTTACGATGACCGCCGAAGATTACTACAATTAGAATCTCTAGGACATCGCCGGATTTTCCTGCAACGTCTGTTTGTGTTTGACGTTCTTACAAACCGAGTAGACTGCCCGGAGATCCGTCAGAAAATGAGCCTTCACGAGCCCCAACGTGCGCTGAGAACCTACCTGCCGTTTAGGATCACTAGGCACACTACCGTTTACGGACAAAACCACCCGATCGATCGCTGCTGCCGTTATTTCAACCCAGTTTGGTGCTTTTTTAATTTCGACATGACAAAAGAACTATTTAAAACTAAAATTAGAAACGTGTTGTGACGTACCTTTATGTTTTTAATGTTTTATATCTGTTTATACGTTTAGTTTATAAGTATATACAGTCTGTGCGGCATAATGCCGAAGACGGTGACAAATAAATAAATAAAAAAAAAGGGGATCGGGAATTCTTACATGTTTTGACAGTATCAAAAGCTCCATCAAATTTGAGCCTGATCAGAGAAAGTCGATTTCGAATTTGTACTTTTTAGTGTAGATGAATGCATCAGGAATGTGCCGAATGACACATCACCACTCATTTGTCCTTTTGGTCGACTCCTCACGATCAACTGGGGAGGTGGGGAGGGATTTGATGATTGGATACCCTATAGAGATGCGTAAGAACTTAGACGACCTCCAAGATATCCGGATTTGGAAGGGGAAAGGGATTGATGGGATACTTCACCGACGAATGAAGTAGTGCGTAATTTATTCAACAAATACCAAAATTAAAGAATGAAAAATTAAAAATGATAAAAAATGGAAAGATCTCACCAAGTACCAAATATCCAGATTATTCTTCATTTTTATCGCATCGAAAACATCAAGCTTCAATCTTGAGAAAACTGGTTTTGTTGAACTTCCGGAAACATGCCAAAAACAGCAGGATCGTTAGCGCCTTGGGCTGGAGATTTTTGAATTAAACGGGATGCGTGACCTCAGGATCAATTTCTCGATAAGCAAACTCCCGGCGTCCAAGACTGCCGTTTTCACTTTCCATTGCAATCGTTATAACTGGCCACTTAATTCAAAGTAAAATATTGAAATAAAAAAGACAACGTCAGAAAAATCGCGTCCGACCGTGCGCATGGCTTACTTCGATCTATGGGAAAGTTCCAAAGTTTGAAACTTTTTATCCGTTTTGGTGTTTTAACATAGGGGAAATCTACCCATTTTAATCCTAATAAGCGGTCGTGTTTGAATGATGCTGGATAATCTAGAGTCTCCCTTGAATTTTACTAAAACCAAGTACACCAACGAGTAGAGCAAGTTTTTGTGAACATTTCTGTTTATTTTCACTTTCACTAAAAGTTATTCTATTTCTTTACCAAGCATTTAACAAAAAAATTCCCAAGGGTATTCTAATCGAGGCGAATGCATTGGGCCACGCCCATTTTTCTAATATCGGCTTAGTTCTTTTTCTTCCAACACTCTGTCGAGTGTTGCCATTTGCGCTGACAGTTCAAACGAACACTCACGAAAAGTGGCATTTATAGGAAAAGTTTCCTGGCATCGCTGGCTGTGCTGCTGGTGGTGTTGACGGCCAGCCTTTGTTCTTTTTTGCCTTCGTCTCTCGCCCGGTTTTCTTCAGCCTTCGAGTAGAATGCAAAGTGAAAATTGAAACGTCAAACGACTTGGCGCGTTTGTTTTTTTGATGGCGCTTGCTAATTTATTACATTTTTCGGGATTATTCTTCAATTGAGTGCCTTACTAATGATCAAAAGAACATGTTGCCGGTAGTTGGAAGCAATTTCATATCTTAAGCGCCGTGAAAAAGTAAGCGAAAGTGAAAAGTTAATTTTGGCGATATTCATTAAGCGTTTGAGGGATTCTCTTGTGTGTCACTGTGTGTGCCAACAAAATGATGAGAAGTGGTCTCCCAAAATACAAATTATGATCAAAAGTGCATTAAATGTGATCTTTTCGGCCAGTAAGTGGCATACATTTGCGTGCTTACTCGAGGCGGTGCTGTTGCTGGTAAGTTTATAGCCCAAATAGTATTTTTGGAGCTTTAATCGAGCATCAAACTCTCCATATGACGAAGATAGGTGTTTGATTGGAAAGGGTAGATTTCCCCTAGGTACAGAGTTTACGTAACAAAATAATTTGAAGCCGAAACACTAAATTGGTCCGCCTAAGTTCACTTAGTAACATCGCTTCGCGTGATTCATTTCCCACGTGTGTGTATTGTGTGTACCGTACCATACCGTAAAACCGGTAATCCACTATTGCGGCGAAGGAAAACACAATCAACGCGTTGTTCGAAGTTGATAAATAATTATGATAAATTTATATCCCACCCCTGCTTCCAATAATAATAACACACATTCTGAGTCGCAGTCTATAGATAGAGAGATGGATAGATAGTACACACATGGTGGCCGGCCACTGACTACTGGTAGCTCTTCTGTACAGGAAAACTTCTTTAGTTTGACAATGATTGTTGTTTTGTGAGCATAGCATAAAAAGGGACTAAGTGGTGTCAAACCATCGGAGCTGAGCTGTACTATGTTGTCTACCCTGGCCGTCCATCCACCAACGACGTGGCGCAGATAGGTGATAGTGATGATCTATTCCGCAAAATAAAAAAGGGTTTCCGCGGCCGGATGGCAAACCTGGCGGAGGAGGTGGACGGTTGCTCATAAATAGTTGTTGTGTGCACCCTTCTACGAGCCACCCACAAATATATTAACCCAGTTCCTTGCGCGCGCAATCACACGCAGTCAATGAAAATCGCTTGTTTTCCACCACCACATTATCTTAAATCATTATTAGTTTAGTCAAAGTCAAGTGGCTTGTTCGCGATAAAGTTGGACGGCGGTTGTTTTCGTTCGCAAAACCTCCCGGGAGAGCGAGAAAGGTTCGCAAATCCTTTGACAAACAACATAACTTGCACTCGGTGGACTTCCTGTTGTGTCATGTACACGAGGGTTAATATGTCCCACGTGGTGGGACAAGAGTGGGACGGGGGAGGACTGGGGAAAAAAGTTGGCTCCAAATTAAAGTAGCTTATTTTGCGGAGGTCACTTCCTGCCAGCAGCGCAGAGCAAGGAAGCATTTAGAAAACGGGTGTTAATTCACTGTATGGTGAACATTGGCAAAAGATAAACATCCGTTGAGCATACATTTGAGCGCGGAAGTTCATGTGAGACTCTATGCACCACGTGTGACGCCACTGTTGTCCTTACAAACCAGCGAAAGACGTCACAAGTGAAAAATTAGGTTTTTGAATATTTTAATGAAAAGACTTTCGGAAACGTCTTGTACAAGACTCATTAGGGCCTCCCTCTAAGAGGAGGGGTTTAAAGTTTAGTTAGACCATTTTAATAGCAACTGTTCTTTCAATGTTTGTGTTTTGTATCATTTTTTTTGCATCCGAACATTTTATTTGGCTTAAACTTTGTTTGGGCCTTTTCTGTGACCGATTTTTAAATTAACTTATTATCACAATTTTCTATTTTTCAAAATCCGATATTTAATATTTGTAAATGAAAATCGAATTTTGCTATTGAAAAGTACGTTTTTTTGATAAAATACTGAATTTCCAAGTTATTTTAAGCTTAATTTTTAATTTTTTGTTAAAGTGTCCATCTTTGCCCATTTCTGAATAAAAAAAAATGGCATAGCTGAGAAAATTCTCGTTAAGAGCGAGTTTTTCACCGATGTGAAACAGGTCGTATCGAGGTGCTCCGATTTGGATGAAACTTTCAGGGTTTGTTTGTCTATACATGAGATGAACTCATGCCAAATATGAGCCTTCTACGACAAAGGGAAGTGGGGTAAAACGGGCATTGAAGTTTGAGGTCCAAAACACATGAAAAATCTTAAAATTGCTCGCATTTCCGTAAAACTTCATCAATTCCAACTCTCTTAGATGCATTCGAATGGTCTTTTGAAGCCCTTCAAAATGTGCTATAGACATCCAGGATTGGTTTGACTTTTTCTCATAGCTTTTGCAAATTACTGTTAAAAATTGATTTTTTTAAAACCTTAATAACCAAATCGGAGCAACTCGATACGACCTCTAGAACAAACCGAGCAGAATCTACAAATACTGCCTCTTAACGCCCTACAGCTCAACCCCGCCTTTAGACGGGCATCGATCTAAAAAATCGTCACAAATAAATTTTTCAACCAGTTTTTTATCTTTTAAATGCTTTGGAAAGAAAAACTCTTAAAGTTTTAGAAAATTTTAGAGTTGGAAGTTTGACTTTTATGTTTTATGTGAATTTCCCAATCATTTTAAAAATGTATTTTTTTAGGGGTCAACTTTAACCGTGTTTTTTACTAACCTTTCTCCTATATCTTCTCTTCTATATATATAAAAAAATCGTCGGTTTTGTTCGAACGCGAATCAGTCCAATACGGATCGTCGGATCGATGTGCTCTTTGTTGCGTTGGGTTCGTATAAGTCCAAGGAAGGTTTATACGCTAACTAATTGACACTTTGGCCACTCTGGAACCGATTCCGGAGCATCGGTAAATGGTATGAAATAAGTTACGTAAAATCATATTTAGATCACAGGAGGCTGAAGAAGCAAAAATGTTAAAAACGTCAACAAACGAAAAAAAAGTCAGAACGAAGTTTGTCGGGTAAGGCTTGTTTTAAGTAAAAAGAAGAATGCATTAATTTTTGTTGCTACCCAAACAATGCTTTAACGCATTTTTTACAATTGAAATGATAATGGTGCCATTCTAGAGCAGAAAATGTGAAAAACAAGCAAAAAAAATGAAAAAGTGACTTTACATGAAAAAAAAAAAAATAATAATAGAAGGTGGTAGAATAGGCCGATTACTACCAAAAACAAAGATAAACTAAACAAGATTAATGCAAATGAAAATACTAAAAAAAAACAAGAAACACATAAAACAAGAGAAGTAAAGTTTTTCGAAGAACAAAAGTTGTTCAAAATGACCTCCTAAACACGGGAAAAATAAAAAAAAATGAAAAAAAATTGGATAGTAGAGGATTTCTTTTCGTTTTTGGACTTTCCAAATCGGACAATAAGTTGCATTGCAAAGAATAAAATTGATGGGGTGAATTAGGTTTTTCTAAATATCCATATCATCATTTGCCGGGACCGTGGTGTAGGGGTAAGCGTGATTGCCTCTCAACCAGTCGGCCTGGGTTTGATCCCAGAAGGTCCCGGTGGCAAATTTTGAGACGAGATTTGTCTGATCACGTCTTCCGTCGGACGGGAAGTAAATGTTGGCCCCGGACTAACCTAAAAAAAAAGGTTAGGTCGTTAGCTCAGTCCAGGTGTAGGAGTCGTCTCCCTGGGTCCTGTCCTGGTGGAGTCGCTGGTAGGCAGTTAGACTCACAATCCAAAGGTCGTCAGTTCGAATCCCGGGGTGGATGGAAACTAAGGTGTAAAAAGAGGTTTGCAATTGCCTCAACAATCAAGCCTTCGGACACCTAGTTTCGAGTAGGAATCTCGCAATCGAGAACGCCAAGGCAATGCTGTAGAGCGAATAATTTGATTTGATTTTGAAATATCATCCAATTAGACTTTATATTCCAAAAAAAGGTACCTTGCTTGGCAACCATTCGTTGGATAACAGTGTTAAAATACGGAATGTTTGTAAAATATTCCGACATTAAAGACAACATTGCTGAAAAAATAAAATCTCGCTTATTTTTAACCTTCGGGAAGTCCCGTGTTTTCGCCTTTCTTACAAGTGCCCTTACAAACTGTGCACAAAGTACACGTATGCGACCTCCGGTGGGCTAAAAAGTGCCTGTACATGGACTTTAAAACTTTTTCAACTATAAATAAGGCCGTTGCAAATATTTTTTGAAGTTTATGTCACTCGACTCTGACCAAAGTCGAGGGGAGTGGGAGGGGGGGGGGGGTGGGTGGGGGAGGGTGTCAGAAAATAAAAAAAACTATAAAAATTCAAATTACGAGCCATGGTTTCGACATTTTAATGATAAAGGCATTAAACACCTGTCCAGTCGTTTTGCTATCATTAATTTCTACAATATCTAAGTATTGACGAAAATTTTATTTTTTTTGAAAAGTAAAATTTTTGCGGTGCTGCACATTGGGATTTCATAAAAATTCAAAACATTTTTTAACAAGCACAATCATGCTAAATATGATTACAATGCAGAAAAATGCATTTTAGATTGTTTTCAGTTGATTAGACTATTATTTTCATAGAAATTTTGAAGTTTTTTGGAAAAATATTGTTTTGCCCCCTGATTTTTCAGACCAATTTTGAAGGGGCGACATAAACTTTGAAAAATATTTGCAACGGGCTAAAAAAATGGTAAAATAGTAGTTTATGCAACAAGTTGCAAAAAGAGGATTTTTTCAGCACGAGTCGTACATTTACCCAACGAGGTTCACCGAGTTGGATAAATACGAAGAGTGCTGAAAAAAATCATGTTTTGCAACGAGTTCCATACAACATTTTTTGCAATTCCAAAAAACACACACTGAGTGAAATTTTAAGTCAAATTTTCAAGTATTTTGTCAATAAACCGTTTAAATCAAAAAAAATATTGAAAAGAGTTACTTTTCGAAACAAGTGCTGAAAAGTTCAACTTTTCAGCACCCATTTGAGTGCTGAAAAGTAGAACTTTTCAGCATTAATTTTGAAAAGTGTTGCTATTCGATTCTGTTATTTTTGGTACAGAAAAGTAGGCTTTTTCGTCGTTCAAAAATGACAGGAAAAGTAAGTAGTTTCACGACGGAATTGCAAAAAATATGTTTTTAGCTTTTTTCCTTAGGTTTTATTATTGATGTCAAGTCAGTAGTTAGTTGAAATATGAAATTGTAATCGGTAAATAGGTGCAATTGTCAGGGACTTCAGTCAATGATGAATATAGTTTTTTTTACAATGAGCTATTACTCAAACTGATAAAAATTGTATTGAAATTCATATTTTTTTGTAACATTGTTTTGATTCCTCTTTTGGATTTGAAATCAAATTTGCTACCGAAAAGCATTTTAGAATCAAAATAAATGAGTGAATCGTTTTCATGTGTGATTGTTTTACTTATAGAAATCATAATCAAGCATGACCATTTTGAATTTACATCAAAAACATTGAAGAACCTCAATAAAAAACTCTGCTTGGTTTTCTGTCTGCGGCCGTATTTCAGTTTTGAAACAAATTTATAGGACATTTTTGGATCTTTTAATTTATTTTCAAGTATGGTCATTGGGCAAGTTTGATCATGACTTCTTAGGGCAAAAAATCTCACATTCATACAAAAAATCACTGCAAGGTGTAGGAAATTTGAATCGGTGCACTTTATCATAGTTTTTATATTAAATCCAAAAGTTTTTTTGTTTAAAAGAGTATTAGAGTACACCAAAATATTTTTTCCTGTAGAAACTAAATCGATGAGAAAACTGCATCAATAGATATTTGCAAGAACGTTCAATTTTTGTGAGATTATGGATGACTGGATGATAAAAAATTGCATTTGAATCTAGCTGTCAAACAAGATACGTTCTGTCAAGCAAGGTCATGATCATTTTTTTTTTCAAAATTGTTATACAAATCTATGACAAAGTGGATAATAAGCTTAACCGTTGAAAGTGACATGAACATTTTGACTTATTCGGACAAAAAATCAAATGAGTGCAGCAGGATATGATTTGAGTAAATAAACTAGAAAGGGTGATATTTTTTTATAATTCACTGCATCACAAATCTACATCAATTTTAACCTAATCATTGGATGCATACAAGTATTATTAATATCTTTAATATCACACCCACTCCTCTCGATAATACAGCACAAGTGAAATCTATCCCCTACCGACAATCGCATTCATAAATTTTCAATTTATCTCAATACAGTCGCGGTTTCTTATCCCACTTGCAAGCTTAAATTTCCAAAGCAGCGTGAGTGGATTTTCCAATTTTCGATTCCAAAAAAACCTCAAACCCCGGGCACACTCGCTCTGGAGCTCGCAGCATGTTTTTAACCAAAAAGCTAATATTTATATGATGCTGCAGCTCTCAGCAAGAACCGGAAGAATCCTCTCACCGCAAAACAATATCCCGGCACCGACTCCGCTTGAAAAGTCGGAAATAAAGGAATTTATTATCGCAATAAAAGGAGCTTTTTGCATTTTGCGGAAGAGGTTTGAGCGGGGGTGAGTGGGCTGAACAAATGGACTCCTAACCTGTCCTTTCAGCATGTGCAACCGGGCGTGGCCCTCCGGCATTCATCATTTTACAAATAGTCTCTTCCTTTTCTTGCAAGGAGCTGCTGCTTCTTTGGAGAAGTTTTAATTTACCCACACACACACACACACAACAATGGAAAAGACGCCGATACATCACGCACCGACAATCCTTCATCGACTAATAGAGGAAAGCAACACAGTTGGAAGCAATCTTCTTTGCATCTGAATCGAACCACGTGTCTCCATCGTGGGGTTGGGTGGCAAGCACGTGGTCACGTTCCCACGTGCTACTTGGCTGGGCAAATTAGATTCTATGCACACATGGCCACGTTTAGGCGGTTAATAAACTTCACAAAAAAGAAGAACACTGTTCGGCAATTGCTTTAGATCCTTCGAAATGTAATTTGAATTTTGAATATTTGTATGTTTTGAGATTTGTATTTTAGTATTTTATTATTTTAGTATTTTAGTATTTTAGTATTTTAGTATTTTAGTATTTTAGTATTTTAGTATTTTAGTATTTTAGTATTTTAGTATTTTAGTATTTTAGTATTTTAGTATTTTAGTATTTTAGTATTTTAGTATTTTAGTATTTTAGTATTTTAGTATTTTAGTATTTTAGTATTTTAGTATTTTAGTATTTTAGTATTTTAGTATTTTAGTATTTTAGTATTTTAGTATTTTAGTATTTTAGTATTTTAGTATTTTAGTATTTTAGTATTTTAGTATTTTAGTATTTTAGTATTTTAGTATTTTAGTATTTTAGTATTTTAGTATTTTAGTATTTTAGTATTTTAGTATTTTAGTATTTTAGTATTTTAGTATTTTAGTATTTTAGTATTTTAGTATTTTAGTATTTTAGTATTTTAGTATTTTAGTATTTTAGTATTTTAGTATTTTAGTATTTTAGTATTTTAGTATTTTAGTATTTTAGTATTTTAGTATTTTAGTATTTTAGTATTTTAGTATTTTAGTATTTTAGTATTTTAGTATTTTAGTATTATTTAGTATTATTTAGTATTATTTTTAGTTTAAATTTGCCTCCCAGTGTAATGACAATATGCTACTTTTTCCAAACCGTTTTCACTCTTTGTTGTCCAAGATTATGATACAAAATCGTCCAAAAAGGGATGACGTTCACTCCCCAGAGCTGATTAATATGTTTCAACAACGATCAGCGAGCCACTTCTTATCGCACCATTTTCCCTGAACACGCACTTGTACTGTGCATGTGACATAACGGAAGTGGACAGCACACGGCGTCAATATTAATTGGCTCGAAGCCTTTTAGCGGTTTTTTTTCCTGCGAAAGAATTATTCTTAAATATTTTCAGTGTCGTAACATAGCAGCACGCGCTGGACGGTTTGATATGCTTAAAAGGTCGACCAAAAGGCAAAAAAAAAAAAAACAAATTATTCGCTCTACAGCATTGCCTTGGTGTTCTCGATTGCGAGATTCCTACTCGAAACTAGGTGTTCGAAGGCTTGAGATTGTTGAGGCAATTGCAAACCTCTTGTTACACCTTAGCTTCCATCCACCCCGGGATTCAAACTGACGACTTTTGGATTGTTAGTCCAACTGCCTACCAGCGACTCCACCGAGACAGGACCCAGGGAGACGACCCTACAACTGGATTGAGCTAACGACATAACCTTTTTTGGTTAGTCCGGGGCCAACATTTACTTCCCGTCCGACGGAAGGCGTGATCAGACAAATCTCGTCTCGAAAAATGCCACCGGGACCTTCTGGGATCAAACCCAGGCCGACTGGGTGAGAGGCAACCACGCTTACCCCTACACCACGGGTCCCGACCAAAAGGCAATCTCCTGGAATTGTTGATTGAAACAATATGTAAGGTCGAATTTTGACACCAGTTTCACCACTTGAACATGGAGATACATTACGCTTTAAATTAAATCCGAATTCTGTGAAAAACTATAACGTAAGGAGCGGCCGTGGCTGACTGGTTACGGTGTTCGCTTTGTAAGCGAATGGTTCTGGGTTCGATGCCCATCTGCTCCCAACGAGAAAGTTTAGAACACATAAATTTGAAATAATGAATATGAACGAAAAATCAAAGTCGCTCGAGGTGGGGTTCGATCCCCCGTCCTTTGGGTTGGTAAGCAAAAATGCTAACCACTAGGCCATGACGACTTGGTGAGTGTGGACTGGAATTAGGAATACTGTTACAGAGAGCGAGTTGTGGCGCTATAACTACGGCAAATAGTGTCCAGGGCATTCGTGGAAATACAATGTCCCATCCCAGAGGGTCATGGAGTACCAAACCTTCTTAGCATGGTGCTCCCAACGAATACAACCAAATCTCGGAGCGTATGGTGGTGTGTCCCCACGCTTCTTCCTCCCCTGTCGACTCAGAATTGTGTTGTTGTTCGAACACTCAGTGCTCAAACTCAACCCAATTACGAGTCATCTCTGCGATACGGCTTTACGCAGTAGGCCTGGCCGCTTTAACACTTGTGATGTTTCAATGCATTTCAATGCAATGGCGCACTGCAAACGTTAATAAATGACAAGAAGAGTGCTAGGCGTCGTCTAACCTAAGGCACTCTCCAGGATCCCTTCGAAAGATTGGCTGCGCTAGGGTCTGATTAGATTAGATTAGATTAGATTAGAATTCTGTGAAAAACTATAACGTGACTGCACAATCCATAGCGTTCGGTACGGTATGTCCACGCATCCTTCCTCCACTGAAGATTCTGTGAAATGTGATCTGTTCTCAGAATCTTAATGAAGGTAATGCTAAATCTAACCACATGTTCTTCTAGCATACTTTCTTCGGACTTAATTTTGATTGAATTCAGCAAACCATTCTCTCCGTGCCAAACTCGGACCGACCTGACCTGCTGCGGGAAACGGTAAGACAGCCACCGTTTCCGGGTGCCACGGGCACTTTCCGTGCAAACGCCTACACCTTCGTAGCGTTCGCAGTTGCATCGAGCCTGAAACCGTTGTGCATGGTTTTCAATTTTGGCCATGGAATAGCAAGGTGTGGGCTGAAATTGATGAGAAATATGGTGCATCTTTCAATTTCCTTCAATTGACGGGGTTTGTTTTTTTTTCTGGGTTGATGAACATTGAATTTTCTTTACATGTTGTTTGAGTAATGAAACTAGATTTCTAATTTTGGCTACTATCCATAAAAAGTAGGTAAATCACATAGTAAAAAAAAATCACGGTGGGTGCATCTTTTATGTCATAAAACAGATAATATCACACCTACAAATTTTACAACTATCAAATCAACACCATTTTTTACTGTGCAAGTAAAACATTTCAAATGTGGCAACGAAGATTTGTAGACAATTGGTCCATCCTTTTTATCTTAGTTGTAATAACTCGCTCTGTTTACAATTCAGTGAATTCACACTCACTCATTTACAATGTTTTTCTTGAAATATGTGGAAATCTGTATCTTAAGAAAGGACTTTCTGTTTGATCTTGTGTCTTTGATTGGTTATTTATGACTAATGAGAGAAAACATATTTTTTTGATTTTTTTTTCAACAATCACTCCGCAAAACGAGCCAACAAAAATTGCACCCAAAACTAGTGCATGCAGCTCATGAGAAATTTCACGGATAACATTTTGCTTTGTTTTTAAATCCAATTTATGTCTACGAAAAGCTGACAGATTTGCATTTTGGTAAACAAAAAGAGACGAGTTTTTAAAATTCGTAGTATAAAAGCGTTTTTAGCATTAAACATTGGCTATAGTATACTATGATTACAAACGGGAAGGCATATATTTTGGATATTTTTATTTGTTTACGTCATATTGTTAGAAAATCTCATGTTTTTTTATGAAATGTTATCGGCCGTTGCAAATATTTTTCGAAGTTTATGTCGCCCCATTACAAACAATTTTTTTCTTAAAACTGGAAAATTGTAATGGAAATAGAAGTCAAATCAACTAAAAACAATCTAAAACACCTTTTTCTGCATTGATAATCATATTTAGCTTATTTGGTTCGACTTTGTTTTGACTTGTTTAAAATTATTTTGAGCTTTTATGAAATTACAATGTTCAGCAGCGCAAACACTTTTTTTTCTCACCAAAAAAATTTTTGCCAATACTTAGAAATTTTGGAAACTTATTAACGTGAAGACTTCCATCATTGTCCTGATTTTTCGCTCAAAGATATAAATTTTGCGTCGCTTTCAATATTTTGACAAAATTTCTTCAACAAGTTATTTAGAATAGTGCCCTACACATGCTGATTCCTTTTGGTAACGATTATCCCATTCCTTGTAAAGTTGTGGAAATCATCATTAATCAATGATTGCCAACTAGGACGTCAATGACTGTACCACAAAATTATATAAATTTTGAAGCATATTTGATTTAGATCAAAAATTCTTTCAGTGGCTTCAAGAAGGCAACAACCGGCACATGCTGATTCTTTTTGGTGCTGAAATTCGTTAAATTGAATTTAATACAGAATATTTTATAGTGATGATAAATTTTCTTCGAAATGATCAACGGCTTAACCTTAATGCAAAACAACTTGACAGGTGTATAATGCATTTTAAAACACTTCTTTCGTTCCAATGTTGAAACCGTGGCCTGTCATTTCTATTTTTTATCGTTTCGTTATATTTTTTATAGTTTTCTCAAATTTCGGTCGTTCGATTATTTGTATTTTTTAATCCGGCTGAAACTTTTTTTGTGCCTTCGGTATGCCCAAAAAAGCCATTTTGCATCATTACTTTGTCCATATAATATTCCTGACCATAAAAAATGGTGTATGAAAATCAAAAAATCTGTATCTTTTGAAGGATTTTTTTGATGGATTTGGTGTCTTGGGCAAAGTTGTAGGTATGGATAAGGACTACACTGAAAAAATGATTCAAGGTAAATTATTTTTTATGATTTTTTATTTAAGTTTTTGTCTCTAAAACTTGATTTGCAAAAAAAAAACACTATTTTGAATTATTTTTATTTTTTGATATGTTTTAGGGGACATCACAATCCAACTTATCAGAAATTTCCAGGTTGTGCAAAACATCGTTGACCGAGTTATGATTTTTTTAATCGATACTGATTTTTTTTTTTAAATCGAAATATTGGTCGCAACAATTTTTCAACTCCATTTTCCGATGTAAAATCAAATTTACAATTAAAAATTACTTTAGTGAAATTTTGGTAAATTGCACCGTTTTCAAGTTAAAGCCATTTATAGGTAACTTGCCATGCAAGTGTTTAAAAACAGGAAAATTGATGTTTTCTAAGTCTCACCCAAACAACCCACCATTTTCTAATGTCGATACCGTAATCTGGGGTGAATCGGGACTACAGTCTGAATAGGGACAGCAGTTTTTAGAGCACTTAAAGCTTTTAAATTTGGTAATGGATGTACACATTTTGTTGGCCTGAGTCTGTTCTAACCGAAACCAACCAGAAAAATCAAAATATTGTGCTCCTACATGGTTAAAACTGCTGTCCCAATTCGCCCCATGTGTCCCGATTGACCCCAGTTTACGGTACCACAGTAACTAATGGTCCGATTTTCAATGTTAAAATATGAAACATTCGTGAAATTTTCCGATCTTTTCTTTTAAATCAAGACTAAAATTTCAAAAGGGCGTAATTTTCTGTGTTTCGCAATTTTGCGACCAATATTTAGATTTTTTTTTTTTAAAGAAATCAGTATCGATTAAAAATATCATAACTCGGTCAACGATTTTTTGCACAACCTGGCTTTTGATGTCCCCTAAAATATATAAAAAAATTAAAATTGTGTTTTTTTTTGCAAATCAAGTTTTAGTGACCAAAAGTTAAATAAAAAATCATTTTTTTGCCGTGCATAATTTTTTTCAGTGTTGTCCTTATCCATACCTACAACTTTGCCGAAGACGCCAAATCGATCAAAAAAATCCTTCAAAAGATACAGATTTTTGAATTTTCATACATCAATTTTGTATGGACAGCTGCCAAATTTGTATGGAATATTACATGGACAAACTAATGATGAAAAATGGCTTCTTTGGGCATACCGAAGGCATCAAAAAAGTTTCAGCCGGATTAAAAAATACAAAAATTAAAATTCAAAATTGAGGCCGCTTTGCGAACTACTATACAGCACCTAGCTATAAACTATTGTCTTTCAAATGTTTATAGGACCTTTAAAAAAAAACTCTGTAAAAACGATATAAAAACGATGTGAACTTTTGCGAAGACACCAAGTTGATCAGAAAATCTCTCGCAAAATACGGATTTTAATTGGATTTTAAATTATTTTCTTACCATTTTTGTATAGACAGCCCCCAAATTTGTAAAGACAATAAAAAACGTTTTTTTTTATAACACCGTTTTGAAACTTTTTACTTTTTCTTTAATTCTCGAATGACTAAACGGCCTACTTTTCATCTCCAAACATAACAGAATCGAAAAGTATTATTTTTTTTAACGGTATTGAAAAAAATAATGATACAGCAATAGTAGTTTATGCAACAAGTTGCAAAAAGAAGATTTTTTCAGCACGTGTCGTACATTTATCCAACGAGGTTCACCGAGTTGGATAAATACGAAGAGTGCTGAAAAAGTCAAGGTTTGCAACGAGTTCCATACAACATATTTTGCATTTCTGAAAACACCCATTGAGTGAAATTATAAGTCAAATGTTCATGTATTTTGTCAATAAATCGTTTAAATAAAAAAAATGTTGAAAAGTATTACTTTTCAAAACTAGTGCTAAAAAGTTCAACTTTTCAGCATCCATTTCAGTGCTGAAAAGTAGAACTGTGTTTCTATTCGATTCTGTTATTTTTAGTAGATAAAAGTAGGCTGTTTCGTCACGCGAGAATGACAGGAAAAGTAGGAAGATTCAAGACGGAATTGCAAAAATTATATTTTATCAAGGGTGCACAGCAGCCAAGAAAGTTGTTTAACTTCCGGACACAATCCTGCAAAAAAAAAATGATTGTTAAAATAGTCAAACTGTGTTGTAGATTATTTTGTAGACAGTACTTTCGGGGATGAATGAAAAATTATATCGATAGTTCCCGTAGTTTCGAAGATACCAAAATGTGTGTAACAAAAATTTTGGTGCAAATCCAAACACTCTGGTTGGTGTGTACCATTAAACTTATTTTATTAACATTCCATGCTCCCATCCTCGCACACGTGTTACAAACCGCCAAAAGTATCCTCATTCTCATCCATCATCATTCAAGGAGGATATCCAAAGCAAAACATAGAAAAGTAACGAAAAAAATATCCTCCAAACCGCATCGCGTAACGCAACCCAACTCTGAGCTCTGAGCAAAGGCTGAAAAAAGCCGGAAGCCAAAAACCTCACACACGCACGGAAAAGGATGTCCTCTGCTGCCACCTGCCACTAAACGGCGAACCAACCCACCCAATCTCACCTACAGCAAAAGAGAGAGAGAGAGAGAGAGAGAAAGAGATAGTTTTCATTCATGGCTTGAGCATCGTGACCCTGCGTTGACGATATCGAGTCATAACTATGTGTTCTGAAAGGAATTCCTAAAAAATAAAAAATAAAATTGGAAATTTCGAAAATGACTTTTGAATTGCATAGTTGTGTGTTACTTCATTAAATTTGTATGAATAGCAAACTTTTATGGAGATTTTTTGAAAAAAAAAACACACGAATTTCTCAAAATTCCAGAGAATTCCAGCAACTCCAATATTGTTATCACCCAGCAGAAGCAACAAGCAACAGCACCGGTACAGCACAGTGTTGCCATCCTCTCTTTCTCTTCTGCTAGTGCTGCTGCTTTTACTTCTGTTGCGGAAAATCAACATCCCTCCTCGCTTCTTCCTCGTGGCGTCGTCGTCGTCGTCGTCACCGCTCATCACTTGTGATATTGGTGCTGCTGTATCGTGTGCCTTGTATAAAAGGTACGGTACATTCTTCAGGTTGAACCATTTGTTGCTCCACCGTGCTCCCGAAAGGATCTTCCTTCTCGAAATATAAAAACGAATCTAAATCTCAGTGGTGTGGCGGTTGCGCGCCAAAAACGGTCTCTTGTTCGGTGGGCCACGTGTGCGTCCGATTGGGTGCGAATATTTTTAGTGCGTCGTCGTCGTCGTCGTTGTTTGGTGTGTTTGTGCGTAAGTAAGTGTTCATAAAGTTTTAGTGGTTCTAGTGGGTTCAAACGAGAAGAAAAGGTAGAATCACGGGAAAGCATAGCGGAAGTCGCTGGATATTTCAACAGTGGAGTTTAGTGGGTATCACTTGTTCAAATATCAGTGAAATAATTTTAGAGGTTTATTTTTGTGTGAAATTATGCAACATATTTTTTTTTATGCCAGTTTATATTAGACATTGTTTTTTTTCCAATTCCAATTGATAACGGGTTTCAATGAGGTTTCAACTATCTTCCAAAAATCAGACTCTATTCCTTTCAGGTAATTAGTTTGTTGACTATAACTGAAAAAACTTAAAAAAGACAGGTAATATTCTACATAAAGCAGTGAATTGAGTTAAAAATGAGTACGTTCTCGGAATATTACATTTTAAAGTCATTTTTTAGAAACCAAACTTGTGTTTTACACAGACATGCATCCGCTCTAACTCCTCTTTTAGAAGAACTTGTTTGGCATTTCACGTAGAAGATACCCAGCATGTTATGCCAGTGATTAGAATACGCTAATTACGCTTGTCTTTTAGGCTCCCGAAGACCCTGAGAGATTATTTTGAAACCCAACCGAGATATAGGTTAAGAACTCTTAATTACACTCAAAGAGCTTTTAAGAAGTTCTTCTTGAGAGCTTAAGAGAACATTTACATGAAAATATAGCTAAAATTGGGGTTTCCAATGAACCAATGTTTTCTACACATTATTCAAGCCAAAACCAAGAGATTTTTACCTAGCAACAAGCATAACATTGCTTTAAACGAAAATACTATCTAGAATAAGCTGAGTGCCATTAAAAAGAGCTCATAGTGCCGATGCATGTCTGGTTTTACATTTTAATTTGTGCATTACTTATGTTTAGGCTTAGTGATTTTCCACGCTCGAAAATAACAAATTTCACGGGGACCTCAATTTCAAAACACCGAATTTCACGAAAATTTCGCGGAACGTGAAAAATGTTAAAATAACTCTGAAAATCTTATGTTTAAATCACAGAAACTACTTTTTATGCATGCTTCATTATATATAACAAGCTTTTCCCGGTAAACTTCGTCTTTGCCCTTTTCCTGACGTTTCTGGCTTGTTTGCGAAATCAGCCTCCTGTGATCAAAATTTGATTTTACGCAGCTTTTCCCATACAATCTGCAGATTTTCCGGAATCGGTTCCAGAGTGGCCAAAGTTGTCACTTTTTGATGTAAGAACCTTCCTTGGACTTTTACGAACCCAACGCAACAAAGAGCACCTCGATCCGACGCTCCGTATTGAACTGATTTGCGTTCGAACAAAACCGTCGATTTTTTTATATATATTGATTATTCAATAAACTGACGGGAACGTGACAAAAAAAAAACTCCTAATTATCAAAAAAAAAAAAAAAAAAAAAAACGTCTGATTTACGGATGGGATCAATTTACATTTTGAAACAATGTAAGACATGCGTATTCTCTTTTATTGAATTGCTTTTTTCAATATTCAACTAAAAAGGTTAAAAAGTTTTCGCTGATTTGCTTCTGTTTTATCAGTTTAAATTTTATTGAATTTCTTATCAAAGCCTGATTCTACATTCTTGTCCATCCAAAATATGTAAAATAGTTTAATTTTTTTTCAACATTTAGACCATTCAAAATAATTTTTATGGTTTTTATCTCTCTTTTTAAAAAAACTAAATTTAAAATCTATAGGCAAAAATATTATAAATTGTTACGAAATCGAAACTTTTATTCAAAATAAGAACAGAAAACAAAAAAATTGTATTTTTTAGCTTTCAAGGGAATTATTCACACAAATAATCAAATATTGAAAAAATAGGACTCAGAAAAAAATTTGAAATGCTTTAAAAAGATGATTTCAAAGATTAAAAATACTCTTAATTTTTTAAAATAAAACAAAGCTTAATTCTTTAGTTTCTTCTGAAATCATTTTAAATAAAATAGCAGTAAAATTTGTACTACAGCGAATTAAAATATTATCAAATTTAGTTAGTTTCTATGGAAACTGAAAATTTTTATAATTCTTCAAATGATTCATATCAAGCTTATCAAACGAACACTAATAAAATTTACTGACATAGTATTTATGGTTGAAATGTTTATTATGAAGTAATTTGAAAAAAAAAGTGATTTGAGAAAATTGATAAATTTCAAGAATTTTTCACCCTTTCACGGAATCGTCAAAATTCACTAACCCACTAACCCTATATATATATAAGTAATTGAACATAAAATTTCACGGGATTTCGCGGGGAAAGCCAAATTTCGCGAATTTCACACTGTCCGCGAAATCGTGAAATTTAACTAACTCTACTTATGGGAGAACTGTAATTTCTATCACTCGAATCCGGTGCTCTATTGCGCGTATTCCCAAAAAAGACACGAGGCATACCAGCCTCGAAACGACGCGCCGAACTTTCGGCAAATGCGCGCTGTCAAATCCCATACTGCGCGTTTTGTTTTTGTTGATCTTCTTCTTCGAATTGCATGGCATTGTTGCCGGGTATGTTTTTTATTGCACCAAAAATGTAGAAAATCGCTGGCAACAGTGTCTGCGGCACATTCTGAAATGCCGCGTGGCGTGTACCTTCGAGAGAAACGGACAATATTAAACCAGGATATTCACTTGATAAATTCTACAGTAGTTCATTAGATTAGTTTTATTCCTTTTTGAGTTTGATTAATTATTTTGAGAAAAATCGTTACATTTTCACACAAACATAACATTTTACGGGATTTCGCGGCAAAAGCTAAATTTCTCGGATTTCACGCTGTCCGCGAAATCGTGAAATTTCACTAACCCTACTTATGTCCAGTTACCTAGTATCCTAAACTGAGTTATTCTAGGCTACCTTTCATCAACTTCAATGATATTCAAGAGCGACTTCCATCATTGCCATGCCATGAATAATTGCTAGGCGATATAAATTTTGCTACGTTTCAATATTTTCTGAAAATTCTTTCTACATTTATAATGAATAATATTCTTCACGTGTAGATACTTTACGGAAATGATTTTCCACTTCCTTGTAAAGTAAAGAGAATCATCAATAATAAATGATTATGAACCTGGAAGCCAATGATTGTTTCACAAAATTATAACTTTTGAGATACATTTGGTTTAGATCAAAAATTCCTTCAGGTCCTTCAAAAAAGAGACCATTGGCATATGCTGATAAATTTTGGTGCAAAAATCCTTAAAACTGTGCTTTTGTATATAAAGGTTCCCATATTGACCATTGTCTAATGTCTAATCCTTGTGAAGATACAGCGGTTTTAAAAATAAAAATTTTGAAAAAAAAAGTTTTTTTTTGTGATTTTTGACCATTTCTATACGACAGACTTGATTTTTCAAAAAAAAAAAAAAATATATATATATATATATAAATATATATATATATAACTAAATTGCAATCGAATATTTACAATTTTGTTTGATAAATGCAACATTTTCGAATTAAGATCTGATGTTGATTTTCAAAAATCACCTATTATCATGCGCATTCGTGCGCATTCTGGTAAAATTAATTGTTTTTGATATGTCTTTTCTCTTTTTTTGTTTTTTTTTTAAAGTGAACTTGAGATATTTTGGTGTTGATCATTAATTCATAATTATCTCGTGAAAAATCAGTCTGATACGTTAATAGCTTTTTTTTCATAATCGGTCTTTCAAAATTTGGAACTTTTGAAACACAAATTGGAAGTCCATAAAGAAAAATAACATGAATTTTGAATCATTTGAAAGTCTTCTTGTCACTTACATATGCTTCTTTCAAATCTTGGTATAATTGTTTCTTTAATAACTTATTGGTATTTAAAAATAACCTCCATTAACTTTTCGCATAATTTAAAACTTAAATATCGAACAGGCTTGCAAAACATGTAAATTCGAACCTTATTTTAAAACTATTTTCAATCTATTTTATGCTTTCTATGTTGACTTGACAGTTGCAATCAGCTTAGTAACAAAGGAATCATCATTTAAATTCAGAGGGTTTTGTTTTCTAATTTTATAATATCCTACAGTTAATCAACGAATTTTCTGTCCAGTCAAACAATTTGGTGATGATTCATCGAGATGTCTTTCCACTTGAGTAGAAAAAAACACCAAATCCACAATTTTATAAAGGTGCTAAATTTGGATAAATTTTCTGCGTTTGTTTGACTATACACACTAGCGTGCCCAGATCATCAAGGAAGGTGGGGCAACAATATGAGTGAATTTGAAAATGTCGTCGTTTATGGACACCCCCTGACCAATTTTAAAACAATTTTCTGAGGATGGTGGGGCCACTGCCCCATGTTGCATCACCCCGTGCACGCTAGTGACTATACATGAGATGAACTCATGTCAAATATGAGCCCACTACGACAAAGGGATGTAGGGTGAAATGAGCATTGAAGTTTAAGGTAAAAATTCATTAAAAATCTTTAAGGAGTTACAAACATGTAGATCGACAAAAAAAAGTCAGAGGTTGGTGTGAGCACACACTTAATTTTATTTAAAATCTGTTATCAGGGCATTAAAATATACATTTTCAACTATATTCACAACAAATTTGAAGACATTTGGTTGTATCATTGCCGAGATATAGCTGTTTGATGTTAGCAGTTTAAAAAAAACTAACTTAATCCACCTATGTGGTTGCCTTCCTCTCTTCCAACAATGGGTGATATGTGATATGATAGGTTTGGACACAAATTTCGTCTGATTTCGTTAAGTTCCGGAATACAAAAAACACACATATCACAACGATGGGTCGAATGATGGATCCGGACATAGTTTACATACATTTAAGTGAGATCCGGCTACAAAAAAGTAAATAAATGTCACTTAAGTGGTCATAGCTTGAGACAGGGTTGCCAGATCTTCAATATTTTAGACTTGTTGGAAAGGTCTTTCGATTACCTTATTAACGATGGGTTGGATGATGGATTCAGACGTTGTTTACATACATTTAAGTGAGATCCGGCTACAAAAAAATAATTAATTGTCACTTAAGTGGTCTTAGCTTCAGACAGGGTTGCTAGATCTTCAATGTTTTAGACTCGTTGGAAAGGTCTTTCGATTACCTTACCAACGATGGGTCGGATGGTGGATCCGGACATTGTTTAAATACATTTAAGTGAGATCCGGCTACAAAAAAGTACATAAATATCACTAAAGTGGTCAGAACTCGAGACAGGGTTGCCAGATCGTCAATGTTTTGGACTCATTGGAAAGGTCTTTCAATTACCTAACCAACGATGGGTCGGATGATGGATTCGGACATTGTTTACATACATTTAAGTGAGATCCGGCTACAAAAAAGTACATAAATATCACTTAAGTGGTCATAGCTTGAGACAGGGTTGCCAGATCTTCAGTGTTTTAGACTCGTTGGAAAGGTCTTTTGATTACCTTACCAACGATGGGTCGGATGATGGATCCGGACATAGTTTACATACATTTAAGTGAGATCCGGCTACAAAAAAGTACATAAATATCACTTAAGTGGTCAGAACTCGAGAAAGGGTTGTCAGATCTTCAATGTTTAAGACTCGTTGGAAAGGCCTTTCGATTACCTAACTAACGATGTATAACATGATGATGTTTGATTCAGTTTACTGCCATTTATTCAACTTCCGAAAATATGCGAAAACACATTTTTATACATAACTTTTGAACTACTTATCGAAACTTCAAACAATTCAATAGCACCGCATGGGACCCTAAACCAAGTCGAATGGGACTGGTTTGGCCAAAATCGGTTCAGCCAGTGCTGAGAAAACTGCGTGACATTATTGGTCACATACACACACACATACACACAGACATTTGTTCAGTTTTCGATTCTGAGTCGATATGTATACATCAAGGTGGGTTTTCGAGCTTTAAATAAAAAGTTCAATTTTAGAGCAGGATTATAGCCTTACCTCAGTGAGGAAGGCAAAACGGGTGCCACGATATCTTAACACTGCCTTGACCAAATCGGTTCAAAATTATGGTGAAGACTCGTTTAACCGGTCCTGTGTGCATGACGAAGGCTGATTTTTAAAAACTTATTTTTAAAAAAGATAAAAATATTTTTGTGTTTTTCATATAACAAATCGTCAGTTTTTGATTTTTGTATTTTTTTAAAAAAGCAAAATTTAAATTAGATCGAACATTATTTGAACCCTAGATCTACTCACGTTTTAGATCGAAAATCATTTTAATATTTGTTATTCACATAAATAGAAAAGCGATGTAGTGTCTCAATCCTTTTATTTTTAAAATAATTTCTAAACTCCGTCACCCAAGATGTATTATATTTATTCAAAGAATCTTATTGGCATTTCGTTGCCGGTATGCTCTCTTGTACTAAGCTTGATGGGATTCCTATCTAGACAGAACAAGAGAACACATGGGCATTGATTTATAAAAGTTTAATGTCCCCGTTGCGTCTCGATGATCCCAAGGTCTGGCCCACAAAAGTATCATTTTATCCCTGATAGTCCAATTCCAATCCTGAAAGATAAATCAAACTCCAGGTTCTTCTTCGACTGGTCAACCACGTTACATCACGCTGAATTATGTATGTAAGTTTTGAAGAGAGAGTGAGAGGTGTGAGTAGCAACGATGATTTATTTTCCTGGCCAAAAACCGATTATAATTATACCAATGACGAGAGAAGAAACTTGTGGGACCATAAATTTTGATCAAGACGGTCCCTTCAGGGTGGGGTGAACAGCTCGTCAGCCAGTTTCGAACCGTTCTATGCTGTTCTAGAATTCTACGGGACACGAAGGGTTAATAATTGAGTGGCTCAGGACGAGACAAATATAATTATTAAGTTTGGTTAAGGAAGATGAGAATTTATGCCTGCCAGCAGCGGACCAGAGGTCAAGTGAAATGTCGGGAATGGTCTGCGAAATTGATTGGAAATTTTAAATCTGAATAGGTTAGGAAGTGTGTCATCAAATTGATGCATTCGAGATATAAATCATGGAAGAACGGGAGTATCGTAATTGAAGGTTGTTAATTAGCTTATGTTGTTAATCTAAATTTAATTCACCACAGAAAATTACAAGCAACACAGAAAAAAAATCATTGTAATATTACATCTGGGAAGGGGTACATCTTTTATGTCAGAAAAAAGGTGTAATTTTACATCTGGAAATGTGTAATTTTACCACTTTTCTGTTGTAATGTCATTTTTTCAGTCTAAATTGAGGTAAAATTATATCATAAAAGAGGTAATATTCAACCTTCCAAAATTAAAGCTTCCAAATTTACATTATTTTTTTCTGTGAACATAATCCTCTATCATAAAAAAACTTTCAACAAACAGTGCTCACCTTGCTAATAAAATTAAATTAACTCTGTAAATTTAATTTTGATGGATCTGAAGGTCAATCTTAGCTAATTGGACACGGTCTAACCTACATGGGCCGTAAGTTTGACTTGCTGTATTTAGGAAAGCAGTCAGCTTTTAATTTATGGGGAAATATTTTTAAATGAACATTTCTCGAGTTTTTTTTCATTGCGAGTGTTTTAATACGACTCATTATAACACATTTGGTTTGCAAATTGCACATTTTGGACTATGCCAATATGAGCATATTTTGGTTTTTTGAAGTAAATCAGTGAATCATTCCTAATGTTAATTCCAGATAATCCTGCAATTCACGGGGTATAATTTTCAAAACACTTCCAAGGGGCACCAAATTGATACTTTGAATTTTCAAACGCGCAGTAGCAGCGTTGGTTAACCAAACCATTTCGAAAATTACCATAACTCTCAGTGACATCAATGGGCAACGATGACGTCGCCGATTTCGCGTAAATTTGCAGAAATTTGATCTCACCTTCTTGAGGAAAACCGCACGCACTCTCGCACGTGTCGTCGTCGTCGTGTGTATCACATCTGGGAAATTACTCTTGCTGGTGAATATTTGATGGCCTCCTTGGATTGCAGAAATCTGTGATAACTCGCGTGCCAAGATTTGATCTCGATTCACGAAAGTCATGGCTTCAGCCACTTTTGACAAAGCTTAAATACATCAAATTGGACGGTTTGCGATTCTATGATTCGCATGTTTAGTTCGAGTTGGTGCAAAAGGAAGGATTTAAGAGTCCCTCTGGGAATGCCTCGAGGGAAGCCGGGGTTGTCCTGTTGGCAGTTGATCATGAGTCCAGTTTGGAAGTGAGAGGAGAAGACACAGACAAATGGACAATCTACAATATTCCAAAGTGTCCAAAGAAATCGCATGGTTGGGGAAAATGAACCAATTCCAACATAGTCTTACCGGCTATGTCACAACGGAACATCCCCTGACCACCTCCGGGAGTTCCGGAGGGTGTGAGGGGTGGGGAGTGGTGATAATAAAGTGAATCAAGACCGGAATACTAATAAATGTATGTAATAAAAAATTAAAAACACTTTCCCCTCCGAGAGGACAAACTAAGCAAAATCTTGGGTAAAAATAATTCCGCTGGACGTAAACTTTCTCGGGGAGATGGGACAGTGAAAGCTTAGCAAAGGGTGTGATCTTTGATTACGTGACAAGGTTTGTTACGATTTGTTAAGTTGTTGAGTTTTTTTTTTGCATGAAGGAGGGTTGGGCGTTTTCTGGTAACTTAACTCAAAATACCATAAAAATATACTTTCTTGCGTAACGTAATGAAGGAACGCTCCCAAAAAGGACAAAACTGTAAAAGATTCGTTGGTTCTCCTTCTCCAAGTGCACATGATGATGGTCAATTCATAAATAAGATATAACGAGCTTTTGCTGCTGCTGCAGGGAGAGCAAGGAGAGAATAAGTGGACATGTTCCATTTTTGGAAATTATGACCAGAATAACTCTGCCAGGGGTTTAGCAGGAGGACGTGTTTGGTAGAATGCAAATATTGCATTTGATTCGCTGGTGGTAAATATTGTCATACCACCCTCACCTCAAATCACTCAGTTTTCGTTAATACCTACTACACTCAAACCCCGATGGTTTGACACCAACTGTTGTCAAACGAACGGAGTCACTTTTTAGTTTGACATTTCATTCACACACTACCAAACGTTTGATAGTGTGCGTGAGCTCAAAAGTTCGTCACTAGTTTGAAAAGTGTCAGACGAGTGTACTCATAAATGGCACTGTCAGATTTGAGTAGATTTCATTCAGAATGTAGCGAAAATTGAGTAAAATTTACTCAGAACTAAACTCACTCAAATCTGACAGATTGACAGATTGACTGACAGACATTTTCCCAAGTCTGAGTCTGAGTCACTCGAAAACTAAGTGTTTTTAAATGAGAGTGTAGAATTTGTTGGTTTTTTTGGTTTTCATAAAAAAAAAGTGGATTGACATTAGCCCTTAACAATAACACTGGCTTTGTTCATATTTTTTATTTTTTTCTATTCCATATAAACTTTTTCAACTCATGACTCATAAAAGCTGCTAAGCAATGCAATAAAGCAAATTTTCTTTTTAAATTATTCATTACAAAAGTTACCTCATAACTGTCTTGTCGTCTTTATTTCCCTCGCACCCTAAAAATTTATAGAGGGAAAACATTCACCAGAAAATTATTACCCTCCCAAAAACTGGTACTAACTTTAACCTGTGGATGTCCGCTGTAATAAGCACCTGTTAATGTACTTCAATTGTGTCCCTTTTTTAACATTCTTTCTTTACTTGTTCTCTCCCCAAACAGCCCAGGATGAGCTTTCCCCACAGTAAAATGCCGCAAATGTCCGCGACGATTTGCATCGTCAGCCTGGTCATCGTGTCGGTGCTCGTGCAGAACGTCAGCGGAAAGCGTGAGTAGATTTGCGTCAGCGTGTACCCACAACCAGACGAAACTCACCACGGCAAATCTGAATTCACCATAGGCCAAATCATTACGCGGTTGACAGTTGCTTGAAATATTGAAGAAAATTTCAGTGTTTACGTCTGGTTGTCTGTGGTGTAACTAATTTATTTAGGAAAAAAAGTTGTCAAAGTAAAACGATGTTTTGATTTATTGGATTATGCTAATCTCACAAAAAAGCAATGTTGCCATTTTACTAGTGATTAAAACCGATGACTTTCCAGAGAATTTTATTTCTGGCACGCATCAATGTCATACCTCCAGCATTGAAATTGATAACATTTTATTATCGCGTGCATTTTTTCGGGAGTAAATAATACTCCATTGCAGGATACCAAATGACATTATTAAAAAGAGAATTTCCAGCAAGGTGCATTTTCAATTCCGGGTAAAACAAGTGTCAACCGTAATGTCAATCCACTGCACGCTAAAATGCACCTAGCAAATTTCCATCCACCTAAAACCTCGTCGTTCATTAATTTAACCTAGAAAACTGTTGACTTTCATGTTGACATCGGTGTCCCACGTAGAGAGATGAAAAATCCATGAAAATTCCGTGGCCATCTAATAATAACAATTTGGGGCAAGACCCGACAGACCGTCCAACCAGACAACCGGTCCATAAAAGGAACCGTGGCACGTCGGAAAATTGCATAAAAGTACACAGGTAGTTGTGGGAACCAAAATTTATCGAATTATCTCGGCTTCTTAGGGGGAAAACTTTGCGCTGCCTGGCGCCGTTCGCTGCTGTGGGGTGCATAGACGCCTAAAGTATAGAAGAACAACGCCGGATCGTCCCACGGAGAAAGGAGGTTGAAATTACCCCGCGGGAAAAATTGTCCGCGCATTTGTTCGGGGCTAGTGAAGAGTGATGCTAGGAATGTTGAAGAAGTGTTTTAAACAGAACACGTTGCCTTCATACGTGAGATTTTTTTCTCAAATGAGAAATCAAATTTTTACGTTTTTGCATTTTTTTCCATGATTTTCTTATTTTTTATTTAGAAAAAAAAATGACCATGTCAATAGAAGCCATAATTTTGCATTATTGATTTAAACGGGATGTGAATATTTAAAAACTTTTATCTTGAGAATAGAATTTCTGGTCAACTTTGTCTCCGCAATGTTTTAGATAATTTAGGAAATTTAAGAAAAAAATGGCGAAAGACGTTTCCCGATTTTTTAATGACTAGTGTTATTAAAGGTTTTATTCGCAGAATAAGTTTATTCTTAATTTGCAACAACTAAGAAATGCATTTCATTTATATTTTCCAAAACCTTCACCTTTGCCGAAGGCACCAAAAAATGAGTATATCTCTTCTCAAGATACAGTAGTTGTTCGGTAACTGGGCGTTGTTTAACTGGGCTGCTTTTTAACTGGGCGCTCGATAAGCCGTAGCCCAGTTAAAAAGCAGACAAACGTCAAAAAACCAAAACAAACCGAAATCACCGAGGGGTTAATGGATGCAAAAATCATGTTCAACAAATAAATTTTTTTTTAAACTTTTATGTAATTGCAAGTCACAATTACAGAAATAATACAGAAATAATCATTGTAATTGAATTTGAGTAACTTTTATTTTTATATTTCACAAAAAAAAATGCATCCGTAGTCCCCTCGTTATTTTTCGTTCAGCCCAGTAAGCGAACAGCATTCGGTGACTGGGCTACGTTCTCAGCCCAGTTACCGAACAACTACTGTATATATTTTCTAATACACTCAACCCCCGGTGGTTGGTCACTTTTTCGTTTGACACTTTTTTAGTTTGTACCCCGTTGGTTGGTCAATGTCAAACTAAAAAGTGACGAACTGTCACTTTTTACACGGCGCTCACGCACACGATCAAAACAATCGTTTGGTAGTGTGTGTGAACTCCGTGTAAAAGGGGTGTCAAACTAAAAAGTGACCCCGTTCGTTTGACAACAGTTGGTGTCAAACCATCGGGGTTTGAGTGTATTCGCATGCCCATTTTTTTACCAGTCCGCAAAATTGTGTGGAGACTTGTATGGTATACTAATTATGCAAAATTGCTCCTTTTGACTGACGGAAATAGATTAGTTTCATAAAAAATACAGCAGAATGCCGATTTGCGACTACGAAGAGAATTATTTAATCAAAATAGCAAAAAAAAAAAAAAACTAGTGAAAATTGTGCCATGAAGCCAATATACCTTACTTGATTTCTTGGAATAAATATTGACTTTTGTTATATATCTTAATATTTATAAAATATCTTTTAGAATTTGCTAATTGAGCCTTTTTCTACTACTTTGGGACAGTTGACAACGCCTTCTGGAAGAAGTCTACTATACGCTGATTTGAGGATTGTCAAAATATGCTTAGAAAAATTGAAAAATGTACCTTATCAAGAAATGTTCTGATTCATTCATATATTTCGGTATAAATGTGGGGTATGTTAAAAAAACACACATTGAATAACTTATTTATAGTAAACTCTTTTCACAAACAATCGATTTTAACAAACTTAACCCTCAGATTGAAAAAAAAAAACATAAAATCATGTTTGACTATAATCACGCCAGAAGCACTTTGTGATGCCAAGGGTGAAAATTTTTAATAAAATTTGTGAAGGATTGTGCTATCAATAAAAGTTGATTTTTTGTTGACGATATCAGTTTTAAGAACAACATTGAAACTGTCTGATTTCGTACGTTAAACATATTTATAAAATTTAATTTTTTCCTTGTATAGGATATGTGATAAATAATTTGCTCAGAATGTTGAAAAAAATTACATTCTACAGGCGAACTGTGAAAATAAAAAAGTTGTACGCAATAGTTACATCCTCTTTTTCCGCCATTAAAAAACACAAAGACAAAGCGATTGCTCATAATATGCTTTATTAGTGGTAACACGAGACTCAATTGAGTTGAACTCTCTTTCCACAAGATATTCCACCTTTTCCAAGCAATATCGTCCCACAACTGATTTAATATTGCTTGCATCGTAGTGAAGGGTAGGGTAGAGTGTTCTTTTTCGTGAATAATTTTGACAGATTGCGATTTTTTGTGTTTTTTTAAGGTTCTGATAAACAAGATAAAATATTGTTTCAACAGTTGGACGAAATTTTAATGTTTTACCCTTAAATTGTACTCTGTAGTAGTTTTTTTTCCGTACGGTTGATAAAGTCGCGAGTAAAAGTCAACCCTGCTCTTTTTTCTGTTAAAAATGACAAGTGGAGACATACCTAGTTGTTGATATCATTATCAATGCACCGAACAAACAAAAGGGCAGAGGACAATGGGAAAGGGAACCTAGCTTGTAAGCTGCTTCGAGAAAATCAATTGCTTATGTTTTCACACGCATGGGTACTTCATTGGCTGAGTTTGTGTGGGGGAGGAAGCAACAAGATTCAATAATAGACATAATACCCTATTGATAGTAATAAGAGTCAATGAGCGTCAAAACAGTTGACATTCGGTGGTGGGAGTAGTAGGCGCTGCCAAGTTTTAGTAATTTTGAAGAAACGATGCATAGATCAATATTCGAGACTCAACACGTGCAGCTTAATTTTGTCTTAACTGAACCTGTGTTGCCAAACTAGTGAACTTTTATTTTCCTTCGCAGGTGGTTGCGCCGCCTTTGGCCACGCGTGCTACGGTGGCCACGGCAAGCGTTCCTCGCCGGGGACACTTCCCGAGGGATACGACGGGGACGGGCAGCAGCGGCAGCTGATCGTGGAATCGATGCCACCACCGTTGCCGTACGCCAAAGCCCTGATGGCGCTGCAGATGGACCGGAGTAGAGCTTACGAAGCAGCGCCCCCAGCCATCTCTGGCGCCTTTCTGCGACCGGGACTGACGGATTTGATTGCGGTCGGACGGGACCAGCCGTCCGGACCCTTTACCGGTGCAAGCAGAAGTGAACAGGATCGATTCGAACAGACGGTGCGATTCGCTGTGAACGCTGTTCTTAGGCAAATGGTAAGGTTTTTTTAATTTACTAATTTGAGGTTATGAACGCCGTTGTGTCCCACGTAATCAAAATGGGACTTGTCATAACTGACAGGTCTGTTTGGTGGACGAGGGGCAAGATGAAAAAAAGTCAAACAATCTGAAAAAAAAAACAGAATTGCACAACACAGTAGGCACAACTAATTCCACAATGTTCTCCCTCCGTCCCCTTCAGCTGGAGGAGAATCGTTTGCGGCAGCGGGATCAGCAGGATGTCAGCGAGTTGGGACAACCGCAGGAGCAGCAGCAACAGCAGCCGCAAATGGTCAGCGAGCAGAACTAAACGATGAGAGAAAAAAGGATGAAAACGCAGCAAAATAATGATTGGCAACCAGGCGGCAGATATCGTGTAAATTTCCGAGTATTATCCATCGAAGCAGAAGCACCCAAAAAAAAAAAAAAAACAACATGAGCAACAAATCCGTTGAGCAGCGAGTTTAAAGTTTGTTTTTTTGTTGTTGCAATTTTGTTTTCCCCCTTAGGTTAAATTTTGGGTTGGGAGCATTAATCTAGGGTAAATCGTGGTCAAAGAATTAAAAAAAATACAGCATTTGCTGATAAAGCTGGGCCACGTGCACTTTATTTCGTCATTCTTGCTAGCATCAAGCTATGCCGGAAAGGAAGGTTGAGTTGAAGAGTGGCGTAGTTAGACGGGACGAATCGTGAGGAAATTGGCAAGGGACACAAAGTGTTGAATGTACAGATTGATTCTTAGCTTCAGCAGTGGTGAAATTTACGTACTTAATGAATTAAAAAAAAAACAAGTGGAAGCAAACAGTGTCAATATGCAAAGTGTCGTTGTTTACTTTAATAATAATAGGATCTTTAAATCAGATGTAAACTATACTTACTTACTAGGAGCTGAATGAGCACAGCAGAGATTCTACAAACAAACAGGTGAAACAATTATCAAATGTTCAACAACAAGGTTAATAGTTAAATGAAACTTGTAAGGCTGGAACAGTTTTATTAAACTATTGCGAAAAAATACATCTTCTTTTTCTTCCTCTGAGAGACATCCGAAATAAACCGTGTGTACTCAGTACTACTGACAATCCAAAGCTAAATTTAAAAAAAATAATAACTGCGACTATTTTCAAAAAGTTACCTAAATATGGCTTTAACTTAAAAACGGTGCACTTTATCAAAATTTCTTTTTTTATACTTTTTGATTGCAAATTCTATTTTACATCAAATGAAGTTGAAATTTGGTGGGACCGATATTTCGATTTAAAAAAAACGGTATTGATTCAAAAAATCCTAAATCGGTGAAAAATTTTTTGTCCGTTCTGGAAACGAAAATTAAAAATAGTGTTTTTTTTTTGCAAATCAAGTTTTAGTGACAAAAACTGAAATTAAAAATCTAAAAAAAAAATATCGTGTATCATTTTTTGAGTGAAGTCTTTACCCATACCTACAACTTTGCCGAAGACAACAAATCGATCAAAAAAATCCTTCAGATACAGATATACAGATTTTTTAATTTTTATAAATCATTTTTGTATTATCAGCTTCCAAATTTGTATGGAAAATTATATGGACAAACTTATGATGCAGAAATGGCTTCTTTAGGCATACCGAAGGCACCAAAAAATGTTCAGCTTGATTAAAAAAATACAAAAAAATCGAATGACCGAAATCTTAGAGAATTGCTTATATTTGAGCTATCGTCTCAGCAACCAGTCTATGAAGAAAATTTATATGAATATTTCTGATCAAAAGCAGACTTTTATAGATCCAAGTAGTCTAGTTATTACAGAAAAATAAATGTTATGTGGCTATAACTTGAAAATTGTGCACTATATCGAAATTGTTATGTAATTGTCGATTGCAAATTTGATTTTACAAAAAAAAACTACTGTTTTCGACGTTTTCAAACACCTCGATTTTGTTTCGAAAGGTTACCAACACTGCCAAATTTTTTTTATCAACTTGTGCCATAACTATTTTGCATCTAAAACATATCCAAGAATAATAATTTTCAAAAATGGTTATTTTGCGAATTTATTATTTCGTGTGAAAAGTCCAATTTAATAAAACATATTTTTCAGATGGTTACTTCTTTCTGACGAGATTTAAGCAATACCTACTACTCTGCCGAAGACACCACATCGATAAGAAAATCCGTTTTCAATATATAGATTTTTGACAATTTTAATAACCTTTTTGTATGGACGGTGGTCAAAATTGAAAAGAGAACTTTATGGACAAACTAGAGATGCAATTTCTTCTCTGGCCATAAAAAGGTACACCCAAAGTTTTATAAAAAAAAAAAAACGTTACTTAATCCACCCTTAGGTGGTTGGCGCCTTCCTCACATTTAAAGGGTGCTATCCAAAATGCAAAAAGTGCGTAAATAACACTTAAGTGCTTATAACTTTTGATAGGGTTGTCAGATCTTCAATGTTTTGGACGCGTTAGAAAGGTCTTTTGAATACCCATCCTACGATAGGTCGCATGAGAGATCCGGACAACGTTTTCATCAACATATTGATAGTAACTAACTATTCTGGGGTTAAATATATGAGACGAGCACATGGAGTCCCTTAGGGGGATTGCTCCATAGGGCGGCACACGTATCTACCCGGAGATTTCTCACACAAAGACAAACATTTCATACTCACGTGAACCACACTAATTTTCAACCAAAGACTAATATTTAGGATTTTAAATAAATAGGACAAACACAGCTTGATTGAGACCACATTTTAACTTTTTATTTAGATTTTAAGACTTTCAATAATTTTAAGAACTTTTAGGGTAATAAATTAAGGGAAAGACGGGGGAATCCAATTTTAACGTGTATTTGTGTACGGTACTTGCATGCATGCGTTTTATCGTTGGGATCCTGATGCTCGGTGGCCGGCTTGTTGCGTCGCTGTCATGGCTGCTGCTGCTGGTCGGGTTCCGGAACAGGAGGGAACGAACGGCGGGTCCGGTTGGACCGCCGAGAGGGCGTCTTCTTCTTGGCTTCGCCCCAGAGGGCCACAGATTGGTGTCGGCGCGGTCTCAGAAGGAGACCGCCAAAACACGTGATCGCGGACCCTATTTGTAGCGGAGGGTCGAGTTCGCGGGTCCGAAGGGTGGTGCACGCGCGAAAGGGGGGGGAAGTGGTCGATCCGAGCGAGGTACCACTGAGGAGTCTTTGACTCGGGGGCTGGCCAACAGGTTTGACGGTGTGCCACTTGGCACTCAGCACCGCGGTGCTTCGTGCGGCCAGTCCCGACCACTTCACTTCACTACACTGCAGGTTCTTGTTCTTGCACCACGCTCGCTCGGATCCGTACGATGGTGACCGGAGGGACCTAACTCGGTTAGGAATTTTTAACGTGTTGTGGTGTACGTCTAACCGTCCGTGGTGCTGTCTCACTCCGATCCGTACTCTTTAGGCTTATTGGTTTTAATTTGTTTGTGGCACTTCACTGTTTCGTAACCAATGTCTTTCGTGTAATTTTAATTAGGATTTTTAAATTACACTCGCGAACTTTCTTCCCGTGTCGTGTGGTGACGGACGATCAAGCGGGGCGATCACTGGTCTTCACCACTCCGGACCAAAATGCAAAAGCGGCCGACACCATCGTCTGCGCCCGTATTTATGCGCCGCCTAGCTGTTCCCTCCAGAACTGTTTCCTGTTTTGCCACAGGGATCGGTGACAGCTCGATGACACTGACGTACGGGGTGATGATGGTGTTCGCAGGGGTGGGGTGAACAATATTCATATGGGTTGGTGTCTCAGATACAAAAGGCCTTTTTCCCTAATTTTAATTGCATGCTAATTTTGAATAATAAATAAGTAATAAATAACAAATAACGAATAGATAAATAAATAATTTAATAAATAACAAAACTCCTAAATCTGACAGACACCAACCTGGACGCTCGATAAACATGAAACATCATATGTTCAAAGTGTAAACACAGAACAACAAATACTGCACATTTAAACATTTACTGACAATATATTACAATCTTCCTTTAATCAAGCTGGTTTGGTGTGGTTCGAGTATGATTTTATTGAAACCGATTTTCAAAAGGTTAAAATATCTGAGATCCGGCCTCCAAAAAGCATAAGCATAAGCATAAGCATAGGTGCCCACCCGCAGTTGCTACTCCGTTATTGACCAGGACCTCCAGAAGTTACATCCACGAGCCGTGGAAGATAAGTGGGTGCTATCTTTCCTCGCTTCGCAACTTCTCAAAGGCCCCTATCGTGCTGATCAATACCGGCGCCGGCCACGACCAGTGGTAGGGTCACGGGGAAGTGGATGGGAATGTTAGTCCGATACTTGAGTGATAGAGACCGCCCAATCGACTGCTTCTCCGACAAAGTATCACATGAGTTTTGAGGGGGTTAGTAGATGGGTATGAGGTCAGGATTCACGAGTGGCAGTGATGTGACCATGAGCATTTTGTTTATCGGTTGAAATTTTAAATCTTAGGCAGCCGGCTGCGGAAAGATAAATAATTGATTATTTAAAAAGTTTGTTTTAATCGAACGCGTGCCAACCGAGCGGTAGTGCTATGGGCTGGACTTATCAGTATATTTTTACTGTTGGTACAATTAAGATAACGCGAGCAAATGTCAAAAATAGTTGATGAGTTAATACTAAAGCTGCCAGTTGGAATAAATTATTACGATCAACGAATATAAAAGAAAAGAAAACAGGACACCACGTAACCGATTGTAATGAAATTAAAACAATAACTTAAACGAACTTAACCGGCGGCGTGCCTTCCTATCAACGATGATAAAAGAAGGACTTATAAATTTAAAATATAAAAAGACTCCAAAAAATACGTTGCATAGTAACCGCGAAGTCCCGCTACTCACAATCGAATCCGAAAGATAGCTATCTAGAATTTTAAATATAGTATTAATTCGACCGCGATCCTCCAGAAATTCTTCGTCGGCGTGCCTTCCGATCAACGGTGATGTAAGAAGGGCTTTATTCATTAAAATGATTTTATATCATAAGCCTTAAAACATATTCGTCGGCGTGCCTTCCGATCATCGATGATATAGAAAGGACTTAATCCAGCAATACGACTTGCTTGTCTCGAAAAAAGAATTCGGATCGTTTCTATCGAAAACTATGTAAAGAGAACAAAAATAAACTCATTGGCCAACGAACGCGCTAACTAAAAATAAAGAAAAAAGAAGAAGAAGAAGAAGACCAATCACCCCATGCACACAAACAGCGACACAAAAGAGATGAAAACAACACGAATCAGAAGAAATCCAATCACCCCATGTACACAAATAGCGACACAAAAGAGATGGAAAATAACACGAAAAAACAGGACTGCGCGTCCACACAGGCACCGCACTACTGATGCCATTATTTAATTATAATGACCAATCACCCCATGCACTCGAACAGCGACATAAAAGAGATGGAAAATAACACGAAAAAACAGGACTGCGCGTCCACACAGGCACCGCACTACTGATGCCATTATTTAATTATAATGACCAATCACCCCATGCACTCGAACAGCGACATAAAAGAGACGGAAAATAACACGAAAAACAGGACTGAGCGTCCACACAGGCACCGCACTACTGATGCCATTATTTAATTATAATGACCAATCACCCCATGCACTCGAACAGCGACATAAAAGAGATGGAAAATAACACGAAAAAACAGGACTGCGCGTCCACACAGGCACCGCACTACTGATGCCATTATTTAATTATAATGACCAATCACCCCATGCACTCGAACAGCGACATGAAAGAGACGGAAAATAACACGAAAAAACAGGACTGAGCGTCCACACAGGCACCGCACTACTGATGCCATTATTTAATTATAATGACCAATCACCCCATGCACTCGAACAGCGACATAAAAGAGATGGAAAATAACACGAAAAAACAGGACTGAGCGTCCACACAGGCACCGCACTACTGATGCCATTATTTAATTATAATGACCAATCACCCCATGCACTCGAACAGCGACATAAAAGAGACGGAAAATAACACGAAAAACAGGACTGAGCGTCCACACAGGCACCGCACTACTGATGCCATTATTTAATTATAATGACCAATCACCCCATGCACTCGAACAGCGACATAAAAGAGATGGAAAATAACACGAAAAAACAGGACTGCGCGTCCACACAGGCACCGCACTACTGATGCCATTATTTAATTATAATGACCAATCACCCCATGCACTCGAACAGCGACATAAAAGAGACGGAAAATAACACGAAAAAACAGGACTGAGCGTCCACACAGGCACCGCACTACTGATGCCATTATTTAATTATAATGACCAATCACCCCATGCACTCGAACAGCGACATAAAAGAGACGGAAAATAACACGAAAAAACAGGACTGAGCGTCCACACAGGCACCGCACTACTGATGCCATTATTTAATTATAATGACCAATCACCCCATGCACTCGAACAGCGACATAAAAGAGATGGAAAATAACACGAAAAAACAGGACTGCGCGTCCACACAGGCACCGCACTACTGATGCCATTATTTAATTATAATGACCAATCACCCCATGCACTCGAACAGCGACATGAAAGAGACGGAAAATAACACGAAAAAACAGGACTGAGCGTCCACACAGGCACCGCACTACTGATGCCATTATTTAATTATAATGACCAATCACCCCATGCACTCGAACAGCGACATGAAAGAGACGGAAAATAACACGAAAAAACAGGACTGAGCGTCCACACAGGCACCGCACTACTGATGCCATTATTTAATTATAATGACCAATCACCCCATGCACTCGAACAGCGACATAAAAGAGATGGAAAATAACACGAAAAAACAGGACTGAGCGTCCACACAGGCACCGCACTACTGATGCCATTATTTAATTATAATGACCAATCACCCCATGCACTCGAACAGCGACATAAAAGAGACGGAAAATAACACGAAAAAACAGGACTGAGCGTCCACACAGGCACCGCACTACTGATGCCATTATTTAATTATAATGACCAATCACCCCATGCACTCGAACAGCGACATAAAAGAGATGGAAAATAACACGAAAAACAGGACTGCGCGTCCACACAGGCACCGCACTACTGATGCCATTATTTAATTATAATGACCAATCACCCCATGCACTCGAACAGCGACATAAAAGAGACGGAAAATAACACGAAAAACAGGACTGAGCGTCCACACAGGCACCGCACTACTGATGCCATTATTTAATTATAATGACCAATCACCCCATGCACTCGAACAGCGACATAAAAGAGACGGAAAATAACACGAAAAACAGGACTGAGCGTCCACACAGGCACCGCACTACTGATGCCATTATTTAATTATAATGACCAATCACCCCATGCACTCGAACAGCGACATAAAAGAGACGGAAAATAACACGAAAAAACAGGACTGAGCGTCCACACAGGCACCGCACTACTGATGCCATTATTTAATTATAATGACCAATCACCCCATGCACTCGAACAGCGACATAAAAGAGATGGAAAATAACACGAAAAAACAGGACTGCGCGTCCACACAGGCACCGCACTACTCTCTGAGATCCGGCCTCCAAAAAGCGTATAAATAACACTTAAGTGCTTATAACTTTGGATAAATTTGTCAGATCTTCAATGTCTTGGACGCGTTGGAAAGGTCTTTTAAATACCTTTCTGAAAATGTATAGCATGACGGGGTTTCTTACAAAAACCACCCATTTTACAATCTTCCGGACTTTTGTTAAAATCGTTTTTTCAGCATAACTTTTGAAGTACTTAACTAAACTGCATAATTTTTAATAGCGACTTATGGGACCCCAAGACGAATCGAATGACGCCAAAACGGACAAAATCGGTTCAGCCAATGTCGAGATAATCGAGTGACAATTTTTTGATCAACATCTCACCACACACACAGACATTTGCTCAGAATTTGATTCTGAGTCGATAGGTATACATGAAGGTGGGTCTACCCGGGCAGACGGTAATAACAAATTTCATGCCATTTCAATAACAAATACTGTTAAAATAACAAAAAGTGATATGGAATATTCTTGCAAAATCCATTTTTGCATAAAAGTTTAATAACAGTGTATGTTATCATAACAAAATTTGTTATTTGTCTGATATTGGTTGGAAGCCAAAACAACTTGGAAATAACATTTTTTGTTATGGAAGAATAACTCCAACTGTTATTAAGATGATCGGATTAGTTGTTAAAATAACAAAAAATAATAACAAAGATTTGTTCGAAGAATAACACAAAATGTTATTTGTCTGTTATTACAATAACAAAATCCAATAACAAAAAAATCATAACGACGAATAACAAATCTTGTTATAAATAACATGAAATGTTATTGGCCTAGTATTTTCAAATATCAAAAAATGTTATTCCCACGTTATTTCCGTCTGCTCGGGTAGGACGTCAAATTAAGAAGTTTAATTTCCAAGTGATTTTATAGCTTTTCCTCAGTAAGGTGAGGAAGGCAAAAATCAAAAAATATTGTTGGTCCTATGAAATATTCTTTATAAAAATTATTTATAATGTGCTAATAATAGTAATGTTTTTTTACAGTTTGACTGACTGATTAACTTCAAAAGAGTATAGTTTGATATTTAATAAGCGAGAAAAGCACTTGATGCATAATTTAAAATAACTGAAGACCTAGGTAAATACATTTTTTAAATATACACTCATCCCTCATATTCGGAACAGTTTACAGATCGGCCAATGTTCAATAAATCATATATAATCGATAATTGAACATAATGATTTGCTTTTACCTTCATAGAAAGCTTTTCTTGCGATCTTTCGATTGATGTATAGACCGGCTGTACATTTTTACGATTTATATCAAGTTTTCGAAGAAAAACATTGACCATTGAAATCCACAAATTCGGAACACTTTTTTCTTACGATGTAAACAAACTTTTTTTTTCTCTCCAGGTGTACATTAGTGTGGTTCAGGGTCCCTTGGAAATGCAAAAATGTCAGCAAACCCGCTACATTGTTGATAAAATCATTGTTCGTTGTCCACAGAAGCTCCTCTGAAATTTTCAGCAAATTTGGTTCAGGTTTCGTCACAGCTCTTTAGCATTTAAGTTTGCATGGGAATTGCATGGGAAATCTGCAATTTTTTCATTTTCTAACAGCAATAAATCTTCTATTGAACCAAAAATCCTGAAACCTCACATATATATCAAAAATGATATGGGAACAATTTTCTAGAACACCCCAGGTTGATCTAAGCCGAACTGACTTAGTTATAAGTGGATTAAGTGAAGGTGTCGAAGTTGTATTTTCCAAAGGGCCTCTTTCGCTAAATTTTCACCAGAAGGCTCACTTTGATCGATGGCAAATCGTTTGACAACTTGTTTGTTTATTAATGTCAGAAGAAAAAGCTGGAATGGCGGTTTCAACTTCGGTGGAACAATTGAATATTTTTCTTCCGTCTTTTCAGGTTTAATTTGATGATGAGCTTTTGTCCAGCGCTGTGCATGACTTGGACTCGATCTGGAATCAAGGATTTTCTCCAGCAAATTGCTTAAGGCTTCTGTTTAGTGTGGGAGTTGATGGATTTCGTGGTGGTTAAAAGCTCAACCGACGTTCGCGCTCCGGCAATGTACGTGCCGCCAGAGGAGCTCCAACTACACCCTGCCGCTTCCACCTTCTGGGAGGGGGAAAGCTAGGGGAGATTGATTTGTGGCTTTTAGTTGCACCTGCAATCTTTGTCACCGGTACAGCGTTTTAGTGCCGAATATTCTTGAGGGACGGCCAACAGGCGTTACATCTTCTTTTAAACCGGGCATGCCTAGAAGGGGGTCTACTTAGTGATGAAGACCAGCAGACTGAGGGTTGTCGTCCTTTACGGTTATGGCGCGGGGGAGGTCATTATCAGACGTAATCAGATGCCACACAGGACTTATACTGACTAAGCTGACCAATCCAGATGCACGCACCCTTACGGAATCACCTTTCATCGGTAACGGGCGTGAACTGTCCACTCAAACCCCTGGATAACATAGATTGACTAGATTTAGGATACTTTTGGGGATAATCGATATTCCCCAGATCAGCTCATTTATTCACCGTGTCCGGGGTAGCCCTTCGACACCCTCAGGACTAAAACCCTACCACTGCTTCGCGTGGCTTCACTCTGGTCAAACTCTGGCGGTCAGCTTGTTCACCATTGGAACAGTAGGCAACCTTGAGCACGGATGACCGTAGGAAGGATTGTGGATGCAACTGCCGGCCAGCGACGCTACCGAGGCAGATTTGTTTTCCAAGGACTCCTTCACCTGGACTGAGCTTACGACCAAGATGCTGGGTTAGGCCAAGACTGACATTCAATTTCCATTCCAACGGAAGGTGTGATCACACGGAGAAAAAAGAGTTCTCAAAATCGTGAACAAGCGTTCGTGAAATTGGGAACCACGAACAATGTGTTCAAATTTCATGGTACGTTTTTCAAAATCGTACCATGGAATTTGAACACTTTGTTCGTGGTTCTGAATTTCATGAACGCTTGTTCACGATTTTGGGAACTCTTTTTTCTCCGTGCAGACAAATTCTGTCTCGCAAAATGTCACCGGGGTTTGCTAGTAATGAATCCAGACCAACAGGGATGAGACCAGATCCGGCACACGGCGATTACCCACAAAAGTATCCTAAATCTAGTCAATCTATGTTATCCAGGGGTTTGAGTGGACAGTTCACGCCCGTTACCGATGAAAGGTGATTCCGTAAGGGTGCGTGCATCTGGATTGGTCAGCTTAGTCAGTATAAGTCCTGTGTGGCATCTGATTACGTCTGATAATGACCTCCCCCGCGCCATAACCGTAAAGGACGACAACCCTCAGTCTGCTGGTCTTCATCACTAAGTAGACCCCCTTCTAGGCATGCCCGGTTTAAAAGAAGATGTAACGCCTGTTGGCCGTCCCTCAAGAATATTCGGCACTAAAACGCTGTACCGGTGACAAAGATTGCAGGTGCAACTAAAAGCCACAAATCAATCTCCCTAGCTTTCCTCCCAGAAGGTGGAAGCGGCAGGGTGTAGTTGAGCTCCTCTGGCGGCACGTACATTGCCGGAGCGCGAACGTCGGTTGAGCTTTTAACCACCACGAAATCCATCAACTCCCACACTAAACAGAAGCCTTAAGCAATTTGCTGGAGAAAATCCTTGATTCCAGATCGAGTCCAAGTCATGCACAGCGCTGGACAAAGCTCATCATCAAATTAAACCTGAAAAGACGGAAGAAAAATTATTCAATTGTTCCACCGAAGTTGAAACCGCCATTCCAGCTTTTTTCTTCTGACATTAATAAACAAACAAGTTGTCAAACGATTTGCCATCGATCAAAGTGAGCCTTCTGGTGAAAATTTAGCGAAAGAGGCCCTTTGAAAATACAACTTCGACACCTTCACTTAATCCACTTATAACTAAGTCAGTTCGGCTTAGATCAACCTGGGGTGTTCTAGAAAATTGTTCCCATATCATTTTTGATATATATGTGAGGTTTCAGGATTTTGGTTCAATAGAAGATTTATTGCTGTTAGAAAATGAAAAAATTGCAGATTTCCCATGCAATTCCCATGCAAACTTAAATGCTAAAGAGCTGTGACGAAACCTGAACCAAATTTGCTGAAAATTTCAGAAGAGCTTCTGTGGACAACAAACAATGATTTTATCAACAATGCAGCGGGTTTGCTGACATTTTTGCATTTCCAAGGGACCCTGAACCACGCTAGTGTACATATTTTTTGCAAAATAATGACTTTGCACTCTGAAACCAATAGATCTCATGGTTAGTGATGTTTTATGAATGGTCTGATAACTTTTTTGTAAAAATATCAGTTAAATTCAGGTGTTCCACAATTGTGGGAGACACAATAACATCCCACAATCATGGAACGGGCAATTTGGAGGCAGTATTTTGCTGCTCTGGATAAAATAGTCTTGAAATGCAGTTTTTGTTTGAAAAGTATTACTTTTACTGGGTAAATAGCAAGAGAATGTCCAAATAAAGGCCTTAAAAATAGCAGGGTCGGCAGAAAAGTTGCATTTTGCATTCTATTGACAAATTACCACAAAAGTGTTCCGAATTTGTGGGTGTTCCGAATATGTGGGATGACTGTATACGAAGTTATCCCAAGTTCCATCAAGCACGCCACATATAGTAATAAAGCTTTTTACCTTCGTTAACATTCCAACGCCCAAGGCTCCAAAAAAGTTGGAACGGTAACTTCAACTTGCTGGTTCTCGGGCATAACTCAACCAATCAAGATGACTCTTCTTTCTAGTGATTTGTTAGGATGTCTAGATGATTCTAGAACTTTGCAGAACTTAATTTGATCAAATTTGAAATTTTTGCGATCAAAAACATCGTTCCAACTTTTTTTTCGCGTGTAAAAAACAGTCGCCGAAAATTCCGCGAAGGCAGTCTTTTTAAAAAAAGGTGGAACGATGTTTTCGGTCGCAGAAATTACAGATTTGTTCAAATTTTAAGTTCTGCAAAGTTCTAGAATCATCTAGACATCCTAACAAATCACTGGAAAGAAGAATCATCTTGATTTGTTGAGTTAGGCCCGCCCGGGCAGACGGTAATAACAAAATTCATGCCATTTCAATAACAAATATTGTAAAAATAACAAAAAGTGTTATGGAAACTTCATGAAAAATCAATTTTTGAATAAGGGTTTAATAACAGATTTTGTTATCATAACAAAATTTGTTATTGGTCTGATATTGGTTGAAAGCCAAAACAACTTTGGAATAACATTTTTTGTTATGGAAGAATAACTCCAACTGTTATTGGGATGATCGGATTAGTTGCTAAAATAACAAAAAATAATAATAAAAATTTGTTGGAAAAATAACTCAAAATGTGATTGGTCTGTTATTACAATAACAGTCCAATAACAAAAAAAATCATAACAGCGAATAACAAAACTTGTTATAAATAACATAAAATGTTATTGGCCTAGTATTTTCAAATATCAAAAAATGTTATTCCCACGTTATTTCCGTCTGCTCGGGCGAGAACCAGCGAGTTAAAGTTACCGTTCCATCTTTTTGGGAGGCTTGGGCGTCCGTGTAAGTTGGACATGCGTTGGGCGTTCCAGTGTTAAAGAAAAGCTTTCGAAAGTTCCAGCGGTTGTGTTTTCCACACCATTCAATGCAATTTTCCGGGTTTTCCAAGTTGCGTGCAATATTGCTTCCAACTTATACTGCTGTAATTAAATTATCTCTACTTCGGCGGTACAGTTGAATAATTACATAGAAACTGTTAGAAAAAAGGAAAAATAAACAGTCGACAATGTGCTATCAATTAATCCTACCTAAACCTTAATTAGCTTCATCTTTTCAACATAACAATATTGAAAATGTTATATGCTAAGAACTTAGACAGAGTGTAACTAAACCATAACATTTCAATAATAGAAACTATTTGCTACAATTACCATCCGTCCCATGGTGAACATGGTGGCGGGAGACCACTTGACAGTCACTGCAGACAACCGATAATAATTGCAGCGGGATGTCCCGCGGTGGGGCCACATTCTGGGCTCATTTTGCACCATGTTCTGCTGCGCGTCAATTGTAGAGGCACAAACAACGATGGTGACAATGCGACGCAATTGAGACATTTGTTCGACCAAGTGTTAAATTTGCCCAAGACCGCAACTCGATTCGGTGGCTTGCTGCGATACTGTGCGTTGATTGCTAATATGAAATTATGAATGAAGTCAAAATTTTCATTTCTCGGTTCTCTCGAGCTTCTCTCTCTCTCTCTCTCTCTCTCTCTCTCTCTCTCTCTGGGAGAACTTTTATGGGGGTTTTATTGTTTTGTCTTTCCGCCATATGTATACGGCAGCATGTGCGCGACGTCGGTGTAATGTCGACGGCCGGGCCTCCTGTTTACAAGGATCAACAGGTGTCTGGAGGTTATGTGCACCGTTTCGTGTCAAAATGATTGTTCCAGTTGAGCTGTTTGATGTTTTTTTTTTCGCTGGTCCTTTATAGTTTATTTATAACAGTGAGATTGTTAACCTTTTCAAAACACCTTGTAAGTGTGACCCTTTTTCATTGAATTCCAGAAGTACATTTTTTCGAGTGTGCAAACGTACTACAAATCGTTAACTAGAGGGTATCAAGTTTCCTCGCAGCCTGCTGTGTTTATCACGCATCTTTTCTCAATATCCTTGTTTGTGGATTGTGTGGGAGTATTTTGCGTGTTATTTTTTGCATTTTTCTGTGGCATGCAACATTTAAGTAAAATCTGAGCATAATTTTGACTTTCAGCAATCAATCAAATGGCTGATTTCTATAGATGGTTAATTGATGTAAAGTTGCAAAAAATATATTTTTTGTATTTTCCCATTTGTCCCACTTGAAATTATTAAATAGCAGGTAATGAAATGCCAATTAAATTACACGCTTTTGTTGGTGGACAAAATTAAGAAGAAACACATTTATCGTAATTTTGCTAGCTTACAGGCATCATCAATTCACAGACAAAAAACCCCCGATTATGAATCATTTCAATAAATATTTGGTATTTTTATTTAATTTTTAAACGAGTTATTTAAAACGAGATATTTGTTAACTCTCAGCAAATAAATAAATGTTGATACTATACGGTTGTTTGTCGTGGTTTCGTGGTGTACCAATGCGCAAACACCGACGACCCCGCGGTCAACACAAATTGATGAATGTCCTTTTCTGTCAGCTCATTTCACAATTTTTTATCATCATCCCTATCCAGCTTTCACTAGAAACTCGTGGAATCAACGGTATGATACGTACTCGCTCTTCCCTCTGATGGCTTTAAATCAAAGAAATTTAAAACATCTGAAAAAGTTTTCTTTTGCCGTCTGCAAAGTCTTAATTGTTTCCATGTTTAATGTGAAAGCTAATCTGTATTGTTTAACCTTTTAAGATGCGATGAAAAAAAAAAACTAATTAAAACAACCCTGACAAACACAACTTCATCTAGTAGCCCTAGGTTCTCCGAAGTTTACCTGGACGCAAAACTTTTGGCATCGCCGCCTTCTTTGGTGGAGGGTGAGACCTGCCTCCTAAGATAACCATCACCACCAGTTCTGGCCATGCTTTTCGCAGAAGATTTTATCGCATAAAATGGAATGGAAAAAACTAAATCATCACACCTCTCCTGCGCTGACCACCCGTCCGGTTCGATTCGCTGCTACCGCCACTCTCCCAGTTCCAGTTCCGGTATGACGGCGGTCTGAGGCCAAGTGGGGTGAAATTGATTTAGATATATTTTTTTAGGCTTGCCGAGATTTCTTTTCAACGTAGCAATTCAGGGTTAAAGTGATATTATGAGCTAGCACTTTTAGAGCTTTGCAAAACAAACATTTTAGTTTTTGAAAATATTTTTTTGGAATTAAGTGTTGAAGGTAACAGCCATTTTAAAGTAAAACGGATGCAATTTTAGAACCTAAATATCTAAAAAAGTGCCGGAATTTAATATTAATGACTCAAAGTATCGATTTTCTTATTATATTTTGTGTTTATAGGTAAAACAATCAGATATTCCCATGAAAAAAAAAATGTATGACCAAAAATCGATAATAGCATAGCATAGCATTACTACAGTCTGTCTAGGAAACAGTTTGGCCAATGTTTGACAGATCCTAACGCGCTGGACACCAAACGCCCTTTACGTCCAGCAAAACTGGCAGTGTTGCAAGCGCAAAACATACGTTGCCAGTGCCTATTTATTTTGCATCGGCCGGTCTGTTTCCCCTGGACAGTCTGTAAGCATTACGGGTCTGCACATGGTCCACACAATGGTCAATTCAATATTCTTAGACAATTTGTTTGTTGCCCGGTACCAGGGTTGTTAAAATATCAAAATATCACCTCTCAGCAACTACAATTATCTCGCCTGAATATTCATGCCTCAAATACAACTGCTCTTCTCTCTTCATTGAAACTCTCAGCGCCGAACATAGCCGAACACGTTTTTGTGTTTATCCACTCGCGATTGACATTTTCCTTTTCTCTCTCATTCTCGCTTCCACGATCATCCTACCGCAACAGCGTTTAACCACAAAAGCCGCCACAAAACCAATTTTGCAAACGCAGTTTGAAGGGGCGTCATGCGTGGTCGGCTCATAATCGCCATCTCGCGTTCTCTCATTGCATTTTTCGGAGAGGTTGAGAGACTCAGCGGTGAGAGCGCATAGTCGAGGAAAAGGGAAGGAGTGATAGAGAGAGAATGACATCGCTGGGAATCACGAGACACAAGAAGAGATCTCACAAGCTATAGTGACGGCCGCTATACTCTCGGATATTTTTGGTGCAGAGATAATCTATTGATAGCTTTTCTATCACTCTTTTGCAACACTGCCCGGTACAATATAAAATCTCTAAGAACGTAAATTTCCACACGTTAAGTCTTTTTTTGAATTGTTCGTTTGTTAGTGTAGTGTAAAGTCTGTAGTGCAGCGATCACCGAAATCCCGTGAAGTAGGGGAGAGTGGGGAGATTTGATCCCCGGGGAGACTTGATCCCAAGCCAGTATCTCGTCAGCATGTGGGTAAAACAATTAGCTTTGTTCTAGAAAGTTGTGCGAAATTGACTAAAACTCATTGTAGAAAACAAAGAAAAAAATTAAAAAATGTTTAGATTGAGTTACACACATTTTTCTAAGAAGTGCTGCAAAAAACTTCCAAGAGATCTTTTTTCTTTGTTTTGATAAGTATAGAAAACACTCAAAAATTATTTAAAAAAATATTTTTTGTACATGAATTGTTTGATAAACATATCAACTCCAAAACCCTTACGCATTTGATGTTAAATTTATCGTCATACTATTTTTACAATCAATCGTTTAAAAAAGTGCGTTTAGGGAGACTTGATCCCTGCATTTTTACAGTCACTGGAATCAGCCTCAAAATTAAATAACTTGGGTGGGGTTTCGTACATAGTTTCCTTTAGTATAGTTGTACATAACTTACTGCAGTTTGAACCATTTTTCAAAAGTTTTGTAAACAAAAATTACCAGCTTTTGTAAACATGCTCAATTTTGGTCTAAAAAAGAAAATTTTAAGTTTTTAAATATTATACATGCTAAACTTATTATATTTTGAACACAAACGTACAGGTTTAATGTGAAATTGCTGTAACTTATAGAAAATTAAAAGTTTGGATGAATAAGAAACATTTTGCTTAAGATTTCTTCAAAATGTTGAAAGGGGGATCAAATTATCCCCAACATTTTGAAAATTCCGGTTTAAAATATTTTTTAAAAACGCTTGGCATTATTCAAAGAGCTTATCTGATGAAATACCCTTATCAGCCAAACATAGTTGAATGTTTAAGCTTTCAATTCAAGCAAAAAGATCATAGTTTTGTGAGAAATTGACAGAGTTATGTGCGATACAAAAAAAAAGGGATCAAGTCTCCCCACTCTCCCCTAAGCAAAACTGTTTTTAATTCTATTGCAGACATAATTATCGTTCTTACAGACTTTTTTGTGTTTACTGGCAACACTTTACAGCCGTCCTGCAAAAACAAACCGATCAAAACGGTAAAAGTGGAAATGAAAAAGTTTGACGTTTGCGAAAAGAACGCAACGCGCATCTACTCTAACCAAAAAAGAAGACAACGAAGATTTTTTCTTGATTTCACAATTTCACTCAGAAACACCACATAAATTATGAAATTTTAGATAAACTTGAACTAAATCACTTAAAGGGACTGTTTTTTTTAAATTTTTTTCAAACTTATGTCTTAAAAGTCCCTTAATATGGATTTTTAAATTTTGTGGACAGGTTTTTTAATAATTTTTTTTCGTTGCTCACATTGAATATCTTAGTGGTTGTCGAGCTATCGTTTTTTGAAAAATAAGGAAAGGCTGTATCTCGGCAAATCGTTTTTCTACAAATTGTCCAAAAATATTTAAAAAAATAATCTCAGCCGTTCGGAAATAATATATCCCGAAATAAACAAAGATGACACATTATTTTCATTATTAAAAATATTCCAATTTAGATCATAATTTATGCTTCAAATGGCTAAAATTTGAAAAAAAGCATTTTTGACAATTTGAAGAACATTTTGATTGCAAATTTCATTATATATTCAAACTGTCGTCGAAAATGTTTTTGCTGGGTAAGAATTCAAATTAAGGTTCGACTACAGGATTTTTATCCGCATTTCTATATGGCTCAAATGTTGTCTTCTGAAACATTTCAATATCAAAAATCATTTAAAAAATGGATTTTGATAAATTGAATCGTTTGTAAAGGCCAAATCATAAATTGCTACCCTAGTCTAGACGGGGCAAAGCTTAAAAAAAATGTACGATTTTTTAAAGGTTTGTAATTTTTGCACCAATTTTTGCAGCGTTTGCAACAAAATCCCGAGAAAATCTCATCAGAAACTGTCCCCGAAACTGCACTTCAAAGTCTAGCAATCCGGTTTACACCGGTTATGCGCCTCGAAGTATGCAACTCTCGTCCTAAAAATGTATCTAAAAAACTACACCCTGTCACGTGTACCAACCCTACAGTAAGGCACCATCATGTTCTCCAAATCCATCTTATTTCCGTTCTTTTCGAGGATCTTCCGCTTCAAACTACGAGTCTTTACCCCGTTGAACCCCGCCAGACAGCCACCCCCACAACCTTCGGAGGAGGAGTGAGGGGTGTCAGAAAAATAACAGCAAAAAGAAGGAGCGGGATCCTTTGCCGTCGTCTCGAAAGGACATCAACGCACCACACGCGCGCGTCCTCGTCGTTTGTGGCGGGCTTTGGATCGCCTGGCTTAGCCACAGTTGGTTCAGTTCAGTCCGTGAGCTCGACGCGGTCGGTTTCGTCCTGCTGGTTCGATCCTGGGCGGGCACACTCGGTGTAAAGTGGTAGTTTTTTTTTGTGTTTTTGCTCTCTCATGTGCCAAACTGGATTTGTTCGAGTTGTGGAGTATTTGTTGGCAGAATCCGTGGATTAACAACCACCACCAGAGCAGCATCCCGGAAGGACCCCCGCAATCCCAAAAGGTGCCCCCGCCGGATCCAATCCAATCGACCGTAATCCAATAAATCATCCCGGGCCACGTGGGAGGATTCACATTTCGGGACCGCTGGAGAACACACTGCAACAAATGAGCACCGTAAATCGTTGGAATTATGCTCATCAAGCGGTTGAAGGTTTCTTTATTGTCGGGTCGTCAAATTGGATTTGAAAGTGACCGCACGAACACGCAAGGATTGATGACAAAGTTTGCACTTGTGTGTTTGCGTATGTGTAAGCGTTGTTGTTTCGGCACGACGAAACGTAAAAAGTCAATATTTGTGGTGTGTTGTGGCGCGATATTTATCGCATATTCATGCGGGTTGCGATTCAAGTGAGGAGGAGGAAAATGAAAATGCTGGTTGGAAAGTGATCCACAGTTTTTTCCCTACTTTTTTTGAATATATGACCTGTGTCATGTGGAGAACTGTCTGTGCGTAACGTGGTTTGGTGTTCAGCAACAGGTTGTTATTGGTTGCTGTCAACAAGTTGGGATGGCGTGTGTATTTGATGTTTATTCAAAGAATATTTTAAAATTCTGAGCTATTTTTCGAGATGGCAAATTTCATTCAAAGTTCGGTTCCAATTGAGATTCAGGAAGCAGGAAATATCGCCTAAATATAATCAAAAAGTTTCATAGTTTGTATGCAGAGTTAGGACAGTTCGCTGCTCCCGTTTGGTACGGTATGTCCACGCATTCTTCCTCCCCTGTAGATTCTGTGAAATGTTATCCGTTCTCAAAATCCTCTCTGCGGTAAACACAACGCTTTAATTTTTGCAATACATTTTCGAGTGTTCTCGGATGTACTGCAATTATTAATAACGACAAGAAAAGTGCTTGGGGTGTAATCTAATCACAAGACTTTCCAGCATGCTTTCATCGGACTGGCTGCGTTTGTTTAGATTAGATTAGATTAGATTAGAGTTAGGACAGTTCGCTGCTCCTGCATATAAGTTCATTGCATGTAATATGTACAAGAAGCGAATCGCCTAAATTATTTATGCACACATTAACTTGATTTTTTTTCTTGGGATCTTCTAGCCTACTATTGGAATTGAATTTGCTAGTTCGATATGTTCCCAAGTAACATTTTTTTCCAGGAGTTCTACACGAGCTCTTCAAGATAGCTACAGCATAGCAGTTTGGACCGCGATAGGATAAAATTCTCTTCAAAACTTCTTCAGGAGTTTGGAAGAGTACTTGAAGAGAGTATTATCCTACCGCGGTCCAAACTGCTATACTGTAGCTATCTTGAAGAGCTCTTGTAGAACTCCTGGAAAAAATGTTTTTTGGGTTGTTTCTAATTTCGCCAATCGCGTTCCATTGCTGGGCTGAGTGTTATGGTTATGGTACTGAGTCAAAATTCCAAACATGGAGATCCGTAGGAAGTTCAAGGTTTTAATTTTTGGAGGGCTATTTTACAGCAATGGTTTGGTTTAGTTTGAGATATTCACTGATTTTTTCGTAAAATTGTCCGGGGAACACGATGAAGATCATACCAAAAAATATAAAATTATGGATTGGGTCTGCATAAAAACAATATAAGAAGGCATTTGAGGGTTAATATTATATTGTCTAATAAATATCTTGGACAAACAAGTTTTTTTTAGAAAAAAGAAGGTGGTGTCAAAAATAGAGGGATGGTACCGAACTTGGCATTAACTATTGATAGATGAACGGTCCCTCCAAGTTAGGTCCAAATCGGTGAAGATCGAGTCCAAAGTGTACCCAGTTAACATGGAGTGACCCATATGCTATCCACACGATTTGTATGGGAAAGCAAAATATTCAGTCCGGTTAAGTTCTGATAATTCATGAAGAATACATAAAAATCCCTTAATAGTTAATGGAATAGTTTATGACCCTTGTGTTAATTGAAGTGGCTGCCACAAGTTGAAACAGTCGTAAAATTTGCTAAACTAAGCAAACATGTAGCAAGACTAACAAAAGTAACTAGTCAAACTTATTGTATTTTTTCGAAAATGTCTAATGTACCGTGTAAAATGTTTACAGTCACTTTATCAATTTGTTTTAGTATTTTGCATATTTTTCTTACTAAAATTAAATCATTACTTGGACAAATTGCAACAATATAAATTAGAAATAACAAAAATAACTTTTTTTAAATATAACTACATTACTGTGACAAAGTCACATGAAACAAAGTTCTTCTTTCCAATGCTTTTTGAATATCGAAAATCAGTTTTATTTGTTTTATTTTTATTTGAGCCCACCAAGAGTCAAGATGGAAAATGAAAAATAAACAACCAACTTTTCAGCTAGATTTATAAGTTTGAGGATCTGTCTCGAACTTTCAAATCCATATTCACAACATTTTCTTTCCGTGCACTTTATTTTATGCTGTCAACAAAATATTTTTGGAAGACACTTAAAAATTAAATAAGTACAATAAACTGAAAATAACGTACAATGTATTTTCATGCATTGGTAATAATTTCTAGCTAGTTGAATACAGAACGATGCTTTACTTTTTAGTTAAAATGTGTGAGGTGACAGTTTTCATTTGATTTTGCAATATTTTATTAAATTAATATTTTAAAAATTAATTCACCAACTTGGAAAAATCTTAACATTTATCAAAAGTGAAATCGAGAAAAATTTGCATTTTTTTTCAAAAGTCTAGCATGCCATGAATTTCGGAGCCTTGAAACGTTGGTGCAGTGTTGACAATAATTATGCAAGCTGTTCGTTGTCGTCGTGCTAACTTGTCGCACGTGCATTTTGGGCCAAATTGAGTTGAGAACGCCATTTTTCGCAGCTAACAATGCCTCATCTTTTGACCTTCACTGATCCTCGTTTGACGGACGTACAAGTTAGACTACCGCAAACATTAGTAATTATAACTCGGGACTCCAGTAACCAACTTCAACCAAATTTCGGGACAATGCACAGAATGGTCAGCCAAACAAAACGTGTTTGTTATTCTTTACATTGCATGCTCTAGTTTTTGTTTATTCAAGTTCAAACATGAAAACGCGTTTTTCTCGAAACGTCGAAATGACGGATGCGACAAGATAGCACGACAGCGTCGTGTTCTGAAAACGTCAACAACCTCGAACCAAACAGCTTTTGAGTAACGGAAATTTTAACACTTTAAAAATAATATTTCGTTTGAATTTCTGTAAAAAGTTCAGAATAGACAACTTAACAAATGTAATCCTGGTCTTTTTTTCAATTCTACACTTTTTTTATTAGGTCATTTAAACAAATGTAAACCTTCAGTGCATCCAAAGAGTATTCAAAATAGAGTGCGGATTTGGAATTGTTTGAGGTTGAGGTCTACAGGGCAAAAAAGTTGTAAAAAGTTTGTTATAGAAAAATCGTAAAACTATGAGAAAAACTGCGTTTGACCAAAATGTTAATACCGTAGGCTTATAGTCCATGAAATTCCCCTAATATTGACCTATAAGAGTATTGGTGTTGGAGGCTGTTACAAAATGATATTCAGGTTTAAAAAAAAAAACATTTTTAACAGTAATGTGCAAAAGCTATGAGATAAAGTCGTTCCAATCCTCGATGTCTATGGCATTACTAAATTACTAAAAGTACACAAAGAAATTAAAATTGAAAATTTAAATATCTTCATTAGCAAAATAATGGACAACACAAGCAAAAAAAATGCGTGAATGTTACTAAAAGCATACTGAAAGCTTCGTGGAAGAGCATATCGATCAATTCTTTCAATTCTTCGAATTCTGACCTTTTATTTGTTTTATGACAAATAAGCAAAACTAAAATTTCTGTTCCAGTTACCACGAGCTGGTTTTCAGGTTAAAGTCCTATTAGTTTGAAAAAAATAGTAGAATCCACACTTCTTAGCTTGCATAAATTGCCCCCGGAATCACGCCAAACGAAGACACATAGCTCAAAGGTAATGTTTGCCTTTTTCTTTCCTATCGACTTCTTCTAACCGCTTCGTTGAGATTTCCACTTCCATATTCCGATCATGTCCCCGGTTCCCGCTCGAAGGTTAGGTTAGGTAAAGTGCATTAAGGATTCTCCCCCGTAATTAATATAAATGAAGTTTCGCTTGACTTTTGCGTGGAGATTCTTCCACCCTCTATTTCTGCTTCGATTGCGTTTTGTGCGATTGAGTTGACTTGTATTTTGAATTTTCGCTTTCTTTTCCGGGATTTCAGGGAAGCTTTTAAGCTCGACATCCGTTATCAGGAGCTCAGTTTTATGTGCACGGATGATATTTTTTGTCGGTTGGGGAAATGTGGGATAAAACTTATCAAATACTGTCGATTCTTTCTCGATTCTTTTGGGTTCGTTTCAAGTTGGCGTTTCTACTCTGATCATGTTGTCACTCGATTTGCATACCAATTTTTGATGGTGTAAGCATAGGCAAACAGAGGGTGTTCTTTAAATTTTTTTTGTGTCTGTTTGTCTTTGCTCAGTTTGGTTAACCGTTTTGGCGAGACTTCCTCTCACCACAAAGGAGAAGCAATAATCCATAAAAAGTGGAAAATTTGTTCAACATCAACCAAGAGCACTCAAGTGTCTTCAAATTTAGCACCACCACACCCGTAATGAAATTTTTGTCACGCTTTATATTTGTGAACGGAAAACTTCCTCACCCCCGGTCAGCACCCCACCGGCAAGTGGTGTGGGCAATCAATTACTTTTGATTAAATTATGATCGATCAAAATCACCTGATGGTTGATGGGAGATGGTTATTATCATGTTGCTGCCCGATAACGACTCATCTGGGTTAGATGATTATGATGCGGCCGCGTTGTAATCGTTTCCGATATCGCAGCATCACCGTTGAGTGGGGTTGCCTAGTTTTTCAACATACTTCGTAGTAGTTCGAGTATAGTTTCTCCCTAGCGTACGGTTTGGGTGAAAAATTCCCGCGGACGGTGTTGATGATGATGATGGCTACCGGCGGAAGAGAGCGTGAAATTACATCGCTGTTCCTGGTAGAAGCGAACTTTGCCAACCAAGTGGACCAGAGGCAACGGGGGAATTCGTTGTTCTAACGGAAACTGTAACGAGTTGAGAATTTGTACTGCAAGAACGAAAAAAAAGTCTGATTTGGAATTTGAAATTGATCCAAGGAGGTTCGATCAGCGATGGAATAATCAACATCAAAAGAAAATCATTGGATGTTCATCAAGAGAAAAAATCCCAAGAGAGCCTGCTCTCCTCTCTCACGCACGAAATATCGGTAAAAGGAATCTAAAAAAATCATCATCTTGATTATTCGGCGGAATATCTTTTTCACTACTACACTTGCAAGTGTAACGTCACACGTCAAAAAATGACCTGTCACATTTTGTTGGTAATTTTAAGTGGTGCTGACAAGGAAATTCACAATAAATCATCAGCAGATTGATTTTTGACAAAGAACTTTGTCCTAAGGGCTCTATTCTGGTGAGGTGTCAATCCAGAAAAACGAAAAATGTCGCGCGTTACGAAAATGTTGCATGCTTGGTACTGCGGAAGGGGTCTGCAACGAATGAAATGTGGCAACAATGGTGCAGCATTCTCGCGTGAAATTTCCAAGAAAGCAGGAGACGAGGCAAAATTTGCACCATGTTGCCACATTTCATGCTAACTATATAAGCTAACAGATAGCCTCTGAACAATTTTAGTTTTAATCGAAAATCCGTCAGAGATGGATCGACGAGGGTAATTTTATTGCTCACACACACATGCACACATTGAAAGATACAAGTTGTGTACCAACTTTAGAGGAATTCTGTTCTAACGAAGATTGTTAAAACGGTCACTCGAAAACCAGAATGATTTAAGGCAATGGGGTTGGGACCAAACTGGTAGGATATTGGCCACACCCGGAGTGGCCATGGCCCTGAGGGAAGGTTCTACCAGGGGGACATTTATCGAACCATTCGACTTGGGGCAATATGGGTATCAAAATTCATGGTTTTTGATACTGGTAGTGAAAATGGCCATTTTGAATGGATTGGCCACATCCGGAGTGGCCATGGCCCTGAGGGAAGGTTCTACCAGGGGGACATTTATCGAACCATTCGACTTGGGGCAATATGGGTATCAAAATTCATGGTTTTTGATACTGGTAATGAAAACGGCCATTTTGACAGGATTGGCCACACCCGGTGTGGCCAGTGCCTTGGAGAAGGTTCTACCGAGGGTACATTTATCGAACCATTCGACTTGGGGCAATATTGGCAATTTATATCCACAGATGTGCCATTGAATGAAAATATTTAATTAGAATTAATTATTCAGGATTAAATAAATTGGCAAAGAATTAAAAATTTTAAATAAAAATAGCATGATTTTTTGAGTTTTGTATAAGTTCTTTGTCATATTGGTCATGTAGAACATAACCACCTGCACCTTTTTTTTGGAGAATTTCGGGAGCGATTTTCTTTTGCGTGATTCGGCTCCTCTCTCTTTCATGGGTGAAGAATGTTCGCAAGCAAAATTGATTGTTTTGCGATTATTCCATCCCTGGGTTGGATGGATGAAACTTTGTCCAATGAAGCAATTTTACATCATTATTTTTTCCATACAAGTCTCCGTACCATTTTGGTGGTACGTAAATATTCAAAAATCTGTATCTTTTAATAGAATTTCCTGATCAATGTTGTGTCTGGTCAATTTTGCAGGTTATTTGTGAAAAAATAGTTACATCGAAAAAAGTTCTGATTTTTCGGTTGATTTTAACTAAATTTTGTTTTATAAATAAATCTTTTCCCAAAATCCAAAGTTTCTAATTAATTATGTTTTGTTATATTTTTTTAATTATATTTTAGGGATAAAAACTTGCAATTTTTGAGCCATCGAAAGTACTGCCAAAAATTTTGTCACCAAGTAAGGCCGTTGCAAATATTTTTCGAAGTTTATGTCCCTCGACTCTGACCAAAGTCGAGGGAGGAGGTGGGGGGGAGGCAAAAAAATTAAAAAAGTATGAAAATTGAATATAAGAGCCACGGTTTCAACATTTCAATCAAAAAAGTGTTTTAAAATGCATTATACACCTGTCCAGTTGTTTTGCCATCGTTAGTTTCCAAAATATCCAAGTATTGACGAAAATTTTATTTTTCGCGAAATTTTTTTTTGCGCTGCTGTGCATTGGAATTTTATAAACATTCAAAACTTTTTTAACAAGCCCAAACATGCTTAATATTATTATCAATGCAGAAAAATGCATTTTAGATTTTTTTCAGTTGAGAAGATTTCTATTTTCGTGGAAATTTTGAAGTTTTTTGGAAAAAAAATTTTTTTGCCCCCTGATTTTTCAGACCAATTTTGAAGGGGGAGGGGGCGACAAAAACTTTGAAAAATATTTACAACGGCCTTATGTTTAAAAAAATTATTAAGCCACCTCACATTCATATAGTACATTGTTGGTTGTGTACTAACTTAAGGCATGTCCTATCTTTTTACAACAGCCTTATTACAAAATCGCACACTAACAAGATCATTTAGCAAAAACAGCATCATTAGCCCTTAAAAATATTTAATAATTTAAGGTGAAGCCGTTGATCATTTTCGAAGAAAATTGATCATCTCTCTAAAATTCTCTGTATTGAATTCAGTTAAACAAATTTCGCCACCAAAATGAATCAGCATGTGCCGGTTGTTGCCTTCTTGAAGCCACTAAAAGAATTTTTGGTCTAAATCAAATGTGTTTCAAATTTTATATAATTTTGTGGTACTGACGTCCTAGTTGGCAATCATTGATTAATGACGATTTGAATAACTTAGCAAGGAATGGGATAATCGTTACCAAAAGGATTCAGCATGTGTAGGGCACTATTCTCAACAACTTGTAGAAAATTTTTTGTCAAAATATTGATAGCGACGCAAAATTTATAACTTTGAACGATGGCAATGATGGAAGTCTTCACGTTGAGCTTCATTATTCATTTCTTTTGATAGGAATGTCATTTAGGACCATCGGAAATTCCTTCAAATACCTTTCTTAAAACACAGAAAATTACGGATTTCCGTGGATTCGCTAATTCGACTGGAACTGCGTTTATATTACTGAATCCAAATACAGTAATTGGAACAACTAGACAACAGATTCGCCAAAACTGGTATAGATTGTGATCAGATTGCAAGTCGAATTGACTCTTAAAATTAAGACTTAGGTGCTCTTAACTTTGATAGGGTTATCAGATCATCAATGTTTTAGGCTGATGGTGGACCTGGACATTATTTTAATCGAAAAATCTGAGATCCGGCCTCTAAAAAAATGTATAAAAAAACACTTAAGTGCTAATAACTTTTGATAGGTTCGTTAGACTCTCTCCTAGGACCCGCGGTGTAGGGGTAAGCTTGGTTGCCTCTCACCCTGTTGACCTGGGTTCGATCCCAGAAGGTCCCGGTGGCATTTTTCAAGACGAGATTTGTCTGATAACGCCTTCCGTCGGACGGGGAAGTAAATGTTGGCCCCGGTCTAACCTAGAGGTTGGGTCGTTAGTGTAGAGTCGCAACCGGGACTCTTTGAGACACGACGATCCGGACGCAGCACCCACTGACCTCATGTCCGCTTTCGGCGTGTCCTGTTCCAGATTCCGCCAACCGGTTCAAGCACAATTCAATCACACTCACACTTCCGCGCCAAACGTTCACTCTCAACTGTCCACAGCGTAAACATAGAGCTATCTAAGCCCGATCTCACGCACACTATCTTACCATATGTTTTTGCTGGCGGGTACAAATTTTAACCTAAAAACCCTTCGTGTACAAACACGCAATACATGCGCACGTAGATAACTCTATAAACACGCGCCTCTTTTCATGCGCTGTCAAAAACCAAGTACACGCTCCAGTAAGGAACAGTCTGTTTCGGGTTATTATTACCCGGTCAATAAGGCTTTCTAGTCAGAAATTTACCAACACATTCAAAGTATGTTTACATGACAGCTGGACGTTTGTTTGCATCAGGTTTCCTATCTCTTTCTAGCAAATTTTTTTTGTCAGGCGACTTCTAGCTGGTTTATTTGACTGACTGCCCGATATGTCAGCCAACATACTTCGCAGAGCTGTGACAGCTACAGCTCGATCATTGTTTGCATCAGGACACTGTGACGAGGAGTTCGTCATTTTTGAGTTAAATTATAATTTTTTCACTGGGCCTAGAAAGCCTTATATATTTATATTGCAGGAGGAGGAGAGGAAATCACGCTTACCACTACACCACTGAACCCGGCATTTGGTGGGAAAATTGATTGTTTTAACAACATTTAAATGGTTCCTTGGTATTGAATGATTTTTTATTCTGGATTTTGTCTTTAGGTCTTTTTTTCTTCCAATTTCCGCTCAAATTACTTCATTACGATTTGTACTACCCCACGCAACGGTTCCGCTCGCCGCGCCAAAAGTGTACACTTTCAGGCGTCAGCCTTCTCTCGTCATCCGCCGACACGTCAAACCTCAACTTTAAACTCTGTGCACCGTGCACAGCGAGTGTTGAAAATGGTGAGCCCACCACCACACACACATACGAGTGCCGGGAAAACTGTAAACTTGTGTGCCATATATTTATCGCACCCAACTGGCTCGTTGTCAGCCCTCGTCGTATTTGCATACATTCAGGGGTGAAACGAGCTCATGTGTGTGTTTTGGTTGCATACGTGCAGGGGTTCTTTATGGAGTTGCAGCGATGAAATGTGTCATCGTCACTGCACTGCACACTCTGGGTTAAGGAGTGAGGGATGGTTCAACAGGTCAATGTGAGAGGAACCGTGTTCTCCTTGGAGGGAAGGTTGCTTGGGAACTCCCCCCTCCCTCCCAGAGACTAGGGGAATAGCATCTAATTCCAGCGTGCCTTTAATGTTGGCAGGTAAGAACTTTGACATTCAATTAAAGCTAATTAAAAGCGTTTTCAACTGAAATCGAGTGATAAATAGCTCAATAAGAAGTAAGCAAGCAAGTTTATATCAAAAGTTTTGCAAATTTAGTTGTTTAAATAGTGAAAATCAGCAAATTGGATGGAGTTAGGTGCGAGTGATTAACCTGCCAAAGATACGAGAATTTCCCCTAGACATAAAACGCAACAGTTTGTTTGTTTATTCGTTTGTGATGAATATATGAGCGGGTTGTTTGTGTGGAAAAGTGTGTTTTGCCTGGCGGAATAATAGCACCTATAAATTGAGAGGACTTTCTTCAAGCAATAGCAAGCTTTGAAAAGGGCGCATCCTCACAATCAACGAGGATTATTTTAAAAGACTGAATTGCATAACACCTTTTCAAAGGGAACTTTCGTTGTTTAAATATCATTCGAAGGTTAGGACTGTTGTTCCGCAGACTTCAGGTTCATCTAGTCGCTTTACGGTGATCGAGTTTGAGTACATCCCGTAGTCGAGGGGGATGAGGGATGAGTTATGATAAGATAATTTATAACCTGACTGGCTTCGCCTGTTGTTGTCCTTGCGATGGGCGTTTGCAAATAATCTACTTCTTGGCGATTATTTGGATTGGAGTGGTGCGATTACCATAAGAGAAATTGTTTGCGCAACAAATATCGAACTCGAATCTTTTATATTTCATTGGAACTAGCAGCTCTTGTGTACCAAATTACCCCACAAGATGTTGTTTCCTGAGTTTTTCCATAAAATGAAGAAAATAAGAAAATGAGAAACAAAACTAAAAGCGAAAAAAATAAATACTTGTGTTTAAGGGGTTACACAAAAAAGGATCGGGATTCGTCATGCACACGGGATTTGTCTTGAGAATCTTCATCTCGAATTTCAGATTATTTGGTCCATCCCACTCGAGATATGGTGGCACCCGTATATGTAACCGCTTAAGAAAGTAAAGATTGCTGAAATTGGTTAGCTTTAATTTAAACACAATGATTAAACATTTAATAAAACTCAACACTCGATTCATTATCTCGCACAAACAAAAAAGAAAATTGACACTGACGCTGAAATGAATACCAGCGTGAAACAATCAATGCCGGAAAAATACCACAAAAATCCCCTCAACATACGCTCGGCACATATATCAATCATCGCGTGCTCCCCGAAAGTTTCCCCGTTTCAACATGTCACTTAATACCAATCCTCCCACCACCCCCGACAATTCATGCCATTTTCCGCAGCATCCGAGTACCGAGATGTCAGGATGTCACCGCGCTAGTCTGGCTAAATTGAGTTGTTAGATTTTTCCACTTTACTGGTGAATCCTTTCGCGTACCGCTGTGAACAAACACAACGAGAGGTGTCGCATACCTTCGGGCGCATCCCCCGTGCAAAGTCAATCGTGACTTGAGCATCTCTACTCGTTTTTTTTCGGGGTCACTACCGGACGGTGAACTCTCTAGGGGGGATGAATTCTTTTATTTTTGCGAACCGACCATTAAATCTTGGTGCGGATTATCCGGTGACGGCGGAGCTTTGGTCGGCACCGCAGCGGCGATTCCTAATTCCCCCCGGCAGATGTCGATAAATTTGTGTGAGTGCGGGGTTGGGCCGGGCCCGATTTGCATCGGATTTATGTGACCGGAATGTGACACCGGTCCTGACAGGGCACGTAGGGAATGAGAGAGTAAGCAAAAAAAACAACGTCAATCTCTGGCGATTGTTCTAGTTGATGGATCCGGACAAAAGAAGTCAGAAAAATCGGATAGGATCAAATAGTTTTGTCTGGACTGGGGTGGAGGGGGGAAAAGCCGCAATTTATGTGTCATTCCTTTCATTTGGATTGAAGCTTGGATGAGAAAAAAAGGATTAGTATTTGCTACACACATTTGACTGCTCAATTGGGCGAAAGGTTCTCTAGGAAAAAAGTGGGTTTCAGTCGGAAATATTTGAAATGAGTATGTTTTATGATACAGTTGAAAACTTATTATGATTTTATAAACATCTCGATTTAAAAAAATCCTTATCTACCATTACTTGTGACGGGAGACCATCATCATTTTTTTAGTGTTCAAAAATTCTCTTGGAAAGTCATAAATTTTATCTGAGCACTTTACTCAGGGCTTTTTGATAGGTTGTTCAAAGTTCTGAACATAATTTTTAGCAAAAAATTACGACAATTTACTTCAGATAAACGAAAATTAGCGCTTATGAAGTTTTCTTTTGTGCAAGTCCTGTTGTACATTTTTGAATATGTTGTTGGCCAAGATAATTAAATTTTGCGATTAGTTTAAGGGCCAAGGTTTAGGATAGTTATTTATGTGATGAAAAAAATCAATTAATCAAATATGTGTGGTAGATTGCCAAATGCATTTTTACAACATTTCAACACTGCCATATTGGTCGCCATCTTTGACAAAAAGCTTGAAAAATTCAAAGGAAATAGAAGTCTAATCAGCTGAAAACAATCTAAAATGTCTTTTTCTGCATTGATAGGGGAGAGTGGGGAGACTTGATCCCCGGGGACACTTGATCCCAAGCCTGTATCTCGTCAGCATGTGGGTATAACAATTAGCTTTGTTCTAGAAAGTTGTGCGAAATTAACTAAAACTCATTGTAGAAAACAAAAAAAAAAATAAAAAATGTTTAGATTGAGCTACACACATTTTTCTAAAACGAGCTGCGAAAAACTTCCAAGAGATTCTTTTTTCTTTGTTTTGATATGTATAGAAAATTTATACATGAATTGTTTGATAAACTTATCAACTCCAAAACCCTTACGCATTTGATGTTAAATTTGTCGTCATACTATTTTTACAATCAATTGTTTAATAAAGTGCGTTTAGGGAGACTTGATGCATGCATTTTTACAGTCACTGGAATCAGCCGCAAGATTAATTAATTGGGTTGGGTTTTCATACATAGTTTCCTTTCGTATAGTTGTTCATAACTTACTGCAGTTTGAACCTTTTTTCAAAAGTTTTGTAAACAAAAATTTTCAGCTTTTGTATACATGCCTAATTTTGGTCTAAAAAATAATATTTTAAGTTTTTAAATATTTTACTTATCAAATTTGTTATATTTTGAACACAAACCTACAGGTTTTATGTGAAATTGCTGTAACTTATAAAAAAATAAAAGTTTGGATGAAAAAGAAACATTTTGCTTAAGATTTCTTCAAAATGTTGAAAGAGGAATCAAGTTACCCCCAATATTTTTAAAATGCCGGTTTAAAATATTTTTTAAAAACGCTTGGCATGATTCGAAGAGTTCATCTGATGAAATACCCTTATTAGCCAAACATAGATGAATGTTTAAGCTTTCAATTCATGCAAAACGTTTATAGTTTTGTGAGAAATTGACAGAGTTATGTGCGATACAAAAAAAGGGGATCAAGTCTCCCCACTCTCCCCTACTCATATTTGGCATGTTTGAATCGTTTAAAAAAAATGATTTTTTAATTACAATGTACAGCACTGCAAACACTTATGTTTTGCAATTTCGCTATAAGGCTTTCTAGTCAGAAAATTACCAACACATTGAAAGTATGTTTACATGACAGCTGGACGTTTGTTTGCATCAGGTTTCCTATCTCTTTCTAGCAATTTTTTTTTGTCTAGCGACTTCTAGCTGACCGCTCGATATGTCAGCCAACATACTTCGCAGGGCTGTGACAGCTCGAGCTTGATCATTGTTTGCATCAGGACACTGTGACGAGGAGTTCATCATTTTTGGGTTAAATTATATTTTTTTCACTGGGCCTAGAAAGCCTTATGAAACTGTCAACTTTTTCTGTTCTTCGGGAGATACGAAACGGCCTACTTTTCCTCACAAAAAAAGTGCTGAAAAGTAGTACCTTTCACACTGTTTGTAGTGCTAAAGAGTTGAACTTTTCAGCACTGTTTTGAAATGTATCAACTAGAGGAAAAGAATGTATTTCCATCGGAACCTGATGTTGGCATATTTGCTTATTGAAATCATTTTCATCGGAAATCAAGTGGAAATCAGTTTCAGAGGAAACAAGCTAGCAATAATCTCTAAAAACATAAAAAAAGTTGTTTGTTCTGCAAGTAGCGAAGCAAGAGTACGTCGGGTTTCCGAAAGCAGGCCATCCATTGCTGCTTCGCCCGCCGCTTCAATCCCCATAAATGTCGTAATCTGTGAGTAAATCACTAATCTTGACAAAAAATAAATTCATCCGACGGTTGTTTAAAAAATATGACAAAACAAAATATTTCAGTGCTCAGAGACTGCTGAGTCGGAAAAAATTGAAAAATGGCTAGATGCTTGGACGTTAACACATTTTGGTTTCTTTTTGAAAAACTCATTCAGCGATTATTTTTCAGAATTGCAAAAAATGATGTGTGGAACTCGTTGCAAAACTTGATTTTTTCAGCACTCGTCATATTTATCCAACTCGGTAAACCTCGTTGGATAATGTACGACTCGTGCTGAAAAAATCTTCTCTTTGCAACTAGTTGTATAAACAAATAATAGCAACAATAAAATGTTCGTTGCATTTTAAAACATTATTTTATTCAAATGTTGAAACTTTGGCCTGTTGCAATTTTCTTTTTTCCTTTTTTTGCTTCCCCCTTTTGACTTTGGCTAGAGTTTTCAAAAAAAATAAAGTTTTAACAAAAAAATCTAACCAAAAGCAAAATGGGACATTTATGTGACCATGACCAGTATAGCTCAAGATGGTGAATAATTATTTGGAAATTTTACCGATTTTTCAAAATAATTATAATGTATTCGGAAAGGTTTATGCTGTAAAGGTAAATTGTGATCCGAAAAGTACTTTACAAAAAAATTTATATGGTGCACCGTTTCCAAATTATGGCCACATTTAATTTTAGAAATCATTAGGCCGGTGCAAAAGATGCTCTGGCCGGGGCCGAGGGGGGTCGAAAAAATATAAAAATTTCAATTACAAGATTTAGTCACAATCTCATTTGAGTGAAAAAAAGTGATTTAAAATGCTTTTTACACAAGTTCAATTGTTTTGCAATCATAAGTTTTCAAAAAATGTAAAATTTGACGAACACAAAAATATCAACGTAAAAACTTTGTGTGGTACTGTACACCGATTTTTTTTTATATTTAAAAGTTTTTTTTTATTAAACCCACACATGCTAAAACTGATTTTTAACGCAGGAATGCTTTTTAAATTGATTAAGTTGGAAAAATTCTTGCCCTCTGATTTTTCGGGCCGAATGAAGGTGTGGCCCCCCCAGGGGGTTAAAAAGCCTAATCATGTTTGACCATCTCTTTTTTTCGAAAAGATTAGAAAATTTCTTATAGATTTTAACTTGAAACATTGAACATTGATCAAATGGCAAAATCAAGCAAAACAATTTAAATGGACCAATATGTAATCACGTAGTCTATCCTGCTCACGTCAGTGAATGTCTAAATGTTCAGTATCAAAAATGAAATATTCTTGAAATTTGCAAATCTCTTTTTTCCCTAAAAAAATGGCAACACTGTCAAATTTATTTTGAGCATCTTGTACTATAGCTCTAAAGATGACATTTTTGATCATCAACATCTTATGAGAAATCTCAAAATCTTGTTAATTTGCGCAGTTTTATTTTCTTGTGTTAAAAAATAAAATACAAAAATTGGCATTTTTTCAAGAGTGCGACCACTCTTTTAAGAAGTCCTGAGTAATACCCACAGCTTTCCTCGATACATCAAATCGCTCAGATTTTTTTTCAATGTCAATTATCTTTTTCAAGTAAAAAGAAAACCTCACAAGGTGGAGCCAAATTGCATTTTGAATGTTGTTATTTTTGAATGCACTTCATTGAGGTTTTCTATTTAATTAAACTTTTTTCTTTTTTCTACTCAAAAGATGGAAGGCATCGTAGGTCCGATTGACCAGCACAACTCAAGTAAAGAGGAAGAGGCAATGCGATTAATTTATGACCGGTAACTTTTACGAGTTCAAACAAATTATTCTGCGGTCTGATTTATGACTGTGACCATTATTCTCCCAGAAGAAGGGAGAATGATTCGTAATTAGTTTGTGCCTCAAATGCGATTGAAGTTTTAAAGCTCTCATTTTTATTTCACAAAAAAACCGCTAAAATGCTGCAACATTATTATCACTTTTCCACTCATTGCAGGGACTGATAATTGCTCGAAAGTGCTTCGTCCGACACCAACGAGACATTGTTGCATCTTGGGACGTTTAACCCCGCTCCATGAACTTTGTGCAGGCGTGAAAGTCTTCTCAAGAAAGCACATTCACATTCAACCAACCGCCCCCTGCCCTCCCCCCATTCAGTGACTTCAGATCAAACGGGGACACGGGCAGAAACCAGGCACACATTTTATGGCTTCATTGTCCTCCCCTTTTTCCGCTCTATATGGGCTCAGTTCAGGGGGTTTGTCGCGGGTGGATGTCATCGTCGCCATCGTCATTATTACTGCCTTCTTCGTCCTGCCATTAGTTTGGGGCCTTTGTCAGATGACTTCCAGCGAAAGCTTTTCATGTGAGGCTGGGGAAATGATTTTGGGTTCATTTCATTGTTTAAAATAATGAAAATTGATAGTTTAGTAACACAATTTGAAAATAGTTTTGCAAACAAGCAAATTATTGATTGAAGAAATTTCCGTCAGACCAAACTGAGCTACAACCACTTAGGCAAATTAGTCAAGCGGAACAATGGTCCAGTGAAGGTACAAATTTAATCACATTTAGAAAATATGCTCCGGTAAACACTATTTTCTCGCAAGGTTACGTAAATGATTCATCATCGAAAACGAAATGCCTTATACGTTACTTTGTTGTTTGCCCGTTCTAAACTGGCACAGTCCGGTATCAGAAGTTAGGGGAAAGCATGTATTTCCATCGGCAGCCTGAATTCGGCAACTGAACTCAAGCAAAAAAACTGAATATTTTTTTGCGAATAATCGGTGAATTTTATGAAAAAAAGAAAAAATCTTTATCCTGCCAAAGAAACGCAATTTTCCCCTAGAAAATTTGTGTTTGTTACTTTAACTCGTTCTAGTTTGGTTCTAGTAGCATGGTAACCTGGATAAGCTGACCAAGGAAATCATCAACGAGGACGCCATAACGATATCACTGAGGCGTGAGACCAACCACCTGGAACAGCTTGGGCAATAGTTACTTGTTTTACATTCAGGGTGGAACTAATCAGCAAAATAAAAATATACATTAACTATAGGTTTTTTTATTCTCCATTTCTTGAACTAAACTAATAAAATATGTTCCCAGTGGTGCAAATAATTACAAACCTATTACGTAAAAAAAAATAATTTCCTTTTTCAAATTTTAATAACAGATTTTATCAGCAAAAATCTTTGAAAAAGTGAAAATAAAGGTGTAATCAAAATAAAAAAAAAATATTTTGTATAATATTTAAGTTAAATGCTTGGAAAAAGTAGCTAATTAAACATTCGAATGTCCATATTTTTTTAATGTAATCATTCATACTAAAACATAAATCTTCTGGTTGATGTTTTTGAAATATCGGGTATTCTTTCAAATTTCATTAATTTGAATATAAGAGTCACATTTTCGAGTTATACAGATTTTTTGATAAAGGGCAACGTTTTCAGGATATATCCACTTAAAGTTTAATTTTAAATGAAAAAATCTCGTTTTTTGTTGTTTTAAATAGAAAACATTTTGTTTTAAAAGTTCAGGAAATTGGACCACTGGTTGCTGAAATGCAGCGAATAAAAAAAAAACAAACAAGTAATTTGATGTTTTTAAAGTCTCATCCAAACATTCCCATATTTTTTAACGTCAATATCTCAGCAATAAATTGTAAAATTTTCAATGTTGAAAAAAGAAACATTTGTGAAATTTTATGTTCTTTTCGAATTTGAATTCGGAAATTTCGGAATCAAGACAAACATTTCAAATGGGCGTAATACAGTTTTTTTTGTAAATTTTCTAAACTTTTGGGAAAAATAATTCCGAAAAAGGAATCTGTACCTTGAAAATTGTGAGCTTTATTAAAAAAAGGTCTGTGGAGTACATTTCGATTAAAAAATTGATATTACAATAAAAACTGAAGTAAAAAATAAATGTTTCACTAAAATGGCTATTTTAATGAAAAAAAAAATCTATTTTTCCAAAAAAAATCATAACTCGGTTGAAACATTTTTGTCTATACTGCTCAGGGCTCAAAAGTTTTGGTTTTCTGTCCCAAAAAAAAAACCAAAAAACAAAACGTACGGATTTAGGGAAATTGATTTTTGGCGAAAAAAGTTGATTTAAGTTTTTTGGTGGAGAACGTTGTCAAAATCACGCAGTGGTACCAACATTACGAAAAAAGTGTGCCATGGCATGACAGCCGCATTTTTTTTTCTAATGTTGGTGCTACTGCGCGATTTTGACATTTCGGACGTTCAACATTCGAACGCCATCTTGAGTGAGAGTGAGTGAGTGGTCCAATCCAATACCCGCTAACCGGTAACGAAATTATGGGAAAGTATAATTTGTATCAGACTTTTAATATGCCTAATGCTGATACAACTTATCTCAGTCCCGGGTATTAGGTGGTGATAGCCCTTGCGCTGCTTCCAACGACCCGTTTCAGAATGACAGAGCTCCTTGCGGTCCAATTCAACATTCGAACGCCATCTTCGCTTAAAAACCTGGATACCTATATGCAGCAATTCCCCACGAAAACAGCATGGAAAAAAACAAAAGTGCTCGGATCGAGCTAATAATTTTTCTGGGGGTTCCCTGGCCGAAATAATTAAACCCGTATTTTTTGTTTGGCCATTAGGGTGACCTACGGCGTGTTAGGGTGGTCTGAAAAATTGCCATTTTCGTCGATTTTCGCAAAAACCACTTTTTTCGAAAAATCATAACTCCTCGCCATTTTAACCGATTTCAATTGTCTTATAAGCAAATGAAAGGTGATAAGTTGACCTTTCAAAGAAAAATAGTAAGAAGTTTCAAAAATCTAGCCTAACATATGAAAAGGGCGTATAAAACTTTAAAATGCCGTTTTGACGGTGTCTGGACCAAAGACAAAGTCCGGATTCCCCGGACATTTTTACATAATATCCTAAAAAATGGGAGGAGTTCATTAACAGGATTCCGAGATATGATTTTTTGAAAATAAAATCCGTGTTTTTTGACGCGCCGCGCGCAAAACCGGAGAATGACGAAATTGGCAAAAAATCAACTTTTTTCACAAAAACTGTGATAACTTTAAAATTTCAACGATGACCTATACATGTAAAATGTAAAATCGACGAAAATGGCCATTTTTCAGACCACCCTAGCACGGCGTAGGTCACCCTAATGGCCAAACAAAAAAATACAGGTCTAATTATTTCGGCCAGGGAACCCCCAGAAAAATTTTGGGCCCGATCCGAGCACTTTTGTTTTTTCCATGCTGTTTTCGTGGGGAATTGCTGTATACCTATAACTGCGATAACCTTAAAATGTCAACGTTTGGGTACCAAAAGTTGCGTCTTTTAATTACTATAACCATTTCCGGTTTTGGTGGAGAGTTGCTCATTTACCGAGTATTTGCAATTTGAGAAACTGTTTGCATCAACTGTTACAACTTATAACTTCAGTAAATATTTGGGTTTTTCCCCAAACAATACACAATGAATTATAAAACAAATTCCATAGATAAATCAAAGTTTTTCAGTTTCGCGTTTTTCTGAAATCGAAAAAAAAAATTTACCATCAAAATGATAATATAATTTTTTTAGCATGATTTCATTTTGCACATTTGCAATAGATTGAGGTTATTTTTTCGATCGTTTTACCAAAAAATATTTGTTTTGATACACTTTTTTTATCCTTCTAGTTTGACGATTGTTTTTGCTTTCCTCAAAAAGAAGTAACTTTTTATGGTCGTAGATGGTGTCTTTTAATTTTGGCGCAATTGCTGTCAATGATGGTTTTGAATTCAGGGTCCGGAAATAGTAAATGGAAATGCAACATTTATCACGTAAAATGCTTCTACAAACAACACAAAGAAACCCCTTTTTTGATTGATATATTCTGAATGATGATCTGAATGTTATTTTTTCTAAAATAAACATGGCCTACCGAGAATGGTACCTTTCAGAGTCATAACTGAACCTCCTAGACCCACCTTCACTAGTTCTTATCGACTCGACATCAAATTTTCAGAAGATGTTTTGGTTCCATTCGATTGCAGTGCCATTAGCCCTTATTGAAAATTATTCATTCAATTTAAGTACTTTAGAAGAATTTTTTTAAATGGGCTAAAGTATTGAAGAGTGGTTTTTGTAAGGAATGCGAAACTTTGTATTTTCAAAAAAGAATTTGAAATATTTCTCTAATGGGTCAAAATTTGAAGATAAAGATTGAAGTTGTGTTATGATAGAGTGGTTAGATCTTCAATACACTTTTTAAGGCTTTATTTAGAGCCAGATTTTTTTTATTGATGATCATGCGACAGATTGTTGGATGAAGATACTTTTTCCAATTTATCAAAAAGATCCTAACAAAAATTATGAGTACCGTAAACAGGGGTCAATCGGGACACATGGGGCAAATTGGGACAGCCGTTTTAACCATGTTGGAGCACAATATTTTGATTTTTCTGGTTGGTTTCGGTTAGAACAGACTCAGACCAACAAAATTTGTACATCCATTTCCAAATTTAAAAGCTTTAAGTGCTCTATTCAAACTGTAGTCCCGATTTGCCCCAGATTACGGTAATGAAGTTTAACTGATAGAACATTCTGAAAGCCAAACGATTTGGAAGTGCTATATAAATGGTAAGGAGGCCCCATTTGCTGACTATTTTATTTAAAAGCTATCAATTTCCACAGCAAATATCCCTCCCCTATACACATAAACTCTAATTGAAGACGCTGCGCCACCGCATAAATTGCGCTCTCTTGAATGGGCTCAAGTCTCGAGTTGTGAACCCCCCGCCGGGAGGAAAATTAAGCTCTCCTAATTCCGGGTTCTGTTTTCTCTCCACTTTCCAGAAAGGATGAAATTGCGCGCCAACAACAGCAGCAACAACAACAACACCAGTTGCAGCATGGTCCACGCGGACCGGGCCTCGATCCGGTCGGTCAGCTCCGAGGACGTCAGCTCGCTGGCCATGGGCCATGATGGTGGGGGTGGTGGTGGCGGGGGTTGCTGCAGTGCCGAGGCCAAGAATCCGGCGTTTAAGCGTGGAAGGAGGATCCAGCTGATGCAGATGATTGTGCTGCCGTTTATTCCGATCTTGGCGTTGATCGTGCAGACTTCGTACGAGATGATCGATATTGTGAGCTATAGGATGGAGGCGACGGAGATTGAGAGTCAGGTCACAATGGCGACGGATTTGGGGAAGGTCGTGACTCGGTTACAGCAGGAACGGTCCGAGGTGGCGTTCTTCATCTACACGAATGGAAGTACGTTGAGGAGGAATTTGACGAAGGGATTTCTGGAGACGGATCGTGCGCTGGAGAACATGTCTTCGTGGCCGGATTTGACGTTTATGGTGGTGATTGATGGGCCGGGATCGAAGGCCACGTGGTTGAACATGAGCGAATTTCGGGAGGAGTTGGTCGAGTTTCGGGACAATATCTGCTCGGAGAACAGCACCGTCCGGGACGTTCTGCACTGGTACACGACGGTCAACATGGCGCTGCTGGAACATCTGACGAACCAGATCAAGGACGCCAACAAGAGCGGAGTCTGGCGGTTCCTCGTCAGCTTCAAGAACATGCTGAAGAGCATCGAAAGCATCGACATCTCATCGGTCTACGGCATCAACTACTTCGGTCGTGGCTTTCTCCGGACGGAACCCTACGTCAGATACATCCAGCACGACATTGTGGGGAAGGAACTGCTCAACAGCTCGCTGAACTACATCCCAAAGCTGAAGGCAATGTACAAAAATCTCACGACGGGGATGCCCGATTACGGCCGGATTCGCCAGTGGAGTGACACGATCCGACGCAACGAAATCATCTCGGCGAACGTCACCACCGCCCGAGAGTACTACGAAACAATGGCCATGTACATCGACGAACTGCGCAAGCTCCAGGACAAGGTCCGGTGGACCATCCGGTAAGTTGACCACAAACCCGCAACATCTCCAAACTAACTAACCCCCCAATCAATTTCAGAGACGAAGTCCAGAAGGTCCTAACCAAGGCGAATCGCATGGAAACGTTCGGCATCGCCATCCTCATCGTGGTGCTCATAGTCTCGCCCATCATAATCCTCCTGGTGCGCAAAGCCGTCGCCACCATCCAGATGTACGCGGTCAATCTGGCCCACAAGGCACGCGAGCTGAAGCGTGAAAAGCGCAAATCGGACTCGCTGCTGTTCCAGATGCTACCGCCGACGGTGGCCACCCAGCTGAAGCAGGCCCAAACGGTGCCGGCGGAGTACTACTCGGCGGTGACGATCTTCTTCAGCGATATCGTCGGCTTCACCGAGATTGCGGCCGAGTGCACGCCGTTGGAGGTTGGGGTTTCTTTTGTAGAATGATATTTGAAGTGTACAACATTATTTGTTTTGGCGAATTATTGTTTTATGTTATGTTTAAATAAAATTATTAAATTTTTAGGTAGGTCTACGTTTGTATTTCAGTACAGAAGACAAGAAACCGCAAAAAAACATTTTAGACGGCATCAATAACTAAAAGAGTGATTTATATTTAGTTTTATTTCATCGTCCTTTTATTTTATTTTTTTTTCATTAGTTTATCAATAAACAAAATAGTCTAAACACAGTTTTGGGGAATCCTCTTAGTTGTGACTTTACTTCCATCGCAATGTACAAATCACTAAATTAATATTCCCAAAAAAAAAATGCGGTTTTGGAGCTTCAGTGTATTTAAAGGAGGTTGTATCAGGCTACATTCGAAAGGGTATCAAGCAGGAGGGACAACGAAAACTTTTTTTTAACTCGGGATATTTTCATTTCAAAATGTAAAAATTTTAATGGAATAGTGTATGTACCCACCATAAAAATAAGAATAATTTTTCTGATCAGTTTAGGGTATACAAAGAAGTTGTAGGTTATAATCAGGACTATTCACAAAAAAAAATCTTAAAAATTGTGACATTCTTCAATATAGTACCATTATAAACATTGAACAAACTTTTTCAAACAATCTAACTTTCGAGAAAGCTTATTTAAGAACCTCGAAATAAACAACATTTGCGTGGTTTTGTCAATAAATTAACATTTTTGCTCATGATTCGAAAAATACAATGAATTCAAACGTCGTTTTCGGTATGGTGATGTTATTTGACGTTCTTTTATAAGATCCTTGCCTTACAGTTGGTCTAAATCCATTCTATAGCCCAAAACCAAGGGTGGCCCATTCTGCCCCCTGCCCCTAGCAACTGAATTGACCTAAATGGATAAATGTTTAATGGCACATAACACATTTCTTCGTGCCGAAGAAACATCATCTTGCAACTAGTTGTATAAACTTTTAATGATATAGTGACACGGCTGTAACAGGGACAGGACCTAGCTTATTTGAATTTTAATTTCAACTTATTTCTATACTTTTCTCAGTTTACACATTTACTTCCTTTCCGGAAATTACTCATTCATTCTCACACCTTCTCAGGTCGTTTCCTTCCTGAACGCCATCTACCGGATGTTTGACGAGCGCATCGAGTGCTACGACGTGTACAAAATCGAAACCATCGGCGACTCGTACATGGTGGCGTCGGGTCTGCCGGTGAAAATGGTAGGCCATGGACCACGACGACCGCGACGGCTGACGGCGAGCAGGAGCCGGGCCGGGCTTCTTTGATCTGGACTCTGGTGCCTAATTTGGTTCTACTTCCAGGAAACAAACACGTGGCCGAAATTGCGACGATGGCGCTGGACCTGCTGGACGCGTCCGGTTGTTTCAGCATTCCGCACAAGTAAATTATAGGGTGGTGAGACTTCCCGTGAGTAATTACGAAATTCTTCTCACTTTTCGCAGCGCCAACGAACCGGTTCAGATACGAGTAGGGATTCACACGGGGCCGGTGGTGGCCGGAATCGTTGGAACCAAAATGCCACGGTACTGCCTATTTGGCGACACGGTTAATACTGCTTCCCGGATGGAGTCGACCGGTGAAGGTGAGCTGGTCCAGTGATGGCGTTCAAAATGACGCGAATTTTTTGACAGCTTGCTTTGTTTTTAGCTCTGAAAATTCACATTTCGGCCGAAATGAACGAAGCACTGGTCCGAGTTGGCGGGTTTAAAACCGAGCACCGGGGTTTGATTGACGTCAAGGGAAAGGGCCTAATGGACACTTACTGGTTAACCTGCAAGGACGGAGCGTCCCCGAATAACCACGGTGAAGTGGCTTGGTATGCTGACATCCAACCCGTTTACCTGAAGATTGTCTAGACGTTGAGTTGAAGTCTGCTGACAAAATAATAAGGTTTCGTTCTTAAATGTGTGCTGTGTAATTAAATACTCTGGGTATATTCATTGTCATGTTGTTACTCAAATCTGTGGTCTTTAGCTGTAGAAAAATATATTTACAACGTATTTAGCAAATAGTAAACATTAAACCAAAGAATTATAACAAGAACTAAACAAAGTTAAGCCCTGCATGTTTAAATGTAAATGAATAAAACAAATTACAAAAACCACACAAACACGTGTTTAATGTAGCTTAAATTGGCACCAGCAACCCAATTCAGTCAGTTTGCGATTCAAATCAATGCTCTCCCTCCCTCCGGGGAGCTCTTGCCATCATAATCATCTCCCAAAAGGTTGAAGCTCAGGCTAATTAGCCTTCCGTTACGCGTCGTCGGTGCCCATTTCCGGGAGTAACAGCAATTCCACCGAAAACATGCACCCACCCACGCCATTTCGGTTGTTTCGTGGATGATTTGAAGTTTGGTTCGCGGTTCGCCGCACTCAACCGGAACCACGTGTGTTGTCTCGTTTCAGTAAGGGAAGTGATGCCAAAAATGTTGGTGCTCTTTGAAAGAGTACGCGGAACCGCCTTCCGTATGCTGGTTTTAGAATTTTCTGATTGCATTGAGAGAGTTGTACTAACAAACTGGTCAGGATTTTTTGTCTAATTATTCCAGGAAACGGAGAGCTTTTCGTCGTTCATTATATATTCTCAGAATATTTACCCCATAAAATCTAACCCCACCTCTACGCAAATTGTCGATCACCAGAAATCTTTGGGAAGAAAAACTCAGCAGCTTTTAGATAATAATAATTTCGGTTATTCAGTGACTTTGTCATTGTTTTTAAAAACGTAATTTTTCACAGAATGGGTAGTTTTTTTTTCAAAACGCGATGAAAATAACTAAATCCAGCGAAAGACACGCTTTTTTGTTAGCTAGAAGGACAATTGACGCCCGGTCTGATTGGCAGTTCAGTTTCACCAGTGCCAGCCAGATTAGTTTCGAAATATCTTTGATAGCCTGAGAAAATTTCTTGCTATTTTCTAATTTTGTCATTTCTGGAAGGACTGATGATTGAGAGGATCTTCTTAATGTTTATGTTTTGTTGTTTTTTTTTTTTCATATCATTTCAGCTTTTTTCATAATAATTTCAATTTTTATTAAACCAAACCATGTAAATTAAAATACAGAAGGTTTGTTTTGAGTACCGTCAGTGGGGGTGACTATGGGTCAAAAAACGATACACCTCTCGAAATCCTTTCAACGTAGATTTGTTCTTAGATAGTTTACTAACATTTTTCCAAAATTTGGTGGATTTTGATGAACACTACCTTAAATGCCAATAGTTTGAAAATTTACCCATACTCACCCCTTAGAGGGGGTGACATTGGGTCAAATGAAAAAAAAATGATGCTCAAATACAGTATGGTAAAAACAAGTCATCCCACAGCGTTTCTTGTTCGAGGGAATCGTATTGACACGCTACAATGTTTGATGTGGAGATTTTCAAACATTTGGGAAGTTTTCGAGCAATTCTAACAAAAATATTAGAAAAGTGATTTTTGCAATTCCGTCGTGAAACTATTTACTTTTCCTGTCATTCTTGAACGACGAAATAGCCTACTTTTCTGTACCAAAAATAACAGAATCGAATAGCAACACTTTTCAAAATAAATGCTGAAAAGTTCTACTTTTCAGCACTCAAATGGGTGCTGAAAAGTTGAACTTTTCAGCACATGTTTTGAAAAGTAACACTTTTCATTTTTTTTATTTAATCGATTTATTGACAAAATACATGAAAATTTGACATAAAATTTCACCCAGTGTGTGTTTTTTGGAATTGCAAAAAATGTTACATGAAACTCGTTGCAAAACTTGACTTTTTTAGCACTCTTCGTATTTGTCCAACTCGGTGAACCTCGTTGGATAAATGTACGACTCGTGCTGAAAAAATCCTCTTTTTGCAACTTGTTGCATAAACTACTATTTTCGAGAGGTCATTTTTGGCAAAAAACGTACCCCAACTTTAGACATCTGCCAAAATAACAGGATTTGTTCTAGGAACAAGATTTTTTTCAGCGAAGTCATCTAAGATGTCCCGTACACAACCCCTTTAACAGAATTCAGTTTCATTGAGAATAATCTGAAAAATGGTAAAATCCGTAAAAAATCAATTTGACCCAATCTCACCCCCAGACCCAATGTCACCCCCACTGACGGTACATTTAATAGTTTAAAGTTATAATTATAATTATTGAAAAGAGCAAAAAAAAAATCACAAAAAAAATATTTTTTCCAAAAAACTTTTAATTTGCAAAAAAAACTTTTCAACACTGAAATAGGCACTGAAATGTTGAACTTTTCAAAACTATCATCGAAATAGTTGTTTATGCATCAAGTAGCTAAAAGAAGATTTTTTCAGAACGGGTCGTACAACAAGGTTGAGATAAATACGACGCGTGCTGAAAAAATCATGTTTTGCAATGCAATATTTTTTTGCAATCCAGAAAAAAACCCTTTTTGAATGGAATTTTATGTCAAACATCAATGTGTAAAGTAAATTCACTGTTCAAATCATTTTTTCAAATTTTGCTTATCGATTTTTTAAATCCTCCAAAATATATAAATAACAAAAAATTGATTTAAAAAACGTTTTTTGGGAACCGAATTTTCAGTTGTTAAAAGTCAAGTACAGTAGTTGTTCGGTAACTGTGCGTTGTTTAACTGACATACAAACGTCAAAAAACCAAAACAAACCGAAATGACTGAGGGGTTAAAAGAATCAAAAATCATGTTCAACAAATAAAAAATCTGTTTCCAAATTTGTATTCAATTTCAAGTCACAATTAAAGAAATATGAAAAGAAAGCATTGTAAATTAATTTGATTAACTTCAACTTTAATTATTTTTTTTTATAATTCATCAGGAAAATAATATGCATCGGTGGTCCCCTCGTTATTTTTCGTTCAGCCCAGTTAGCGAGCAGCATTCTGTGACTGGGCTACGTTCTCAGCCCAGTTACCGAACAAGCAATGTATAAAAATAACTGGATTTTTTCTGCGTTCCTATATTTCTTTTAAGGTCATAGATGGAGTCTTTCAATTGCCAATGTTCTGAATTCAGGGTCCAGAAATAGTAAATTGAAATGAAAAAATTATCACGGTATGTGTAACGCTTCTACAAACAACAAAAAGAAAACTGTTTTTTGATTGATAGATTCTGAATCAAGATTTGAATGTTTTTCTAACGTAAAGATGACCGCCAAATGGCTGATCAGGAATGATGCCTTTCAGAGCCTTAAGGTCTGAATATTAACCTATCCAGATTGGCGAAGATGGCGTTATGAATGTGAAAATCCCGCAGTGGTACCAACATTTAAAAAAGTGTGTCATGGCATGACAGCCACATTTTTTCTAATGTTGGAACCACTGCGCGATTTTGACATTTTGGGCGTGCAACATTCGTAACGCCATCTTGGCTTAAAAATTTGGATAACAATAGAGCTTTATGACGTTTCGCGTACACACACTAGCGCACCATTTGATTTTGCTTGCCGGACGAAATTTAACCTCATTTTTTTTCGTGTACGTAGATGACTCTATGCCTCGCTGGCAACACTGCCAAATTCCAACTAAAAAAAACTATCCCAAATAAATCACGCATAAAACACGTGTTCAATGTACATTTGACCTCATTCATAATGTTATTGTTGTTGTTGTGGCAGTTTGTGCAAAGGCTGGCGAAACCGGTGAACTAGCGAATTTTCCCGTTTCTAATTAAATGTTTTACGTAATGCGCACGCATGCAATGTGTCACATCACACGTGAATACCACCGCGCGACGGTATTTCGAACCTGGCGTTCGTCCGTTAATAACGTGTAATTGTACGGAAATCATGCATCCGTTTTTTGAAAAGAGGGGGGTCAAGGGGGTAAGCGCAAGGCGGAGAGGGGTTTTGTTCACTATGCTAGCGAAAATAGTGAAGTGTTCTGGGAAAAGGACAATCAATTTCGCCTCATGCATGGTGAATTTGTTGATTAGTTCATAACATTAATTGCTGTGGTATGGACTTTCAATGTTATTCCAATTTGCTGATGTTTTGTGGTCAGCTGTGGCAAAGAATGCCACGACATAGGAGGGAATTGTTTTTATTTTATGTTTCGTTTGTGTCGAGGATTACTTGATTGCAATATTAATTGGGTTTGTATTTTTTTTCGAATGGGTTGCTAATCGTAGTTGACTCTTTGTCTAGTTCATTGAGCCACATGATGACTTGAATGAGAAAAACATATATTCAGAGGATTACACTTCTATTCACATTCAAATTTCGAAGTCGCTATTTGATTTTCTTACAAACTTTTGCAAAGACAAAAAACTAGTAATTATGATAATTTCCTCTTACCCTGTTTTATTTTTTTTCATTTATTTTTGATATTATATAAATGAAATAATACTAGGATGTAGAAATAAATTTAAAATCACTAAAACTTTTATTTTTGAAATTTTTTATATTGCTCAACTTTTGTCAATTAATATTTGAATGCGATTTTCCCAATTTTTCAATTTTCACAAAATTTACTTCCCTATCAATCGCTTCTAAAGTATTCCCATGTAATAGAATTTCCTACGCATTTTTTTATGAATTGGATGCTTTTATTTTTGAAAATTTTACTCCACCATGATCTCAAATTCATGATTTGTGGAAAGTCATATTTATTAAATTTTACAGCCCAGACTCGAATATCCGAGATTTTTATTATCCAAAAATTAGATTTTCCCAATATTTTTATGGTATTTCGTATAATTGAATAATGTTAAAATTATAGTATGCAGCATCAAATCAAAATTCGGTAAAATGTTAAGGTTGATTGTCAATTGGGTCCTAAAATGAAGCTTAGATTGCTGATTTTATTGTCTACAGCGATAAAGCTTATTTTTCTGAGTACAATGACCCTTTGTACGACCACAAAGAGTTTAAAATGGATTTTTAAATCAATTTTGATAAATTAACCTCGCGGTCTTTCTTGACAGAAAAGCTCCTACTTGACAGCTCGTTCCAAGGGGACCATAGTTGATCCATCGAAAAAATGTTGTCTTTTTAAAACATTTTTTTTGCATTAAAATGAAAAAAAAAAATGGATCAGAAATGGTTTTTATCCGTGTTTTTTACCGTTGTACATAAAAATTTACATAGGGCTTTGGTACCCAATTAAATTTCCAAACGCTTTTTCTCAATATCTGGATCTGGTACATTTCGCTGAATGTCTTTTCGCCGAATGGACGATTCGCCAAATTGCAGAAAAAAACCTTTTTTTGTATGATTCAATGTATTTTTTCGCTGCAGTGCACTTGTCAATTTGGTCATACAAACTTTTATGAGGAGTGGCATGATAATAATGTAATATTAAGGCCGATACAATTTTTTTTAAACATTTTGTCGAGGTCGAGGTCGAGGGGGTAGAACTGCTCTTGCTTAAAATATACAAAATCTCACAGAAATAACTCAACTAATTTACTTCGAAAAAACAATGAATACCAAAAATCCCAGAAACTATTCAACATTATATGATAAAAATGAAGAACAGTTACTGCTCTTGTTTGAAAGACTGGAATAACTCACAGAAAAGGTTTTCTTTGTTTGTAAACCTAATTTTTCCCACAAAAAACGCTTAGTTTGAAGGAATTTTTGTATTCGCAAAAAAAAAACTATTTGTACGCTTAAAAAAACAAAGTCTGCTGTAAATTACACAAAATTTTTCAATAATCTGTTGAAAATAAACAGAATCTCTCAGGTTTGAAAAAAAAAATGCTTTTTGCTCATAGAAATTATTCAAAATAACACACTCAAAGTAAAAAATTACATTTTTTTTTAGATTGCAAAAAATTATAGAAATCATATGATTAAATTACTAAAAAATCACATAAAATACATTCATATGAAGTATTCAAAATTATTTGCGAAATAACTGCTTATGTCTGAAATAATGCACAAACTAAACCGAGCCCTTAGTTTACTATACTCACTATTTTTAAAGTTTGACACCCCTTTTACACGGAGTTCACACACACTACCAAGCGTTTGTTTTGATAGTGTGCGTGAGCGCCGTGTAAAAAGTAACAGTTCGTCACTTTTTAGTTTGACTTTGACCAACCAAACAATCTAAAAAAAATGTCAAACGAAAAAGTGACCAACCACCGGGGGTTGAGTATATTAAAAAAAACATTATTATTATTGCATTTTATGGAATAACCCACATGGACATTTCTACTTGCGGTTTAATTAATTTCCTTTCCCATCATTTATGCTCAAACCATATTTTTCCGTTACGTAACAATTTTTGTGGTAATTATATTTCCAACAATCAATTACATTCTAGTCTCGAAATATAATTAAATTTCCTCTCAACATGTCCATTATTTTTATCTACCGTTAATTCGCATGATATAATGGGTCATTATTCTCTGCGTCACAAAAAAAAAAGATTTAATAGTAATCTGTAATCCCAGTCCGGCTTAATTAAACCGAATTCAACCCCCGTATTCTCACATTTCCAACGGATATTTGCGAAATCGTCCGCTAATTATACCCCGTTGCAACCCATGCTTCAATCAATACCCATCGAGCTATCGCGGGAAACACGAAACCGGAAGTCTTACAATCTTCCTGTGCGCCGCTGGCGGCAAGATATGCTTTCCCATCCACGTGAATTCTTAATTGTCATCGCCATGCAACGGCACGGGCCCGCGCAGAGAGGAAGTTGCCGACTGGTATTGTGTTTCCCAGCTGCTGTCATTTCGCGGAAACTCTAGAGTCACCAAGCCGCCGCACGCGTTTACTTCCGATGAAGTTGATAAAATTTAGTCCCGGCATAAACTCTCATCCGGTGTTTGTTGGGGTAGTTTGGGAATTGGTGGGTTGAAATTGGTGTTTGAAAATGATGATTGATGCAACAAGTTGCATGAAGAATATTTTTTTCAGCACGAGTCGTATGAGTCATCCAACAAGGTTTACCGAGTTGACGATTGCTGATTGTTGAATACAAAAGTTTTTGCAAAAAAAAATCCAATAGTAATTTGCCGTAATCTAAGAACTTCTTTTTTGTTGAAACACCCTACTTTATATCATGGGTACACGTCATCTTGGTTTGCATTCGTGTGCGTGCACCACACCGTGCCACGAATACCTAAACAATAACAAACGAACAATGGACCGTAAACCAAAACATAAACAAAGTCAGCTTCCATCAGTCAGTGACAATGCGTGCCTTAAGAACACAAAGTGTCATTTTATGTTGTAATTTTTCCACAATTTAGACTGAAAAGTGACATTACACTAGGACAGTGCTGAAATTACACATTTTTCTGACATAATAGGATTATTTAATGCTACCATAATTTTTTTTGACTGTGTAGAAAGCTATATTTTCCAACTGCCGAGTCTAGTAAGGAACTGACCGTACAATATTAACTGCTGTTCTATTGACATTTCATTTGCTGCACAGAGAGACGATCCGTCAGGGCTGCCGGATGGCAGGAGAAAAAGAAAGGTCGACGTCCTAAGAATTCTTTCATGAGATACTTTTTAAATGTCTGGTATAATAGTGATGAGAAGTTATAATTAAAAGTGGGCACTCATCATTCAGAAACATCACGAGGTCCTGCCCCATTCCCTCTCCCTACATGACCCCATCGTAACATTTTCCCAGAAGTCCATTTTTCTTGGCGGGACGTCCAACAAACGGCGCGCAACTCTATAAAAGCATGTCAGCAAAGGAGGCGGCGTCCTTTTCAGTGACACACGACGGAAAGTTGAGATGTTCGTCGGGAGTTTCACTTTCAGCTCGAGCGCAGCAACGAGCCGCCGGCATCGCAGGCTGAGGAATATAGGGTCGACTAACGGGGTTCATTAGATGGAAAGAAAACCATATATCTAGGAAAAAAACGTGTGAAAACTCGTGACAGTTGAAGCACGAACTACATCTTGTGGGATATTCTGATATTTTGCAATATCCTTTCTTGTAAGCGAGTTGTATTGATTTTATCTTAGGGTTCGTGAGAGCTCCAGTTGTTAGTCACAACTAGATTGAAAATCATGGTGAACCAACAAGTAAAAAAACACTTATTCCGAGCAAACCCTATTGCTCATCGTAGCACGAGGCGAGACATCCATAAATAAATAAGTTTCTAACTTGTTTGGTGACATTCACTCGCAACGTAACAAGTCTACTAAACAAGCCAACTAAAACTAGCGAAACCTATCACGTTACGTATTGTTTGAACGACCCCACTCCCTCCCTCTTCACAAAAACTACGTCATTGCTGGCAAGACATCTGTACCCAGCCAGAGCCAAGCCGGGCCATAAACCAAGGCCTACTAGAAGAATGTGTTTGGTACACATCCTAAACTTTAGCACGCCGTTCGTAAAGCATCCAGTGCCTTTGCTGCACTGTATAGTAAAGTAAATCAGTAAATAGTGGACGGAAAAGGGAAGAAAAACGACGAACGAAGAAATTCCGGGCAAAATTGAACCGAGTCGAGCGCCAAACGGGCTGCTGCCGTCCTGATGTTTTCCCGATACAACCGTCGGAAGGGGTCAATGGTGAAATAGTCAATTGAGAAATATTAATTAAAATTTATTTGCCAAATGTGTTAAATGTGTCACAACGATTAAAAACCTTTGGTAAATGTTCAACATGAACAAATCTTCGGATAATCGAATCACGATTTTTTTTTCGTTGTCTTATTTTTGATTGCTAAGCCTCAATGTGGCCACCAAACCACTCTAAAGTGGTTTAGAATTTTTAAATCCAAGGTGGCGGCCAAAATGGCGGCGATGAAATATTAAAAAAATCCATTTTTGAACATGCGAAAAATGAGGTGTTTTTTCAAAAAATGCAGCCTAAAACGGTGAAGAGATAGAAATTTGGTGTCAAAGGGACTTTTATGTAAAATTAGACGCCCGATTTGATGGCGTACTCAGAATTCCGAAAAAAACGTATTTTCATCGAAAAAAACACTAAAAATGTTTAAAAAATTCTCCCATTTTCCGTTACTCGACTGTAAAATTTTTTGAAATATGTCATTTTATGGGAAATTTAATGTACTTTTCGAATCTACATTGACCCAGATGGGTCATTTTTTTTCATTTAGAACAAAAAATTTCATTTTAAAATTTCGTGGTTTTTCTAACTTTGCAGGGTTATTTTTTAGAATGTAATGTTTTACAAAGTTGTAGAGCAGACAATTACAAAAATTTTGATATATAGACATAAGGGGTTTGCTTATAAACATCACGAGTTATCGCGATTTTACGAAAAAAAAGTTTTGAAAAAGTTACTTTTTGCGTTTTCTTTGTTTCTTCGTCCGTGTCTGTCGCGGGTGACGATGAACGGCCATGATCAACGACGACCAACATTTTCAAACCTTTTTTTTCGTAAAATCGCAATAACCCAGTCACAACGTTCTAGCAGGATTCTAGCAGAATTCTTAGAGAGCTGGATATTCTTAGAGCATTCTAGCAGAAATGTTCCACTTTCTAGCAGGATTCTAACAGAACCAGCTCTGCTAGAATATTTCGTGACTGGGAACTCGTGATATTTTTAAACAAACCCCTTATGTTTATATATCAATTTTTTTGTAATTATCTGCTCTACAACTTCGTAGAACATTGTTACACTCTAAAAAATAATCCTGCAAAGTTAGAAAACACTAAATTTTAAAATGAAATTTTTTGTTCTAAATGAAAAAATTACCCTTCTGGATCAATGTAGATTCAAAAAGTACATTAAATTTCCCATAAAATGACATATTCCAGAAATATTTACAGTCGAGTAACGAAAAATGGGTGAATTTTTTAAACTTTTTTGGTGTTTTTTTTCGATGAAAAATACGTTTTTTTGAAATTCAGAGTACGCCATCAATAAACGCCATACAGTATGTAAAAAAAGTATTTACACCCCTTGGGCACTACGCACATATTGTGATGAAACATCTAAACAATTTAATGTTGACAGAAACCTAGTACTACGTTTTGTTCAGAAACTCATGCCAGACATTTTGCTACAAAAAGCTCATGAAAAGATGATTTCTATAAAAAGTTATATAACAAATACTATTACGAAAAAAGGTGCAAAAAGTTTGTACACCTTTCGAAAAATTAATAAATAATGTTATTTGTTGACAAATCACCATAAATCCAGTCTCCCAACTTCAAATAGGCATCCTTGACTGATTAAAAATAATTCGGATTGAATATAAAGTTTACTAACTACTTAGTATAAAAGTTTATATAACTCTGAAATTCTATATAAAACTTATCTAAACTTAATTTTGCAAACTTTTAATTCAACTAAATGTCAATATATTACCATAGAATTGCTAAATAAACATTTTGGAGTGGGTATAACACCGTTTTGGGGTATTTGTATCGATAGAATTTTTCGTTGGAATTTCGTACCAACCCGAATTACGTCGTCGGAAAATCCGCCGGCATCCGAACCGGTCAACAATTCTTAAGTCAACCTATGTGGCATCGGAAAGGGCATAAAATTTCCGATCTTTTGATACCATACATCTAGGTTTTCTATAAAACCCACGATTTTAAATACCTAGGTAAAAACGTTGTTATGGTTTTGTTTGAGCAATCTGCCAAAAATGTATGGAATTTCGTAATTTTTGTTCTCGTGGATCAAACTTACTTTTTGCCCAGGTATTTAAAATCGTGGGTTTTATGAAAACCTAGATGTATGGGTATCAAAAGATCGGAAATTTTATGCCCTTTCCGATGCCACATAGGTTGACTTAAGAATTGTGGACCGGTTCGATGCCGGCGGATTTTCCGACGACATAATTCCGGGTTGGTACGAAATTCCAACGAAAAATCTATTCTATCGATACAAATACCCCAAAACGGTGTTATACCCACTCCAAAATGTTTATTTAGCAATTCTATGGTAATATATTGACATTTAGTTGAATTAAAAGTTTGCAAAATTAAGTTTAGATAAGTTTTATATAGAATTTCCAGAGTTATATAAACTTTTATACTAAGTAGTTAGTAAACTTTATATTCAATCCAAATTATTTTTTAATCAGTCAAGGATGCCTATTTGGAGTTGGGAGACTGGATTTATGATGATTTGTCAACAAATAACATTATTTATGTTAATTTTTCGAAAGGTGTACAAACTTTTTTGCACCTTTATTTTCGTAATAGTATTTGTTATATAACTTTTATAGAAATCATCTTTTCATGAGCTGTTTGTAGCAAAATGTTTGGCATGAGTTTTTGAACAAAACGTAGTACTAGGTTCCTGTCAAACTTTAAATTTTTTACATGTTTCATCACAAAATGTGCATAGTGCTCAAGGGGTGTAAATACTTTTTTTACATACTGTACATAAAAGTCCCTTTGACACCAAATTTCTATCTCATCACCGTTTCAGGCTGCAAATTATTGAAAAACACCTCTTTTTTCGCATGTTCAAAAATGGAAGGGGTCGTACCGCCCCTCCGTCACGAGATATCAAAAAACGGACCTCTCAGGGACAAAAGTTACCCCTTAGGACAAATTTTCACGCAAATCGAAGAGGGGTCGGGGCAACTTTTCCCGATTTCGTTTGAGTTGGTAGAGAATTACCCATTTTGTAATTTTTAAGGCAAGCAAATATTCAAATTTGACTAAAATGGGGTCACAGAATTCGAATTTGATGTTAAAAGCAAGAATATTTAAAAATCCGAAAAAGTATTTTTTTGTTCTCATGCAAACCTTCGGATAGCCGAAATTGTGGATAATCGAGGCTACATTACTAAACTCATTAGACTCGGTTATGCAATGTTCCGATTACACTGACCTACAAAAAGTTACTGCACTTCGGGTGATATAAACTTGGAGAGAATCCTATATTTAGTTTTTAGTTTTTAGTTTTTAGTTTTTAGTTTTTAGTTTTTAGTTTTTAGTTTTTAGTTTTTAGTTTTTAATTTTTAGTTTTTAGTTTTTTGTGTTTAGTTTTTACCGCAACATGTTCGTACAAACTCACCCCATTTGCCTGTTTACGCAAATCCAAAACAACACACCAAAAGTCGTGAAATGGGCTGCTTTCATGTGCCAGACCAGCGGCCAGGCCAGCATCCAACAAACAGGCACCAGTCACCGGGGAACCCGCTTCGTGCCGTCGCCGCCGAACCTTCCGAAGATATGATGCCGCCATCCACGTGCTTCGGCACACAAGGACACATTATAAAATCGCTCCACACCGGGCCAGGACGCTTCAGTCTGTCGTCGGCCGTGTCCTGCTCAACAACGTTCACACACGAGTCTTCGGTTTTTGGCGCCGTCGTCGGTTCCGTTCGTGCTCGTGTGCCGGCATCGATGTTGGGAGTTGGGACTATCGCGGTCTCTTGTGTTGTGATCATTGAGCACGTGGACAACGCGGACGGTGGACGTTCTCTTGTCTGACTTCCGGCGCGAATTCTATTGTGGCGGCGAAGGCACGCGAGGAATTCCCAAATTTGCTCAATTGCAGAAGAAGAATTTTGTGCACTAAAAATGTGCTTCGATTGTCGTTCCGTGAGTGAAATTAAACCAAGGAGGAAGCAAAACGAGAAGAAGAAGCAGATTCCCGTGGGACGACGGCAATTTCAGTGGCAAGGCCAGTTCTCGCATTGTTAAATCCGGGAGGGCTCCATTAGGGTCAAACTTTGGCCATTTGGTCCCGCGTGGACGTCCGTCGTTAAAAGTGATCAACGACCACGTGCCGGAATGTGCAAATGCACGTCGTGCCGGTGTAATTCAATCAGCCGGAAGTGAGGTTTCGCAATTGTCTCCGGGAACGGGATGGTGGAATTATGTGTAGGGGAAAAAGTGAGCGCGAAATATGAAACGGAATCAGGAGTGATTTAGACGGTATTTTGGATAATAATGCGTTCTGCTGCGAGGATAAACGTCCATTAGTTAGAGTTGTTTGAACATTTAAAGTTGAACATTAGGGTGGTTCAAATTTTACTTTTTGCCTTCCAATTCAAAGCTGAATTGTATGGGTGTATTGAGCTACAATCCCAAACTTGAGCTCGATTGGATGAAAACTCAAACAGTCCAATACATTCGCCACTTTTTGTTTTCCATGATTTCAAAGATTTTTACATCGCAACCATGAATAGATAAAAATTTAGTTTCAAAGGGACATTTATTTAAGAATGGACTCGCATCTACGGCGTACTCAAAATTCCGAGTAAACGTATTTTTTATTAATAAATTAAAAACAAGTTTTAAACTCGCTGCCAGTAGTATTTTTTGCAATTCCGTCGTGAAACTACTTACTTTTCCTGTCATTCTTGAACGACGAAATAGCCTACTTTTCTGTACCAAAACTAACAGAATTGAATAGCAACACTTTTCAAAATAAAAGCTGAAAAGTTCTACTTTTCAGCACTCAAATGGGTGCTGAACAGGTGTTGAACTTTTCAGCACTTGTTTCGAAAAGTAACACTTTTCAACATTTTTTTGATTTGAACAATTTATTGACAAAATACATGAAAATTTGACATAAAATTTCACTCAGTGTGTGTTTTTTGGGTCTCGTGGCGCAGGGGTAGCGGCTTCGGCTGCCGATCCCGATGATGCTATGAGACGCGGGTTCGATTCCCGCCTTATCCACTGAGCTTCTATCGGATGGTGAAGTAAAACGTCGGTCCCGGTTTCTCCTGTCTCGTCAGAGGCGCTGGAGCAGAAATCCCACGTTAGAGGAAGGCCATGCCCCGGGGGGCGTAGTGCCAATAGTTTCGTTTCGTTTCGTGTTTTTTGGAATTGCAAAAAATGTTGTATGGAACTCGTTGCAAAACTTGATTTTTTCAACACTCTTCGTATTTATCCAACTCGGTGAACCTCGTTGGATAAATGTACGACTCGTGCTGAAAAAATCCTCTTTTTGCAACTTGTTGCATAAACTACTATTTTGCAATCCCGCTGTGAAACTGTCAACTTTTCCTGTCCTTCTGGAGAAAGGAAACGGCCTACTTTTAACTACCAAAAATATCGGATTTGAATATCAATACCATTTAATAGCAGTGCCGAAATGTCCTACTCTTTAGCACTGAAATGGGTGCTGAAAAGTTGAACTTTTCAACACTTTTATCGAAAAGTTTTTTTTTCAATATTGTTTTGTTGAACGGCGAATTTATTTAACACATGAATGTTTGACAAATAATAACATTCAAAAATAAACATCGTTGGATAAATGTACGCCTCGTGCTGAAAAAATCTTGTTTTCGCAACTTGTTGCACAATCTAATACTTCAGAAAAAAAATCCTAGAAATCTGAAAATAGCTGAATTTTCCGAAAAAAAATACTTTTAATACTCAAAAATTTCAACCCTTGAAAAACCCTTCGAAAATTTCTGAAAACTTGTCTAGAGTACATGAAAACACCTATATTTTTTTACTTTGATTTTTTTCTGCTTCACTACTTTATAAAGGATTGGTAAATGCTTTAAAGTAGCCCTGCAAAGCTACAAAAAAAAACACGTAATTTAAAAATGATTTTCTTTCTCTACCCAGAAAATGGCATGTCTTTCGATTTTTGACAGTTGAGTAGCGGAAAATGGCAATGACTTTTAAAATACACTCAACCCCCGGTGGTTGGTCACTTTTTCGTTTGACACTTTTTTAGTTTGTACCCCGTTGGTTGGTCAAAGTCAAACTAAAAAGTGACGAACTGTCACTTTTTACACGACGCTCACGCACACTATCAAAACGAACGTTTGATAGTGTGTGTGAACTCCGTGTAAAAGGGGTGTCAAACTAAAAAGTGACCCCGTTCGTTTGATAACAGTTGGTGTCAAACCACCGGGGTTTGAGTGTACTTTTTGTTAAAAAATTACTTTTTGTTAAAAAAATACTTTTTTAGTTTAATTCTGAATTCTGAATAACAATAACTTAAATAAATGTTAATTTTCTAAACTCAAGCTATTGTGAATTTAGCTGGAAGCTTGATTTTCTGACATCTACTCACGGTCATTGGAAACGGTCGTGATTGACCTAGGGGTTCCCAATTGGTGTGAAAAAGTACAATTCATAGAAAAATTACGTAATAAAATTTTGATTTTTAACCACTTCTCTGACATCAGGAAGAATTGTTTGAACATGCTCGCAATTTTTTTATTCAGTCGGAAAAATATTATTTTTCTTGAAAAAAAGTTTCATTTTTAATCTAATGACCAGCCCTAATTCTGGCTCGATGCCGCCATCATGCGACCGCGTGCTCCGAGAGCGTTCTTTAATTACGTAACGCAGTAGGGGGTAGGGGGGGGGATTGGAGGCCGTGTTACGCTCCATACATATTTTTTTTAAATTTTTATGGATTTTTTGTTACGAGGGGGGGAGGGGTTTAAAAATTCGATTTTTTGCGTTACGTAATAAATGAACGCTCCCTCCGTTTGTTTATCAACAAACTGCAGCTGGATGGTGAGACGAAGTGAGGGGAGAGTGGTTTTGACAATTTTATGCCCGCATCTGGCCCGCCGCCTATTTCGTCGGTCGTTGAGCCGACGGTCGTTTCCAACGACCGAGTCCAGTTAGGAACTGATCTTACAATACATTTTAAACGAAAAACAGGTAAAATTATCACGCAATGACAAATTTGCTAAATATGTACGATTTTTGTTAACTTCCAGTTCTGGAGTTTTTTTTTGAAAAGGTCAATAAACCAAATTTTCAATTTTTGCTTTTTGGGTGTTTTTAGAACCGCCTTGAGTCAGGGGTATTCAAAAACACCCAAAACGCAAAAAAAGAAAATTTGGTTTATAGGACCTGTTCAAAAAAAAACCCAAAGTTTCACGTCTTTTCTGATCTGTGGTGCATTAGAATGAAAATGTAGAAATAATTATTTTTACAATGCATTAAAAAATCAATACACAAGCTTTTAAATTAACGCTACAATTTTAGGCAAGTATTATTTTCTGCCTCTAAAAAAAACTTGACCGCAAATGTATAGGGTAGAAGATCTAGAAATCACCCACATTGTAGTAAGAATAGAGTCAGTTTTAAAATAATGAAAAATATGTGGGAAAAGTTTCTGTGAGTGTGAGAGATTATTTGACCTAGAAAAAAATAAATATAATTGTTTATCAAGATTCTGGGCAATTGAACATAAATATGATAATATGCCTCATTTTATGTGTAATCGCGCTTTTTCTTAATATAATAGGTAAAATTAGGGTGAAAGAAAAGTGATTTTCAATCATCAAATTAAAACTTATATTTTCTGTTATTTCTCACACCCTATTGAAAATTGACAGTTGATTTAAGCAATTTGAAACTCATGGATTGATTCTAAGAAAAGTGCTGATCAAAAGAAACAGCAACAGAGTATACTAGTGGCACTCAGCAAAAAGGCAAAAAATCAAAGCTTGAAAAACGCTTTTGTGCAAGCTCAAGTTTTAAGTGATGTAGCGTTCTTTGATTACGTTACTTGAAAAATGATTTTTTTTATCCCCCCTACCTCGTGACCAAATTTCCATAACTTTCTTTTTTGTATGAAACGTTGAACTGCGTTACGTAATGAAAGAACGCTTCCTGACACCATCCAAGATCAATTAGTTTAGCCTTTTTTTTGTCTTTGCCAAATAGAAAGAAGCTTCCAATTACAGCCAGCACCATCCACTGGCGAAATTCTCTCTAATAAAGATAATCGGATCAAATCAAATCGAACCTAATTGTTGCCTCTGGCCAACTAACCGAGGAACATGGACAGTTTTTCTGTGAAGATGACTGCCTTGACTGGGGGAAGTAATTTGATTTGCAGCTCGTTTGTGATTTTGAAAGTAACATTAAAAGGTAATTTTTGTTCTAAATTTTCAAATAATAAGGTCTTGATCAAAATAAAACCCACATACTCAAATCATTGAGCTGGATTCTTTTATCATTTTCTGATTAAATGACGTCAAAAGAAGCAAAATCCTCTTTCCACTGTTTTAGCTTCCCCATAGGGATAGGCCAAAAGAGTGCAAAAAACGTGACAGCTTGGAGAAACCATATCCAGATCCTTCAAGCTACCAATGTAGGGGACAAGCAGGCATCTTTGCCATTTTACTGATTTGAGCTTTTTTTTAAATTGTTCAACCAAACTTTGTAAAGAAACTTGCTTGCTTGAATGAATGAAGCTTTCATAATAATGGGCCAACGTTAGAGGCATGATAGAAATACATGCTTTTCCCCTACTATATTAAATTGCCTGCGACACAAACTCACAAAAGCCACAAAATTGCTGAAATCATGCAGATTTGTTCTTCATGAGAACACTTTTGGTGAATGTAGGTAAAAGTTGTAGAAACTTGATGAAGAGGTGGCATCACGGCAACAAAACGAAACCAGTGTTGCCAACTTGCCCACGCACATCAATCATCGTTTTTATATTTCCAATTTGTGCCGCGTCTCGATCGTCGGCCTTACAAAAAATCTATACATTCATGTACTCAACTTTTCTTAAGCTTTCTTTTGCGAAGAAAAAAAAACTCAACTTTTCAGCTTTCCTTTTTCCATGGTTCATTTCCATGTCCTCCTCCTCTCATCAAAGATTCATTCCGGACCGAAAGCCGCCCACACACACACACTCATTCACGGTCGGTGGCCACACCACATGCTCCTTGGAAAATTTTTAGACAAAAGGATTTTCCGTTTTCCCAGCCTCCCCTGGAGGCACCAAGTCCCTTTTGCAAGCTTCTCTCATCATCTCTCCTCCACCTTCGGGGGGACATTCCAGCACGTGTTAAAAGTGGAAACGTCAGGAAATCGCGCCTTTTTTTGCCTATTTTTAGTCGTGGCTTCGTTCCAATTTGGCACCACGCTGTCGGGTTGTAAAATCACAGAATATTAGATTGAGCAGAGTGGATTAATATTTAATCTTGCCCTTAAATCATTCCAATAGATTTAACCGAAAAATGACAGTTGCGTAGTTCGATCAACTTCCGCTGGCGGCGCTTCTGACACCAGAGAACTTTCGTTTGAGCTTAAAGTTACCTCCCACTTGTCTATGTTGAAAAAGATGCTCTCAGCATTTCCCATGCAGAGCTATTTTATCATTTTTTGGAGGTTCGTGCAAATGTACACGACCTTTTTCCTCTCGACTCTTTCGAAATTCTACCCGGTAAGCTTATTTTTACCTGCAACATAATCTTATCAAATGCTAATTGGGCCGCCAGACTTCCAGATGGGCCGCGCAGTATTGGCAGAGAGAAAATGTTATTCCTAGAAGAAGACGAAGCTTTAAGTTCATACGAGCGAGCTTAAAGTTTGAATCTTGCTAGGCTGGTACAGTGCCGAGGTCGTTTCCAGTGATGTCGTCGTCGTTTGTTTGCTTGAAATATGGGATTAGCAGCATCGCAGCGTAAGATTTATGAATTATTCAAGAGTGGTTCAAGTGCTGCTTCAATTGCATATGGAACCAACTTGTTATTCTCTGGTTGGAGCGGGGAATACACTTTCCTTTTTTGTACTTCCTGTTTGAGAAAAAATGGAACAATTTTGTGCTCGACAACGCGGTTCTTTGATTTGTGTTTTTAAACTTTTGAAGAATTAGTTGAAAATAAAAACGATTTTCTCATAAACTTCTCTTCCTAAATGATTACAGATCACAGACATACAGACAAATCTGCCATCTTGCTTGTTGCACGAGAAAGCGTGTTGTTATTTTTTACCTTTAATAAAAAATAAACTATGGAGTACAAGCACGAGTACAATAACAATAAATCTATGATCAGCTGGCAGTTGTCTTCAAATTTTGTTTGATTCGGTTTTCCGATTTTTTTAGTTTTAACAATAAATGAAAAACAAGAGTGTTGTTTTACGTTATTTATTACCATGCCATAGTTTCGTAGTTTATGGACACTCTCTACAAACGTCATTCATTCACGCACGCTTTCTCTTTTTTTCTCACTTTTCGTTCATTCTTTATCCGAGTGCCGAGAGGTACAGTCGTGTCAATAAACGTTTCCCAAGTAACATTTTTAATCCAACTAGCCACCACCTAGTTTTATTAAGGTTTTATTTTAGCATCTTGATTGTTTAATAGTTTTATTTAGGCATTCACCGCAACCAACAAGCAAGAGTTAATTGATAGGTTCTTACGAGGTTTTATGCCTCGGAAATAAAACCTGGTGAAAAAAAAAGCCGACTGGCTTTCAATTAGGTTTTATCAAATTTTTAATAGAGAATTGAAAACCAGATGGCAATGCAGTGCCAAAAAGTTTTATCGCATGCTTCGTTAAAATCAAGGCTGTTGTAGCTGTCAAGTGCCATTAGGCATGTAAAAAGCTCACTTTAAACCATAAACTCCTTAAGAGCCAGATTTTCGCTAGGGGGCACGCTGCTCGCATCGATGAGCTCCGATTTTGATGAAACTTTCAGCGTTTGTTGGTCTACAAAAAATATGAACTCATGCCAAATATGAGCCCTCTACGATACGAGGAAGTGAGGTAAAATATCAATTCAAAATTTTGCAAAAATGTTCAAAAATAATAGGCTAAATTTTTATAACTCTCATAACTCAAGTTTGGCAATACGTAAACCTGCTCGCTTGGTTTCATTTGAAAGGTCTTTACATGCACTACAACTTCGACTTTGAATAACATCTGTCGGATACTTACCTCCAGAGATATTTACTAATTACTGAAAAGTCATGATTTTTTTAAAAATTGTCGTATCTTTCTTTAAAACGGAGATACCACCATACCGTATGTGGCAAAATTTAGGCATGGCTAGTACTCTAAGTCTACAATAATAACTTTTTGGTACCTACGATTGTGGTAAAAAAATCAATAATTCTTTGAAAATCCTTTTTTTTAATTAAATTTTACAATTCCATCAAACCCAAAACAATGTTTCGATATGATATCGTTCTTGTTGAGTCTCAATTTTATCACCGAATATGTTTATACGCTGGAGATGTTAAATATGGCATAATTTGACATATCTTTAAGCTTTTTATAACAAACTTATTCCAATAACTGTATTGTAAAAATAAAAAATAAAATGCTTGTGAATACAAGCTGAAACTATTTTAAAAACTATTATCTTTATTGCTGTTATAACAAGCAATGCGTTCGAAAAAAAAAGCTGTAACTGGAGAAAAAGAGTTTTCCTCACAAAAATATATTACTACAGAGCAAATTAAATCACTATTTGCTAGATTTGCAACGCTTTACAAACAAAACAAACTGAAATTGTCTGATGTACGTGATGAACACATCCAAATGATTGAAAAATCTGATGATTTATACACGGTGAATAACAAATAACATGTAAAGAAATCAATTGCATTTTACTTATTTTTTTATTTATTTTTTCAGGAAGTTTCTGAAAAAAACAAAGCAGGACTTTGTTACTACACTATTATAAACTGTAGATAACTAAATTTATCACATGAATTTTTTTTTAAATGTTTCTTTATATGGTGATATCAATAACATCTATTCAAGTCTATTGAATTTTATATATATATATATCATATTTTTTCAGGAAACGGCAGAAAATAAAAGTTGGCTCTGGAATTACACTTTGTCTTATTATATAATGAAACAATATTGAATTTATCATACACTTATATCATACAAACTTTATTTATAAATTAAACTGTCACTAACGAAAAATAAAAAGAAATGATATGCACTTTACCTTAGTAATGTTTATATTAATGCCCAATCTGATGACATCAAACCAAGTTCATATAATTAAAGACAGACGTACATACTTTTTGAATGAAAACTGATGTAAAAAGTCTGGTATCAAAATAAGCCATATTTAACATCTCCAACGTATAAACATATTCGGTGATAAAATTGAGACTCAACAAGAACGATTTCATATCGAAACATTGTTTTGAGTTTGATGGAATTGTAAAATTTAATTAAAAAAAAGGATTTTCAAAGAATTATTGATTTTTTTACCACAATCTTAGGTACCAAAAAGTTATTATTGTAGACTTAGAGTATTAGCCATGCCTCAATTTTGCCACATACGGTATGGTGGTATCTCCGTTTTAAAGAAAGATACGACAATTTTTTAAAAAATCACGACTTTTCAGTAATTAGTAAATATCTCTGGAGGTAAGTATCCGACAGATGTTATTCAAAGTCGAAGTTGTAGTGCATGTAAAGTCCTTTCAAATGAAACCAAGCGAGCAGGTTTGTGTATTGCCAAACTTGAGTTATGAGAGTTTTAAAAATTTGGCCTATTATTTTTGAACATTTTTGCAAAATTTTGAATTGATATTTTACCTCACTTCCTCGTATCGTAGAGGGCTCATATTTGGCATGAGTTCATATTTTTTGTAGGCCAACAAACGCTGAAAGTTTCATCAAAATCGGAGCTCATCGATACGACCTCTAGAACAAAGCCGTGCCCCCTAGCGAAAATATGGCTCTTAAAGAGCATTTAACGCAGCCAAATAGCAATGCTTAAATGTGGCGCTTAACGCGTGGTCTGATTGAATATGATTGACCACCATCTTAGCAGAAAAAAATATAAAAAACTTAAATTTGATGAAAACGCACAAATATGATGAATTTCTGCCATCGTTAGCACAGTCACAGAAGTTCAAAAATAATTTAGACATTTTTTGCAAAAAAAAAAAATGCGAGGAAAAAAAGTCATTCAAAACTATGATTGCAGAAGAAATATTTTTTTTATGAAACGAGTTGCTTTTTTTGTTGACTGCATCTTCCCCAAATTTATCGATAAAATTTTAACTGTGTGTGTGTGTGTGTGCGACCAACCAAACGGGACCACGCGGTCGCTTCTTACAAATTGAGTTGTTTCCATGTATTTTAGATTTTGTATTCTATACATGCAAATAACTCGCATAGGCATTTGGACGGTGTTAGCTCTGCCGAGCTTCGGTGACCCATTTCTACGCAGGCTAGCCATGCGCGAGGTACCTCAGCTTGAACTGACAAGCCCCGCCCTAAAGAACGTTTGCATCAATCGGATTCAAACGTTATTTAGAACTTCCGAGCCCTTGACAAATGGACAAAGGCCCAGCATGTATATAGTTTGTACTGATAGTATTCCTAATTCTACCAATCTAAAGGACGGGGGATCGAACCCCGTTTGAGCGACTTTGATTTTTCGTTCATGTTTAGAGTTTCAAAAATTCATATTTCCTTAATTTTCTCGTTGGGAGCAGATGGGAATCGAACCCAGGATCATTCGCTTACAAAGCGAAACCCGTAACCAGTCAGCCACGGCTGCTCCATAATGGGGACAACACTAGAACGCTCTCACCAAATTCTGGAATCATTCATCCAGCTCCGCTCTCGTGCGTTACCGGATGTGGCCGCCATGTGGTCCACCACAGACACGACTGCCTCCGTCGCCGTTGAACTGGTTTCCAGCTTCCACAGCCACCTGTCCCTGATTTCTTCCGGATTAAGCTCCACCTCAAATTGCTTCTTTTCCGCCTGAGATACTTCCACTTTTTAAAAAGTGGAAAAAAATACGTGACGGATTGAAAAATCATTTATGGATAAAATTTTAACTGTAGCTGAAATTGAGCCACCTTTTAAATTATGTTAATGTCGCCATTTTTGACGACCAACCCCATTATTTCATTTGGCAAGACGAAGACTTTAAATTGTAGAACTGATAAACCGAGATATGGACCTGAAGAGTCTGTTTGTCTGGGGTGAGAAGAACCAACGAAAAAACAAAACAGATGTAACCACAAATTAACAGGGGTGGATGCAATCAACATTATTGACGCCACCTTAATTAGATGTCAATTGGTTCAATCAAGTTTGAGTTGGATACTCCTGTGTTTGGCACACACTGAATACTAAACGACAAGTTTTTTTTATCATTTCAGTTAAGCACACTATAGCTCTATATTTAATCTACTCGTTTGAAAATTTTGCTGAATTATTTTTTACAAATCGTTTTCTTGAGTTTTCGAAATCCTCACCAAAAATTTCATACATCTACACACAACATATAGAAAATATTTTTTTTGTTCAAGCTTAAGGTTTAGTAGGCCTAGTGAAAAATAATCATAACCATCGTCACAGCACCTGGTAAAACAAAGAGCTGTCGGAATCCCTGCGAAATAAGTAGGCTCTCCAATCGGCGGTCAGCCCAAAAACTCATCTGAAAGTCGCATGATAAACAGCTTTTACGGAAAGGAGAAAGTAGATTTCTGATGAAAACAATCCAATTTCTGTGGCACTTAGTGGTTTAGTGGTAATTTTTCAAACGGAATGTTTTACTTTTTTTTCAGACAAATATAGCCGACAAAAAGCCCAACGATTAATAGGGTAGAGTAGTCATCAATGAGACACGGGGAACAATGATAAAATGGCTCTCACAAGTCGTAGTTTCAACCAATCAGGCTCATATTTGGAGGAAAGGTGTGTCTACGGGATACACGTCTGCCATATTAGTGGCTTTGGTTATGGGTGCTCCCTTGAAAAGTTATTCATTAATGTTTGATTCTGGGGTGCAAAAGTAAATTATGGACAAAAAATACTTTTTCGCTCGTAGGCTGGCATTTACACCAAAACTAATATTTCTTCAAATTTCTTTCGACGTTCCATAGGGATTGAGTTGGGCTACAATGTCCTTTCATTAGATTTGACCAAAATTTAGAATATACCCAGAATCCAGGGCTGTCTCATTGTTCCCCACTCATGTTAGCCAATGGGTAACAATGAGACACTTTGATTTATCTTCATTAAACATTTCAAAATCCATGTAAATCTTTCAAAACATGATTTGAAAGTGATTTTTGGCATATTTTTAGAGTTTTAACTTCATTTAACCAAACATAGATAGTTATTTGGTATAAATATATGGATTTTACAAAATTTAAATACTTTTTAGTATAACTTTTGTTAATAAAAGTTTCATGTTGGCAAAATTGCTCTAAAATGTTCAAGGCAAGTCACCTGTAATGGAACAATACAAAAACATGATGTTTTAATAGAAAAGTATTGATTTTCGTAGAGTGTCTCATTGTTCCCCAGCTGTCTCATTGTTCCTGCCAAGTGCGTCTACAATGAGACAGTTGAATAACTCTGGCTGTAGATGTCGGATCAATCTCATATTTTGGTCAATGTTTGAACACACTAAAAGAAATGAAATGCAACAAAAAGCTCATTAAAACATGCTGATGAAAAAATTAGAAAAATCTTTGAAAGTTGAAAACCAAAAGTGTCTCATTGATGACTACCCTACCCTACATAATGCAACTTTCTGAGTATTCGGTAAAGTTTACTGAATTTTCAACTGCTGAATAGTTCGGTAAACTGAAAATTACCGAATTCGGTGTAAACTTACCGATTTTCGGTAACACAGTTCATTATTATTCACTGTAATGTACAGTAATTCACAGTAATTCACAGTAAAAATGTGTAAATTTGGTAAATTTAATTAAGGAAGGTTGAATATTACCTCTTTTTTATGTAATTTTTCCTCAATTTAAACTAGACAAGTGACATTACACTAGAAAACATACAATTTTTTTCTGACATAAAAGATGTACATCCTAGGTATTATATTACCATTATTATTTACTGTGTTCATCGTAGGTATAATCGATTTTCGGAAAATTTTGTTTATTTTTGAAAGATGGTTTACCGAACTAAACCTTACCGATTTTCAACTACCGAATTCGGAAATAAAATATTACTCTGTATATAAGCCATTTTTTTAGACTTTTATGTGAAATTATCGGGAGAATCAAAATGCACTATTGATTTTTGAAAATTTTGACGTTAGGTCCACTTAAAAAAGTTTTAATAAATGATATTTATTTTTTAAGGGACACACACCATCCTGCATTTTTCGTGATGCTTTTTGCTCGTTTATAGTTAATAATCTAAAGATCTCATAAAGGTGTCATTTTTTTTTTTTTTTTCTTTCAGCATATGGGTTATTCCATCTGAAGCGGAACAGCATTTGAAAATTGCCCTCTCCGATCCTGCTCAAATTTGGCAGAGCTGTTGATACTATCAAAACATGCAAGAATCCCGAATTTAATCCAAATCGGACTACCCCCTCCATTTTTTGTACCCTCTCAAAAAATCGACTTTTTTGCGATTTTTGACCAAACCTCCTAGTTTCAAACGACGATAACTCAGGAACCACAAATCTTAGAAGGTCGGTCTTAGACTCAATTTTGAAGGAAATTGGACGTAGAATCCATTTCCGTGATCAAAATGTTGATTTATTTATTTTTTTCTACCTGTATTGCGCAATTGAAATTATTATTTCAATAAATGACCAGGAAGCAGTTATTGATCAGCCCGCCTGTGTGCTTTTAGCAGATGCGGCGAATGAAGCTGATGTAGGTAATCTCGAAGACACAAAACTTCAAAATTCGATATCTCTGGAACGAAACATATTCATTTCTGTCGAAAAGTGATTCTTATGTAAAATTGGCCGGGGAACACGATGGCGAGGTCAAATAAAAAAAATAAGTTGGGGTGTTTTGAGATACGGCCGTTTAAAGTTTTCAATTGCGCAATACAGGTAGACAAAAATCAACATTTTGACCACGGAAACGGATCCTACGTCCAATTTCCTTCAAAATTGAGTCTAAGACCGACCTTCTAAGATTTGTGGTTTCTGAGCTATCACCGTTTGAAACTAGGAGGTTTGGTCAAAAATCGCAAAAAAATCGATTTTTGGGGAGGTACAAAAATGGAGAGGGTGGTCCGATTTGGATGAAATTCGGGATTCTTGGATGTTTTGATAGTATCAACAGCTCTGCCAAATTTGAGCAGGATCGGAGAGGGTAATTTTCAAATTTGCACTTTTTCGTGCACAGTTGAGATGGAATGACCCATATATAAAGCCAAATTCCCTGCAAGTTTGTCTTGGACCACTTTTTGATGCGACGAAACGGTTTCGAGATACAGCAATATTTAAATCACAAAATACAAACATATACCCCTTCTTGTTTCGAGATAGAATTGCTGTTTACTCAACAAAATTTAAAGAGGATTGAAATTGACAGATTATTGTGCGGACCTTAACCCTCTACTGCCCAAATTTTTTTTCGAAATTTTTTAATTTTTCCCGTGTTCAGGAGGTCATTTTGAGCAACTTTTGTTCTACGAAAAACTTTACTTCTCTTGTTTTATGGTTTTCTTGTTTAATTTTTAATTTGCATTTATCTTGTTTAGTTTATGTTTGGTTTTTGGAGTATTTGCGTATCTAATTTTAACATTTTTTTAAGTCACTTTTTCAATTTTTTGCTGGTTTTTCATATTTTCGACTATAAAATGGCACCATTATCATTTAAATTGTTTGAAAATTCGTAGAGGCATAGTCTGGAACACTAGAAAAATTACCGCATACTTCTTTTTACTTAAAATACAAAAAAATGTTAGTAAAAAACACAGCCAAAGTTGACCCATAAAAATTTTTTTTTTAAAAACATTGGCAAAGTCACAAAAAACAAGTAAAACTATCAACCCATAAATTCTCTAAAATTTAAGAATTCTTCCTTCCAATGCTTTTTAATGATCAAAAATTGGTTGAAAATGGATATTTGGCGATTTTTTTAATCGCGTCTTAAGGCGGAGTCTTTTGGAAATAAGTACAAATCAGCGATTACCTATTTTTTAATTTCATATAATATTTCATTTGGTTGCCAGAGTCCTGAGTTATAATCTAAAATGAAAACAGTGCACGTGTGACTAAATGGTCACGACTTAAATCCCCTCAGGCAAGTTGTCACACTTAAAGGGTGTGTCAAGTTTGCACGATCTGATTGGAACTTCAGAAGAGTAACAACATTGCACGGGTTTTGATGAATATCTCATGTTAGAATTCGTGTTTTGGGGATCTGTGAATCTTTTTTTGGATAATCAAACTTTGGATGATCAAGTCTGACCCGGACATATATTGGATTATTGTATACATAATTTTATCAACGTCAGCCAGAACAATTTACAACATGAAATCAATTAAAACGGAAATGCTCTCACATTGCCCCAGGAAAATATATTACATCAAAATTGTGCTTAATCTGCCCTGCGCCACAAATTCCAATATTTGCATTCGTAATGGCACTCTTTGGGTTGGTTGCTGGTGACAGGCGACGTTTGTAATCTGTGCTGTTAAAATCAACACAGAAGCTGTCTCGGGCACCAAAATAAACAAACAATCATAGGCTGGGATTTGGGATTGGGTACGTGCTTTGGTTTTTCGATTTGCTAGGATTAAATTTTGTGAAGGTTATCAATTTTTAAGTTTGTGAAGAATGCGAACTTCTATCCAGTGTTGCAAAATAATAAAATAGGGTAAGGTTTAAAAAAAAACATGTTTTGAACACACAAAAAAATAAAGCTCATAGATCGCCTGTCTTCATCACTAATCTATGCGAAATAATAATGTCATCTCCCTCTCGGGCAACACCACCTTCGTTCGCCTGCACAAGTACTTTACCACTGTTTTGTATGTTTGCCGGCTGAATCTGAAAACGATTTCATTCATCCTGCCCCAGAATGGCATTTCAAAATGAAAATTTCATTGACTTGTGCTGTGGCCTTCGCTTCTTTGTCGTGCGTCCTGTGTGTGACGTAAGCGACACTTTCGTGCTCACAAATTTGCCAAAGCTTCAAGTTGGCGTTAACGCTGCTTTGTCGTGTTTGGCTCAAGTGTGTGATTAAATAGTTTTTTTTGTTTCTAAAAATCATTAAATATTTCAATTTTGTTGGGCAGCATCTTTCATGCGGTCGTTTACTCGACTTTGCGAACAAAAATTGCAATTTCACCAGCCAGAACACCACTTCACACGGAGATTATACCGTCAAGAATGATGCCAACTTCCCCGAAAATGTAATATTTGCACCGATGGTGTTCATCGCAGCAAAAACTTGAGTGCAATGGAGACAAATTGCAACCTGCAGATTTTATCATCCTCGTCCTCTGGTGCCGGCCTGATTCTAATATCATATGTGTGTAACGGGTAATTAAAAGCGCCCATGGGGAAGTGTTGCCAATGTGGGATGTTGGAGGCCATTTTTTTTGGGAGGTCCAACATGCTTCACAGTTGAACCCTTTGCTGGCTCGAAACCGAGTGATAAAAAATGTTTCGATAAAAAATAAAACCGGCGAATAGATAAAAAAGAGAAACACGAAAAAAAAGATAAGGTCATTGAAGGTAATTAGTTGCTCAAAGTGTCCTCTTGAGGGTTAACTTAGAACGTGCGCTGTCGCGTGGGTCATTTATTTAGGGAGTTGGGCATGGGTTGGCCAGGTCAACGAACATCATCCCTTAATTAACTGCGTTGACCCACGTGGCACGCGGCCTTATCTGATCTGTGACTCAATTATGTTGAGAGGGCTCGCGCGCCGCCAAGTGGCTTGCCAAAGTGTCAAACCGTACTCCAATTAATAGCATTGCGAACTTGACGACAGTCTTCGCTTTGTACATTAATTTCGACGGATTGCCTCATGGAAAGCTTAAACGCTTTGTTTCCAAGGGGTTTTTTTTCTCATTTTGCTGAAAATAGAGTTAACCCTCAAATATTTTGTTATTTTTGGAATTTTTCGTTACAATTTTTCTGTTTCCTTCTTGCAATCTTTATTTTCTAGAACTTTTAGAATTAAATTGACAAACAAAAATAGCATTGGTCCTGTTGAGGGTTAAGCACCACGCGTTCCCACCAGATGGCCAATTTTTAAATGGAGACGCATGGGCCCATTAATCACCCTCGAACCCAACTTTTGGCCTTTGCTAGTGCAGTTTCATCGCGGCTGTTTTTCTTGTCTGTTGCTTTTTTGTTGGTTTTCGCTCAACCATTTCGCCGTTTTAGTTCCACGAGCCATCATCGTCGTCATCGCCGATGCAAATGACGATGATGGTGACGATGACGACAGCCGCACTAGTGCATTTCACTTTCTGAACAAACACACTGCCAAACCGACTGTCTGCCCTGCGAGAAACAGGAAAAAGGAATGGTGCTTGTTTACCTAGCAGGGTGGTGAAAAACAATCCATAGATTTAGAAAAACACAAGTCTGGAATCACAGACAAATATATCTGAATCTTTTCCAAAAACCATAAGTCTTACGTAAAATTGATACGATCAGAAATTCATCTCAGCAACTACACGGAAAAAAATCAATTCTCGAAATCGTTATTTAAATTCACGAATGCGAGAACCACGAAGGAATATATTCACGTTTATAGTGCAAATGCACCATACTCATGAATAAATTACTTCGTGGTTCTCACATTCGTGAACTAAACTCCCGATTACGAGAATTGATTTTTTTTTCTGTGTAGTATGATTAAAAAAGCGAAATATTTATTAGAGCCGAGTACATCAAAATTTTTGTTATGAGCATAATTTATTTACAAACAAATCATCAAAAAAAAAAAACAGTTTTATCCAGCCAAATTGTATTAAGATAATCTAGTCATCCCTAAAAAAATAATTTTGAAGGAAAATGATAACCATTTTCACAATGCCCTCGAACAAAAAAGAACAGATATAAGAGATAACAAAAATGTAACTAAATATTCAAATAATAATCCATTCCAAAACTTTCATTGCACCCCAAAACACAACAGTTGAATAAATATAGCTGATGGCAGGAATAAAAATAAATTACTCTGGTCGTTGAGCAGCACTGTGGAAAAAAATAGCGGGATGACGTCTTAATGGTTTAGGAACAACAAAACAGATTGGAATGTGTAAAATACACTTTTATTTCCAATGAGTTAACATCTAGCTTGAAAAAAGATTTTTGTCCAATTATTTAGAAAGATGCAGATTAATTTAGGTCATTGCAAATTTCCAAAAATCACGAGGTAAAAAATTATTATGATGAAAATTTAAATTACAAATAAGTTAAAGTCAATGTGTTACGCTTATTTAAAAAAAAAATAAAAAAAAGAATGCTTTAAGATTTTCTGCTCCACAAATCGGAAAACAATCGTAATTTCGTCAGAATTGGTTGAAAATATTTTGAATTTTAACTGATAGTAGCATAACTTCAATCACAGCGATTCCACATAAAACTAGCACTTACATTTTTTTGTTAAAAAAACGGATTTTAGTATACCAATCGAACATGCTTCTCCATTAGAGTGTAACAAAAATTACTTTTTGGCGGGCATTCAGGGGCTGGTTCAGGTGGGTCTACTGAGCCCAAATCCAAAATATGAGTTTGATTGGACGTAACAGGAGATCCGCCCTTCAATTTTAAATGGGATTTTACCCGTAAAAAATATTTTTTCAAAAATGTCTATTTTTGAGGCACTTTGCTCACCAATGCGTTTACCAAAAAAACATCACTGGCGTGCAGGCGAGATCCTTGCGCATCTTTTGATAGATATAACATTGATGTTTCGAGCATCCTAGAGCCCGGTACAGACCATCAAAGTTTGACATCATTTTTTTTTCTCGAAAAATCGGCCCCAGCAAATTGGTAAACGCATTGGTGGCCAAAATGCCTCAAAAATAAAAAATTTTGAAAAAAAAATTTGGATTTCCTGAACACTCTCTAATGAACAGAATTGAATTTGGGTCCTAAAATGAAGCTTAGATTGCTGATATTATTGTTTACAGCGATAAAGCTTATTTTTCTGAGTACAATGACCCTTTGTACGACCACAATGAGTTTAAAAAGGATTTTTAAATCAATTTGAAAAAATTAACCTCGCGGTCCTACTTGACAGCTCGTTCCAAGGGGACCATAGTTGATCTATCGAAAAAATGTTGTCTTGTCAATATTTTTTTTTGCATTAAATTGAAAAAAAAAGTGATCAGAAATGGTTTTTAATCGTGTTGTTTACCGTTGTAGATAAAAATTGACATAGGGCTTTAGTACCCAATTGTCGAAAAAATCATGCGAATGATTTGTTACAAAACTAGTTTTTCTCTTTATAAGCACCACCCTATTTGAATGTTTACAAACATTTACGAAAAGATGGAGCACATTTAAAGACTTTTGACGTTTCGAACATACTAAACATTCAATAGCGAGTACCTTTGGTAATCATCCATGCATAGTGTCAGAAGCAATTCTTCCAATAGTGAGTAAAGTTTCTGGAAATGTAGGATTCTTTGCTGATACAACGATGAAAGGCATTCCAGAGAATCATCCAGACAAATGTCATCTTTTGAGCAATAACACAAAATGCTCAGTTTCCTTTGATACAGTCCAAACTCGATTACGCGAAATCCTCAGGAAAATTTCATTTCGAAGAATCGAAAAACAAACATTTTCTCTGTTTTACTTTGGGTCGTTGAGTTGACCTGTGACCTCTAATGTGGTTTGTAAATGGTAAATTCAAGATGGCGGTCAAAATGGCACCTTAAGTAACTAAAATTACATTGATTTTTCTACCAACTGTGCAAGTGAGATGAACATCACCCTTTGATCTCTCTAGGATCACAAAACAAAAGCAGAAATGATTAAAACAAAAAGAATGACAAAAAAATGCGTTTCTAAAAAAAACTTTCCCCCATTTCTCATGGTGTCTCCCCCTCCACCCGGCATGGTGTCCGTCACCGCTCCATCAGCAAACTCGCAGCACAGCAAGCTGATGGTTTCCTTCCCCCATCATGTCGACATTAAACTGCTCAATTTGTCAGAGAGCTTTAAGTTTGTCCGACTTGACAGGCTCCCCAGAAATACAAAACATCGCTCTTTAATACGGCGTCACTAGACGCCTTTACCGCCGTCGAAAACAATCAATAGCGGAAGCCGTACAACAACAAAAAGGCGCCTTAATTGATTACGAAAGTGACGTTTGCCAAAGAGCGTGACGTAATGGCGGCGTTGTTTTCCGCGAAGTATTCAGTCTTGAATAGCGGTCTCTGGGGTGTTATGATGGCCAGCTGAAAGGGTGCTGAAAACGTTGAGCTTGATGTTATTTCTGCTCTTTGGAGGAAGGCGTTAACCCCTCGTTTGAGGTTTGTGTTCCGGACACTAGTGAGAATGACAGGGAAATGTTAACGTGGACATTGTACCGTAACTAATAAGCTAGATAGATTGTTTAGTTGCCATGGTGGAAATACTGGATAAATCAATCAATTATTTATAATCAATTGACGTAGGACTACTCAAGCCAACATTCTAGACATCCTTGCAATACAATCTAATCAGACAACTTTTGATGCCAGAACAAACTTTTTTCTCCATTGAAATGATTCCGTTCAAAATGGCATTTCATACGGCGGTAAGTTTTCCAAATTGCTTGTATCCTGAATCGGAAGAAGCGCTGCTCAACCTCAAATCATCCGCTTCGTTTGTTGTGCAACTAAAAGCCCAGACAAACAAGTTGTAAGTAGGGCAGGTTGTCCTAACATCGACCACAGGTGTTTTTTGAGCTTTTTTGAATAAAAAAAAATTAAATTTTAAATCCAGTAGTCTAAGACTTCCCGCCCCCAAGCCTACTACCGCTTCCAAATCATGTCATGTGACAGTTTTCGAGCACATCTAGAAACCGAGAGGCAGCGCCATCTACGATGGTGTGGGGTGGCCACATTAGGATTCCAATCGGAAATCACTGGTGGATGACATCGTACCAGGAGGATGAAAGCCAACCAGAAAGCAGGTCGGTCCTCCGAGGGTGGTGATGGTGGGAAGTTTGCACATCCGTAAAAAGCATAATATCACAACAAGATGAGATTAATTTAATTCGATTATTCCGGTGGGATTTGGTCCCTGTACCAGCACCATGGCAGTCGTCGTCGTCGTAACAAACGATGCGGTAGCCGTTCAAATAACAAGCCAGGCTAGCTTGGGCCTGGCGGTGACACACAGGCAATCGGACGTGATAATTTTAGAAAGTTTCGCAAATCCGATTGCGGTGGTTCCCGAACGATTTTTTTAAACTCTATTTTTAGAGCAATGAAGGGGTATCCAATTTCTTATCTTAAACCCTAAAACATATTCATCGTCGTGCCTTCCGATCATCGATGATATAGGGAGGACTTATAATCAAGCAATACGACATGCCTGTCGCTATCGAAAACTAAATAAAGTTAATAAAACCAAACCTCTAAAGGAACTTACGTCGCATTAGCCTTAGATTAGATCAGATTAAATTTTAGCCAACCTCTACATCAAAACAAAATCTTTTGACCCTCATCGGGAGAAAGATTCAAAGGGACATGGCTTATCTCTTTCATGCTCGATAAATCGGTATAAAGAAAGGTGGAAAGGAAAAGTTTTCACTTAGCTTATAGATGGTTCAAACATGAAAATATAATATTTTCTGGATTGTTTGGCGAGCAATTACGTCTGAGTAATTCTCTAGAACTAATAATTTTATTTTTTAGTGATTGAGAAAAAAAATGGATTAGATAAAATCAGTTTCATCAGTTTACTTGTTTTTAAGCAGAAAAATAGCCACTTGAAAAAAATTGTCTTTGCCTGTTATGGACCCCCTTTTCCTATAGTGGACCCGGGTCCATAATCCGATTGTGGACCCGGGTCCACTATAGGCAAACTGTTATTTTTATACCAAATATAACCGATATTTGATGTTTTGATGCATGGTGTAGGTCTAATAATAGATATAATGAAAAAAAGATGGATTTTGCTCACTTTTCATCATAAACAAATATGTTTTGTTAACAAATTTGGCTTTAAACAACAACAAAACCTAACAGACATTTAAACACATTTATTTCCGAAAAAGACCAGAGAAAACGTTTCAAAAACCACTGTAAACATAAAAATAATTAAAAAACGTAATTTTGATGCACATTTTTTCATATTATTTACATAAATGGTTGACCGAAACTAAACAATATATTATAGTTAGATTTGTTTACAGTTGCTGATAAAACCACGCATGTTTATTTAAAAAAATGTTTTGTTCTTGAATTATTATAAAATATCATTTTAAACTGCAATTATGATGCTTCAGTTAATTAAAATTGACTATAGTTTTCATTAATTATATTTTTTTACGGCTACAGCATTTTTGGTGCTTTTAACACTTAATTTTTTTTAACATCTTAATTTTTGAAGGTTTAATTAACAGGGGTCCACTTATGGACAAGTTTGGATTTTCGTTGTCCTATATTGGACCCCCCTAATTTTTGCTCGAAAATGAGCAGTTCTTCGCTTTATTTTAGTAAAGTTCCTTAAACTTTTATTAATTCGAATTACTGAAGTTAAATAATCAGTCAAAAAATGATTGGATAGTTAATTCAATCATAATATATAAATGCAGTTTTGTTTTGTTGTGAAAATGCTAGTGGCCATGGCTGATTTCAGATGTCAAACTCAAAACTCTCATTTTGGTGAAAAGGGGTCCACTATAGGAAAGGGGTCCACTAATGGATAACGTACCCTAAATATCTTTCAAGGCCCCGGCGATGGCCTGATATGAGCTACCGAACAACATTGGCAATATGGCGTCGTTTGTTTACAAACATGGGATTGTTTGTGGACGAACCGAAAAATTTACTTTTTTGTTAAAATTTGTTATAACCATTGTGCAATAACATTAAGTCTTACAAAACAGACAAAATTTCGTTAAATTGTAGACCAGAATTTATTTTATTATTATTTTTCAATTCAAACCTCTTTTATCGAGATTCTGATCAAGATTGCACATCAAATCATCGTGCCTTTAGTGTATATTTAGTTTTCACATCTATTCGCTGTAGATTCGTGTTTAAATTTTAAAATTTAGCATAAATTAAAATAAGTTGCAAAATTCCCAACTTCAGCCATTTGCAACAATTTTCACATCACCTATGCGGGAAACCGATAAAGGGGTAATTCATGCGTTCCAAACTGTCAAAATTCCAAAACGTCATTGCCAATCTTCGGTTTGCTGCTTTTGTTCGTGTTTGAAGTTTCGGGCCGAGGCTCTGAAATCTTTGCATCATGTTCACCTATATTAGACTTCTTTGATTTTGGTCTGACAGTCTTAGTTTGACAGTTTTGGTCCGACAGCTTTATTCTAATTTTGGCCGGCACAACGCGGGGTAAACGGCAGCCACACCCCCTCACATCCGCCTTTCTCCAGAAATATCGAATGATATAGCGCTGTTTTAAAAGTGAGTCGAAGGCCTATAAAGCCCCAAACATTTTTTTTTAAATTTGTATGAGAAATGTTTGTTACCAGTCCAAAAATCGAAAAAAATAAATTTTAAGCGTTACGTAATTTAAAACACTCCCTAACAGCTTTGTAGTTGGAATTGAATTAAATTCGTTTTGATTTGGGTGTATTTCCCAAAATTCTTCCTTGTAAAAGATCTTTGACCTCGAGAACCACTGTCCCAAACTTTCAAAACATGTCAGCAGCCCATCTAGTAGTCCGGGCGTGTTTTTTTTTGTGGAACTCCCTTATCGTAAGCCACCATCCATCCACGGAGCCGACCGTGACATGTGGCTCTCGGCAGGACAAACCCATGGTCACGGTCCAGCGGGCTGTCCAAAAGTTTGTCCCTCTGCATTGTGCACTCTGATCGAAACAAAACAATACACAATTTCCAATCGAGGAAAAATTGCATCGTCCCCCCTCCCCCTACACCACCCTCTCCACCACAACCCTATTAGACAAGGGTTGCTAACATCTGTAAGGTTGAATGATTCGATAACCGAGGGGTAGTAGAACAAAATTTCTCATAAACGAAATAAATAGCTGACGCTTACCTTAGCTTTACGGGCCTTGTCGGCAAGGTGGATAACGGAACCGATTGCGACGTCGGTGACCGAGTTTTCCAAATGAGCCCAGCGCGGATATAAAAAGGACGGCACCCAATCAATAACGATTTAAATTTATAATCACGGATGGGTGGCATCTCCATATAAGCCACATCAACAACAATAGCGAGTTGTCGGAAATTAATTTTCGGCGAACCAAAATAGATTGACAAAAGATTTTTTCTTCCTCCACACAAACAGACCGAGAGCCGTTATCGAACGCGTCGTTGTAGGGCTTTTATAGTGCAATTAGCGTGCTAAGCGAAGCAAGCCAAAAAAAAAAACCCAAAAATTCCAACAGACATGAAAGTGTTTGACGTGTCCTCAGCCAAGCCGATCGTATCACTCGAAAGCATCCGGCCCATAGTGATGAAGGAGTCCGTCGTCAGCTCGGCGGACGGACCGCCGTTTCCGATCTCAAGGAACGCGAGTGCACGAGTGTCGTCCCGCCGGTCGTCGCCGTCGATCGCCACCTCGTACTCGCGGCGGTCCAACTCCAACTCGGACTACCTGATGCAGGAATCGCTGCCCAAGGTCACCATGTACGGCTGCGTCAAGTTTAACCCAAACTCCAGGTGAGTGAAGTTGACCCTTTCTATTTGGGGAGCAAGTTCCGTAAAACCATAAGGGGTGAGATGAACTGTTTCAATGAACGAATGAACACGTTTTGTTGTTGTTGTAAGCGCGAGAGTTCCATACTATCGCAAAATAGTTCTTTCCTCTCGTTTCAATTTGGAAGGATAATCTACTCGGTGGGTGTGCAAAGACATTTCTTTCATTAATTCGGTGCCTTTATGTCAATGTTACGACATTAAGCAATTGGTCTACGAAATAACAAATTTTACAAAAAAATTTCATTGAAACAAAGCCATGGCTTGTCATGGAGCTCGATCGAACCTCGCGTCGCCAGCAAAATTCAATTTACTTCGTTTTGGACCACAGTCAAAGCTGTTTGGTGGTTTAATTCAAAGAATTTCCCCCTCCCAAAAATTGACCTAACTAATAACTAATTTATAACTAATTAATTTCACAAAGGGTTGCCAGTTGATGTAAGGAATGCACTTGGAAAGAAACCGGTCAAGAAAAATTTCAAATGGGCAGCAGCGGTAGCGAAAGCAAGCCAGAGAGGGTGAAGAAAAGCCCCATGAAAACATTACCTCTCTTTTGTTCTGCCGTTTGTAAAGCTGTTTCTTGCCCCCTTTTCTTTTGAAGAGCATACCGGCCCTGAAACATGAAGACTTATCAAAAAGCGCTTTTCCCAAGGGGATGATGTAAGAAGAAGATTCACAATTCCGCATACTTTATTGCAAAATGCTTTAGGTAAACACCGAATATTTGGTTGTAATTTTAAATAAACAAAAAATATACAAAACTTTTTATTTTATCTGTTTCGATAAGAAGCCGATTAATTTAATAAAATGGTCGATAGACTATTTTTCTAAGCTCCAAAACATATTTTTGTTGAAAAAAAAATTTTGTTGCAAAATTGTCTTACCTAATTTGTGTTCACCAATATCAGTGTCTTAAGTTTGTTTATCTTTTGCTTTTGGGTCTGACAGGGGGATTGGCAGCCACACCCCCTTGGCTTTTCCTCAATTTCGATTCTGTGCAAAGTTGTGTCACAGCAAGATCCGATTTCTTAAATACTTAATTCATGTTGGAAAAGGATCTTTGATATTATCCGAAGGTCACTCCGGATAATCGAATCACGTTTTTTTGTTTTTGAAAGTTGAGCAATTCTTTGAGATTTCGGTCATTCGATTTTTTTTGTATTTTTTAATCCGGCTGAAACTTTTTTGGTGCATTCGGTATGCCCAGAGAAGCCATTTTGCATCATTAATTTGTCCATATAAATTTCCATACAAATTTGACAGCTGTCCATACAAATACGCTATGTGAAAATTCAAAAATCTGTATCTTTTGAAGGAATTTTTTGATCGATTTGGTGTCTTCGGCAAAGTTAAAGGTAAGGACTACACTGAAAAAAATTATACACGGTAAAAAATTTGGTGATTTTTAATTTAACTTTTTGTCACTAAAACTTGATTTGCAAAAAAAAACACTATTTTATTTTTTATTCTTTGATTTGTTTTAGGGGACATTAAATGCCAACTTTTCAGAAATTTCCAGAATGAGCAAAACATCTTTGATCGAGTTATGAATTTTCGAATCAATACTATTTTTAAAAAAAATCGAAATATTGTTCGCAAAAATTTTTCAACTTCATTTTTCGATGTAAAATCAAATTTGCAATCAAAAAGTACTCAAGTGAAATTTTCATAAAGTGCATCGTTTTCAAGTTATAGCCAATTTTAGGTATATTTTTGAAAATAGTAACTGTTTTCAATTTTTTAAATTAGTGCACATGTTTGCCCACTTCTGAAAAAAAAAAAATTGAAAGTCTTAGAAAATTCTCTATATTTTGCTTTTTTGAACTTTGTTGATACGACCTTTAGTTGCTGAGATATAAAAAAATTGATCTTTTCTATGTCTCACCCAAACAATCCACCATTTTTCAATTTCGATATCTCAGCAACTTATGGTTCGATTTTCAATGTTAAAATATGAAACATTCGTGAAATTTTCCGATCTTTCCGAAAACAATATTTTTAAAATTTTCAAATCAAGACTAACTAAAGGGCTAAACATTCAATATTACGCCTTTTTGAAATGTTTGTCTTGATTAAAAAAATATATATTTTTTCGAAAAGATCGAAAAATTTCACGAATGTTTCATTTTTTAACATTGTAAATCGGACCATTAGTTACTGAGATAATTTCTGAAAAGTTGGCGTTTTATGTCCCCTAAAACATATAAAAAAATAAAAAAATTTAAAAAAAGCGTTTTTTTTGCAAATCAAGTTTTAGTGACAAAAAGTTAAATTAAAAATCACCAAATTTTTTTACCGTGTATCATTTTTTTTTTCAGTGTAGTCCATATCCATACCTACAACTTTGCCGAAGATACCAAATCGATCAAAAAATTCCTTCAAAAGATACAGATTTTTGAATTTTCATACATCATTTTTGTATGGACAGCTGCCAAATTTGCATGGAAAATTATATGGACAAACTAATGATGCAAAATGGCTTCTTTGGGCATACCGAAGGCACCAAAAAAGTTTCAGCCTGATTAAAAAATACATAAATTAAAATTAAAAAAAAGATCGATTTCGTAGAGAACTGCTCAGTTGACTCAAAGGTGACATAGAATGTTTAAATCCAAGATGGCGGCAAAAATGGCAGAGATAAAATCTAGATTAAATTTTCAAAAAAAAATCCTATCTGCAAAGGGAACCATAACTTATAGGTTGTTTTGAAAATTTACTCTAGAAATAATGAAAAAATGCATTTTGTAATTTTGTAGGTTGATTTACAAATTTCACTAAAATGGGGCAGCAGAGTTCAAAATTGATGTCAAAATATAAATAAAAAGATTTTTATCGAGATTCGATTATTCGAAGTTCTTTACAAACCTTCGGATAATCGAGGCTTCGGAAAATCGAATCTGGACTATATTTCTGGACATATTTCAGATCGCAGTTTTGAAGAGTTTTTTTTTTTTTTAAATGAGTAGCGGCAACTTTTAGCTTGATTCACAAATAGGGTGATTTTGAAAATCTAACTTTTCAGGAATCAGCTCCCTCCGTGTACGCACGAGAGCATGCAGCTAGTGCTCAGTGCTCCATCGTTTTTTTCAATTTTTTTCGCCGTAATTGATTGTAGTTACCCGCGAGTTTGCTTCTCCAGCATGCCCAAGGCCGGCCGTGGCCGTGGCAGTTCGAGTGCGGCCTCGAAAAACCCGCGAAGTTCGTCTACCGGCCGTGTGCAAAAAGGTAAACAAAACAACGCCGTGTCGGCCGCCATCGCGCAGGGGAGCGTCAGCGCTGAAGGCATCGACAAAAAGTTACTACATCCCGGATATGTCCCAAGATCACCAGTGCGAACCCGTTCCGGTACTTCCGGTGCCACGACCAGTGGCACATCAACATCCGCCAACATCCCCATCAGAAACGAGTTCCAGATGCTGAGCGACGACGGTAGCAGCACTACCGACGACGACGACGACGATGATGGTCGTGCACGGAAAAAAGTGCCGACGTCAAAAAAGAACAACTCTCCAGTGGAACGTAGACCACCTCCAATTTTTGTTTTGGACACGTTAGCGGACGATGTTGACGAGTTGCTGGAAGGCCTCGGATATTGTCTGAAAATCGGTAAGTCGGCAGTGCAAGTGATCACACTGACCAAATAGAATTTCGACCTGGTGTTTGAAGAATTGAAGCGTAGCAACTTCAACTTCTACACATTCAACCCCGAGAAGCCCCCTGTTAAGGTTGTCTTGCAGGGTTATCAAGACCGTCCGATCTCCGACCTGAAGGGTCACCTTTCGGACGCCGGCATAAAACCGCGGGAGATTAAAGTGCTCTCGCGCAAGACAACGGTAACAGGTACACACACACTGTACCTGTTGTACTTCAACCGCGGCACCGTTAAGATCCAAGACCTGCGGCGGACTAAAACGTTGGACGGTTTTTGGGTAAACTGGCGGTTTTACACCAAGAACCCGACGGACGTAGCGCAATGCCACCGTTGCCAGAAATTCGGCCACGGCTCGCGGAACTGCAACCTCCGGCCCCGCTGCGTGATGTGCGGTGAGTCACACCTCTCGGAGGCGTGCGCACTGCCACGAAAGGCGGACTTGGGGGACAAGGCAGAACAAACCAAGCCGCGCGTAAAGTGCGCGAACTGTGACGGCAACCATACCAGCAATTACCGCGGATGCGTCGCGCGCAAGGCCTACCTCGAGGAGCAGGAAAAGAGGAAGAAGAAAGCGTCCCACCCTCCTCAGCGAAGTACGAGCGCAGCCGTTCCTGCAGCTGGACAGCGTACGGTTCCAGCGGAAAACTCAGCGTTCCCTCCTGGTTGGGGGCGTTCGTTCGCCAGCGTGGTCGCTGCCGGTAGCGGCAGTACGGCCCAGCAAGAAGTAACCGGGAAGATCTCTTCACCCTGCCGGAGTTCTTTGCTCTCGCGGGGAGATGATGACGCGGTTTCGGAGCTGCCGGAACAAGGCAGAACAATTCCTGGCCCTTGGGAACTGATGATCAAACACATCTACAAAGGATAAATTACCTGTGATCTAGATATAAGCTTTCTCTTCCTCTATCCCTTTCCTTTGCAATTTCTGTAAGTTTTTTTTTATAGTTTTTTCTTACTCTTGCTAGTGCCTTAGTTAAAGAAATAATTGTTCCTAAATAGATTATGATGCAACACACAGCTGTAAGGAACTCCAAAACTCTGTTATGCACTTCAAAATAACTCATTGTATCTTGATTAGTCACCAATAAAACCAAATTGAATTGAATTGAATTGAACTTTTCAGGAATATTTTTGGTTATTTTTTGTCTTTTAGAAATTTGTCAAGCATGTCAACTTTGTCGAATACACCAACATTTTATTTCGCAATCAACGCCTTCTACGACCAAATTTGAAAAAAAGTATCTGACCGAGCCATCAAAAATCTTTTTTTGAACATAACAATTCAGGGTTAAGTTTTAGAGAAAACTGAAATTTGGTTTATTGGACCTTTTCAAAAAAAAACTCCAGTTATAAACTTTAATCATGTTGGCTTTCATCATAGTTTATTATATTACTAAGAACAAAATGCAAGAAACATAGCCAGGCGGCACGAGACATCGTTTTACCTACTTTCTTCAATTCCAAATAATATTGCTGGCTTCACACCGGTCGCTAAGCAAACGTTCACTCAAAAGAGCGTTTACTCTGGTATTCGAAGAGCACGGCAAAAGCTCTTGGGAGCTTCCATCCTTTTTTTTATTTTTGTAAGCTCTTTTTCAAAGGAATCCTTTTTGCTTGTTTTAGATTTCTAAGACCAGCGCCAATAACAAATGTTTCCATGACGCCTTATCAGCCCCCCTCAGAGAGACATGACGACATTCAAGGGTTACAAATTCTGGACCGGCGATTGAACCTTTTCCCCGCACGGTCAGCATCGAAGCCACTTTAATTGAGTAAACCTAATTTTAAAAGTTTAGTCGTCGTCGGTAGTTTCTGCCATTGTTTTTTTTTTTCTTTCTTTTTTTCACACGCCCCGAACGTGTGCAGGAAAAAGCTCGGAAAGTTTTCGATTTTCGACAAACAGAACGTGCCTGGTTGCGATCACACTTTTACAAGTATATTTAGTAGATTGAAATCAAAGTTTTGCAAAGTTGCGTTACTCTTTATTAGACATGTTTTCATAATATTTTGGCTCAGATCTGAGTTTATTTTTCTCTGAAAAGTCCCAATCATAACCTGACTGATGAAAAGAGAGAATGCGTAACGTGATTTTCGAATGATCCCACATTGTTTACTATTACAAAGAAGGAGGATGTTGAAGCACAAGTATGACTTTTTTTCTTACGGGCAAATTAGCTGTTTTGTAACTTTTGGTGTTTACATTTTGAACCTTCTGGCGAAAAGAAACATGGTTCCGCCTTTCGGCTCCATTTTTTACCACCCAGATTATAAACTACAACTTTGCCGAAGACATCAAATCGATTAGAAACATGCCTTTTTTTATTAGACCAGCTCGCAAATCTACATTCTCCTGAATCAAAAATTGTGCAGAAAACAAATTTGCCAAATAGCTTGAAGCGCGATTGGAAAGTTTACTCTGGAATTCATCAATTGCGCTCATATGCTGACACCGGATTTAACCCCAAACCTTCCCGTGCCGGAACTGCACCAGATTCTACCGCTGATGATAGTTTTCAGGAATAAAAGCGCAGTAAACCGTACACAGAAAAAAACAAGTGTAAATTTACTCGACACGGAAAATCATGTTTTACGTATGATTTGTTGCAAATTTACATCAAATCGCATTTAAATTTAAATGATTTATGACGTGCAAAAATGTTACCTCAATAATAATGTAACATTCAGAATTATTGTTTTTTTTTCGTGTACTCCACGCCTGCTGCTCACAGACAAGCAGAGCATTTCCGGGTCAAGTACGTGCCTATTCGAGAAGCGAGAGAGAGAGAGAGAAGAATAAAAAATCCACATTTGGCCCGTGTCCCTTGTGCTGTGTGTGTGCGCATAATTGAAAACGACTGCGACTGCGAGAAACATGAAAATTGCAAATTACTGGAAAATTATGCTCCCAGATTTAATCGGGATTTTCCGCCGAACGTCGTCGCGTAACTTTAAATGTTGCCAAAACAACCAAAGGGCCGGTTTCGAATGAAAACAGCTCCCAGGATTAGGCTGGTTCGGGGAACGCATCACAGGACTGCATACTTGTAGGCGCTGGAATAATACACAGCAAACCGGTGTTGTGCGTGTTGCCGGTCGGTCAGGCGCCAGATGTGCTTACAAAGTTAGCAAATTGCCTCGTAAACGAAAACGACTTTGGTGTTCTGGTACTCCCAAGTAGTGCTTAATTGGCAATTGGTGATAATTTACAGTCTTTTTTCGAAGCTTCCACAGTCGGACACGGCTGCTGACGGGAGAAGATGTTGGATGATTTGTCGAACCTTCGATCATTAACGTCTTTTAAGTGGTTGGCACTTGAGAAAAAAAAAAACATAAATATGGGGCTAATTAGAGATTAGGACACACTAATCCAAATTCTGCTAGGTCGAATTAATTTGTGTTTTTTATTTGTGAATAAACAATTTGTCCACACAGTACAAAAAATCATGGTAATATTACATCAGGGAAGGAGTACATCTTTTATGCCAGAGAAAATAGTAAATGCACAATTTTTGACTGTGCAATTTGTTGTTACTTTTTTATTTTGCTTAATGTGGCTAGAACTATGGGAAAATTTTGGCCATTGTCATGTACATTATTTTGTCTTTGTACAAAAACTTTCATAAAAAGTAAAAAAATGCAAACGGGTTTTTTTATTGATACACCCCCAGAAAAAAAGAGGTGTGCATAACGAAATATTTTTTTATATTTCTAAAACTGTGGATACTTTCAAACAGTATTCTCAATTCCACTATTTTGGTTTTATTTCACTTTGATATTTCGCCTGGTCTCTGTTAAATTTTACCTTTTTTCAGGTCTTGAACAATTTTTTTCCTCAACCGACTCGGCTCAAAATTGGCACAGTTTCTTATTTTTGAAAGAATCGAGCCAGGGGATATCTCTTAAGATTTTCCCGTATTGCAAATAAAAAAATGTCAGGATTCTAAAATATGAAGCATTTTGTCGGAATTTTAAAAGCTTATGCCAAAAATCTAATTTGTGAAAATCAATCTTTGTTGTACAATTCAGTTTTTTTTTGCGAATGTAGGCTTCGTTTAGTTCAAAACTTAAACATTCATTGAAAAAGCTTACACAACTGATTTAAAACTTTTCAAACTACATTGTATTACGTTAATTGTGGCTTTTTAATCAAATATGGCACTTTTAGACGTTGAGAAAAAATAATCGGAAGAGCATGAGCATGAGCATGAGAGATCACCCATGGTTGCCCCTCCGTTGCTGAACAGAACCGTAATATCCTTTCAGCACTACTGATTATAGGCTTCAACGATCTAGTGGTGTTTCCCTTATCAACAGCATGTATGAATGCGCTGAAAAGATAAAACACCATGATTGCTAAAGCTAGATCAATTGCAAATAGGTAACAGTCATTGGCCACCAACGGCGCCCGCCATGTCAGTTTGTAGACCTCGATTTTAAGGGACGGGAATGTTAGTTAGCGCAGGTTGCTACTAGGGCAGCTGATTTACTCTGTGCTTACACCCCACGAGCGCCAGGAACCTGAAAATTTGTTAGTAGGATAGGGTGTTTGGTCAGGATTCATCATAGAAGATGATGATGCGACCCAAAATCATAGTGTATGTTGAAAGGTATTATATATTATTCTCAAGGCAAGCAATCGGATGCTGCGGATGAGACATTTCCCGTTTATCGGTTGTTAAATTTTAAATGAAATGGTTTAGTCTTAGACAGCCGCCTGTGGAAAGATAGAACCAAAATCATTTGTAATTAATAAATGAAGGATTAAACAGTGTAATTTTTTACTTGAGATGATTTTACGAGTTTTAAATGATTGATGTTTAGTGAGGTACTGATTAACGGTGCGAACGATGAATTACGATGTTTATCGAGCTGAAATGGTACGACGACGATCACGAAAATTCTAGCGACCCGACGGAAAGGCATCGCAATTCGGACTAACCAATAGCATTTACCTCAAATCATAACAAAAAAATATTTTCTATCCCGACCGACGCGTTACCCAAATTAACTTGGCTTAGCGTATTTGTTATGATATTAACGTGTTATAAAAACACAAATACCTAGACGAACTCAACCGGCGTCGTGCCTTCCGATCCACGATGATAAAGGAAAGACTGATAGCTAGCGAGTAAAACGATGAAAAAAAATCACGAGCAATTGTTCAAAGTAACCGCTGGCAGCAATCGACATGATATTTATAATTTACGCTATTATTTACATATTAGAAAATGAACGGAATATAGCAGTACTTTTTCATTCACCCTAACGTAAACACACACACACACACACACACACACACACACACACACACACACACACACACACACACACACACACACACACACACACACACACACACACACACACACACACACACACACACACACAAACTCACTCTTTGAATCAATAGATTAGATTATATTTGTGTTTGCAAAAAACAATTTATGATTTCCATTTCCTACTCATTTTTGGGTTCGACGCCCAAAAACAATGAAGGGTTGGTAATTCTAATCAAGCGTGTCAACTGACATAATTCACTTGATATCACGGTTCTCACTCTCTCAAATGACTCTCGCAAATCAGAACACATTCATTCACTACATTCACTCTCACTTTCATACATCAAACAACATAGAACGTGCTAACCCGAGTCCAGCACAAAGATTGTCCGGTGTCACCAAGCGCAGCATCGGTGTCATCGAAAAGTTCTGCTTCTTTCCTGCTGGGGCAAATCTAAAACCGAATTCGTTCCACTTTCGGTGCAGTTTTATCACATGCAAAACAACACACACAAGCACCCGGGAAATACTTTTTTCCATCAAAGTAGGCCGGGAGGATCTACGCGATTCGGATGAAGACACCGTGCAAACGAGACTCTTCAGTGGGTGCCACCTTGTCACCATGCAGCTGACGCAAACTCACACATCGCGATTCCTTTCTCTCTCCTTCATTTCTTGCACTGTTCTAAGCCAGCATATCCTCACTAATACCAACAAATGCTCCTGAAGCCGGCACATTAGAGCTGCCACGATGCTTCCTGCCACTTTTTCACACAACAAGACTTAGTCAAGATGAGTTACAATTAAAATCAAGCTAATCTTCAAATCAGATCGAAATAAAAATGTTTTGCACTTTTGCATTTTCTCCCGAACGTGTCACTCACTTATTTGTTCCTATTTTTTCATCCCACGTCCCGTCGTTCACCACGCCACCCCAAAAATGCTTGCTCAACCTTGCTGCTAGCTAATTCACTAATACACCTGCAAGGTGAACTAAGACATCCGGATGAGGGCAGACCCCGATTTTTTGCCAAGCCGCCATCTTAAAATTGGCTGAGGAAAGCAAATTATCACGAAAAACATACACTAATTATGGAAATTTGCACTGAACTTTATATTCCTCGTGTTCACAAAAAACGCGCGATCCGAATGGTACACTTTTATTGTCACAATATTGCACATTTCACCACAAAAATCGAGATGCAAAAACGCCCGACGATTTGCACGACCGACCGCAAAACTTGCATGCAAGCTTCCTCCGTTGAGAAAAAATAATCGGAAGAAGACATAAATCATAAGGAAAACAAAATATGTCTTTCTTTTTGATACTCAATTTTCTCATATTCTCTTTTCGAGGGTTTTTATACTAGGGGTTTCGACTTGTTTAAGGTAAATTTTATGCATTTACAAAAATTAAGTGAAGAAATTTAAGTTTGTGTGTTTTATTTTTAAAAAAGTAACTTTTTGGCCATTTTGACCTAATATTGAAATTTATGAAATAAGGTTTACTTTAGGTTCACAAAACTTTGAAACTATTTAACTAATGTTTAGCATAGCTTATTATCTTCACAGTTAAAAAAATCATGGTCATTTAAGGCTACCAACTCTTGTTGAGCAAAAATCCGTATACAATTTCTCATTACTGAATTCAGTTAAATTTACTGAAATTTTCAGTAAATGAAAACTTGCTGAAGTTTCAGCAAACTCTGACAGCTCCATACAAATTTTTACTGAAGTTCAGCGAAAAACTAACTGAAAATTTTAGTAGTGCAGTTTTCAGTAAATATTAACTGAGAACGAGCATCAGAATTTGCTGTGTACACTTTGCCGATATGGCACCATGGTCTAACAAAAACTGGAAATTATTTAGATAAATTAAATTTAATATATTTGAAAATTAAAAATATAAAACTGTGTCGTTTTTAAAGCTAACAAATTTACGAATAATATCGTTCTTAGTGTTTTCACGAACACTTTTCCAGAGTTTTTTTTATTGAAAATGTCCTATAATATAAAAAAAAAAAGAATTATTGAAAATGTCCTATAATATTGCTATGAGACGCGGGTTCGATTCCCGCCTTATCCACTGAGCTTCTATCGGATGGTGAAGTAAAACGTCGGTCCCGGTTTCTCCTGTCTCGTCAGAGGCGCTGGAGCAGAAATCCCACGTTAGAGGAAGGCCATGCCCCGGGGGGCGTAGTGCCAATAGTTTCGTTTTTTCGTCCTATAATATGTAAAACACAACAGTTTATAGGACCATAAAAAAACTCTAGAATTGTTAATTCAAATGTTCAAATGTTTTCACAAGTTTTAGAAAGCCTTTGGAAAGGGATAAATATATTTAGTAAGGAATTTCAAAAAAAAATCTAGAGTATTTTTTAAAAGGTCCTTTAAACATATGGAAGACAATAGTTCAAAAACTCTAGAATTATTGATAATCAAGTTTGAATTGAGGAAAAACTCTCCCTTTTTAAATCAAACTCACAGAAAAATAAAAATTTCTAGTTAACAAAAGCTTCGACCAAATCAAAAAAAGCAATTCAATGATTAAAAAGTTGTTAAAATGCCGTACAAATCCGTATTATGCGTAAAATTACCTACAAAAATTACGGCCTGTTCAAAATCCGCGAAAAGGTTCGAAAATCCGTATGGTAAGGAAAAATCCGTACAGTTGGTAGCCTTTACATCTAGGAAGGGGTACATATTTTATGTCCGATAGAATGTGTAATTTTACTTTTGAAAATGTGTAATTTTACCACTTTTCTGGAGTAAAATCTCTTTTCAGCCTAAATTAAGTTAAAATTACATCATATAAGAGATAATATTCAACCTTCGAAAATTACAACTTCGAAATTTACAAAATTTTCTACTGTGTTGCTAACCATTAAAGATTTTTTGAAATTCCTCTTATTATTATTTTTGTCCATCTGTTTTCCCAAAAAGAAATTTGCGGGGCAAAGGGACGCACATTTTGGTATGAAAAAAAAATCAAACACGTTTGATAGCATTATTTTTTTAACATAACATGTCATAACATTAATTAACATTAACATTTATATAAAGTAATGTTCCAAAAAGAATAACGTCATGTTATAATTTATTTTTTTGTGAGAAATGATTGACGAGGACATCTGCTGTAGTAAAAATATAGCGTCATTTGCCACTCATATTGCGTCAGGAAATGTAATTTGAACTGCTCTTTTCGGCAAACATAAACAAAAAACACAAATTTGGCATTTACTGGGTTAATATTTAATTAAAATCTAATTTGTTTTTTGTTTCTGTGATTGGTACCTGGTTGGATGTTGACCTGAAAAAATGTTTCGGAACGCAACTTTTTTTGCGAATTTCTCTGCAAGAGCAATTAGCTGATTGTTATTTGTTTATTAAGGGCCACTTAAAATCGGTGAAAAAAAAAAACAAATATCGTCAAAAATCAAACAATGTCTTCGGGTCAGCGGCTAGGAAGTGTAATGCTCCAAAAATAGACTGCTAAATTGCCGCCAATTGCCAATTAGGTGTACCGAAAAACACGGCGGAAGCAGTCGTTTTTCGTTTACGAGGCAATTTTCCTCACCGAGCTTTACTTCGTAAGCACATCTGGCGCCTGACCGATCCGCAACACGCAACGCACCACCGGAGGTTTGGTATTATTTCATCGCCTACAAGTATGCACCGGAGCGATGCGTTGCTCCCTCCGTAGCGCGGCTAATCCCGTGGGAGTTGTTTATACGATTGAACGGTCTTCCACTCACAGCCAAGGGTCGTTGTTTTGGAAACACTTATTCAAAACGAACATAGAAATTTAAAGATATTTTGAACTAACCCCAGTCACGAACACACCAAATTGATTTCAAATTGACCAACGTTGGCGTCCGTTTGTCGGTGATTTAAAGTTATGCAATTTTCAAACGGAGAACAAACCCGGAAAATCCGGACTCTCCGGATTGCTCTCAGTGCTGCAGAATTTTTGACCAATTTACAATTTTAATTTTTGCTGCATTCGTTTAACTTATACGCTGGCAGGGCAAAGCCAAATTATTATTTTCAAGTTATTTTTTTTTTCAGCAAAGCTCTACTTGTCTGTGGCAGTGGCTGGCGAGGAACCAAAGGGTTAAAGCTGTGCCAACATTTAAACTAAATACACTCTAAAACAAAGCTTCCATATTGATCTAGGAGTCCTTTGTAAACAATCGACACAATTTAATCGGAATTCAATCGTTTTCCCATGGTGAATAATATATTGTTTTATGTGATTAATGAGAAACTGTGCTTAATCATATCAGAAACGTTTTACGATTCGATTTTGAGTGAATCTTAAAAATTAATTATATCGAGCAAAAGCAGAAAGTTTCTTCATTATATTCGTGGGAAACAAAGAAGCCATTTTGCATCATTATTCGTTCCATTCATGTCTTAATACAATTTTCAGGACTGGTCTTGTGAAGGAATTTTCTGATCGGTTTGATGTCTAAAAGTCTATAGGTTATAGTTAGGACTTTTCAGGAAAAAATACTAATTACTACTAATACTAATATAATTTAATATTTTATCCCTTAAAGTTGATTTTCCAAAATAATTAAATTAATTTTTTTGATATTTTTTAAGAATCAAAATAGGAATCGCTTGAATTTAAGGATAGCGCAAAATGTGGTAAAATAAACCGATGCCTCTGTGCTCTCTTATGCAAACTAGATAGGAAAACCAGCAAGCTAGTACAAGAAAGCAGAAACATTTTTTATACGCGATATTAAAATCTAAAATTACTCACATTTTTATGAAAAATTGCAGCGTTTTTTTAATAATTTTTTTTTGCAGATTGAAAGTAAATTATGTTTTTTTTAATTTCCGAAGAATTTCTACAATTCCTTTTTTTACTATGTTGATCAGACTAATAGTAATAATAATCATTAAAATTGGTAAAACAATATTATTTATTCTAAGTGTAATTTACCCTATTTTTTACTAGCGCTATTTGAGAATTATTTATTCTGAACGCAATTGGGTCCTAAAATTAGGCTTAGACAAAAAATCTTTGTACGACCACAAAGGATGTAAAATGGATTTTTAAATCAATTTTCAAAAATTAACTTCGCGGCCCTCCTTGACAGAAACGGTCCAAAGGAATTAAAATGGTTTTTTAAATCAATTTCAAGAAACTATTGGGCCACTTGACAGAAAACGTCCTACTTGACAGCTCACGCCTAGGGGACCATAGTTGATTCATCGAAAAAAAAATGTTGACTTGTCGAATTATTTGTTTGCATTAAAATAAAAAAGGTGATCAGAAATGGTTTTAATCATGTGTTTTACCGTTCTACATAAAACATTGCAAAGGGCCTTAGGACCCTATTTATGAATTAACAATTCGACCCTTTTTTAATTTCTATTTACAACGGTTAAAAAGCACGATTAAAATCATTTCTGACAATAAATTGACAAGACAACATTTTTTCGATGGATCAACTATGGTTCCCTCGGAACGAACTGTCAAATACACTCAAACCCCGATAGTTTGACACCAACTGTTGCCAAACGAACGGGGTCACTTGTTAGTTTGACACCCCTTTAACACGGAGTTCACACCAGGGATGCCAGATACACAGATTTGTCTGTGTTTCACAGACATTTGAGCTTGTGTCAGACATTTTTTTAGGTACACAGACTTTTTAAAAACTTCATTAAATTAATATTTTGTAAAAATATCCATCGAAACTTATTTCGTTAGTCTTCAAATGCTTAAAACCACAATTTTTAATGGATTTCTATGACTGTAAATTGATATATTTGAATTTTAGACAACTGCACAGACATATACAGACTTTTTCACAGACATTTTAAAAAATCATGTGGCATCCCTGGTTCACACACACTACCAAACGTTTGTTTTGATAGTGTGCGTGAGCGCCGTGTAAAAAGTGACAGTTCGTCACTTTTTAGTTTGACTTTGGCCAACCAACGGGGTACAAACTAAAAAAGTGTCAAACGAAATAGTGACCAACCCTCGGGGATTGAGTGTAGGACCTTTGAAAAAATGATTTTAAAAATCGCTTTATCTTTGTGAACAATAATATCAAAAATTTAAGCCTAATTTTACGACCCAATCTGTCGGAAATTATTGAGTAAATTTCTAAATGTTCAAAATCTACCTTTTTATTTTTTTTGTTTTTTTTTTAAACAAAAATAATCTTTAATTTCTTCATACAAAAGAAAGGGGTAAAAACATTAATGAACTGATTTCGAAAATATAAAAAAAGTTGCAGTGGTTATGTTACAGGCATAACCAAAATGACGAATCGCGAACGGAGAAATATGTCACAGATACTTATTTGTTTGCCTAAGGAGTCAAGCTAGGGGGTGTCTCTAAGGTGTTTTCGCCACAATTTTCCTTTTTTCTTGTCACCCTGATGGACGACTGCTTAAAATAGAAATGCACAATGCTGGGCCAAGCTCGAGCGGTCCACTCTTTCTTCATCTCTTCAAAATAATTTGCTTGGCTTCGCATCGGTCTCAAAGCAAACGTTCACTCAAAAGGACATTTACATTCTTTACTCGGAAATTTGTGTGGAACGAGGGTGAAAGCTCTTCGTTGGTTAAATGGTGTCCTTTATAAATATGTTTCGTTTTTTGTTGTATCCTTCCAAAGAAATTCCGTTTGGGGTGGTGGGATTTTTCGTTCGTTTTACATGTTTTTTAAACCATGAGAAAAACAACTGTTGATGTGGCCCCTCCCCCATCCACAGGACATGACGTCATTGGCAACTAATCTATCCGGCGATTGAACCAGTTCCAAGCAGCATACTAAAAACGCAACACTGCATGAATGAATAAACCTAATTTAAAAGTTGCTCGACGCGCGCCATTACGTTTTTCCTCCACAAGCAGCGCGTGTGTAGGCGAATCAAGTGTCTGGGAATTGTTGCCTTAAATTACGCCGAAATCTGAAGGTTTTTCAAAATATTTTTTTTTTCTAATTTTTGTAATCAGCCGTTTTGCATTATTAGTTCCTACTTACAAGTACTCATACAAATTTTAGGGGTGTCCAAATTAAAATAACGGGGAATAATTGTGGAGGACTCCGAGTAATCACGTCTGGACTAGCCTGGCTAAGCAATGACTAAGAATTCCGGAAAGTTGTTCAAACTCTAAAACTAAAAACTAAAAACTAAAAACTAAAAACTAAAAACTAAAAACTAAAAACTAAAAACTAAAAACTAAAAACTAAAAACTAAAAACTAAAAACTAAAAACTAAAAACTAAAAACTAAAAACTAAAAACTAAAAACTAAAAACTAAAAACTAAAAACTAAAACTAAAAACTAAAACTAAAAACTAAAAACTAAAAACTAAAAACTAAAAACTAAAAACTAAAAACTAAAAACTAAAACTAAAACTAAAAACTAAAACTAAAAACTAAAAACTAAAAACTAAAAACTAAAAACTAAAACTAAAAACTAAAAACTAAAAACTAAAAACTAAAAACTAAAAACTAAAACTAAAAACTAAAAACTAAAACTAAAAACTAAAAACTAAAACTAAAAACTAAAAACTAAAAACTAAAAACTAAAAACTAAAACTAAAACTAAAAACTAAAACTAAAAACTAAAAACTAAAAACTAAAAACTAAAAACTAAAACTAAAAACTAAAACTAAAAACTAAAAACTAAAAACTAAAAACTAAAACTAAAAACTAAAAACTAAAACTAAAAACTAAAACTAAAACTAAAAACTAAAAACTAAAAACTAAAAACTAAAAACTAAAAACTAAAAACTAAAAACTAAAAACTAAAAACTAAAAACTACTAAAAACTAAAAACTAAAAACTAAAAACTAAACACAAAACACTAAACACTTAACACTAAACACTAAACCCTAAACACTAAAAACGAAAAACGAAAAACGAAAAACGAAAAACGAAAAACGAAAAACGAAAAACTAAAAACTAAAAACTAAAAACAAAACTAAAAACTTAAAACTAAAAACTAAAAACTAAAAACTAAAAACTAAAAACTAAAAACTAAAAACTAAAAACTAAAAACTACTAAAAACTAAAAACTAAAAACTAAACACAAAACACTAAACACTAAACACTAAACACTAAACACTAAACCCTAAACACTAAAAACTAAAAACGAGAAACGAAAAACTAAAAACGAAAAACTAAAAACTAAAAACTTAAAACAAAAAACGAAAAACTAAAAACTTTAATTCACTAATTTTGCAAAATGACTTCTTTAAACATAGAGAATACAAGGAAGTTCATCCAAATAATAAAAATACAAATAAAAGTCGATTTGCGAAAACGAAAAACCCATACATTTAAATTAAATAAAATGATTTTAATTTTAGCCTTCAATCACACCTCCGGTTGTTGCCAACGCGCCAAATTTCGCCGGAAGATAGGCACCCCACTTTAGAGAAGAAGAAAAAAACGAACCGCCTAACGGATTAGCCAATGAATTTCTCATCTCGACTCGAGCACTCAGCCTACATTGCGGCGTTCGGTTTGGCACACTCTGCGTGGCGCTTGGCCTAGTTTGAGGCGTTTTTCTCCTATATTTCGGTGTCAGAAGCATTCTGGTGATGGTGTTTTAAATTGGAGGGATTTTTTTTTGTTTTAAACTCATGTTGAAAAGAATGAATAGAAAAGGCTGGTTTTATCTCACAATCGTGATACAATTCGTGGGCGAGGAAAATCCCTGCAAAGATATGATTCTAAAGGATAAAGCCCGGTTATAATTCATTTTACTTTTCTCTTTTCATTTCTCTCCATCACTCCCGCGGTCACTTTCGCCCAGGAGCGGTCGCCGCCTGTTCATGTGCCACTTGTTGCTGATCCTGCTGATTCCGATTGTGGCTGTGGTGCTGCAAAACTCAATCCTGCTGAGCCAGCAAATTACGAAATACGAGACGACCAAGCGCGTTGATGAAGAGGTTGGTGCAATGTTTATGGGCGACATCTAGCGGGGTTTTACGCGAGCTTTTTTTTCCTCCCTTGTCTCCAACACATACAGATCCGCATGACCATGAACATGTCCGCGCTGCTGAAGGCGGTCCAGAACGAGCGCCGGCTGCTGACCTACTTTGTGCTGACGCGGAAGAACCGCCTGGCTGTGGATGGGGCCATCGCCGAAACGGACCGGGTTCTCCGGGAACTGATGGCGCGCAGTGACATCTGGGACGTGGAGTTTAGCGGCGACACGAACCAAACAATAGCGGGGGAATTGAGGTAGCTAGCACGTGCCTTGGTTGTAGAGTTTTGTAAACGCATTGATAAGAAGGTTCTTGGCTCTCCTTTCAAGCGAAACGAGGGAACTGCTGCTCAGGTAGGTGTTGCGACATTTTTGGACGGATCAGCGACAGAAAAAAAGTAATAAAAATAGTCTTAATCCATCTTTGTTTACGTCAAGACACGCTGACTTCAGAATACTCACTTTGAGCTTAAATTACTTTTCACCATTCTTTTTTCAGTGGGTTCTTAGCAATTTGACTAGAAAAGTAGTTGTTTTTGGATGAAACCTGATTCCTTCTCTTTCCACAGGTCACCCTCTCCAGCGGAAAACGTAAGCCGGTCAATCACAACCTTCCTGGAGCCGTACAACGACCTCAACCGCCACCTGGTGGACCAAATCAGCCAATCAGTGGGCTTCTCGCTAACCGGAGACGTTTGGCGGTAACTTCGTAAGACCCCGGAGCAAATGGCAAACGTTCATCACAACTTCTACTTTCTCGTTTCCCTTTTTGCAGCCAGCTGGTGGTGTACAAGAACGTGATCGAGGCGATCGAGTGCGTCAGCATTGCTTCCATCCTGGTGTTTCAGTTCATCCAGCGGGGTCGTCTGGGTTTGGACGACTTTTCGCAGTTTGTTCGGCGGGACGCTGCAGCCATGGACTATCTCCGATCGGCGGAGAACTTCATGGCCGACATCACGATCCTGAACAGCCGGGAGGCGCACGTGCTGAATAAATGGCGCGAACTGGTCCTAATCAACTCGTCGGAAACAACATCACGCGAAGAAGCCCTCGCCGAATACTACCAATCGGTCAACACGTTCACCACCAACCTCCAGCTACTTCAAGATGATCTCCAGGAGGCAGTCATCCGAACCGTCGACGAAGAAATGTCCAACGCCCGGCTCATCCAGACAATCTCGATCGGGCTCGTCCTCGTCATCGCCCTGATCAGTCCCTTCCTGCTTCTGCTCGTGCACAACGCAACCATCACGATCCAGGACTTCTCAACCCAGCTCGTGGCACGAACCCTGGAACTCCGCTGCGAAAAGGGCAAAGCGGACCGTCTACTCTACCAGATGCTGCCACCGGCCGTCGTGAGGCAACTCAAGCAGCAGCGCCAAGTTCCGGCGGAAACGTTCGACTCGGTCACGATCTTCTTCAGCGACATCGTGGGCTTCACGTACATTTCCGCCGTTAGCTCTGCCATGGAGGTCGTTACGATGCTCAACACGCTGTACCGGTTATTCGACTCGATCATCCTCAAGTACGACGTGTACAAGGTAAGTCCTTCGCTGCTCAGATGGCACGTCGTCGTCACTACCCCTCCCCCTCATATTCCACAGGTGGAAACCATCGGCGACGCGTACATGGTCGTGTCCGGGCTTCCGCAGCGCAACGGGGACAACCACGCGAGCGAGATCGCGATGATGTCGCTGGAGCTGCTGTGCGGCATCTCCGGCTTCATTATCCCGCACATGCGCAACCGCACGATCGAGATCCGGGTGGGCGTCAACACGGGGCCGTGCGTGGCCGGAGTGGTCGGGACGACCATGCCCCGGTACTGCCTCTTCGGGGACACCATCAACACGGCCTCGCGGATGGAGTCGACCGGGGAGCGTGAGTTTTGCTTCTGATTAGAATTTGGACTGTATTTTTCGGTGCCGGCGATAAACGGTGACGGGGATTTTCATTTTCTCACTTCTTCTCGTGTCTCGTTCGCGTCCCAAAACTGAGTGAAAATTCTGCCTCTCTCACACGTGTTTCGTTCGTTGTTGCATCTTTCGTGCTGTTAAGTTGGTAGCGCTGACGGCGACGCGCAGGGCTGGACTCGCGAACACAGGGTGAAAGCTGCGCAAATTTGGAGAAAACATTCAGTTTGTTTGCAAACTAGACTACACACCTTTTATGTTTGACAATTTGTGTAGTAAATTACAAATACCGTAAAAAAAAATCAAAATCAATCTAACCAATGCGTTTCTTTTCAGCCATGAAAATCCACGTGTCGGAGAACACGAAGGCCGTCCTGGACAAACTGGGTGGGTTCAAGATCAAGCGGCGTGGCACGATCGAGGTTAAGGGCAAAGGCACCATGGAAACCTTCTGGCTGCTGGGACACATCAGCTACGAACACCTCTCGCCGGACACGGTCGTGCCCATTTACAAACCAAGCGTTCCGGTCACGGAGCCGGAATTTCTGCAGATGATTTCCTAGGACTTTGAGGAAGCGTTTTAAAAAAATATATATCATCTAGTCGAAGGAGAAAAAGAAGAAGAAAAAAATGCAGGGAACAAAAGCAAATCGTGTTGTGTGACGGTTGCGATTCCTATCCCTTCTAGCAATATAAGATCCAAACGATGATCAGTGGTTGTAGAGAAAAAGGAAAAATGTTGGTACAACTAACAAAGTCTAATTCTAGTCAATGGTGCACCTACGTGTGGGTCCAAATTGTGATGTTTTAAAAATCAAAACTGTTGTTATGTGTACCCCGAATGATGCTACATGAATAAATGTTGAGTGAGTCTTGACTGTGTGAATTTATTTGGTTTCATTTTTTAAGTCTCTGTTTTTTCCATCACCGAAAATTAGACTAATATCAAATATTTGGAGCCAGCCATAAGCATACATATGCATGTTAGATTTCTGATCTCTTTTATGTTTTTTATGCAAAAATTGTTAAATGTTAAAAACAAGAAAAAGATAAAAAACGTAAAAAAAATATTTGTTTGTGATTTGATTATCCGAAGTCCCATAAAAACCTTCGGATAGTCGAAACTTCGTAAAATCGAGGTTTCGGATAATCGAGTCCGGACTGTATCTTACTTGGCAGCTCGTTCCAAGCGTACCATTGTACATACAAATTTAAATTTAAACTAAAATCGGTGATAATATATTGTGATATTATTATTGTTCACCGCGCGTTCAGGGCGCGTTAAAGTTTTTTTTTTTAAGTTGTTAGTCGGTGACCAATCTAGAGCTTAACCCTGCCAACCAACCATGGTTTTGAAAATTTCACTTTTTCTGAAAAGAAAAATAATCCACCTTAAAGCGGTTTGGGCCTTCCTCACATTAATATAGGGTTGTCAGATTTTCAATCTATTGTAGAGCAATTCTCTACAAAATCGGTCTTTTTTCTTCAATTTTAATTTTTGTATTTTTTAATTCGACTGAAACTTTTTTGGTGGCTTCGGTATGCCCAAAGTTTGTTAGTTTGTCCATATATTTTCCATACAAAGCAGTCCATACAAAATGATGTTTGAAAATTCAAAATCTGTTTGAAGGAATCGATCGATTTGCTTCGGCAAAGTTGTAGGTATGGATACAGACTACACTGAAAAAATGATACACGGTAAAATTGGTGATTTTTTATTTTTTATCACTAAAACTTAATTTGTAAAAACACTATTTTTAATTTTTTTATTTGATATGTTTTAGAGAAAATGCCAACTTTTCAGGTTGTGCAAAATTTTGAGCGAGTTATGAATTTTATCAATACGATTTTTCAAAAATCGAAAACCATTTTTCGATGTAAACAAATTTGCAATCGAAAAGTACTTTAGTAAAATTTTGTAACCGTTTCATATTTATGAGTTTTTCATTTTTAAAATAGTGCACATGTTTGCACACTTTGGAAAAATATTTTTGCTGAGAAAATTCTCTATATTTTTTATTTTGTTGATACGATCTTTAGTTGCTGAGATATTGCAATGCAAAGGTTTAAAAACAGGAAAATTGATGTTTTCTGTTCACCCAAACAGCCCACCATTTAATGTCGATATCTCAGCAACTAACGGTTCGATTTTCAATGTTAATATACGAAACATTTGTGAAATTTTCCGATCTTTTCGAAAAAAATATTTTCAAAATTTTTAAACCAAGACTAACATTTTAAAAGGGCGTAATATTGAATGTTTGACCCTTTTGAAATGTTAGTCTTGGTTTAAAAATTTTGAAAATATTTTTTTCGAAAAGATCGGAAAATTTCACAAATGTTTCATATATTAACATTGAAAATCGGACCGTTAGTTGCTGAGATATCGACATTGAAAATGGTGGGCTGTTTAGGTGAGACTTAGAAAACATCAATTTTCCTGTTTTTAAACCTTTGCATTGCAATATCTCAGCAACTAAAGATCGTATCAACAAAGTCCAAATAAGCAAAATATAGAGAATTTTCTCAGCTTTTCAAAAATATTTTTTCCAAAAGTGTGCAAACATGTGCACTAATTTTAAAAAATGAAAAACTGCGACTATTTTCAAAAAAGTCACCTAAATATGGATTTAACTTGAAAACGGTGCACTTTATCAAAATTTTACTAAAGTACTTTTCGATTGCAAATTTGATTTTACATCGAAAAATGAAGTTGGAAAATTCCTGCGACCAATATTTCGATTTTTTGAAAAAATCAGTATTGATAAAAAATTCATAACTCGCTCAAAGATTTTTTGCACAACCTGGAAATTTCTGAAAAGTTGGCATTTTATGTCCTCTAAAACATATCAAAAAATAAAAAAAATTAAAAATAGTGTTTTTTTGCAAATCAAGTTTTAGTGATAAAAAGTTAAATAAAAAAATCACCAATTTTTTTTACCGTGTATCATTTTTTTCCAGTGTAGTCTGTATCCATACCTACAACTTTGCCGAAGACACCAAATCGATCGAAAAATTCCTTCAAAAGATACAGATTTTTGAATTTTCAAACATCATTTTTGTATGGACAGCTGCCAAATTTGTATGGAAAATTATATGGACAAACTAATGATGCAAAATGGCTTCTTTGGGCATACCGAAGGCACCAAAAAAGTTTCAGTCGGATTAAAAAATACAAAAAAAATCGAATGACCGAAATCTGAGAGAACTGCTCTGTAGTGATTGGAAAGGTCTTTTTGGATTACGCATCCAACAATAGGTCGCATGACAGTTCCGGACAGCGTTTTTATCAAAATAATCTGAGGTGGCAGCATGGCACTTAAGTGCTTATAACTTTTGATAGGGTTGTCCGATCTTTGATGTTTTGGAATGAGTCCAAAAACGGAAAAAAATCGGTTCAGCCGGTCCCGAGATAATCGAGTGCAATTATTTTGATCAACATCTCATCACACGCACCGATATTTGCTCAGATTTTAATCCCGAGTAGATATGTATACGTGAATGTGGGTCTAGGAGGTCTAATTAAGAAGTTCATTTTTCGAATGATTTTATAGCCTTTCTTCAGTAAAGTGAGTATTTTTGAAGAATGTAACTTTTTTTTTCTATTGTGCTATCAAATTTCATGGAGTCTAGCATGAAGTTGAACTTTATTTACAGTTGCTGTGAATTTTATCACAATGTATCTCTGTTTTTGCTCTGTGATTTCACCAAGGCACTTCAGAAAGTGCACACACATCGTCGAAATTCACAATTTAAAATATAAAAACGAGCTGCCAAAATTGGGTGAATACTTGTATGCCAAATGGCTACTTTGGTCATAATTAAGTCCTCTAGAACATTTCAGCAAAATCAACATTTAAAAAAAATGCATGAAACATGAGAATTGCTCCACAGCTAGCTCCACAATTATTTTTATACGATTATTAAAATTTATTTCATTTCAACTGTTCACGCTATTCTCCATGCAAAGGCACTTCTCAAAAATTTCTTGCTTCTCCAAAATTGCTTGCTTCTCACAAATTTCTTGCTTCTCCAAAATTGCTTGCTTCTCACAAATTTCTTGCTTCGCCAACATGTATTGGTTGATCAAGTCGATGTTCCGCAAGAAAATCTAAATCAGTGATAAGAATTTCGTTTTTTTTAACACCCTATTTCCAAGAACAACCTAAATTTATATTACCCAATGTTGATCCTTCTCGCACATCCGTGTATGTGTAGAGCTGTGCCCTCTGCCCGCCGCTGACCGTTGCACAAAAACAAACATCTGTCAAAAGTTTGTGAACCGCGCGAAGTGTTTGCCGAGCAAGCCGGTTCTCACACATTTTTAAGGAAGATTCAGAAATTAAAAGTTATTTTAGTTAATTCATTAAATTTAGTTAAAATTGTTATATTTAACTGTTACAAGCAGAGATTATTACATCGTCGAATCGTTGCCGGAAAGGGTAAGCAATGTTTTCTCCGATTTTTGGACCGTTTCTCATCGATTTCTCGCAGAACCGACTACTGCCATCGGAATGGCGGCCACGATCGAGCCGGTGTCGCCGCGGGAGCTCGAGTGCCGCAAGATTTGCGTCGAGCGGTTCGTGTTCGCCATCCTGTACAGCGTCGCGATCCAGTTTGTGCTGCTGACGGTGTTTCTGCTGCTGGTCAACTTTAGCCTGTTCGCCCCGGTGGCGTGGGTGCTCGGGACGTTCCGGCTGCTGTGCTCGCTGTCGACCTGGCTGGCCGCGATGCCGCTCGTCAGTGCGGTCATCGTGTACGGCGTTTGCCTGGCGAAGGCGTTCCTGGCGGACGGGCGGTACTGTCCGACGCGGTTTCAGCTGATTTATCGGTGGGTTGAAGGATGTTTGTTTTTGGGGAATTTTGGAAGTTGGCAAATTTTGCTTGCAGGTCGATAGTCCAGAAGTCTGCGCTGCTGGTGGTCAACTGCGTGGTTGGATTTTTGACGGCCTGGCTGTACACGCGATTCCTGCGGGACGATTACCGCGTCCTGTTCCTGCCGGCTTCCGAAAACGGACAATTTGTGCTCAATGAAAAGTATTTATTTTTGCTGCTTGGAGGAACGTTTGCCGGAGTGTATTACTTTGTGCGGAGCAAGCCGGAGCGATCGGCGGTCAATTTCCCAGTCATCCAGCAGCCACGTTATCAGCAGATCCGAGCACATCTCTACAGCACCGTGTACCGGTCACTGTTTACATCATTTGCACCTGCCCTGGTCTACGCGAGCTTCTTCTTCACGTTCAGCTGCGTTTACTTCCGTCACAAGCTTGCGTCCACATTCAGCGGAGTTTCCCTGGCGGAAGAGTCCACGCTGGCATCGTTCTACGCCATCCTGTCCGACGTCCGGCTGCTCCTGTACTGTTGGATCTTGTTCTCGCAGATTCTCAGCAGCATGAACCTGATGCAGGACCTGTTTCACATTTGCCTTACCGAGTATCGCGCATTCCCGGTGGAGAAATCCTCGCTGGCCGATGATCGCGAAGTGACGCTGGTGGAAGCCCTGGCCAACACTCAACTGCCCATCATCCAACAGTTGGCTGCGCTGGACCTGTTCAACATCGCCGAAGACAGCAACCCAACCCGGCGGTCCCGTCTCTACGCTCTCTCAATCCCCGGTGGCCACCCGTACAACTGGCGCCTCCTGTCCGGCGAATGCATCCGTCTCATCCGCGACTACTCCGCTGAATTGTCACGCTCGATTGAAGGCGCCCCTCAGGCCGTAGGCTCCGCCATCCGTCCGGAAATAACCCGCCTGCGACCAACCGCTTCAATGGACGCCGAAAAGATCCTCTCCAAGCAGTACAACGAGTCGTTCGGCATCCGATCCCTCTCCACGAACGCCCTCCCAACCGAATCCACCTCCACCCCACAACCGGACATCATCTGCAAAGCCATCGACCGCCGCCTGGACTCCCTCCGCACCTCCCTCAAAAACATACCCGGCATTTTCTACCTCTTCGGCGAACCCAAAACCGCCAAAACCTGCCACCTCCTCTCAAACAACTCCCAGCAAATCATCTACATCAGCCAAGCCCTCGCGTCCCTGGCCGCCCGCTCGATCAACGAGGACCAGTTCGGTGTGGTGCAGAATGACCTCCCCCTAATCATCCGGACGCTGGTCCAGCTCAAGCAAACCATCGACAAGGTCGGCTCGATTCAGCTGGACGTGAAAAAGATCGACCGCAACTATGCGGCACTCAAGGCTGCCACGCGGCGCAGTTTGTACCGGATTGCGGGGGCGTTTGCCGATTACCTGAACGATATCGTGCTGGAGCCGGGCGATGTGAAGGCGCTGCACGGGTTCGTGCACTACCGGGAAGCGTAGGAGGAGGCTGTTTTTCTCGTCATACTTTTCATTTTGACCCATAATCATTGAATAAAAATCGTTGTGTCATAAAATACATATTTGAAGTTTTTAATTTTTATTTTAATGGATTAACGTGAGTCAATTTCACCACTGGAACAGAAAACCTTCAGAAATAAAATGTTGGGACCACTTTGGAACGCGTTAAAAAAGTTTGAAATGTTTGGATTGCGCCCGAACGGTATGCAGCATGCTTGACGAGAAAACAAGCAAACTGCCCGTGAAAGTTTTGGTTTCCCTATAAAAGCTTATTTTTATTCGAAGATTTTTTTTAAAAATGATTTTATTTAAAAATTTCAACAATTTAATAATTGAATAATGCTCTAATATGATTAAAAAGCTTAAATCTTCTGTTAAAAATTAAAAAAAAGTTTTGTGGCTTTGAATTTGACATGTACATGATACAGATAAAATACAGATTTATTTTTAAGAAAATACAGATCTCCACGCAGAAAAATAAGGCATATTTGATTCAACAAAACATTTTGTTGATTTGAAAATCAAGATTTTTGTTGAATCAACGCTAAACGTCAAAGCAACTTTTTCAAAACAACAAAAGATTGTTGTTGAATTGAGAAAATCAAGGTTTGTTTCAACACAAAATCAACAAAATTTTTGTTCAAACAAACCTCGTGCAGGATGATTCTACAAAACATTTTTCTGCGTGTCCCATAAAATAATCTGGCATCGTTGCTTGACAGTTAATTTTATGGCAGGGGTGTGTTCAAATGGATTTTTTATTTTCTGATTAAAAAAATACACGCAAAATACAGATAACACAGATCTGTGTAAAAATAATACACAGGCTGTTGAACGTGTTCTAGAATACACTCAAACCCCGTTGGTTTGACACCAACTGTTGTCAAACGAACGGGGTCACTTTTTAGTTTGACACCCTTCTTACACGGAGTTCACACACACTACTAAACGTTTGTTTTGATAGTGTGCGTGAGCGCCGTGTAAAAAGTGACAGTTCGTCACTTTTTAGTTTGACTTTGACCAACCAACGGGGTACAAACTAAAAAAGTGTCAAACGAAAAAGTGACCAACCACCGGGGGTTGAGTGTACATAAATCTGTGTAAAAAAAATACACAAGTTGTTGTACTAGCTGTCAAAATTGTGTAGTTTTATAACACAAAAGTGATTTTGAAATTTTTGAAATTAAATATGTCTTTATTGAACATTCTTAAAATAATTACATTAATTTTACATGATAAGTGGTATGGCCTAATGCTCTTCATCTTTGTTGTATTTTTCGTTTTATTATTAACTGATCACATTTATTTATTTGCTTCAAATTGTTTTACATTATTGCATTGAATTGAATACATTCGGGTAAAAAAGAAAAAAATCACTTTAACAGCTAATCCTAACCTAAAACTAAAAAAATAAATCCATTGAAATATTCAAAATCACTAGAACGAGTAAACTACGAACTTTATTTTAAGATGAATGCTCCAAGAGTTCTTACTTGTTCTTTGCGAGTTTTGCACCCACGTAAAGTTGTTGTCATCTCGATGAAAATGTTCAGAAGTTCTTGTGGTGAAAACAGGTCACTACTGCCTTCACTCGTTGATGTTGGTTGGTTTTCCCTCGGTTGCTGACTGAAGCCTGGAGGTGTTGTATTCTCTGCAACTTTTTTCCGCTGATTCAACGGCAATGGCTGCAGATTTGGAACCACTCGAACAGATCCCGCTCCAGGTGACGCCAAAGCAGGAAAATCCACGTCCGTGTATGCTGGTGGTGTTTTGCGACGATGTGGTTGGTGCCTCGTCGTCGCTTGCTGCCGATTTTTTACAAACTCGGCACGTTTTGGGCAGCTTCGATTCTTGGTAGAATGGTCGCCGCCGCAATTGAAGCATTTCGCTTCGATGTTCTCGTTGATTGCTTCGCAAGCTTGAGTTTTGTGCTCACCTCCGCAGGTTGCACAACGACTCTTGATGAAACAGTTCCTTCCACCATGCCCAAACTGCAAACAGTTCGAACATTGTGTCACGTCACGGTGCACTGGACGATAACGTTCCCAAGTCACGATGATGTTGAAAATTGCCCGAACTGCTTTCAGCTCAGACGGCGTTGTCGATCCTTTCTCGAGATGAACCAGGTACAGTTGATCACGATACTTGATGTCCTTGTTGTGTCTCGTCATCTTGAAGACTTCGATCACGTTCAACTTAAGAGTTTTGAGCTCTTCTTTCAGCATACTCACATCCATGTCGTACAGGCCTCGGAGGACCTGTTTCATGGGGCGTTTACCTGGATCGTCATGGCTGTAGTATTCAATCTTTGTGTTGTTCAGGAAATCCCGAACGTAGTTGTAATCCTTTCTGGTAGGTAACAGAATTTTGAGTCCATCAGCACACAAGCGAATGGAAGCTCGTAAAGCACCAGATTTGATAAACCCGGTCAGCCACTTTCGCACCGAATCCGATGACGATGTTTTCACAAAAATGGGTGGCAACTTTTCCCGTCGTTCAAATTCTTCCTTCTCGCTCACGTCCACAGGGAGGGTAGCGAACTGGTTTCCAGACAATTTTTGAGCGTCCTTGCTCAAACTGCCTGGCTTTGCAGGTAGCGCTTCAGCATTCTTTAGCTTCTTCAAATCTGCCGATCTTGCTGGTGAGGACCGCCTCTTTTTCTTGCCCTGAGGCATTTTTGCACTTTTTAAGCACTTTTCAGGAGCTAAAATCCAGGAGTACCTCACTGAATGATGGTCCCCAAAGGAATGACACAAAAGTGATGAAAAATTCTGTTGACCAAAATGGCCAACATAATCAAAATGACCATAATGACCAAAATGTAAAATATGATCAATATAACCGAACTGACCAAAATGATCAAAATGACTTAAATGACCATAATGGTCAAAATGGAAAATATTACCAAAACGCCCAAAACGAGCAAAATGGTCAAAATTACCAATATAACCGAAGTGACCAAAATGGCAAAAATGACCAAAATAGCTAAAACTGCTAATATGACCTATATTTTTAATATACACGATGACCAAAACGGCCATAAAACAATCGAAATTACCAAAATGACCAAATTAACTGAAACTGCATATGCAACCAAAATTTTCACCAATAAGCGGTGTATGCACATCGGAAGGAACCGGTCAAGAAAAATTTCAAATGGGCAGCAGCGGCAGCGAAAGCAAGCCAGAGAGAGGGAAGAAAAGCCCCAAGAAAACGCTCCCTCTCCTTTGTTCTGCTGTTCGTAAAGCTGTTTCTTGACCCCTTTACTTCCGATCACCATACTAGCCTATAGAGTCAAAATAGCCAAAAAGAAACAAATGGACAAAACGGCCAAAATAACCGAATTGGCCAAAATAATCAATATGGCAACTTTTGATCGATAATAGGGTCTTTCATGCGTTCCAGACTGTTCAAATTCCAACAATTCAAGATATGTTCACGTTTATAGTGCAAATGCATACACAGAAAAAAAAAGTTGAATTTTGGAATGTTGAAAATTTGGTAGGTTGAATATTACCAATTTATTAGTGTAATATAAGGCTTTCTAGTCAGAAATTTACCAACACATTCAAAGTATGTTTACGTGACAGCTGGACGTTTGTTTGCATCAGGATTCCTATCTCGTTCTTGCAAAAGTTTTTTGTCAGGCGACTTCTAGCTGTTTTTTTTTGACTGACTGCCCGATATGTCAGCCAACATACTTCGCAGGGCTGTGACAGCTACAGCTCGATCATTGTTTGCATCAGGACACTGTGACGAGGAGTTCGTCATTTTTGAGTTAAATTATATTTTTTTCACTGGGCCTAGAAAGCCTTATTACATAAAAAATGTGTAAAAATGTGAACCTGATGAATATTCATCAAAAACTGATGAAAATTCATCATTTTTGGGGTAAAATTTATCATTTATTTTGCCACAAAATCTGTCACCATTTCCTGATGAATATTACCATCATTTTTTTTCTGTGTAGCGTAGTACAAGAAAGCACAGAGGCATCGGTTTATTAAAGTACACTATCTGGTTTCCAAAAGTTAATAATCGGTAAAAAAAATGACAAACACGTGAGTTTGGCCATTCGACGACCCATAAAAAAAAACATGACCTTACAAACCACGGTCATACTTTCATCACATCACAAGCAACACTAAGGCTGTGCATTTTAAATCGTTTCGAGTTGGACAAATTTTTGCACTGAAACGAGGTGGGTTTTTTCCTAGATTTAAATGTTCCCAACCTCACACGTTTCAAACACCCCCAACTGTACAAATGTTTGCTCTGCACGCGACCGTGAAGGACATGTTGGCGCAATTTTTCGGTAAAAAGTATCCCGTCATCGAAAATCTACTGCAATCGTCTCATTTTCCTGCCAACACTTGCTCAAACATTGCAGCCTGTTTTGCAGTGGCTGGAAACAAAATTGATTTAAAGCAGCGATACTGCTGAAAAAATCTCATCATACGGAAAAAAGAAGCGCGACGATGGCGAAGCTAATCTGGCCAGTTCTGGTCCTCGCGGGAGCGGCCCTCTTGGCCACGGCACCGCTGACCGTGTCCGGAACGTTCGATATCTTCTCGGTGGTAAGAAAAGGGGTGGTTATGCTATTGTTCTCGTCTACTTCCGAGATCCGCGATCGCAGCGCCTCTAACGTGATTTGTTTTCCACAGCTATCTACCGTACTAAATGCCACGAGTAATTCCACCAACAACACCGATCCTGTAGTTTTCAACGCTAGCCTGAATAATCTTGCAGCGCTGATGAACGGCTTTAAACCGTTGGTTCTAGTGTTTTACAATAAAACGGTAAAATTTACTGATTTAGCTTCAGTTTTCCTTTTTATGATTATTTTTTCCTCATAGTTCGTCAGTAATACTTCGCAACCAAATACGACCGGTCTAACTGCGGTAAGTAATCTATGGTTTAGTATACCGTCAGTTACTGAGAACAGTTTTATTTCAGCTTGAACTGCCAAAATCGCTAGCCTTATTGGCTTTCACCCAAGTACTCCCAATCGTTAACCAGCTGGCTGCAAATGTCGGGACCATTCTTGGCAGTCAAATGATGAACGTCACGATGCCCCCGGCCAATTTCAGCGTGTTAGATTTCATAAACAAAACCGCAACAATGTTCAACGTCAGCCTCGATACCGCCCTAATGCAAATATCTTTCAACTCGACCCCCAACGCGACCGTTCCGGGCGTTTTCGGAGCGAACCTTAACCAAACGGCAATGCTGGTGTTGCAGTTTCTTCCGGTTATCAACGCGACCGTAGCGCCCTTGGTAAAACACGTGCATCCGCCATTATGGCACCGAGCTGTCAAAGTGTTGCTATAATGATTGTTCGTTTTTAGAACGGCACAAGCCTAGGGAAATCGATTATTGGGGCCGTTGGCTTCGCGCTGCCAATCGTGAACAACATTCTGAAGCAGATACAGCCCCTGCTGACGACGGTGACCGTGCCCAAAAATCTGACGGAAGTTTTGGATGGCCTCTTGGGGTTGCTTAATTCCTCCACAACAGTTGTGAAACAGTTCCTTCCGGTGAGATTTTGAGGTATTTTGCCATAATCGAACAAAGCTAAAACTTTTTGCTGATTTTAGACAAATTTAACGTTAGTGCGGACGGATCCCGACTGGGATTACACCTGCGGAACCTTCTTCACGGACAACCTGAACAAGATGTCCGAGCTTTGGAACCAAACCAACTCGGCCGTGATGGGAGTGCTGAAATCGGTGAGCTTTTTTGCTTCATTTGACATGTAGTTACCTCTCTGTTGATGTGACGTTGAGCTGTCACAGTCAAGGTCAATCACCTAACAGGCAACGTGGACTTTATTTCATCCCTCCCTGCAGACCATGGCGCAGAACTTGACCGTCGTTTCGGGGACCATCCGAAGCATCGCCGTCGTGATGCCCATCCTGACCAACCTGACGGGCCAGGTCGGCGCAATCCTGGACGGAATGACGCCCAAGTACAACCGCCGGCTTTACCCGAGCCAAGTGCGCACCAATCGCCACAAAAGTGACTGCCACTTGCGTCATCTGCAGCGCGTCAACGCCCGGCGTTTTGGCTGAAAATTTGCGATCTATATTTTGTAACAATCAATAAACGGCTCAAATTGTGTGCCTTCCCGAAATGCGTTTTATTTTTCACCTTATTCTTTCAAAACAGAGAGGGTGCGTGCATAATCGAACACGTGTTCAGCCAGGCATCGGAAAGCGATTAGACCTACAAGTCCTCGAGCCACAAGCCAAAGCAGGCCATGAAGCTCCTCTGAGATGATGCGCGCGTGCCAGATGGTGACGACTTCTGGCTTACTTTGTTTCCTTCTTTGCCATCGGAAAAGTTCTTGGGTAAATTTGTGCTGACTGCACCTACTGCGACTGATTGATTTTGCTTTTCAAAAAAGATCGCTACCTTGCTTATGTTTATCTTTTATCAGCGTTTGACAGTTGCGTTACCTTAGTGTCGATTTATATTTTACAGCATTGAATCAAGCAATCGAGAATTTTCGAAGAACATATAAATTTGAAGCTGAAAATGTCTTCTAACTCGAGGAAAACAGCGTCATGTGTTGCGTGAGCAACCTTCAAAAAAAGGGCGGCAAAAAATAACCATCGGAAGTAGAAGCTTTTTTCCAACTCCACATTCGTTCGAAAGGCATAAAAAAACTACCTTTTTCAGAGTTCTTCTCCGTCCCATCGGTCCCATCGAACAAGTGTTCCAATTTGTCCGTGTTCTGTGCGAAGAGGATATCGATTGTGCCCACTTCCCTCCATTTTTCACGTTTTTCTTTTTGAAAACTCTTTTTTTCTTCAGTTCGATTACGCCAGCAAAGGATTGTGTATCCTTCGGAATCCTGGCCTACTTCCTGTTTATGTATTGAAATGGGTTCTTTATATACTTCAGGGGACGCGAAGAACGCTTCTGATTGGTCGAGTGGCACGTGGCCTGCTTTGTCTTCCCCTGAAACGTTCGCTCTCTCTCTTTGGAAATTTCTCTCCCATTGTTCGTTCCGCTTTCCGCAACGTTCCTGGAGGGGTCGCTCTCGCGGAGAGAGAGATGCTGCCGATCGGCAGCGTGGTCGATCGATGATCCTGACTGGAGGGGGTAAAAACAGAGAGCAATTTGCGAGAATACTATAAAAGGACCTGCCCGGCCGGGATTCTGGTTCAGTTTTGAGCGGAAAGAGTTTTGAACAAGTTTGAAATCCCTTTTGGAAGCAAGTGTTTCAAGTGCAGCAATGGCAACCGACTTTGGTCGATTTCAGCAACAATCGTTGCCGCAGCAGTTCTACTACTACGGCCAGGAGCAGATTCCGAACGTGAAAATGGAACACGTTGAATCCGGATTCGGAACAGAGGATTACTACGGAAACTTCCAGTCAACGACGATCGCCAACCAGCACCATCACCATCAGCAAGGATTGACTCTGACAAGCATGATGATCCCGAGTTACGACGGTCCCGTAAGCTACCCGGAAAGCTGGATGACTCCTTCCCCGTCCAGCTTTGGCTCCGAATCTCCAGACTACTACCCAATCAGCTCACCGGCCTTCATCGACGTCGAAGAGTGCAAAGAGAACCTGCTGAAGCAAGCCACAATCGTCAACCAGCAACAACAACCAGCACTTCCGCTGTCCCCACCGGTTTTAACCTCAAACGTCACCGCCAACAACACCTCGGCCATCCCGAATCTCCCCGTCAAGAAGCGCCAGTACCGCAAGAACCCCAAAGTCAAACCGGAACCGCTGGAATCGCCGCCCACTTCAACCCCAGCCTGCCTGCCCAAAACCGGAAGTGATCCTTCGGCACCAACGCCCGGGGTGATCTCCAAGCGGAAGCGCAAACCGGTCCCGGTGCAGGTCAAGAAGAAGCGCCGTCTGGCGGCCAACGCCCGCGAACGGAAGCGCATGCAAAGTTTGAACGATGCGTTCGACCGCCTCCGCCAGTGGTTGCCCAGCCTGAGCAACGAGCGCCAGCTGTCCAAGCACGAGACGCTCCAGATGGCGCAGCAGTACATTACGGCGCTGTGCGACCTGCTGGAGTAGGCGCGATCTCGGGGCGGAGAAGTCGGAAGACGAGTGATTCTTAGTCAGCTAAACGGCTCGCCCGGAAGTTCCGGGCGCGCGGATTTGGTTCTCTTTGGTTAAGTTATAGGTTAGGTTTTGTACATGTTTGAGAGACAAATTAGTGACAAAGTAGAAAGAGGCTTCTTGCTAAAGATTTTAGTTTTGAGACGTTCGAGGACACAATCTTCCCAAAACAGTCGCTTCCACGTGCCAGTTACGTTGTGTACTATAATTACAGAATGTTGTAAGTTGAGATTATTAGTTTACTCTAAACTTTGTATTATAGTTCTAGGAGGTTAAGTTTGCAAAGAGATGTTTAAGTTATTAGAGCAAATAAATGCATACTCTTATCAGTATCATTGAAAATTAATCAAAATATTTTAATTACTATAATATCACGTCCACTTGAACAAGCCCCTTAAACTCCGCAAAAAGTTATTTTTATTACATCCTGGGCAGGTATGAATAACAAAATTGAGGTATATTTTAAAAATCTTTCTTAAATTGACTTAATCCATCAATATCGTGTTATATTTTCATGCATTCGCTTAGAATAAATTTTTTGATGATGTAGTAAGCTTCACAGTATAAATACTAAAAAAATCTCAAAATACCGTATTTTTCGGAAAAATATCAAGTTTTCATAATCAGCAATATTGATATCAAACGATACGAAATTTGGTACGCTTTTCACGGTTCTAATATTTTTGAAATTTACTGCTCTAGTTTTCACAAAATACCTTTTTTTCAAAAATACTCAAATTTTCACAAAATACCGTACGTTTTCGAAAATACAAAACAGTCTAGGCTCGATTATCCGAGGGTTTCAGAAAAATTTTACTTCGGATTATCGAATGTTCGGATAATCGAATCATGAAAAACATTTTTTCCTTTGTCTTTTTTTTTTAGTTGTCGAGCTTTTGTATGCCCCCTTAACTACTCTAAAGTGATTTAAAATTTTTAAATCCAAGATGGCGGCCAAAATGGCGGTTACCTAAGACTAAAAAAATGCATTTGATCATTTTTCAGGCTATCATCCATTCAAATTTGGCTAAAACAGGTTCGGATAATCGAAACTTCGGATTATTAAGAAAATTTGAGTCCTTCAAATAAATACGGTATTTTGTGAAAATTGTCATGTTTCATTCAAAAAACTCTCTCTCTCTCTCTTTAAAGTATTCGATTATTCGATTATCCGAAGTCCCATACAAACCTTCGGATAATCGAAACCACGAATAATGGAGGCTTCGGATAATCGAATCTGGACTGTACTCGATTATTCGAAGGTTTGTTTGGGACTTCTGATAATCGAATCACGAACAAATAAAAAAATCCATTTTTTTTTTTATTTTCTTACTTCAAACAGAGAGAGAGAGAGAGAGAAAGAGAGAGAGAGAGAGAGAGAGAGAGAGAGAGTATTCTTAAAAATTTACAATATAGATATCAAACGAAGCGAAGCGAGTTTTTTTTTATGATTTCTCAAATTTTCACAAAATACCCCATTTTTATTTGAAGTACTCAAATTTACTTAATAATTTGCAATATGGGTATCAAACGAAGCGAAATTGAATATTCTTTTTCCCTTTTATTAGAGTTTTTTTTGTTGATTACTCAAATAAAAAAAAAATACCGTATTTTTTCGGAAAAACTCAAATTGCACAATTTGCAACATGGGTATAAAACGAGGCGAAATTTGGTATGCATTTTCACTGTTTTAGAGTTTTTTTATATGTTTTTGTTAATAACTGAATTTTTCACAAAATACCGTTTAAACTTAAATTTTCATTATTTGTAATACAGCATTCATTTTCACTGTTTAAGAGTTTTTTTTAAATGAAATATCTAAATTTTCACAAAATTTTGTATTATGTGAAAATTTGAGTAATTCCCAAAAAAAACCTTATAAAAGTGAAAAAGCATACAAAATTTAGCTTGCAATTACAAATTAAAAAAAATTGAGTACTTCAAAAAATAAGGTATTTTGTGAATATTTGGTTAATTCATCAAAAAAAACTCTGCATGCAAAATTTCAAATCGTTCGATACCCATATTACAAATTATAAAAGTTGAAGTACTTTAAAAAAAATAAGGTATTTTGTAAAAATGCGACTAATTATCAAAAAAAAAATTACTAGGTGGAAAAGCATAACAAAATTATGGAATTTGAGTATATTAAAACAAATCCGGTATTTTGTGAAAATTTAAGTATTTTTGACCAAATCCGGTATTTTGTGAAAACTAGAGCATTTCATTCCTGAAATACTGAAACAGTGAAAAAGCATACCAAATTTCGCTTCGTTTGATACCCATATTGCAAATTATGTAAATTTGAGTATTTTAAAAAAATACGGTATAATGTGTTTTGTTTTAGAAGTTATACAGTCGACTCTCTCGATGTCGATCTTTTCGATAGCAATAATTCTCCATCTATCGATGAATTCTTCAGTCCCTTGAATCTGCATACTTCATTTATCTTCATTCCTCGATATTTTCCCTTGCTTGAAGGATCTCTTCCTCGACGGTCCCTTGAATTCTGTTTGCTCTAAAAATCTCTTCCGGTTGTCAATAATTTCACTTTCTCATGGCTTGCACATACATTTTTCTTGGCGAAACGAAGCTGTGAAGGGTGTTTGACATAAGTTTGTTTTTGTTCACGCAGAAAAATAAGGCATATTTGAATCAACAAAACATTTTGTTGATTTGAAAATCAAGATTTTTGTTGAATCAACGCTAAACGTCAAAGCAACTTTTTCAAAACAACAAAAGATTTTTGTGGAATTGAGCAAATCAAGGTTTGTTTCAACGAAAAATCTGCGTTGATTATATTCAACAAATTTTTTGTTGAAACAAACCTCGTACAGGCTGATTCTACAAAACATTTTTCTGCGTGTTTGATGAACGTTGCCATGATTCTCTCCCATAGCAAATCAATGCAACATTTCCAATCGTTTGATACCCATATTGCAAATTATTAATATTTGAGTATTTTCTAGAAAAAACGGCATTGTTTTTATTTGATTAAGTCTGGAGTTTTTTTTTTTGAAAAGGTCAAATAAACCAAATTTTCAGTTTTTTTCTTTTTGGGTATTTATTGGACCTTTTAAAAAAAACTCCATGAGTATTTATCGACCAACTAACATAGCGTCGAGATGGCCATGAGAGTTGGAGCGCGGACTTGGTAAGCTGGATATGATTATACCCACCCAGTTTGATGTTATTTTAGGAATATCAAGGTGTTTTTATACGCCAGATTTTTACTTTTTCAGAGGTAATATTAATCTTTTTTGTGACATAAAAGATGTACTTCTTCCCAGATGTAATATTATCATGATTTGTTTTTTACTGTGACTACTTGGTGACTACAAAAAAAAATTAAGAGAAAGCTATGAAAATTCAACATGATTTGGTTGGATTAGGTAAATTTTAGAAATATATTAAAAATAAGTTATCGACCTTTATCGTCGATAAAATTATCGATGATTGATGATAACAATAGATTTTCGTTGCGGGACCCGTGGTGAAGGGGTATGCGTGGTTGCCTCTCACCCAGTCGGCCTGGGTTCGATCCCAGACGGTCCCGGTGGCATTTTTCGAGACGAGATTTGTCTGATCACGCCTTCCGTCGGATGGGGAAGTAAGCTCGTTAGCTCAATCCAGGTGTAGGAGTCGTCTCCCTGGGTCCTGCCTCGGTGGAGTCGCTGGTAGGCCGATTGCCTCAACAATCAAGCCTTCGGACAACTAGTTTCGAGTAGGAATCTCGAATTGAGAACTCCAAGGCAATGCTGTAGATAATTAGATTAGATTTTCGTTGTTGTTGTTTCGTTCGAACCTCGATAATATTTTGACTGGGTAATTTAAATCATTTCAAATAATTGTAAAATATCATCCAAAAAGGTAATTTAAAAGACAGAGGAATCAATCTGCAAAAAAAATCTTCACACTCAACCAGTTTTGTTCTCACATTTCAAGCTTGTTAGGCTAAGTTAAGGCCCTGCGACTAGTGCGAACCAAACAAGGTCCAAATTAGGGCCCCCTCTGCAAATTGTTCTAAATAAACATGCATCTCAAGCAGTGCAGAAGCGTGGCCAGTTGCACGCGAATTATGATTATTTCGTTCGCCTAATTCTTAGCCTACTCGACTAATGATGAGGTCTCGTCCTAACATTTCAACATGGCCGCCTCTATGGCGTGATCCACGCGTTTTGTCCCGTGAAGAAGCTGGCTTGCTTTGATCGCTCGAGAGACGGAGCTCTAATTTCTAAACTCGCCGAGAGTCAGCTGGGTCCATCTGGCTTTGAGTCGGCCAAGAGTCGTGTGCCTCCTCTCGATATTTTTTTTTCTTTCTGTTTGAAAATAATGTTCTTCACTACCAAAGGACCTCTGCAGAAGGTAGTGCAAGAAGGGAAGCACACCTAGAAATGCAAGGCAGTTTGTAACATTCTGGTGGCGCACGATTCGAGACACATGGCTTGCTACTTTATCTTGTAAAAGTTTTTTTTTTCTCCTACATTTTGAGATAACAAAAAAGATTTACGGAAGCTCGAAGAAAAATTAATCTTTTTGAAATTCGGCAAGCCACCATAAAACGTAAAATTTCAGAAGGGAAAACTGCAAACAGAGCGGCGCTTATGGAAAATTTGATTTTTTGTTGTATTGATTTGAAACCTTATTGAATTGTACTCCAGGGGGACGACACGCTGCGAATCGGTCAGTTTTGATGTTTGGCTACCGAAACTGATTGATCGCGCGGCAGGAGTCTGACCTGCGGGACCAAAACAGAACTCCCGGTAGGTCTTTGTGAGCAATGTTTTGGGTCATTTGAGTAATGACCGATGTTCAATCAACTTGAACCAATTTTTAGTACACTTGAACCAACTTTTTTATTCACTTGTTGCGCGTAGACCAAGTAGGCCAGGTCCCAAAACTACCCACAAGGAGAAAAAGGGGTTGAAAATGCACCCCTCCCTAATAACAGTAATTTGATTGATTATTAACCCTTCGGTTTGGAAAGAAATTTAAAAAAGGAGCAAAACCGCGGCATGCCGGTTTCCAACGAAAAAAAGAAGGACTTCCACAAAAATATCCTCGGGGTGGAAACACGTGCACTGTCTGTGGCGGCACGACCCCATGCTCCGGAATCACAGGATCACAGTTGGCTGCATGCTTTGGCATTTTTTTTTAACTCCCCTCAATAGTTGTGGAGGGAGGCCACATGTTGCACACTTGTAGCTGAACGTGTTAGACGATGCAACTGTTGCCACGCAACAACATGGCGGAACGGAAGTGGGTTTTGGGTTAAGGAAGTAGGCTTTGATTGGAGGAAAGATTTTGCAGGATTGGATTTTTTGATCTCAACTTAAGCTCAAATTTGTATTATTCTGTTTTTATGAAGTTCTTTGAAGTCCTTTGAAAATGTTGCGCTTGATTTAAAAATTTTGGGATAGTATAGTTTATGCAACAAATTGCAAAATTGTGCAACAAGTACACTCAAACCCCGATGGTTTGACACCAACTGTTGTCAAACGAACGGGGTCACGTTTTAGTTTGACACCCCTTTTACACGGAGTTCACACACACTACCAAACGTTTGTTTTGATAGTGTGCGTGAGCGCCGTGTAAAAAGTGACAGTTCGTCACTTTTTAGTTTGACTTTGACCAACCAACGGGGTACAAACTAAAAAAGTTTCAAACGAAAAAGTGACCAACCACCGGTGGTTGAGTGTAGCATGATTCGTTTATTTATCCAACGAGGCTCTTGAAGGTTCTTCGTATTTCAAAATAATGTAGATAATATAGATATATTGACCGGGTAATAATAAACCAAAACAGACAAGTCCTTACAGAAGCGTGTACTTGATTTTGACAGCGAATCAAAAAAGCGTTTGTTTATGTTTACACTGTGGACTGTTGAGGGTGAACGTTCGGCGCAGAAGAGTGAGTGTGATTGAGTTGTGCTGGAACCGGTTGGTGGAATCCGGAACAGAACACCGCGGAACCGGTCATGAGGTCAGTGGTTAATGATCTAAAGTAATGTCGAGTCTCAAAGAGTCCCGATTGCGACGAGCGCTGACAAGAAATAAAAAAAAAAATTTGGAAGGGGTTTTTTAGGGAATCGTTTTTGTAATGCTAAATTATGTCGATGATGTGGTTGATCAACTCAGAAGCCTAAACAGTTTGAACTTTTGCACATTCTCTGTTCCGAAATGATACGAAAATTAGGGCTGACAGATTACTCCCATTTACTCATTTCTGAGGAGGTTCGGTTTTGACGAAAACTGAGTGATTTGAACTCAGAGTGGAGTCTGTAGGGCAGCTGTCAGATTTGAGTGAATTTTACTCAGATCTGGGTAAATTTGCTCAGTTTTTGTTAAATTTCGAAAAAAATCAAAATAAAAAAAAATTGAGCCAACCCCTAGTATCATTTTTAAACCTGCAGGTTTTATTTTGGTTCTGAAAAACTTCGAACAACCTAAATAGGCTTTTATGTCGTCGCTTTTATGGCCTACTTAAAACCTGAAATGTTACTAGGGATGTGAGTTTGAAAACAAAGATTGTTTCCTACTCACACCAGTGAGCAGGATGTAATCTTTGTTTACAAACTCACATTGGCTCATTGTTCTCCTAGATTTGTTCCTTTCACTCAATTTATTCATTTTTAAGTAGGTTCGAATTGAAAAAAAAAACTGCTAAACAATACTTTAACAGTGACCCAAATTTGCCGAAAAATTGATGTGCGATTCAATGTTAATCAACATTGAGGTAACGTAAAGTTGCACTTCCAAGCTGTCAAATAACGCAATGCCTTTTTGAAAATTTTCTTTTAGAACTTATCTTTTATTTCAAATATGAACCATGACGGGCCCCATCATCATCTCCTCTCAATTTTTCGTCAATCGACGTTAATTGGACTTTTTTCGACTGTCAAAATTACGGTCATACCTCCTTTTTTGTCAGTCCCGGTGCCGATATCAAACACTTTCTCCTTTTGACAGCATCCGGTTCTAGTTAGCTCGTCAAATTTCGTCCTAATTATCGTCTCCAGATCTTCGTTACCCTGGCAACGAAGGAAACATTGTCAAACGCCTTTTGTGGAACGTGCGACGGGCCAATGGCCAACCTTGATTGATTGCCCCTGTGTTTAAGCGGGGTGTCACAATTTTCCGCACGCCACTTGTTGCTGGCCAATTTGGCACGCACGATCGGATCAAGTCAGGTGTGGTGAAATTAAAACACAATTTAACACCCGTTCTAACATTGTTTTTTCGGGTTTAGTTCCTAAATTCTTTTTAAATTGGTCCAAATTGTTCTCGAGTGCTGAATGCGACGATGACTTTATAAGACTTCTTTGTAAGGGCAATTTTGTGGCCAGGGTTGCCAGCATTCAAAAGACCTTAAGCGCCACAGAACAAATTGTACAATCGATTGTAACATAAAATATCCTTTCAAATCGAGGACGCTTTTGTTCCCATTTTTCCAATTTCCCAACCCTCTGGGTGGCATCTATTGATTTCGCTGAAATTGAGCGATAAAATTGGCCACGCAGCGCAGGAATCCTTTTCTCACCTTACCCTATTATGGGCCCCTAAGGTGGCATAATTCAGCGCCTACTAGGAGGTCTGAGAAAAAAAAGAGCGCATCATTGGCAATTGTTACAAGATTTACGCATGGCATGCCATGATTTTCCCGCTTGATTAAGTCCCAATAACAAAGACAATGCTCCGTGCGGTCTGGAAGGGCAAAAAGGATCTGGAACAGGTCAAGAAATGCACCTTACCTTGCGTCGAAAGGGAAGATTTCACGGTCATTTGCCCGTTTCTTTGCGTCGAAGTTTCTTGTCATCTCGCCTGCTTTGTTGCACAGAATTTCGGTGGCGAAACATGCCCACCAAAGCGCAAGCAACCGTCACAACTTGAATCTGAGAAGAAAAAACAACATAACCTTTTCTTTTTAGCAAGCCAACTTTTTCGGGTGTGTAACTCAATATTTACCCTCCGAACAGCGTCAATATTTTGCCCAAGCCTCCTGTGATTTGGCCCGGCTTGTTTGACGTTTGAAGGTGGTCTTTGAGATTAGCGCAACCGTTTTAGCAAAGGTAAACAAAAAAGACTGGCAAGATGACAGCTACTGTTGACAGTTGCGCACAGGTGCGTCGATTGTGCGTAACGGATTTGTTTCGGTGCGTGTGCGGTAGCAAAGTGGATCGTAGTTCGCAAAAAGTGTGAGTTTTGTGAAAAAGTATGTGTTTTTTTTTAAGTTTAAGGAGGCCTTGACTGGGCGTGATTAGGGGGAAACGGTAAGTCTAGCAACAAAATATTAATCTAAGGAGTCCAAATCCAATTGATTTCATGCGTAAAAGTAAAATATCTCGGAACCGTTACCTGAGGAGCGAAATTGCCGGCACTTCCGTTGCGTAGATAACCGTAAAGTGAAGCACTACAGAGTTATTAATGAAGGTGGTTTATGAAAAAGGGCACCCCCTTGTTTGTAAACAACTCGGCAGGAAGCAAAATTTGCTGCTTATTAATATCAGTGTGTTCACTGCTCCGTGATATCCGGTCCCGGGTTCGTGTGAAACAAGAGGGAAGAGATCAATCGTAGGGCTTTACCGGGGGAGGATCAGTTTTCTACCTCTTGGGTCGGGATGATCGGGAGATTTATTCGACTCTAATGTTTCGCGTTGCGATTACCATCTCGGGCGTACGAAACAGGAATCCAAACTGTCATCGGGTGTCCAAGGTGATATAATAATTCATGGCCCACTAGGCGGTCCCTGGACACCGAACAAATTAAACTACGATCAAAATGATCAATCGCCTACTAGATCGAGTTTATCGCGAGGGAACGATCACCACACGGAGGTATGTCAACGCCAAAAAGGGTTTGACAAATGACAACTCTCCCTTTCGGTCCGGAACCTTCCGGGAATTGTGGCGCCTCCGGCATCGCTAGCGCAGTAGCCAAAGCCGCACACTCGAAAACTCGCTCTACATGTCATTCTGGAGCACTCTCGATCCGCACCACACAAAAGAGGTGAGCGTGAGCCTCTTGATCTAATTATCACATTTTATTGGAGCGATTACACGACTTCCATCAAAACGCGATTAACGTCTCACCGAACACCTCGCAGTAGGCTCCGACTGTTTGATGGAAGCTCGCGAGAATCTGACAGAATCCAAACAATTCGGGCATCTACCGCGGATGAATTTACATAATCTGACCGTCCAAGTGGCGGACCGATGAGTGGCCAACGCAAACCTTTCAACTCGCCTAGGTTCGTTATGATTATTTTTATTGTTATTCTTGGACCGTCGAGTGGGGGCCGGGTTCCTCCCGGTGGAATCGCCACTTGAACTCTATGGAATCTTCCCGCCGGACCGCGGACGATGATCACTGGATCATTTCTGCGTCGTTTTTTTTTTTCGGGAGGCTTGAGTCGTTTTCTTTCTCTTTTTTCCGGGGAGTCCACTTGTGCTCTGTTTTCTTTATGCCGGCGTGGTGGCCAGGGGCCTTTTAAATTCAAATCGAGTACGGCCGGATAAAAGTTCAACGAGCCCCTCGACGCGCCAGAGCCTGTGGAGGGCTCTGGAAGAATTTCGTGGCTTGATTTGAGCTCTCCTAAGCCCATGCAGCAAAAGCAGCTTGAACTCAACTTTGAGCGTGTTCATTTCAACGTGTACCGCAAATGACAGCTCCGTCTGAACATCGCCAGATGACACCGAAAGGGATGAAACTGAACACCCCGCAAGGGGTGCAGCAAAGGATTACCGAGAAACTGATCGGTCATCGTGATCTAGTTTCCCTGAGTCCCCTTGCAGCTCAATCCGAGCAAGCCATGCGCAGCAGCGGGGTCCCTTAATAAATTAATCTCCCGCCGCCGCCTGCTGGAGATCGGAAACTCACATCTCACGGTACGTTACGATGCTTTCTCCTGATCGCAGGGTGGAAGATCGAGAAAGGATTACTTCCGAAAAACGAAAAAAAAATCGAGTAATTTACGTGCAGGAAGTCGATTATGTAAATGTGCGCGCCCATCGAGTGTGGCTAATCGTTTTCACTGGACAGCGCGTTTCCGGTGCTTTCGAAATCCTTAAAAAAGGAGATGCTTTTTCGGAAGGAAGTACTTTTTTGGGCAATCACAGCTTGCCATGCGGTTTGCAGAAGATCTCGGCCTACTGCAACGCAGTACCAACTGTCATGCGCGTGTGCGGTATGAACCCTTTTTGCTCGGACGAGGGGTCCTTAAATGTACAGTTAGTCGGCTTTGACCGCAGTCGATCTGCGGTGTGGGGTGCTCGTGCCATCTGACGTTTCCGACCTACTTGGATCTGGTAGCACGTCCTACATCAACAGGTACAGGACGACGAGCCGGGGATGGTAATTATTTTCTACTTTTCAGTTCCGATTTTGAGAAGGGTTGAACAGACCTCTTCAGGGACATTCGGACATCTAGAGTGTACTTTACACTTGTTTCACGGTTGGTTGCATCCTGGGATGGGATTAAATACAACTGGACATCAATCCGGACTATGAACACGTGTTGGATAGCACATGTTTCGTCGATTAACTTTGTTATAAAACAGTTGTTTTGGCTTCAAGCCTATGCAGCAAACCGTGACTATACTCGAAAAATCAGTATGTTTTTTTTAAGTGTACTTTGACAGCTACATGTTAAATCAAATTTAACGAAATTCGCTTGGGTTTATTTATCAAGATCGAATCGTAAACTGTCAATCAACCGTCAAAAGAACAAAACAAAGCCGCCCAAAATCAGATATCGCACAGTTCGAAATCCTTTCCATATCTGTCAAACAAGATTTGTGAAACACAAAAGGACAACACCGAAATTGTCACCGACCCGGCGGGAATCCTTTTGTGCACGGCTAATCGTTATTGGTCGGCTCAACCCAAACAAAGCAAAACAAAGCCGACCCGATTGGTTACGCTCAATCGTAAACAGAGAGCCGACGAGCGCAGCAGGCGCTCCGAAGATCGGTTGACATAATGATCGTAGCAAGCGCCGACTAGGTCGGATCGATTTCGGCACCGCCTACCGAGCCCTCGAGCAGGCGCCATTCAGAAAATCCCAAACATCCAGAGTAGCCGGCCGGCCAATCATAAATTATTTTGCGCAATAAAAGTCGAACCACTTTTTCTGCCAACTCACCGCAAATATTGATTTGTGCGGTCATCCCCGGTGGTGGCGCCAATCGTCGACTCGGTGCGTCGGAGAGGACCATGACAAGCGGGTTCTGGAACTTGGAAATTTGTAGTTCAAAAACCAACGAAAAAAGTGAAACCCATATCTCGTTATGACCTTCCCGTGAGACATATCCAGCGCGACGAGTCACAACGACGGAGAGTTTTCCCATAGTCTACTTTGGGGAGGAGGGGGCACTTGCAGCGATCGCTCGAGTAGGCTTTGACGATCTTATTAGCATAAAGGCTTCTCTCTCGGGTTGAGGTGGAAGAAAAACGGGCCTTTTTCTAAAGTAGGCTCTGAGAATTGTGTTTTTTTCCTACAAATTTGACGGGCTACCAAGCTTCGCTGACCTGACCGCGCTCTGGGAACCTGTAGTAAGCGTGCGAATCTCTCCTCACTCGAGTTCCATTTTGAGTGGACTGCAAAGTGTTACAAAAATTGAGCTGAAGAGTGTAATTTGAGTAAATGATACTCTAGGCGTTGCTTGAGACTTGGACATCTTTTTGCAGAGTTGGTTTTTTTGGCCACAAAATTGCTGTTCCTTCTCATTACGGGGTTTGTTTTAAAACTGAAACGCAACTTTTTCTGGTTGAATTCAAATGAGCGTGTTTGTTAACTGAACGACCCATGCAGCAAAATCAGTTTAAACTAATTTTTATCGAGTTTTTTTTAGAGTGCAATTGTAAACATTGTTTTTATTTTCGAGCAACAAAAATTTCCAAACTCCGGGTCGTCATAGAATGCTGTGCGCGTACAAAGAAATAGTTTCACCTCAACAAGCCATGAAAACACTTGTTGACGCAGGTTGCTGCGATCTCCACTCGCTGAAGAGTTCTAAGCTTTATGTTTTGGGCTAAATCTCATTTGGACTGACCGGGAACCTCTTCGGGAGCGCGGTCATTGAGTGCTGCCGGAGATCTGGATCTTCGCCGGATTCGAATCATGAAGCAGTGACTTGGATTCAATTGTAAGTGCTTTTGATTCAGAGTGTTTGCTTAAACCTTAAGCTAGATTTGTTCTTCAATTAGATTCTAGCAACAGATGGCTACTGTGAAATTTGTAACAGATGGCTTCTTAGAAAAAAATTGAAGGAAAGCTCAACTGTAGGAGAATGTTTGATCTTTTTAATTCAAAAATTTTGATATAACTTTATAATTAGTAAACCGTTATCTATTTGATTTTTATGACCTGTCAAATGAATAACATTGTTGCCAGAAAATAGTTTAGGAAGAGAATTGTTGCCAATTCACACTAATCGAATATAAAAACAAACCTAACGAGATTGAAAGTTTAATTCTAGCTAAAAAAAATCACTTAACGGTTTTCCCTTCCAAAGTTTCCCAAAACGGTCCCATTAATGACGTTTTCAGGCCCCTGAATGGATTAGTGACGTCTCATTTGGTAGCAAAACGAGCAAAACCACACACGGGTTAGCTGAAATTTGACACAAGCTTCGATGCGCCCGTCCATTTTTAGCGTGTGTGGGTTGGAGGAGGCTTTTTACCTGGTTTCATGGACTTTTTTTTTTGGGAGCAAGGGTTAAGAACCGCAATGTTCCTAGAAAGTGACGACGAGAAGAACCCGTTAGTTCAGGGTTATTCCGGTGGTTTGGGTGGGGAAAAAAGTCAAAGTTTGCTAATTTTTTAAGAATTTTTAATATTTTTTTTGTAGATTAGGAAAAGAAATTGCGCGTTTTAGTGAAAGTAGGCCACGCAATAATTTACACTTCATTGATTTTGGGATCGATGCAATATTCTGACACTTTTTTGAAATTATATTCTGATCGAATAAAAAAATCATAAAAGGTTTCGAAAAGTTCTGAGTATCCTATAGGAAATGATATCCTGAGATTTTTTTTTGCAAAAAAAGCTGTCATTACGTTTTTCTATTTCAATGAATATCCATTTGACGTTTCAGTTTTTTTCATTTGGTGCATTGTTTGTCGTCAACATAAGCATGAATTGCCTTTTTCACAATGTTGACACTTGCCCACGAGCTTGCCCATATAAGTTTGTTCAGAGAATCAATCTGAATTCACCACAGCTCGTTTCAAGCGTTTGACAGCTGTAGTGGAAAATGAGTGAATTTTTGTTAGAATGTTCAATGAATGAGGTTGTTTTTCTGTGTCGTTACAAAATTAAACTAAAAATTAAAACGTTAAAAAATAAAAACTAATTAATCATTACGAAGTGCCCCCTAACATGCCAGACAACAGGGGTTACTTTGTTCGTCGCCACGCGCGCAGCCACAAGACAACCCCCTACCAAAACAAAACTGTCACGGCTCGTTGACACTTCATGGCTTGCTGCTGTGCCGTAGACTCCGTCCAAATGAACGAGGGGAGCGACACGCTGAATAAATTAACCGTCAGCACAAACCTGTTATTCCACACCGCCTTCTGTTTGTTGTAGTCGCCCATTGGTCGCGTGCCACTTTGTCAACATGGCGGGCGTCAGCGTCGCGTTTGACACCTCGTCGATTTTGATTAGCAAATCTGCCATAATGGCGGCAGGTTGCTATAAACGAGTGCGCTGGGGCGAACTTTCTCACGGTTTGAAGAATCGGAACCGTTATCGGAAAACAAAATGCTCACACTTTTTTCATACTTCTTAATAAACAAAACTTTATTTTCTCTCTCTATCTCTTTGGTGGTGGTGCTCTTTGACTTGCGGGTGCGGATTGTTATGCTAATGAAACCTTAACCTAGGAAGCGCGCAAAAACAAGCGCAACTATTTTAGCAATTCGGCCAGTGCCGTGATGTAGGACTGCGCCATTTGGAGCGTCTCGTGCTTGGACAGCTGCCGATCGTTCCCGATCGTGGGCAGGTATCGCCGGAGCCGATCGAACGCCTCATTCAGCGAGTGCATCCGTTTCCGCTCGCGGGCGTTCGCCGCCAGGCGTCGCTTCCGTCGTATCACCGGGGGGATCACCTTTCTTCGGCTGGGTTGGCTGTTGCGGGTTGGTTTTGGCTTCGTTTGATCTTGGATCCAAGATGGCGGTGAGACGCGTTCACACGTCTCCACGCGAATGTTGACGGCGCGTTGCGTCAAGCTGTGAACGTACTCCAGCGAAGTCAGCGGGATGTACTCCGGATAGAATCGACCGCCGGCTTCCTTGTCCAGTGGTGGACTCGAGGACCGCAGGTCGTCACTGTACGGCGGTGATGGGTAAAAGTGCAATTCCGACATTTCCGATCCGCTTTCGGATGTGAACTGACCTTTGAATTGTTCCATTTCGTGGAAGTAATTTCCGATCGATTATTATTTCACGCCGCTCCATTTCCCGAACTTCCGAGTGTCGAACTTAATAAAAAAAACAACAAGGACCAAAAACCGTAACATACGGTCGACGGACGGATCTTTCTTGTACATACACGTTTCCGTAGCGCTTCACCCCCGCCAGACCCTAACCGGATCGCAGTAGGCGTCGTGTGCGAGCGAGCGAGAGAGACCCCACATGTGTGGATGTGGAAACATGTAGAGGAGCACGTGCCACGCGACCAATGAGAGCCATCCGAGTAGGTTGAGGTTATGTACTGGAACGCGCGAGCCAAAGCGAACCAGCTGTCAACGCGCGGGTGACACTATGGCTGCTTTGATGGGTTCGTCGAGCGCGCGCTTCAAAAATATGAAACGCTCGTCGAAACGAGTGCAGAGTGAGCCGCTTTCCCTTAACCCGTTCCCAAATCGTTGAGGTAGAGGAGGTTATGTGACGAGGGATTTTGCCGCGCGTATTTCGCCTCTCTTTTCCAGCAACAATGAGAACCAATTTGCATAAATATTGATGAGAGAGGGGTTTCAATTTAGGGTGTGTATTGTGAAGATGAGGGTACTTTCAGCAAGTGGTGAACTCTGGTAAGGTGCAAGTTTGGGACCTGATGCAGAGGAACTTTGCATGGTGACAGGACAGGTGGCGGAAAAATTGCAACGGTTTTTTGCACGGTTAGTGGGAGAAATTGGAGCAAGTTTGGTTTGACAAATAGAACTAAATTGGCATTTTTTTTCTAACATTGCTTTTTGATCTCATTTCAGATGCAACCCTGTCCCACTTTGGTAAGTAAATATCAAACAAATTGTAAATAGCCGTTTTATTGACATTCCTCCTTAGACATATTTTGTTACCTTCAAGTTGATAGATTTAACGGCATTGACTGCAAATCCAGGGTCAATCAACAATGAGGTAACACAAACTCTCCGTCACAAACTGTCAAAATACAAGATTATGACACGATGGGTTATTTCACTTAAGTTCATGAGCACGTTGAATTTTTGTGTAACGTAACGAACTAATCATTAATATTGTTCTTCCGATTTACAAAACGCCGTCTCATTTGGTCAGTTTTCATTAAGGACCCGACAAGTTCTTAATGAAATCTAACAATAAACAACACCACAGGGTGCCTTTGAAATTTCTCCGGTTGACATAATGATCCCGGATCGGATCGGCTTTGTTCTAGCGACCGACGCCATTCCCCGAACGGCGCCATCAACTTTTACAAAATGTTCAATGAAAACACGGCGAAAGTTGTGTGAAACCATAATAAATTATCCTGAAATGCGCAATAAAATTTCTGCCAACTCATCGAAACGGATCCAAGCAGGCGCACCCTTGTTATGGTGCTCGAGTTCTGACAAGATATCGCTGAAATCGGGCAGAAATGATCTATTGATCTGAAAATTCATTTTGGTCAAAGTGATGGGAAAATTAGCATGGCCTACCAAGTCTGAAAAGCCTCAACCCCAGTCAAGGAGGCCCTGAAGAGGGCGTTTAGATGCTATGATCAACAGGTTGTAGTGCCAAACAAAGCCAGGACAATAGCGGATTCAAGGAAACATTTGGCTTTGTATTCAACGCCTCCTTTGATAGAAGAGCAAGCTTGAGATTGTTCCTGCGAATCCTCTGCAATCGAAACTGGTCAAGCGATTACGACTGTTAGGTAGAATGATGCAAAGGTTTGCTGCATTTCGAGAAGGCCGTTGACTGACATGCTAATTGGGGGCAATTTGCCCATTCGGTAGACTTCGAGACTGCAGCGGCCTCGTCGACTGCATTTCGATTGCGCTAACCGCGGTTCGGTTGCACTTTTCAAATGCTACGAGCTCGTGTAACTCCGTGGCCTTATTATTTTAGGGTTTGTGTAATGTAATTAAAGCCCCAGTTACCTCATTCTGGATGCCAATGTTGTAAACATTGCACGCTAACAAAAAAAAAAACACAGCTTTCGTGTCTAAAGGCTGTTTAGGCTGCATGGGCTTGAAATCCAGAACAAGTGGCGCCAGTCGACGCAGACAAGCGTATCGCACTGAAATCGATCGGCCATCTGTGATCCCGTATCCCAATCAACGCAGATGACCCGGCCTCATCACTGCCGAAAGTCCGAGCTGATCCATCTATTTTGGCACGCCGAAGAAGTCGCGTGGCTCCGTCTACCTGAACCTGCATCTTATCGCCGCTCCGGTTCTGTGCACTTGAAGAAGACGAGGAAATCGTTTAACGCCGTCATAAATAACCTCAAAAACAACAACAAATGGTGCGGCGCTTAGCGTGCTCCTTGCGATAACCATGTGTTGGATGCTCTCGCCTATTTGTTTTCCTAAACCTGGTCGTTTCGAGGCAGGGGCAGATCAAAGCAGGCTCGGGCAAGGAATCAAGTTCCGAGAAGCGGCCATTAAGGTGTCAGATTCAAGTGATGCGCATTGTTTTGGGTTTCGATCGCAGTAGATTTGGTGCAAAATTTGCTAGATGGCAGCACTGTTGTGACGTTTGCTGTCGGCTGGGAGCACTGATTTCATTGGAAATTGATTTTTTTGTTGTGGAGTCGATGTAGTCGGGTCTTTTTGGAGAATTACCCGACTCCGCAGTTCTGATTGATTTTTCATTTCCCTGCAAGAGAAAGAACACACAAATATATTTACCATTATTCGTAGCTCAAGAGTGGAAACTCGTGAGCGATTGTTGTGAATATAAATAGCAAACAATTATCGTTCGGTCCAGCGCAAGGGGACAATTGAAATGGGAGACACCGGAGTCCAGGAATGTGTAAACATTCCTGGTTCTGATGCTGATTGAATCGTCAGGAATCGCGAACTGTTTATCCTCTTCTTTTCAGTCATTTTCCAACGAGGGGGTAGACAAACAAATACGCGAACGAGCAAACAGCAATCGGAATTATGATGCTTCAACGCGGAATCAAGTAGGCAGCAAACAATGCGTGATGATGATGATGGCCCTCGCGAGAGTTGATTTCGCAATCCAGGTAGGCTGATTGTTTTGATGCTGGAATGATACGCTGCGCCTACTGGGATGGAAATATCGAAACGCGCCTGGTCAGCGCAGCGATCACACCTGAAAATAGTCTATTTAAAACATAACAGGGAGTCTCGTTAAAAATTCATAAATTATCCTCATACGACTCCATGGCGAGTCGTTCCATCCACTTGTCGATTCAACGAGCGACGGAACCCATTCATGCTAACCCTTTTTATATTCTGGATCCCCAATTTTCAGTCCACTTCCCCCTTCCCAATCCATAACAGAAAAGGCCCGGAGGTCACTAATTTGACTTGTAAATGATCTAATATTCCAATAAAAGCTACTTGACTATGACGGGCGATCCGCGCTCACCGTTTCTTCACCCCCTTGAAGATGACATCTCGAGAGTTGATCCCTGGAGTGGTATCAAAACACTCGAGAAATTACGCTTCCAAGTGTGGAGAAAGAACCTTCTTGCTCTTATCCCCTAACCGTTTCAAAAATTGAAACAATATTTTCACTGCACTACTTGGCCGGTAGTCAGTGTAAACACGACGACCCGTCAACCAAACAAAGTAAGCCTGAAAACGACACAAATCGGCGCACATAAACGTCAAATGACTGTCAAAGTTGGCGCAAATTTAGCGCTTCTGCTCGCTCACTTTGTTGCGGGTCTATAATTAAAAGTGTTGCGAGTGCAACATTGTTGCAGATTTGGGTTCGGCTCTTCAAATCATGGTAAAAATCTTAAAATTTGACAGCGCGCTTTGCGTCATTTTGACATGTTTCAAGGGGCTCGACAATGCGAACGTGGAAAATGAGAGAAAGTAAAACTGGATGATTTCTGGAATTCAAAAACAAAATTTTACTATCATTTGATTCAATGGTGTAATTATCTCAACCCTCAACAAACATCTATATAAATCGCGTCCAACCCCTCCAAAAATCGTTATTATCGCAGCATGACGTATGCACCATTCCACCCCTGACAGCCGACGACGCGCCTGCTTTGTTTCAGCGCAGGGTTGGGTAAACAAAGATTAAGATGCTGCTTGACCTAGTGGCCTCATAACCTCGAAATAAAAAAAGGATAAAACAAACATCAAACCGGACCCGACCCTGTCAGAAATTAATCGATCCTTCACTAAGGTGCCATATCGCCTGTTTCAAGGATAACCGGCGAGGAAGGATTCGAAAGGCGTGAGACCGTACAAATTCTTTCGCGACCCTTGGCAGGATTGGGATTTTTCCCGAAAGGACTTGGCGCGATACCGACAGGGATTCGAGCTGTCGGGACGATAATTGGTGGGTATGGGAAAAAGATCCATTTGTTGTTCGGAGAAGCTGAATGAATTTCTCTTTTGACGAACTGTACTTCAATTTTGAATCTCAGCTTGAACTGTCATCGCGCTATCGCGTTAAAAAATCGCGCATTATCGCGCTTGCTGCATGGGCCAAACCTCAATCGATAAATCAACTGAAACTGCTCAAAAATTCTAAAAAAAGTCAAAACAAACGTCTCCCGTGGCAGTTCGCCGTCCACAATTTGAACCCATAAATATTAATTCGAATTGAAACGTGCAACTTCGGAAGGGGGCGATTCGCCGACCCCAGTCCCCATCCTATCTGTCATTCTCGAATCTCAACGGACGGCTCTAAAAAAAAGGGCGAAAGCGAACGTGTGCCCCCTTTTTCCGCTGGGGGTCATATTTTAGCGGATTTTATAGGTCCATCTGACAAAAGTGACGTGGCGCACCGGGTCCCGGGTGAAAACGCAGAGTTCATCATTTAGGGCCCCATTGTTTAGCCTGCGGACCCGCGCGCGCCACTCTTATGTAAATGAGAAGAGGTTCGGTTCGGCGAGACGCAATGTGCGCGCGGACCAGGGTCGCTGAACCCGACCCGGCCGGGCACTTCCCGAAAATGAAGACATCTCTCGTCTAAAAGGACACTAATGGGACAAGTGAGCCGGCCGTCCGTCCGGGAATCGCTCATAACTCACCGCGCCGAACGTGCTAATTAGTAGGCGTTGGAGATGCACGCGATGCAGCCGTTGCCGGGGCCATCACCCGTCAAAAGTTGTTTATTTTAGCGCCTTCTAATGCGCCCTTGCGGCGAAAGGGACGCTTGAGAAGGGTTACTGCGAACGGGTTATGCAAACCGGAGACCGATGGTCTCTGCGAGACCTGCGTTCCAGGAAGTGACGAACGGTAAAGTAGGACGCGCGCAGCATGACTTCAGAACTGTCAAAGTGCCATAATGGCGGCAAAAAAAAAATGCGCACGTGCTACAGGACCAATCGCCCTTTTCAAAGTACAGAAGTGACCGCGTCTTCGTAATTCGATCTTTTCGCGGCCCTTTTCGGCAGACCTACCGCAGACGGTTCGCGACCCCTAAAATCTAATTGATTAGGTTAGGTTTAGGCTGTATCGGGAAAAAAGGGCGTTGTTTTGATCGGTCGCGACACGCAGGGCGTTGAACCGAGGGTAAACAATGCGTGTAGTAGGCCGTGATGGTAAGTTAGGAAAAAACGGGGCCTAGGTGAACTTTGATCATTAGTACCTTCCAGGAAGGACAGTTTTGCGAAAAGGTGGTTAATTTTTTTTCGCGTCGCCCATTTTCCTGAAAATTGACAGGGTTTGATCGGCGCAGAAGTGACGTTTCGAAACCCCGTTAAACCGAAAGTGATTCTAGTTAAAAACAGGAAGAGGAAATAATTACCAGCCGGAGAAGGAAATTGAGTTTCAATGGAAGCCTTTAATAAGCATTTAGGGGCTCGCTACTTGAAGCCCAGGAGGTATCGGACGTCAAAAAAAAAAAATGAGACACGGCAGTTTAAAAAAAAAAGCTGCACACATTGCACTTGAGCGACTTTGCGATCGAAGCGATCAAGTTACCTGCGAGATCGCCCGGGTGACCGTGACACTTTTTTGGGACGGGATCGGCCAGTTTGGCAGCCAATTTTCGGAACGGTGTGTGTGGCTTATGGGACATTTTCTGGATGAGTGGACAAATTTGGGCGGTTTTTGTGGGCTTTTCGATACAAGCTGCAAATTGCCCTTTTAGGGTCGTTTTTTGCTTGTTTTTTTTTTACTAATTTTCGTTGCATGTCTCGTCATGCTAACGTAACCTTGAATTCTAATTGAATTACGTTTAAAAAACATTTTTCAATAAAAAATTAAAAGCTAAAAACAAATAACTAGTTGAAAAAATTTATTTGACGAATTTTTACGTCAAACTCGAATATTGGCAATCACTGAGGAAGAAAAAAGTACAAGAAAAAGAGTGCGGTCAAAAGTTAAAGGTAAAGTTGTTCCTGGAGTCAGTGCTGTTACTTTTACAAGTAACAACTAAATTGTTTTTCTCATCATTTCAAGCAAAATAATGTGATTGGGCCAATGTGAGTATATCCAGGTTTTTAAGCGAAGATGGCGTTCTAATGGTGAACGTCCGATATGTCAAAATCACGCAGTGGTACCGTAAACCGGGGTGACTTTGATAAGATTTTAATTTGTTTTTGGATTATTTTCCAACAGGTAAGGTTTTTCTCAAGATTATTATTTTTAAAACATGTACTGGGGTAGGCCACACAAAGTCCATGCACTATTTTTGAAAAAAAGTTTTTTCAATAGTGTTTAGAAAAAATAGTTACTTTAAAAATTCTTAGTTTTAATTCCGGGGTGACTTTGATAGTCATAGTTTTTCTGGTTGAAATCATATTTAAGATGTTCAAACTTTATTTGTACGTTAAATGTACCATCACTAAAGTAGCTGATATAGTTTTTCAGAAAAAAAAAATCAATGTTTATATTTAGTTAACTAAGTTTATAAGCTTTTTAACAAAATACATATAAATTTTAGGTAAAATTGTTAAAAAGTCGGAATTTCGCCTGATATTTATTAAAAACTAGTTTTGTTTATAAAATTATCGATTTATATTGCATTTTATACTAAATCAGAAGCAAGAATCACAAGTTTTCAAATTTTACATGAAATTTGTACAACTGAATTTGCTTATAAATATGGAGATTTTTTTTAAATTGTGTTTCAAAAACACATATTATTTATTATTTACAAACTTACTTAACCTTCTCCTAGTGGAAAATTGTCCAAGGAATCCGAAAATGCATTCCGTTTTCCAATTCAAAATCATGTTCATTGAGAAAATCATGACACTTTGAGAAGTTAAAAATGATGACTTTCATCAATATTTTCCTAACTATAGTTAACTAAATTTTTAAACTTTTCAAATTTTTTAGAACAGTTCTTCTTGAGGTACTTTGAATACTTTCTTACCATAGTCAGTATGATTCTAAACCTTTCCGTAAGTATTTTAATTGTACTCTTCATTTTGCTGAAAAATTGCGAACCTATCAAAGTCACCCCGGCTATCAAAGTCACCCCGTTTTACGGTACCAATATTACGAAAAAAGTGTGTCATGGCATAACAGCCACATTTGTTTTCTAATGTTGGTGCTACTGCGCGATTTTGACATTTCGGATGTTCACCATTAGAACGCCATCTTCGCTCAAAAACCTGGATAAAAGTGTATCCAGCTCACGTCAGTGGATGTTTACGTTAGGAATGCAGGATGCATTGTTTTGAAGATTTTGAATGTTTTGTTTTTGTGTAGTTGCAAACAAAACAATGTTGTCCCTTGTTAAATTAATCTGTCAGTTGTCAAATGTTTCAAAGGGTGCGTCACTCTCAGGAAACTGAACCCAAACCCAAACAGCGACGCGCTGTCACTTTAACAGGTGACAACTACGTCATATTTTTTCATTCGCAATTTTTGGATCGCTCAGTCTGCTGGGCCCACACTCGAATTGATTGCCGCTCGGATTGCTTTGTTTCAAGCGCGTAAAGTTGTTCAGCTTAGTGCATCTTTTTTGCATGCCTCTTCTGACGTTTCCGACAAAGCTTGTTATCGTAATGAGGTCCCAATTAGGCTTTATGCTTTTTAGAAGAAGAGACACAACTTGACGGGACCGGTGGCCCGTGAAAAGTGCCACGGGCTGCGGGGAAACCTGATTATGCATAATGCTTCTCTTTTAATCATAATCATCATTAGTGGGGTTTTACTTCTTCACTAGCTAGAAAGATTAGAAGTTTTTTCTTCGGGTTGCGTGTCATCGCGTGAATTCTTTGGGATGTTCATGAATACTACATTGTAAATTGCGCGGGACGAGTACCTTAGTTTGGGGCCAACTCTTAAAAACTGTTCAACAACAGTGTTGGAATATACTCTACACAGTCAACCAAATTTAATCAGATTTCGTGAATAAAATTGAATCGATAATAGACCGCAAAATTTGAAACAGATCCAAATATTGTGATCAACACTCAAACTGAAAAGTGCTCATTTTTCAGTATCAATCAAAGAAAACCACTTTTGCTGCATGGGCTAGCCCCAGTTAGGTCAACTTCAGCAGTGTCTGCCCTAGCATCCTTCTGACCGGGTGCGCACGGTGCCAATGAAGCCACGGGGCACGCACGCGGCCGACGCCACTGGCCGTCAATCGCTATTACGTGCGAATGGTACATTTTAATTTTCGGAAATCTTTGGTTGCGCTTTTCCAACGCCAACTTGGACGGACGACTCAAACGAACGTGGCGTGCTACGACTCGGACTAATCGGCCGGATCCGTTTAGTTCCAAATGAGCACCTAAGCTGGCCATGACTTCAAGTGCAGCCGAAGGCAAGTGCAATGCCGAAAGCACTGGTTTTGGACCTTTCATAATGATGATTGATTATATTGGGACCTGCGGAGATGTGCGCAGAATTGACCGTTGTCAATGCACCCTGTAATGACAGTTGTAGCATGCGTGCTTTAGTTTTGTTGTAATTGAGTCATTTTCTGCAACAATTGTAACATGTTTTGGGCAGGAATGCACTTATTTCGACTTTGAAACTAAATTGTTGGTTTGTAACCCCGTATTTCAACTGTTGGCTAATTGTATATCCTGATAAAGCATTTCAAAGAATTGTTATCTTCTCCGAAAAAACATGACTTCTACCAACGATTAGGACCTTTTAGTGTTAAAATTGACAGTTGTCATTGCATGCTGCTGACAGTTGCAGAATTCGTGTTTTAGTTTTTTTGTAATTGAGCCATTTTCTCGAACAATTGTACCACTTTTTTTTTGTAGGAATGCTTTTATTTTGACTTTGAAACCAAATTGACGGTTTGTAACCCTCATTTTATATCCCAAAAAGGATTCCGAAGAATGTTAACCTTCTTAGGACAAACCTAACCTAACCTTTACCAACAATTAGGACCTTTTAGTGTCAGTTTGCTACAAATTATCCATCATTCGATCCGATCTCAAACTTTCCATTCCCAAGTCGTCTCCGTATAATTAAACGCCCAAAAAGTGGTTCAATTAATAGCGCAAAACAATCCAATTATTGGACCGCTTGCCCTCAATCTGCGGCCTGCGATCTAAAGCGCCGATTGAGCTGTTTACCAGCGTAAACGGAATCCTTTTTCGATCCCACAGGATTGACGCGATTTCCGGATGTCAAGCGGAATCAATTCCGGGCATCGGCGCGGCGGCCCGGCATTGTCCTTCCTAATTGGATCACATGAGAGGGCACAGATACGAGGAAGGATGCGAACTAATCGAATTTTGGGCCTACTTTGATCCTTCCTTTCTACGGGGTGATGACTCTATGAAACGAAGTAGGCCAAAAAAACGCAATGTCATTCGAGCCGGAGATCGGTCCTGGTACTCAAGGCCTACCTAGTTTTTAGTTTTTAGAAAATTTTGGCAGCAAATTTTTATTCTTGTTTTTTGAAAAAAAAAACTGTAAAATAAACCCAAAAAAATATTGATATTTTTTTGTTTGATCCCCCTCAAAAGAACTTCAACTTGGATCCAACTGACTCACTTTTATTCCGCATCAGAGAAATTGTTTGTTTCGTTCTAACACCACCGTCTGAACCCCTCCCCTAAACACTTGGTCTCGCTTCAGAAAATGACTTTAAGAAAAATTGTGCTCCGCTGGTCCTTTTTCTTCCGGCCCCATATGTTCACCAAAACATAAAAGTGCACCCAAAACAGTCGATCTTCTTCTCGATCCTTCGACCCAACTTCCCAACAAAAAAAAAAAGATAATATGCGCCTTTTGTCCGCACACGTGTTCCGGATCCCCGAACTCCGTGATGTTTATATAGAGCAGTGGAAAATAATTGTTGTTTCCCTACATGAGCCATGTGCGCCGGCCGCCATAATCGGTCCTGCCATAATGACCCCCGGCCGCCGCAAGTGTGCCGGACACGCGCCCCTCGACGAAGGCCACGCTTAGGTGACTCTGTGCATGGTTGGTCAGTCAAGTGTCAAGTTTTATAGCGACGGCGCGACGCCATTATGGCAAAGCTTCCAACTCGGCGTTTGACAGTTGCTTACCTTTAACGTTGATGCTGCGCGCGAGATGACGTTTGCGCGCCAAGGTTGAACATGCAAAAGGTAAGCTATCAAATGCAGAGTGAGACTCCTAGCCACACGTGTGCCGCCATATGTTTGATGATTTTTATTTGTTTTGAAAAAAGGTTCCTGGCGCTTAATTAGATGCCTTCCACCACCGCGCGCTCTTGTTACCTTTTTATCGCTCTCCTTTTGCTTCGAATGATGGTCATCGTATCATCCCTGCTGTCCTGGACACGTGTTCCGGCGCGATCCTTCCGCCGTATGTTCGGCCTGTATCCATTACCACCGCAGTCCAGAAATCGTACGGTTTCGCAGAAAATATCGCTTTCAACGCACGAAACGTTTCCGAAAAATAACAAGTGTTAGAAGCGAACTACTGCGCGGGGACTTCCCGGAATCACTCGTCTCCTAGCCTTCAAAGTGCCGATCGATCGATCAAGCGCGCACTTAAGGTCGGAACTCGAGAGCGATCATCAAAATCAGAGCACCTAGCCGGTAATCTAGATACCGGCGCGGTCAGTCCTTTGAAGGATTTGCTGATTTTCACTTTCTCGGACCTTTTCCTCCCTTGCTAATTAGAGTTAAAGTGATCCTCTGCACGACCCTGTCCGAAAACGAGATCATCCCGTCCGATAGGGTGTGTGCTAATCAGCTCTTGATTTTCGAACCGGAATGTCCGATCCAAGTTGGCGTTTGATTGATGGCCGTAATTTTCGGCACGACACTTGCGCGCATCCCTGGGCACGCCATGAAGTGTCAAAACGGCAGCGCGTTGCCAACGCAACAAACTAATGAGTCATGGCGGCGATGACGTCCAAGAATCGCTCCGGCTCCAACGTACCTTGAAGAGTGCTCTTTTGGGATGGGATTGAATCGAAGAAAAATTACAAACATTTCAAGTGACCGCGTGTAGGGATGAAGCGTTTGGGATTGAGTCCGCCACTGGTTCGCCCAAAAACGTCCACTTTACTCCGTAGCCGAATCCAAGAATTCGGGAAATTCTCTTCCAGAGCCTACTTGGAGGCATAGAGCACCGCGCTCTTCAGTCGAGCGTGTTCGCGTACAAAGACCTTCGAGAGTGCGCGCGGCATGGCTTGCTTCGAGATCGTTTACCAAGAGACCCTTGGATTGCTTGGATCGCGCGTATGCCACCCCAAAGTCACTCGAAATTCCTTCGCCCGACAAATTACACGAGTTCGCATCGACCTGGATTTCCGGGGTTCTTAGCTAATCAAAGGGAACGACCCGCAAAACAAACATCGGCCCACAAGATCCGGACGTTGATACAGATTCCTCAAAAGTAGACCGCAAATTTCCTGAATTGTTCCGACAAGAGGCGGTTGTTGGTTTACGATCCCGAGGTTTGTGGGTGCGGTCAACTTCTGCTAGGCAAAGATCAAACGAAGTCGCTACCGTAATGACAGGGCGGCATGTCCGACCTTTGATGGTGCGCCGCTAGGTAAACACAGAACTCCGGAAAGGTGCCGAAACAGGTAGTTCCTTCAAGAAGGTCCCAAAAACCTCTCGGAAGGTGTGAAAATAATGACAAAAGTACTCGTAAAGGGCCACTTGAGCAAGGATTACGAAAACAGGATTATCATTTGAAGAAATGAGACTTCCGTCATCTCAGCAGGCTGTCGGCTTTCTGAATTCTGGGTTTCTGGGTCACTGGGACCCAACAGGCCGGACCACCCTGTTTGGGGAGACTAATTGAGCCATTAATTTATTCAGCCTGCCTCGATCGTGATCGCTCGATCGATCCAAAACCAACAATTAATTCTAATCGATACAGTTTTCTCCACCGAATCCCGCGCGATCGCTCGAGTTTCGAATCCTTGCACCGAAATGCGATAAATCAATTCTATAGTCAACGCAGGATCAACTGCCCGTTACTCAACGAGAAGGTCATCCCAAAAAGGTAACCAAAATTGAGGGCGTTTGGAGAAGGCGCAACGTAAACAACCGTAACCAAGACGACGCACGGTCATTACGGGGGGCGCCCGCAAACGACGCACATTCCTCGACACAACCAGAAGAAATTCCCGCACCGTCGTCGTAAATTATGCGGTTATGGACCCTGGCTAATAATATCCCTCCGAGAAACTCCGATATTAGGGACCCCCGGCAGAACCATATAGCGCGCCTACTTGAAAGAGGGAACGCGCGTTTTTTTTTTCAATTCTTTCAACCGCCTTTAGAAAACAAGAAACAAATTTACACTTTGCGAGCGCTTCGAGGGGTCTCAAGATTTGGGCCTCTCTCGGGGCGCTCTCGAGAAGCGCAAATAATATCAAGTGGGCGATTCTGGAATCTTGGTGAATGCGAAAAAGGGTGCCTTAGAACAAAGGAATTCAAGGTTTTGAAACACTTTTCAAAACGTTTTGTTTTCAAGATCCCAGTAATCGCTGAGGTTTCTCAAAGGGTTATTTAACAGGATTATTAGTAGTTTTACCCAAATTTGAGTAAAATTCAAATCCTTGTTAATAATGTTGCATAAGCGTGCACTCTGCAAACGTCAAGCGGCCAGCCCTACCGTGCGTTGTTTTTCTGGAGAGATGATTCGTTGGCTAGATTTAGATTGTTAATCAATAGAGATGCAATAAACTCTCATGTTATCAGAAGACTCAAACGTCAGCCGCGGTCAGTCACACCGATAGCAACCCCTGACGAGTAAATTGGCAAGGCCAACTCGAAAAGTTGTAATCAACCGCGCAGGGCAGAGTACTTCTGGTGACGACGACCCCATGGGAAATCGGCCCAAGGCGAAGTTCACACACAATCACAACTCCCGGCAAAGTTCAACACTCCGTACCGAGGAAGTTGGTCCCCTTTCGTCCTCGCGGCCAATTTACCCACCCCGGATCGTTTGCAAGGAAAAAAAAACAGAAAACTCTCAAATTAAATTTAAATGCGCCGATCAGCGAATCCCTCGCCCAAAAAAACGGTTTTCTTTTGGAGGATTTTTATTTAAATTTCCTCTCTTGTTTCCCGGTGCGATTCAGGGGATCGACGATTAATTCCTGGGCTGCCAAAGAAGCTGCCATCAGCAATTGAGGCCCACCGAAGAAAAACGAATAAAAAAAACGGAACCGACTGCTCACACGCTAATTTGTATTTCCTTACGCGCGCGATCCGATAATTTGCTCTGCTGAAGAAGTCTGAAACAATTTTGGGGGTAGGCTTGGCGGACGATTTTCGGGCAGACGACTGGGCAGAGCAATTTTCTCACGGCAGACTTGATTGACGCGCGAGCGCGGGGTGATCTTGATGCGTCGCTGTCTTCTTTCGTGAGCGTGATGCGCGACTTGGTGCGGTATTGTACGCTGGTTTTTTTCGGCGGGGAGACCCCAAATTGGATTAAATGCTAAATTAGTGCTTCCTCAGCAGTGTAGAACGCTTGAAAAATCAAGAGAGGATCATTTGAAAAGACAAGAATTCGCTAGCCCATGCAGCAAATCCAGACTAAACTCAAGAACGGCTCTGATGCTGCGTTTACCGTGCAAAGGAAAAGTGCCTACTATCTTCGACTTCTGGAGATTTAGCGACACCAACTCCCACTCCAAATCTGGCTTCTCAACATTTTCCGACTCCACAGCCCTAAGCGCAATCTGATTCATGCAGCAAATCTATTCTCAACTCAAAATTGGGTACCTCGCTGTGACAAACTGTCAAATTTTGAGGGGGTGCGTTTAGCGGTCCCAACCACGTTTTCGACCCAAAATGAGCTCCCAAAATCCGATAATTTTCCCATAAACCTCGCTGCGCGGTCACCTCCTTCCGCTTAATTGGAGGGGTGGCCAAATCAAAGAGGGGCCTCGTCCTGCAATCGGCGCCGCTCATCGTGGCGTGAAACTTGGCGGCAGAATCGACAGCTTCGGTGTTTGGGATTTCGCTCCGGCGTTCGGCAAACCGTCAATTTCCTGACGAGAGAGAACCCATTCCGATAAACGGTTTACGATAAGGTTATTAAATTTGGGCCGAAACCTCTGAATGAACTTTTACGGGGCCAATTTTTTTTTTCGCCGGTTTTCGCAGAAGGGACGGGTGGACCAAAACAAATAAACGATTTCTGCTCCCCCTCCGCTCGTAAGAAGTGGCCAAGGCGCGAGGACCAGAAATTGCAGGGATTAATTCTCCGCCGGGTGATGATAGTGATTTGAGGTCCCGAAAATTGCAGCGCGGATTATCCGGGGACGGGTCGGATCGGGGTGTGCATTATGAGACGCGGTTTGGCGCGTAATAAAGTAATTTTCTGGCGGCTTTTAGGTTATGCTCTGCCAAGCGCCAAATTATACACCTCTATGATGATGGATGAGTTTGTTTGCGAACTTTGAACGAAAGGTTAAACGTTCAAAGGAGAAAATTGAGCAAATATTTGCCCAGTTAGCAATTAATTAAATTTTGATAATGCGTTTGGCAACAGTTTATTATGATTTGGCAACAGTGCCCGAGGCTGTCTCTGCAAACTGCATTATTACACGGTAAACATGTAAACACAATGTTTGCCGGCCGGCTTCTCGTGTTCAAGCGCGTACATCAATCACGAAACACGTGGAGGAGAAGATCGCAGCAACCCTGCGGCTATTTGACGCATAATCACGTTCGTGCAGGGGTGCGTTTAGCTGTGCTTTGTTTTGATTTCGGCCCACCCTGTCAGGTATACACGCTGTCAGATTTCTGCAGAAGTTTGAGTTGAATGTTTTACATTTTGTTGCATGGGCTTCCACGGACTAGCGCCACTAGGCAAAAAATCGATTCTTTATCGATTTCATAAATATTTTTTGAATATAAGTTTAATAATGGAACGAAACAAAACCGCGGTAGGAGTTCCTTGGAAAAGAATTCTTTTCGTTACTAAATAAAGCGATAAATTTAGTCATGGTCAGTATTTTAGGGAACTTTACCGCCTATTGTATTGAAAGGAGTTCTTCGCGGGCCATTGCGGCTCACCACAAGAGAAAGGATCACAGCAGGCCAGGAGGTGTGAATTTATGCGCGTCCTTTTGAGACTTGGGTGGTTCCTTTTCGGTTTCGATCAAAAGCGAGGTCCTTTTGTGCAACAGGGTGCACTGTTATGATGGTGGCCCTGCGGGAAGAAAAAATATCATTTGCTATAAATTTCAACTTCTACGAACGAAACCATTTCCTCACCTTCCGAAAGTCATTAGCCGTTGAAGCAAATCCATCAGGGTAGAAATTCTTGGTGTCCTAATGACAAGTTGCGAGCTGAAAGCGAGATTCTGCACCCGCTAAGTAATTAATAGCAAAAAGCAGGACCTTCCATGGGGGCGTCAAAGGACCACCGTCAAAGAACAAACAAAAACTCTCCAAGGTAACGACTCTCGTCTAGTAGGCCGTTACATCGAACTTGATGATTGAAGACATTTTCCGGCCCTTGCTAAATGTCAGCCCAACCATCCACCGACATCCTCTCGAGAGGTCATTAGGGTGGTGCGGCCGTAATTACAAGGACCCGGCGAAACCGGACAAGACCGGTGGTCCTTTTTGGAGGTCCGAACCCGTTAGTCCCACGCAGAGCGATCCCCTTTGAGCGCATCTTCCGACCTTTGTTTGGTTATGAATGGTGTCCCAGCACGGAACAATCAAAGGATTATTGTGGCCGGGACTCGCGGGAGGCCTCTTGACCGTTGACCGTAAACTGTACGGTGAATAAAAGCAGTGTAAACTGTCTTTGAATGGGAAGATTAATTCAGTAAATTATTGTTTAATTAGGCGCACTTTGGTCACGCATGTCCAATAATCAGAGTGGCGGCATTGGGAAAGGGATTTATTCGGGAACTGCGGGATGTCTTTTGGTAAGTGGAGGCACGTGAGCAAGATAGGGTTGAAACTAGGTTAGGAGGTCACTTCTGGGACCTCTTGGGCGATCAAAGAAGCCGCATTTTTAGTTTTTTTAATGTTGTTTTTTTTGGTTAAAATTACGCATAAATATTTGTAAAGATTTATTGCGCAATTCCCACTAACATGGACTTCGCACTATATTATTGCTATCGATCGCACTATTGCGACTTGTCAAACTGTCTTGAAAAATTTAAAATTTTCACAAAAAAGGTCAAAGCTAGCCGCGGTTGCCGATCGTTTTAAAGCTGTCAATCGCAATTTAAAAGTGCGAAACGTCCAGTTTGGTGGAAACTGCGACTGGAAATGTAAACAAACAAAAGCTGGTTGCCTAGTTTTTTTTAAATGTTGTTGTCAAAAGTGCGAGAAATAAGTGCGGGCAAAATCCAAGTTACAGTGAAAGGATCAATAATTAGAATATTTTAAACCAAGATAAATAAAAAAATCATTTAAGACGAATTAGAGTGCTAAATCTAGAGTTTTTCCTAAAAAAAAGTCCTGTGGGCCAGGGTTGTCCTATGCTGGTAGGACCTTATGAAAAAGAAAGCGCTGATATCTTTTAAAAGACGACTTCATCAATTTAGACTCCGACTCGAACAACAACTTTCTACAAAAGTGTTGAAGAATTTCGCTATATCCGCTAATTTGAACGTGTCCAAATCAAAAAGCTCTCAAACTTCAAAATCAGATGTCACACTGATTTTCTACAATAGAGCTTTATGACGTTTCGCGTACGCACACTAGTGCACCATTTGATTTTGCTGGCTGACAAAATTTAACCTCACTTTATTTTCGTGTACGTACACGCAATACATACGTACGTAGATTGCTCTATTCAACCCTACACGCAGAAAAATAAGGCATATTTGAATCAATAAAACGTTTTGTTGATTTGAAAATCCGGATTTTTGTTGAATCAACGCTAAACGTCAAAGCAGCTTTTTCAAAACTACAAAAGACTTTTGTGGAATTTAGAAAATCAAGGTTTGTTTCAAAGCAATTTTTTTGTTAATTATATTCAACAAAAAATTTGTTGATTCAAACCTCGTACAGACTGATTTTACAAAACATTTTTATGCGTGTATTGTTCGACGATTTTCGAGCTCATGTTTTCGTGGTTTTTGCAGCTGTCAGATGTAGGGGAAATATACCCATTTTAATCAGTCTAAGCCGTTCGACCAATTCTCATCACTTTTGCCGTTTTGCGCTATTAAATCAACATTTTCAGATGTATCAACAATGGAGAGTTGCTTGCTCACTTTTGTTTGAGCTATTTATTACTTTGGAACAGTCAAAAACACTTTATGAAAGCTGCAATTCATGATCAAAGTGCTGATAGGCCGATAATAGAAATAGGTTGAGAAATGGTATATTTCCCCTATCAATTAGATAATTTGGAGATTTGAATCAAATTCTTGAAATAATTTAAATTTAAAATATGTAAAAATCTGTATCTTGAGAACGGATTGTCTAATCAATTGATCAAAATTGTAGATATTGCTTAGAACTCGTTATTTAATGTCCAAAAATAAGTGTTTAAGGGCCTTTTCGAATGTTATTGTTTGATTTGAAAAATTAAACCATTTTGCCATAGCTGAAACATGCGATTTTTGATCATCTATAACACTACTCGACAAAACAAAACTTGTGTCAAGGGATTGACGATATCTCATCGGTTCCTCAGAGAAAAGGCATCCCCGAATCCGATGCAATCGACAGAATTTGATTTTATGTCCACGCGGACTGACGAGAAGCTGGTAAATTTTTTAACATAAAAAAATCGAACAATTTAAAAAAAACTTGCGTCTCCTCCCAACTATATGAGCCATCTACAAAAATATGGAGGCGCCTGGTGCATAGCCATTTCCTTTAAGCACAACGGAAACAACCAATACAAATGTATAAAAAGTTGTCAAGTTCGGGGGTCCACAGCTAGCATTTTTGTACGATTATAAAAATAAATATTAAAAGTTTAAAATTAAAATATTTGAAAACATTTTTTTAAATATATTTGTTTACTAAAATTTTATGTTTCTCAAAGGTCTATGGGTACTTCGGGATGTCCATGGTAATCCAAGGACTCCCTAGAGTTAAGATCTATGAGTCTACCGCCGTAACAAGCAAGAGGTCGTCGGATTTTGACCCCGGATTATGTGCGTATAGCATCAGTGGATATGGTAGACTACTATATGAATGTAATGGGATGTACATGGTCATCCAAGGACTCCCTGGAGTTAAGATCTACGAGTCTACCGCCGTAACAAGCAAGAGGTCGTCGGATTTTGACCCCGGATCATGTGCGTATAGCATCAGTGGATATGGTAGACTACTATATGAATGTAATGGGATGTCCATGGTCATCCAAGGACTCCCTGGAGTTAAGATCTATGAGTCTACCGCCGTAACAAGCAAGAGGTCGTCGGATTTTGACCCCGGATCATGTGCGTATAGCATCAGTGGATATGGTAGACTACTATATGAATGTAATGGGATGTACATGGTCATCCAAGGACTCCTGAGTTAAGATCTACGAGTCTACCGCCGTAACAAGCAAGAGGTCGTCGGATTTTGACCCCGGATCATGTGCGTATAGCATCAGTGGATATGGTAGACTACTATATGAATGTAATGGGATGTACAAGGTCATCCAAGGACTCCCTGGAGTTAAGATCTATGAGTCTACCGCCGTAACAAGCAAGAGGTCGTCGGATTTTGACCCCGGGTCATGTGCGTATAGCACCAGTGGATATGGTAGACTACTATATGAATGTAATGGGATGTACATGGTCATCCAAGGACTCCCTGGAGTTAAGATCTACGAGTCTACTGCCGTAACAAGCAAGAGGTCGTCGGATTTTGACCCCGGATCATGTGAGTATAGCATCAGTGGATATGGTAGACTACTATATGAATGTAATGGGATGTACATGGTCATCCAAGGACTCCCTGGAGTTAAGATCTACGAGTCTACCGCCGTAACAAGCAAGAGGTCGTCGGATTTTGACCCCGGATCATGTGAGTATAGCATCAGTGGATATGGTAGACTACTATATGAATGTAATGGGATGTCCATGGTCATCCAAGGACTCCCTGGAGTTAGATCTATGAGTCTACCGCCGTAACAAGCAAGAGGTCGTCGGATTTTGACCCCGGATCATGTGCGTATAGCATCAGTGGATATGGTAGACTACTATATGAATGTAATGGGATGTACAAGGTCATCCAAGGACTCCCTGGAGTTAAGATCTATGAGTCTACCGCCGTAACAAGCAAGAGGTCGTCGGATTTTGACCCCGGTCATGTGCGTATAGCACCAGTGGATATGGTAGACTACTATATGAATGTAATGGACACATGGTCATCCAAGGACTCCCTGGAGTTAAGATCTACGAGTCTACTGCCGTAACAAGCAAGAGGTCGTCGGATTTTGACCGGATCATGTGAGTATAGCATCAGTGGATATGGTAGACTACTATATGAATGTAATGGATGTACATGGTCATCCAGGACTCCTGGAGTTAAGATCTACGAGTCTACCGCCGTAACAAGCAAGAGGTCGTCGGATTTTGACCGGATCATGTGAGTATAGCATCAGTGGATATGGTAGACTACTATATGAATGTAATGGGATGTCCATGGTCATCCAAGGACTCCCTGGAGTTAAGATCTATGAGTCTACCGTAACAAGCAGAGGTCGTCGGATGACCCATGCGTATAGCACAGTGATATGTAGACTACTATATGAATGTAATGGGATGCATTCATCCACTCCTGAGCGATCTACGAGTCTACCGCCGTAACAAGCAAGAGGTCGTCGGATTTTGACCCGATCATGTGCGTATAGCACCAGTGATATGGTAGACTACTATGAATGTAATGGGATGTACATGGTCATCAGGACTTCTGGAGTTAAGATCTATGAGTCCCGCTCAAGCAAGGATCGTCGATTCCCGATCATGTGCGATAGCACCAGTGGATATGGTAGACTACTATATGAATGTAATGGGATGTCCATGGTCATCCAAGGACTCCTGGAGTAAGATCTACGAGTCTACCGCCGTAACAAGAGGTCATCGGCTTTGACCCCGGATCATGCGTATAGCATCAGTGGATATGGTAGACTACTATATAAATGTGTTGGGCTCCTGGAGTTAAGATCTACGAGTTACCGCCGTAACAAAAAGAGGTCGCCGTTTGGCTAAAGTGGTAAGCAAGGACTTTTGTTCATCGTTCAAACTTAAATATTTCGATAACTTTACATCGATTGTAGATCTTAACTCCAGGGAGTCCTTGGATGACCATGTACATCCCATTACATTCATATAGTAGTCTACCATATCCACTGATGCTATACGCACATAATCCGGGGTCAAAATCCGACGACCTCTTGCTTGTTACGGCGGTAGACTCAGATCTTAACTCCAGGGAGTCCGGATGACCATGTACATCCCATTACATTCATATAGTAGTCTACCATATCCACTGATGCTATACTCACATGATCCGGGGTCAAAATCCGACGACCTCTTGCTTGTTACGGCAGTAGACTTGTAGATCTTAACTCCAGGGAGTCCTTGGATGACCTTGTACATCCCATTACATTCATATAGTAGTCTACCATATCCACTGATGCTATACGCACATGACCGGGGTCAAAACCGACGACCTCTTGTTTGTTACGGCGGTAGACTCATAGATCTTAACTCCAGGGAGTCCTTGGATGACCATGTACATCCCATTACATTCATAGTAGTCTACCATATCCACTGATGCTATACGCACATGACCGGGGTCAAAATCCGACGACCTCTTGTTACGGCGGTAGACTCATAGATCTTAACTCCAGGGAGTCCTTGGATGACCATGGACATCCCATTACATTCATATAGTAGTCTACCATATCCACTGATGCTATACGCACATGATCCGGGGTCAAAATCCGACGACCTCTTGCTTGTTACGGCGGTAGACTCATAGATCTTAACTCCAGGGAGTCCTTGGATGACCATGGACATCCCATTACATTCATATAGTAGTCTACCATATCCACTGGTGCTATACGCACATGATCCGGGGTCAAATCCGACGACCTCTTGCTTGTTACGGCGGTAGACTCGTAGATCTTAACTCCAGGGAGTCCTTGGATGACCATGTACATCCCATTACATTCATATAGTAGTCTACCATATCCACTGATGCTATACGCACATAATCCGGGGTCAAAATCCGACGACCTCTTGCTTGTTACGGCGGTAGACTCGTAGATCTTAACTCCAGGGAGTCCTTGGATGACCATGTACATCCCATTACATTCATATAGTAGTCTACCATATCCACTGATGCTATACGCACATGATCCGGGGTCAAAATCCGACGACCTCTTGCTTGTTACGGCAGTAGACTCGTAGATCTTAACTCCAGGGAGTCCTTGGATGACCATGTACATCCCATTACATTCATATAGTAGTCTACCATATCCACTGATGCTATACGCACATGACCCGGGGTCAAAATCCGACGACCTCTTGCTTGTTACGGCGGTAGACTCGTAGATCTTAACTCCAGGGAGTCCTTGGATGACCATGTACATCCCATTACATTCATATAGTAGTCTACCATATCCACTGATGCTATACGCACATGACCGGGGTCAAAATCCGACGACCTCTTGCTTGTTACGGCGGTAGACTCATAGATCTTAACTCCAGGGAGTCCTTGGATGACCATGTACATCCCATTACATTCATATAGTAGTCTACCATATCCACTGATGCTATACGCACATGATCCGGGGTCAAAATCCGACGACCTCTTGCTTGTTTCGGCGGTAGACTCATAGATCTTAACTCCAGGGAGTCCTTGGATGACCATGGACATCCCATTACATTCATATAGTAGTCTACCATATCCACTGGTGCTATACGCACATGATCCGGGGTCAAAATCCGACGACCTCTTGCTTGTTACGGCGGTAGACTCGTAGATCTTAACTCCAGGGAGTCCTTGGATGACCATGTACATCCCATTACATTCATATAGTAGTCTACCATATCCACTGATGCTATACGCACATAATCCGGGGTCAAAATCCGACGACCTCTTGCTTGTTACGGCGGTAGACTCATAGATCTTAACTCTAGGGAGTCCTTGGATTACCATGGACATCCCGAAGTACCCATAGACCTTTGAGAAACATAAAATTTTAGTAAACAAATATATTTAAAAAAAATGTTTTTCAAATATTTTAATTTTAAACCTTTAATATTTATTTTTATAATCGTACAAAAAGTGCTAGCTGTGGACCTCCCGAACTTGACAACTTTTTTATACATTTGTATTGGTTGTTTCCGTTGTGCTTAAAGGAAATGGCTATGCACCAGGCGCCTCCATATTTTTGTAGATGGCTCATATAGTTGGGAGGAGACGCAAGTTTTTTTAAATTGTTCGATTTTTTATGTTAAAAAATTTACCAGCTTCTCGTCAGTCCGCGTGGACATAAAATCAAATTCTGTCGATTGCATCGGATTCGGGGATGCCTTTTCTCTGAGGAACCGATGAGATATCGTCAATCCCTTGACACAAGTTTTGTTTTGTCGAGTAGTGTAATCAAAATCAGAACTATCCCTCAAAAGGGTATTTTCTATCCTTTTCTCCTCAAAAAAGGATACTTTCTAACCTGTTCACCCGGCGTCACCCTTTTCAAAAGGGTTTGTCAAAATCAGTACATTTTCGATACCCTTTCAAAGGGTGCCGACGGGTAAACTTGAAAAAAGGATACTTCTGACTTTGAGTGTAGAGTGTATTAAAAAAATATTTGTTTCAAAAATGGTTATTTTGTAAAGTTTAAATTTATGTGTGAAAAGTCGGTATAAAAAATGGGTGATTTTTTTTTGAGTTTAGCCATTTTTTCTAAGAAATATTTACAATTTTGCGGAAGAAACCAATGATCAGGATATCCGTTATCAAGATACAGATTTTCGAATATTTTGAAAGCCATTTTGTGTGGACAGCTGCCAAAATTGTATGGAGACTTGCAAAATTTCATCAAAATTAAAAAAAAAACTACAAAAAATAATCGTTGTTCGAAGTGTCAGAGAATTGTCCTGTTTGGTAATAAAGAATGTTCTTATACAAATAAAAAAGACAAAATAAAAAAATGGAAAATTTTAGGGTGAATTGCGTGAATTGCTCATATCGTGCACTTTTGTTGGCACCCAGAAAATCTTAATTGACATGCATTTTTTTCTACATCTTACCAACTGTAAGTCCAATCTTCAATGTTATTCAAATTTATAAGAAATTTTATTGTTCTCTTCTTTAAAACAAATTTCTAATGTGCCCAAGCTTTGTCATGAGTTCTACATTGAATGCTCAGTTCATCGTTAAAATAACGTTAGTGGGGTTGATTTTCCGCGAGGTAATTTTTTGCCAAAACCGTAACTATTTTTTTTTAAGCAGCTTTCAAAAGTACAGAATATTGGAAATAATTTAATATTGGAATTAAGAAAAAAAAATAATGTGGTTGAAAATTACCACATTTTCAATGTAATCCCTCAACGTATGTGGAATTGGTGAAGTTACACATAAAAAGATGTTAATTTACACATTTTGAGATGCAAGATTACACTTTTTCAGACACAGCATCTATTCACATTTCTAGATGTAATATTACCATGATTTTTTATAGTGTGGTCTTTGCACCTGAAAGCTTAATTTTTAAAACTGTAATGGTATAAAAAAAATGCTAAAAGTACATTCATATATTTTCTTGATTGTTCTGAAGCGTGTTTTTAAAATTGTCATCAGTTTTAATAAGTTTGAACAACAATGTTTTTTTAATTGTGTGATTATTGCGTTTAATTATTTTTCTTAAAAACTAAAAAAATTAAATACATCTTCTAGTTATGCTTATGAGATTAAAATAATACTGGATCTTTAACTTTTATAGTAACAATAATTTCTTTAAACTTAATGACTTGATTTCACTAATGGCCAGCGGAACCTACCAGAGAATTGCCTAACTATATCTACAACAGTCACTAGGAACCTCCATCCGTTTCCTCCTCATCTCACACCAACAACTTGTACAGCGCCGTAATGTACGACTGCGCCATCTGCAGCGTCTCGTGCTTCGACAGCTGCCGATCGTTGCCCGGTCCCGGCAAGTGCTGCCTCAACCTGTCAAAAGCATCGTTCAGCCCCAGCATCCGCTTCCGCTCGCGTGCATTCGCCGCCAGCCGACGTTTCCGCTTGATCACCGTCGGAACCGTCGTGCCCCGTTTGATCTTGATCTTGGTCGGAATCTCACTGTTGGCCAGGATGTCACTGTCGGACGCGCTGCTGCAGCAACTGTCCTCGTACTGGCGCTCGATCTGGCTCAGAATGCGGGCCGAGTTGGACAGGGGACGGCTGGAAGGTGCCTTTGCGGCGATCTGGTGTGCTGGAACTTCCGGAAGTGGGGTAACGGACGGTTGGATCGTAACAGTCGCTGCATCGTAGTAGGCTGGACTGGTGGAACCGCTGCTGTAGCAGCTTCCCGGGCTGGCCGTCATCCACTCGGCGTCGCTGCTGGTGTTGGTGTACTGAGCTGGGGCCATCACCGGGTAGTTTAGCGTTGACGGAATTAACTCCGGACCGGCGAACAGATCCATCGCGGGGTTGTAGTCGTAAAAGTACTGCCGGTACATGACTTCCTCTGCCATCATTTCGTAACAACTTTTGTTTTTTTTATTCTCTCGAAAGATAACACGCTTTGTTCTTGAAGAGGAGTTCTTCACCAAACTGAGATCAAATCACAACTAAATCAGAACCGTTCCGGGAAGGACCTTTTATACCTGGAGTGATCCCGCAGAAGGAACGCACTGGAAAAAGGGGAAATCGCCCGGTTTCTCTTTCGCTCTCGCCCGTACACATTGAGCAAGCACGTGCCAGTCGACCAATCGGAGCGAGTCGAGCATAAAACATAAAGAGAGTGAAGAACCAGTTTTCGGGGGATGCTGCAACAATGGTCCAGAGAAAGAGAGTATTTCTCTCCAGTTTTGGAACAGAACCGAAAGTGGGCGAAGCGGAGTAGGCTTCGGTTGGCTCCCATGGCCTGCTGAGGGATCTCGCAGAAAACAAACAACGTGGAGCAGTGGAGATTATCTTCTGGTTGGGATCCAGCCAAAACCTAATTAATTGGTGAACTTTATGATTTTCCCATGATGTTGTAGGGTGAGGGGCGTAGGAAAGAAAGTGGGCTTCGCTTGCGCAAAAAAAAACCGCTGGAAGGAAGAGGGCGGATTTGTAATTTATTTTTCCTGCTCCTACGATTGAAGGATATCGAAGGGAAACTGGATCAGTAGCGATTTACGGTCGAGTAAGAAAGAAGCGTGGAAATCTGACACCGGTCCAGTAACGGAGGAAGATAAATGATTGCGTAATGAAACTTCAGTTAAATGTCATTATCAGATTATCTTATTAATTTGGTTTCCAAATGTGAAAGTTTTGTTTTCAAACTCTTTTACCTAGATGAAACTGCATGTTTATATCAATTTGTCAAGCATTGTAACTTTGTTTTATTGAACATATCTAGACTTTTTTAAGTTCATATAAGCTATTGTGACTCGTGATAAAAATCTGCCATAATCTGACACAGAGAATGGTTAATCTTAATTCTGGCTGACACTTGTAAAGGAGCCATTACACTACGGCAAACAAACAAACAAACAAACTCGCACTTTTTTGTGTTTGACAGTTTGCCAAACTCGCTAACTTGTTTGCGGCAAACTCGCAAACAAAGCAAAATGTATGCAGGCTGACGTTTGTACAAACAAATCCAGGTAAACAAACATAGCAGGCAAACTGCTAAAAAGTGCGAGTTTGTTTGTTTGTTTGTTTTCCGTAGTGTAATAGCTCCTTAAATCTGATATTCCCAGTTTTATCAAGCAACTCTGGGTACAAGTGCTGAACAGTTGAACTTTTTATCACTTAAATATGAGTGCTTTAATAAACCATTCAGCACTGTTATTTTTGGGATGCTAAGTAGGCCATTTCGTCACCATAAAAGTAAAGGAAACGGAGGTTTTTTCAAAATGGAATTTCAAAAAATGATTTTTTTTTATGGTTCAAAATTTAGCTTTTTCAACAGGGAATATATCGAATAACGTTATTTTTTGGAAAAAATATTTTTAAGATACAAACTAAAATTGGCATCGGAAGGAACATTAAACTTTGGATATGATAATTTATTGTTCCTTTTTAAAAGGCCTTACGCGCCAGAGGTAAACAAAAAATGTTGTAAGTCTGAATGTCCTGATTAAATATAATGTTAAATTTAACATGCATTCTAAGAAAGATCTAAATACAGAAGACAAAAAAAACCCGTACCTTACCCGTTACGCCCGGATTAGTGCCGTCTCATTTGGCACCAGACTTTAACGTCCTAAGCCACACACAGTTTATCTGAAACATGACACAAGCCGTTTTGCCACAGCTCCTACTCCTCCCGCCGTGACCAGGCCAAACCGTCAAGATCTTCTAACGTCTTTTAACCTCTTCTCTTTTTTTTGCCCAAGCGCAGGTGTAATTTTTGGTCAACCGTTTCGACTACTGCTTCTTTCACGATTTTTGTGCAATTTTCGGTCCGTCCTCTTTAGACTCCCCCTGGGTTCACATCGAAGCAACCCAGTGAACATGAAATTTGACGTTTGATCATCGCTGAAGGGTTCTTCGTTTTTGGGTGATTACGTCAAGCATGGCTAGCTTTGATTTGAATTTTTCAGGAATGACCTAACGACCGAACGCCGATCGAGACCACCCCGAAGAAGGACTTTGCGACTTTCTTTTTTTTAATGGCGCCGCCACCAAGGGCAAACAAACCCTAATTTTAATGATCCTAACCTAAAACACGACCCAGGTGCGGTAACATCGATTCCAGGCGGCAATAAAAATTAAGGACTAAACGCAGTAAAATTTTATCGGCTTCGACCGGGGGTGGCCGCGCCACCCTTGGAACGAAAGTGGTCCTTCTCATTCAACCCCTAAATTACCTCTCACCCTTTTGTTTTTGAAACTTTAGCCGAACATTCACGAGGGCCACACCCACCGCCAATCGGGTCGACTATCAAAATTGACTTATTATAATCGTTCGATTGGTATAAAACAAAGCCGCCGCCGACTGTGTTTGATTGTTTTACCCCCCACTCTTGAAAGAATTTCGGTTGTTTGCCCGACAAATCGGTCCTACGCCTTGCGTGAAGATCCTAACCTCGCAAGGTCCTAGGGTCTGTAATTAGGGAGCGCTCCGCATCCGCGGCTTTGGAATGCTGAATTAAAGGACTCTCGCTCGCTCGCGAGAATCCCGCGAGCACAGCTCGACGAAACGTTTACCGGGCTTCGTTATTTCAAAGCCGGGAGGTCCGTGAAAACATTGTGTCATTTTCTTAGAGGGGGAAAATGCAGATCATAGACGAACATTCAAGATCTGATCTGGCTGAGGGTTTGATTCCGGTACTGTTGTTGAGCTTTTGCTGTTCAGCTTTAAAAGTGGTCTATAAATTGGAGTTTTCAAAAATTTGCATGACAATTTTGGAAAAATGGGCATGTGACTGTTTAAATTTAGTGTCTTGAGACGGAATTTTCTGATCGGTTTGGAGTCTTTGGCAAAGTTGTAGACGAAATCTACATTAGTTGGGACTTTCCTGATAAAAAATAGGTACGGCAAAGAAAATATTTTCCAACTTTTTATTTGACTTTGAATGACTCAAAATTGAATTCCTATAAAAAAATATTTTTTTGCCCAAAGAAGCCATTTTGTATCGTTAGTTTGTCCATATAATTTTCCATACAAATCTGGCAGCTGTCCATACAAAAATTATGTATGAAAAATTCAAAATTCTGTATCTTTTGAAGCAATTTTTTGATCGATTTGGCGTCTTGGGCAAAGCTGTAGATATGGATAAGGACTACACTGAAAAAATTTATACACGGTTAAGAAATAGTGAAAAACATTTTTTAATTTTATTTTTTTCATTTTCCGATTTTCAATCTTAAAATATGAAACATTCGTGAAATTTTCCGATCGTTTCGAAAAAAATATTTTCAAAACTTTTAAACAAAGACTAACATTTTAAAAGGGCGTAATATTGAATATTTGGCCCTTTTGAAATGTTAGTCTTGATTTAAAAATTTTAAAAACATTTTTTTTTAAATGATTGAAAATTTCAAAAATGTTTCATATTTTAACATTGTAAATCGAACCATTTGTTGCTGAGATATCAACGATAGAAAATGGTTGTTTGGGTGAGACTTGAGTGCTTTTCTGGAGTTTTTTTTGAAAAGGTCCAATAAACCAAATTTCCAGTTTTTGCTTTTTGGGTGTTTTTGAAACCGCCTTGAGTTAGGGGTATAAAAAACACCCAAAAAGCAAAAACTGAAAATTTGGTTTATTGGACCTTTTCAAAAAAACTCCAGTTTTGTTAATTTGATTTGGTTAACCGCGGTGGATTTTCTTGAAATAATTCGAACTGTCAAAAATCCACCAAAGCATCTACCGGTGGATACTTTTCTACCACAGATTTTTGTGCGATCAATGTGGTAGATGCTTTGGTGGATTTTTGACAGTTCGAATTATTTCAAGAAAATCCACCGCGGTTAACCAAATCAAATTAACAAAAGAACTTTGGAAAACATCAATTTTCATATTTTTAAACCATTGCATGACAATATCTCAGCAACCAAGGGTCTTATCAACAAAGTTCAAAAAAGCAAAAAAATAGAGAATTTTCTCAGCTTTTCAAACATATTTTTTTCAGAAGTGGGCAAACATGTGCACTAATTTTTAAAATGAAAAACTGCGACTATTTTCAAGAAAGTTACCTAAAAATGGCTATAACTTGAAAACGGTGCACTTTATCAAAACTCACTGAATTATTTTTTGATTGCAAATTTGATTTTTCATCGAAAAATGAAGTTGAACAATTTTTGCGACCAATATTTCGATTTTTTTTTAAAATCAATATTGATTTAAAAAATTCATTATTCGGTCAAAAACTTTTTGCACAACCTGGAAATTTCTGAAAAATTGGTTAGTGTTATTTTGCAAATCAAGTTTTAGTGACAAAAAGTTAAATATAAAATCAGTAAATTTTTTTTACCGTATATCATTTTTTCCAGTGTAGTACGTATCCATACCTACAACTTTGCCGAAGACTTGATCAAAAAATTCCTTCAAAATATACAGATTTTGAATTTTCATGCATCATTTTTGTATGAACAGCTTTCAAATTTGTATGGAAAATTATATGGACAAATTAATGACGTAAAAAGGCTTCTTTGGGCATACCGAAGGCACCAAAAAAGTTTCAGTCGGATTAAAAAAATACAAAAAAAAAGAATGACTGAAATCTAAGAGAACTGCTCAAAGCTAAAAATACTTTTTAGAACACTTTAAATAAATTAGTCTAATTTTAAAATTTTGTAATTATGTTTATCAAAAGAACAGCAATTTTCATAAACATTGAAAGTCGAAACAATAGTTTCCGTGATATCACGAATTGAAAAATAAGTGCTGATTAGCTGATGTACTGATTTTGCAGTTTTTTTTTCTTTTGTCCACAGACAAACAGACGTTAATCATTGAACATTTTTATTAAAGTTCCATCGATTACTACTCACTCGAGACATCCGGGTGTGAAGAAAATTCGCATCGTTCGACGTGTTTGATAGTGTTAGTAGTATGGGAGCGTTCTTTTATTACGTAACGCAAAAAATAGGATTTTTAGACCCCCTCCTCCCCCCTCATAACAACATTTCCATACAAGTTTTAAAAATTTTGTATGGAGCGTAACATGACCTCCAAGCCCCCCCCCTTCCTCACGCCCACTGCATTGCGTAATAAAATAACGCTCCCTATGCAACTGTCAAATGCGCGTAAATGAGCGATGGTGAGTTCAATATTGCCATGGTGAATTTTCTAATCATTCAAATTGATCGTTAGGATTGATACTCGAAGGTGAAGTGCGATTTTAGTGCCTGGATTTAAGAAACACAAAAATTGGAATTACAAAAAAACTTACATGAAATTGCTGTAAACTGCACGTTAAAGAACATAAAATAATCACGATTGTTAGAACATTGTGTTGAATCATTTTTCATAAGACACCGATCATTGGTCTTAACATTTACTCTCTGCTCAAACACGAACACCCTTTTTTTTCGCCAAAAGGAAGTAACCAATTGGTGCGCTTGTTTGCTTTCGAAATTAACCCAAAAACAAGGCAAAAACCAACAATCCTTAATAAATGTGTCTCTTGCCACGGGGATCTATTACTTCTTGTTGATTTTCAGTTCCGACCGAAAAAAGGCTTTGCAGTCCTGCTAACGAGGGGCCAACAAATTGTTTTAAATGGTGTCACATGCGCGCTGCGCAAACAAAGCCAGCCAAACGTCAAAATCACGCCATCTTGCGGGCCTAGGTGTGGAACTTGGCGCGAACGACGCCCCTCGAGCGATCACGACACGTTTCGATGGTTGAACAAAGCAAACATTTGCCAAATTGGGACCCAATTGGACCGCGTCACGGAAGCCCTTTTTGTTCTCTGGGCGGCCTACTCCGTTTCCTACAAAGTGATCGTCGGTTCCCACGAGAATCGGAGCGCTCGGATTCCTCGGGATCGGCGCCCTCACCCTTGATCCTTGAACTGTTAGGGTGGACTATTTTTATTGGCATTTAATTTGAAGTTTTTCACCCACTCGACCTGGTCGGCAAAAGGACCGACCCGAAGGGCCAATAAATAAGGACAAGGGTTCTCTCGCCCTCGACGTTGTCGGAGGAATTCTCCTCCAGGTAGGTAGCTTGGCGCATAAAGATAAAAATCTTGTCCTCAGTTTGTATTTGCCCTTTGCGAGTCAAAGGGCTCTGGAAAAAGGATTCACCTGCTGCGCGGTTTGTGCGGGTCGAATACAAGTGTCGTACCCCTCGCAATCAGCTGCCACGTGACCCGGCCTACTGCGATCTCGCAGAATTCTCAACTCGCATTTTGTCCTCCCTGACGACATTTAAAGTAGTCTTCGGGTCAGGAAACGGACAGGACAATGGACTACGGCTGCTGGAGGGTTTGAGGGAGTCCGACGCGGTCAAGTCCGGGTGCAACCTGTCAAAAACTCGCCCTCGGGACATAAAATGGCATAACATATTGGCGGTTGCAAATCGAAATTGTTATTGGGGACACGTGCGTACGTGCGTCACTTGGAGGGGAATTCGTCCTGCGACAATGTATTTTTTCTACATTAAATTATTGTAAATTAACTGTTTATATTAGATATTGATTCCTGTCATTACGGTAAAAAAAAATAATTGTAAGAAAAAATAGAGCCTTTATTTTTTCAACAAAATTCTGGAAGCTCTAGTAAAGACAATAAGAACGTTCTTTCCAGTTCCTGTAAGATCTTCTCAGAATGAACACGTGCTAGAACTTGGGAGAATCTTTCTATTCCCAGACCTCGTAAAGTTCTAAGTAATTCGATATTTTCGCCAGTCGTGAAAAAAGCAGGTATTTTGACTACCCAGCTCGCGTTTTCCGTCGTCCTACCCACAGTTCTAATCAATTTCACCGCGCGATATTTTGATCCAAGCAAACACTCTTTTTTTTTTTGTTTGGGTTCTATTTTGATTCACGTAACGGGAACCGAACTCGCGCCCATCATCTGACGGGCGCGCTTGATTTTGGCTTTTGATTCTTGAGACTTCCTTTTCGAGACGATAGAAGGGGCGTTTTGTTTGGAAAATGGTCCGTTCCACCTCTTCGGTGTAACAGTTTGAAGGAATATGGACGAGAAAAAAAAACTTTACTTTTGATAGATTCGATCGAAGGAGGCAGCGACCGGAAGCTCGTTAGTGAGCGAGGTTATGAAAAGGGGGAAACTGGGAGTTGGAACAGTTATCTTTTTTTTCTTAGAGGGAGGAAATTAAAATCTGGCAGCCCTGACGGGGAGGAAGAAAACGAAGATGGTTGATCAAGGCAAACTTGATTCAAGGATAAGCAGGCAAAAAAGCGACGAACCTTGCAGCGCAAGCTGCCTACTTGGACGTGGATCAGGTTTCGTCCCGAAAGCGTTAAACGAAGTTAACTGTGTGTGGTTTTGGGGGACCGTTTTTTGTAAGAACGATTAAATTTTCTTTTTTCGAAGGTAAAAAATGTCGTTGCACCAAAAAAAAAAAAATAATGGAAAAATGCATGTCTGCAGTTAGCCTTTTATGGTAAGTTTTTTCTTCTATCTCAAGAACACTTTGTTTCGTAACAAGGGCCACGTTCAAGATCAGGAGGAAAAAAAATCAAGCCAAGGATCAAATTCAGTCGAATTTTGAGGTTAAGAAAAATTGGTCAAATTTGTGTCCCCGGAACTCAAGGAGGCTATAATTATTGGAAACAATACCACAACCACGGCAGAAAATTACTGTTTTCCCGCAGAGCCTACCATTGTTGTGACCTTTTTCGTCCTTCCCCTCGGAGGGACACTCCACAAATTGCCAGCCCACTTCAACCGGGCAGCGTGTAATTAAAAATCAATTTTACTCTTGAATGAACCAATTCTGGACCACAGACTCTGCAACATTCCACAAAACTGAACCAAAAAAATGTTCGCTTCCTTGGCCATTGTTCAAGTGCTCTCATTTCCTTCCGTTTTGACGAATTCTCTTCCCATCTTTTCGAAAAAAAGAATCCTAGATTTAATTTTCTGTTTCTATATTCCACTTCAAAAAAAGGATACATTTTTCTGGCTCGATCCCACAAACCACAAAACATAAGTACAGATCTACCTGTCCCAGAGCGCGTATACCTGTCGGGCGGACCAACTTTGTTTGAAGTGGTTCCCAAAAAAAAAATACAGAGGAAATTTCGAACCGAAAGAGAAACCTCCAAATTACGTAACACAAACTCGATTTGGCGTGGCAATTTTTCTCTCCCATGGGGTCGCCCTCACAAATTAGGCGGTCTATTGTGATTCTCGTTCCCGGGGATTGAGATTTTAGCCTCGGAAACGAGGTGGTTGCGGTGGGAATTTTTGGATTTTTTTTTTCAAACTCTGATTTTTGGGTTGTTGGGTTGGAATCAGAAAAAATCATATTTGACTTAAGCTGTGGTAATTTTTCAATGTTTGAATCCGCGCGGAAGCGAGGTAACGTGGCGTGAAATTTGGATATCCGAGTATGAGTTTTGTTTGATTTTGTTTGGCTTAGCTTCCTTATTGACAACATCCATCCTTCTTAAAAATATCGTGTAATTCTACTTCATTGCTGATATTTCAAGACAGTGTTGCCAAATATTTAAAATTTATTTCTCAATGCAAAGGTTTCTTAAACTTAAATAAAAATTTGTACAGTAAGGCGGTTCCTGAAGCCAGTTCCATCAACGTTCAGGACATCATTTCGCTCAAGTTTTCGTAACCTCAGAGAGGATTGCCAGGTTATTCAATTTCAAAAGCTCATTTAACAATGTTTGAAATAATTTTCTCAATTTTGGTTTGCAAAACAGGTTTTATCATGGTTCTGAGAACCTTCATACGACCTAAGTTTATTTGAAAAAAAAAGATAAAAATATGTCTATATTTTCCAAATAAAAAATCAATCAATTTTTGATTTTTGTATTTTTTTAAATACAAAATTTCAAAATCGGGCTTCGTCATCCACACGGAATATGTCTTGCAAGTCTTCACCTCAAATTTCAGCCAATTTGGTCCATCCCATCTCGAGATATCGTGGCACCCGTAAACCAACTCGGTGTTCAGAGAAAAACGCTCACAAAGATTGACAGTTCGCTTTGCGCATGGCCAAATTTTGAGCATAAAACGCCTTTTACTCAGTTTAATAATGAAGCATCTTTATTAAACTTTCAGAAGTGATTGAAAATCATCTTTTCAGTAGATTTAATAAATTTTCCGAAACATGAAATTATGTGATTTTCTACATGTATGTAACCCCTTAAGTTAAACTGCGATTGGTGATTGGACTAATCGTGTCGTTTTTGTCGCTGCTGAATCTGTCAACAATATAATTTTTAGATAAATAAGTATTTAAAAATGTATTTTGTACAAATTTGCAACCGTTTTTGAACTTCACACAGCTATCGTCAGCTGAAAAACGAAGGCGAATCGAACACAAATTTCATTTGCTCAATTTTAATTCTTTGTATTACTCATCAACTTTGTCAGATTTGCTATGTCCAATTATATAATTATAGAGAAAATTCTCAGCATACGTGTATCTAACAAGGGAATGATGGAAAGAGAGGAATCACAAATCCGTATAAATAATTTCAAGATTTTTCAGGTGTAAACCGAAAACGCGATCAAAAATTAAAATGGAAGAATAAGGCTTTTAACTGCTTATTTAATTGTCGGTGTACAGGACGCCGCACTGTTTAATCATTTTCTGACGTACATTCAATTTTGCAGTCCGAACCCAGTCATTGAACTGGAATTTTTTTTTCAAATTTTCTTTTCTTGATTTGTGTGCACCTACGTCGAAGACCAAGATTGTTTACTTTTTGCTCTTTGGTCTGACAGTCTTGGTCTGACAGATTTGGTCTGTCAGTTTTATCATGGATTTTGGTCTGGTCTAGACGAGGGATAGGACACAGCACCTTCCTGGTATCTAAGTTTACCTGAAATTTACCGTCAAATAGCTGAAACTTAAAATACGGTGCAATTTATTAAAAAAAAATTGTATTTTTAAGAGTGCTATTTTATTGTTTTCATTACCTTTAACTTTTCTCAAGACATCGAGCTGAAAAAATCTCTTTCCGAGGTATTTATTATCTCAAATCATTGTTGTATGGATCGCTGCTAGTAATAAATGAAGACTTGTACAGTCATGCCTCGGTTTAGCAACGCTTATGGGGGATGCAAAACCGAGGCGTGCATAATTGAAGCATAGAGCTTATTGGATTTTTGGCTATATGGGAGACATTGACTGTATTCGTATTAAAAACCATGCAAACATCAAAATATTATAGTGTTTTGAAATCGGGATGATGGCAGCTATCCATTGCAATTTTTTTCATGCAAAAATTATTCACAAGGCTAAGCATCTTTCCTGTATTTTGAAAATGCCGTTTTTTTCTCTTAAAAAAACTTCAAAATAGTTGTTATTGCAATATGGATATCAAATCAAATCAAATTTTTTCATACATTTCAAATGTTATACAATTTATTTTTTGAAAATACTGAAAATTTTCACAAAACTACGCATTTCCGAAAAAAAACTCAAAATTTTAGTTTTTTCACAATATGGGTATCAAATGATCGGGATTTTTTCAAACATTTTAAATGTAAAGACAACATTTTTTGAAAATTTTAAAAAAAATCACAAAGCTACGTATTTTTGAAAAAAAAAAACTCAAATTTTCAGTTTTTCACGTTATGGGTATCAAATGATCGGATTTTTTCATACATTTCGAATAAAATAACAACTTTTTTTTTTAATACTCCATTTTTTTACAAAACTATGTATTTTCAAAAAAATATTCAAAACTTCAGTTTTTTTACGATATGGATAGCAATAACTGAAAATTTGAATAGTTTTTCGAAAACACGAGGTATTGTGAAAATTTTGAGTATTTTCGAAAAAAAAATTATTACATTCGAAGTGTGTGAAAAAATCCATATTATAAAAAAAAACTTAAATTTTAAGTACTTTTTCGAAAATACTTGGTTTTGTGATAATTTGAAATATTTAAAAAAATGTTGTTATTACATTCGAAATGTTTAAAAAATCCCGATCATTTGATACCCATATTGTAAAAAAATGAAATTTTGAGTATTTTTTTCAAAAATACGTACACTGAAAGAAAGGCGCATAGTAATGTCACATGTTTTGCACATGAATCCACCCCATACAACTTAGCATGTGATTGTCATGTGTGAATCACTTGGAAAAAAATCTTCGCTTGACAGGTTAAATTCAAGTGCAAAACACGTGAACTTAACGTGACGACTCACTTGAATTTGCAATGATATTCTAGTGAATATAATATGAAATTCCATTGATTTTCGAGTGATTTTATATCGGGTTCAATAAAAAAATATATTTAAGAATTTTTATTTAACATTTTATTTTGTTTTTTGCCAAATTTTTACATTATTTATTTTTCACTTTCACCACACGCATCATTTTATTTTTTACACACTGCCAAGTATTTTTAGCGACGTTCATCTTCCCAGAAATAATCACACCTCCCGGCCGAATCCGCTGGGAACAGACAGTTACGCATTGTCAGAGAACATCACGGGTAGGAACTTCAGCATCGACGAAAACTGACCAGCTCCCAGAAAGCTTTTTTCAGAGCTTGATCTTGATTATCTGAAAAGTGTTGGAAAAATTTGTTTAAACAATTCCATCATTATACTAAATAGTTTGTAGTACCTGCCGTTATTGTACAATAAGTTTTTTTTCACAAATGCTTTATAAATTTTCAATATTATTACAATAAACTTATTTTAAAAGGAAGAGTTCAAACAGCGAGCTTCTGAAATTCGCCATCTTATTTTGTTGACTCATCGTCATTTTTCGACACGCAGCTTTCATAATCAAAACATGTGATTCTAACGTGACTTTCACTTCAGAATCGAAGGACAAGTCGATTGGGGCAAATCAAAGTGAAATTAATTTGACCTTCGCGTGAACTGCATGCGAAAAAAGAGTGAAGGAATTTTGGTCGACGATCAGCTGATTCTAAATAATTTCCACATTCATTTGATGTGCAAAGCAAGTGAGGGTCAAAGGAAAAGCACGTGAATCTATTGTGTTGGTTTTTGGAGTGACTCACGTGAAAAAGCATTAAATTTTACTATGTTGATTTTTTTCAGTGTAGTTTTGTGAAAATTTTGAGTATTTTCAAAAATGTTGTTATTACATTAGAGATATATGGAAAATCCCGATCATTTGATACCCATATTGCAATAAAAATAATTTTGAATTTCTTTCAAGAACCATTGCATTTTTGAAATTCAGGAAAAATACGTATTTTGTGAAAAATTTCTTGTAACTATAATTGCAATGGATAGCTGTTATCATTACGATTCCTAAAAACTATAATTTGTTGATGTTTGCATGATTGTTCATACGATTATAGCTCATGTCTCCCATATAGCCAAAATTCCATAAGATCTATGCTCTATGCTCCGTGCTTGACCGAGGCAGCTGAACAAATTAAAACCGGGGCAGTGCAAAACTGAGCCATCCAAAACCGGGGCATGACTGTATAGACGAATCAAATGCCCTCTTTAGTCATTGGGAAGTCCCCTACAAAGTTTCAACCAAATCTGAAAATACAAATGAAATCCAATTCAGGTTTGTGAGGAGTATTTTAGAACAATTCAGTAATTATTTTAAAAAAAAAAACATCTATTTTGGGGAAATTGTGAAGCCTCAAAAAAGTTTTAAAAGCATGAAAAATTATGGATAATTTCAAATTTGAATTTGTTTCTAAAAAATCTACTTATATATTTTAACACTTGTAACACCAAAGAGTTTCCCAGGGAATTTTATTTTGTAACCGCTACGCGCTGTATCTCAGTAGAATATTCTCTGAAATTATCTAGAATATTTTCATTTATTAAGGTTTGGCTTACTGGACTAAAATAATAAAAAAACACATTGAAATAAGGTGGTAATGTCTTCTTCCTTGTAACTTCAGTTGAATTCATCTATAATGGGTCTAAATTGCTGGAGATTGTTCTTGAGATCTTCTATGTTTAAAGTTATTTTCAAATTTTCAAATGAGGATAAATTTAAATAATAAAGATCTCTCAAAAACCCTAAAATGCTTTTCACGAATCCAGCTCAATTTGATTGAAAATTTGCTTTTTATTCACTGAAATGCTCATTTTTAATTTATTTTTGTCAAAAACAAAACACAATCCAAAATAAAACACAATAAAAAATTCACACGAAACGCCACCAGCAGCAATAAAACCTACAGCGACTTCAACGCCTCCAAGCGACGAACCTTTTGACTTCTTTTCTTAGTTTCCCACAATCGGAAGGACAACTCACAAAAGTGATCGCACGAACAGAAGTGAAGAATTGTTGTAATCTGGCGTTGCTGTGTTAACCTTCTCAAAAGTGTCGTCACCTGTTATTGTCCTTTGGGAAGTAGAAATCGAAACAAAGCTTATCGGCTGAGAAGATCAACAAAACAAAAAAAAAACAAATCGGAAGAACATCACCATCCTTCGTGCACCTTCTCTCTCCGTTGAGGGCGTGTTCAAGTGACAAAACCAGTGTCCTGACGGGCTTTAACGTTTTACAGCCTATTGATTCCCCTGTTTCTTTTTTGTTCTCACAGGACGTAAACCGCACAATAAAACTAAAAGTGACTATTTAAAACTTGTTGAAATCTTTTCACAAGAATCTTTTATTGATCAGTTTTTTTGTTCTCCATTCAGAACGCCAACCGCGAGGTCTCGATTTCATTCATAATTTCGATTTTTACAACATCCTGCTCCGGTTTTCCCCACTTGTATTTTGTTCGAAAGTCGCGAGCGATTCTCACACGCGATCTTCCCCGCTCGCTGAGAACTGATCGCCGATCGACTTCCCAGAAGAGCAGAGTTTCTCTTTGGCGAAGGAGTCGTCGGCCCAGATCGATTAGGCTGATTAATTGAAGGTGCTCCATTCTGAATCCTTTCTCGCTTGTTTTGTGGAGGTCGTAAATTTTCGCCAATTTTTCGGTAACTTCTGTTCGGAGGGTCTCGAAAAAGGAATAATATCTTCTTAACGAGCGATATTTTATGGTGAAATGCGACGCAACAATGGCGGCGTACGATGCCCTTTTCGCCTTTGAAGATTCGCGAGGGTGTTAAAATATGCATATTAAAGAGATTTACAACAATTTTGAAATTTTTCAAATCATTAATCAACAAAAAAAATCAAAAACGCTTAACCTCAATCGCGTGATCATACTTCAGTTCCGATCGCGGGCATGTTTGTTTATAGCGGCCTAAATAACCTCCAAAATTTCGGCCCAAAAAATTGATTGATCGCGTGTGCCTTGATTTCGAGCGCACACCCCATTTTTTGGCACGCTACCACGTGTCAATCAAGCAGTGCGCAGCTCGATTGCGTGATCGATTGGAGCGATTTACCCGCTGCCAGGCAGCAGGCCAGGACGCGATAAAATGTAAGGAAGCTCCGGTCTGGCGCTGCAGGGCAAGTCCGTAATCAAATTCAATTTGCGGCACCCGGCACTGTCGATGAGTCGGGCAAAATTTGAGTTTTATTGGAAGATGGCTTTTTTGAACGGAAAAATATATCTTGAAAATTTAAAACAAAATTACAGATATTTTTTTTTTATTTTGGTTTTAAATTGTTTTAAAATATTTGAAAAAAGTACAATTTTGTCGTTTAGATTCAATCATGCCAAACCAAAGGGAGTGTTATCAAACAAATCTTTCAAAATATAATTTTTCATTCAAACATTCAAGATTGTAGAACTGCAAAAATTTTTTAAAACTTTGTAAAATGTTATAATCAATCAAAGTTGCAATAAAATTAAAGTTCGCATCGCTTGAAACCCAAATTCGAGTATTTAAAAAATAGGTTACTTGTAAAATTTGGGTTTTTACACAATTTGTGATATTTTGAAAATCAATAGTAAATTTGGCAAAAAATGAATTTGTAATAATTTTAGTATTTGCGGAAAATAAGTCATTTGGGATAGTTAGAGTATGATGAAACACTAAAAATTGTAAAACAGTAATTTTTTTTTTTTTTTTGCAAAATATAACATTTTGCGGTACTTTACAACGAAAATTCACAAAAACTCAAAATAACATGTTGAAAATAATTATGAAAGCAAGAGAATTCACTTTAAATTGTGTATTGCTAAATTCACTAAAAATGACTTTGAAATGTTGAGATTTTCCAAAAAGAGTCCACGTGATTTATAACAGGCATCATTCACAAATGACGTAGCTGTATAAAGGTGAAGAGGGATAGGGTATGTGACGACTCATATAAAATGGTTGGATTTTACTTGTTTACGAGCGGGTAGTTTTTTTTTCAAAAAGGTGTCATTGGTATCCCTTTACCCAAGCATCTCAACTTTCAATTATTATTTTTAACTTGAAAAAAAAATTGTCAGCAAGAAAAATTACACCGAAAACGTTTCCAGCGAAAAACGTTTTATCATGCTGGCGCCACCAGGCCAAATCCTAAACGCACAAATTCCTGTCATAGAGAGGACCAACACCCAAGGAAAGCAAAAGGTGATGTAATAACTCACTTTCTCCTTTTTTCCGATCCCTGTGTGGCCATTTGTCATTTGCCTTCATCCCAAAGTTTGTTTTCCCCTTGAGTTGACAAGCCACCGAACAAATTAAAAATCAATAAAAGTGATTTATGGGTTCGCTGCTACTTTTTTGTAATCGCGATCACGTGATCTTCAAAAATGTTGTGTATGATTTTTTATTTTCTTTTTTTTTTATTTTGAAAGATAAATGAGTTTTGAAAGGGAAAATCTGCTGAATACCACCCTAGCAATCTTTTTCACCACACCACTGCCTACATGCGGGCGCCATCAACTTCACCACAAATTCAAACGGTCCGAATTCACCACGCGCCGCGTCGTAGCCTACTGCGCTACCAACATGTTCGATCCCACGTTGTTTCGAGCTAAATATGAATTAAGTCGGAGAAGTAGAATCTCACTTTTCTAATACTAAGCGATGAGACCACTACTCCACTTATTTCATATCGTGATTTTTGTTTTTTGCATGATTTTCGATGAGCACACGTGTTTTTTTTGGGTTTCTTCTTTTTGATGATTTCGAGCTTTTTTTCCAGAAGTTCAAGCCACGCCACAACTTATGGGTATTAGTTAGATCTGACAGATCGACGGATGACCTCTGGGTACGGAAGAAATCGTCGCATTCTCTAAACTATGCCGATGATCTAAAATACCCAGAACTGGGGCGCAGACTCTGCGAGGTTTTGATCACGAAAAAAAGCACATGTGAAAATCTGGTTACGTAATCCCGGCGCAGTTATCCACGTTTGACTGGTTGCGCCACGTCGACACACTTGCTCGATCCAAGCAGGCACTTGTCTTCCAACAGGCACACCTTGAAAATGTCTTCCACTTGACACCTTTTGACAGCTTCTTCGTTTGCGGTTCCGTTCCGCACCGTACCAATCGATATTAATTAATAAAGAAAGTTTAAACTTGTCCCAGCTTTTTATACGGACCGCACACAAATGTACGTATTTTTGAGGTGACTGGTCGGATTTTTGTGAACACCAACCCAGCCCAAAGGTGGCAAACCTTATCAATCTTGGTTAGCCGCACACACATACACGCACACAGCGGTTGGAACCGATTTTTCGAAACCGATAGGTGGAAGATAGATAAGACCGTCGTTCGATGGGTACACAAACATACGAATATAGGTTTGCTGGGTCGTCCTGATAAGGGAAATCCAAGCAAGCAGGACAGGAAACGCACCAATGTAGACGAATCATAGGTGAGCATTCAAGACCGCTCGCGACGCTGTTTCAACTGTCAAAATTTAAATTTAGAGCATGAAGGATTCGCGTGAACCTTGAATAGCACGCACCTTAACCTTTGTTCCAACCGTCATCAAGGTGCGCAGCGCTAAAGGTAGCTAAATGTCAAACCCACGAATCGTACCCAGTCTGACATGTGAATCTATGGTGTGAATTTTTCGATAAACTCCCCGCTTGATAACGACGCAGGCGGCGATTAGGGTTGAGTGACACCTTGGCAGCACCAGCAATTCGGGGGACAAGCCTGCTAGGATCGATTCGGCGGTTTCTCCTGGGGCTTACGAAAGCCCGGCCCGAAGACATTCCGGACTTACTGCGGTAATCTCGACTTTAAAGTTGTGCTTCGGAGAAGGGGTTATAAATTTGATGCCCCGAAAATTGAAAGCCACACCTAGCCTTTCAAAGGGGGGGATCTTGGACGCGTCGACGTGGCAGCGACCGAGGGGTGGATCAAGTGATTAGAAATGGGTTACGAAAGCATTTTAAAACGGAACGCTTTCATAGTACGCCTTCAAAAAAAAGATGGCCGTTCTATATGTCAAGTGCGGAGGCATTGCAGGTGATTTACACTAGCTGAATGCGATTGTGGTTGTTGCCTCATCGCGATACGGTATGGTTTTATTCTGGTATATTTTTGCTTCGGGTAAAGCAAAATAACTGTGCAACTCATTGAAGCGATGTTGTGAAATCACGAGAGATAACCATTTAAAGTGATTCAATGGTCGAAATTTGGAGTGATTCATTGTTAAAAATTCGATTTGTTTTCTAAAATATGTAGTAATTTAGGTTTTAAACAAACAGTCCAGACACGATTATCCGAAGCCTCGAATATTCGAAGTTTCGATTAATCGAAAAACTTAAAATAATCCTGAAAAAATCTGTTATTTATTCTGTAATTTTGTCTATATTTTGAGAATGGAGCACCGAATTCGAGTGGTAGAAATGACAGTTCACGCATAAGGAATACATAGAGCTTTATGACGTTTCGCGTACGCACACTAGCGCACCATCTGATTTTGCTGGCCGGACAAAATTTAACCTCAATCTTTTTTGTGTACGTACACGCAATACATGCGCACGTAGGAACCTCTATTGTAGAAAAAAACAAAAACTGCTCAAATGGAAGTAATCCATTATTACTAATCCAGCTAAAATTAGCATATTATTTATTTTTAATGTTTTTAGCTGTTTTCCTTCAACAAAATTTTGTTCTGGATTTGTCCGGGGGTCACTCACAAACAACGTAATCCAAAAAATCCCCTGCACGCTGCCGATCTATTGAAACAAACTCGCAAAAAAACATTTTTTTTGACAGTTTGCCTGCTCTGTTTGTTTACAGCAGGGTTGCGAATGAGCGAGCGCTCACGGAAGGCTTGCTCGCTCCAGCTGGAGTGTGAGTTTTTATCAGGTAGCTCGTGCTCGCTCACGCTCACTGGAGCGTTTTGCGCTCACGTGAGCTGGTGAGCCAAAGTAGGTAGTTGTTTTATCCTGTTGAAGCATCTGCCTGTTTGAAACGAAGTTTCTAGAACTATCTCAGCACAGGCAGCAAAAATAAACAAGAAAGTGGTCGAACAAACAAAAGTAGGCAATGAAATGGATTTGATCAGAGAACCGAAATTTACGTTCTATTTAAAATCTAGACATTTTTCGAACAAGGAACAAAAAACTAAATTCATAATGTAAACATTCATTGGCGTGAAGAGATGCACTGTTTGTTCACAAATCAAATCCATATTGTATTGTTGTTATTTACAAAAATATTGACAATTTATGTATATTTTTTCAATTTTTAAATAATCTTTTAAACAGTTACAATCATCCATGTTAAAAAAAATCATAGATAACTTGTAATTGAATATTTTCAGAGGTTTGGTTGCGAAAGTGTTGAATAAAATCCACTTGTTGGAAGAAGAGCCAACCTTTTCGTGGTGAAAATGTTGACAATTCATTTGATTTGAGTCAAAGGGTTATTTCAACCCTTAGGAATTTTGAGGCATATATTTAAAATTGAACTGTTTCAAAAATGTTACCCTATTTTCTAAAATGTTTGCTAAATAAAGACTAACCTTATAGAAATGATTAGCCGTTTCTAATCACTGAATGACCGAAAGATTTAATAAACGGAATAACTTTTTTTAATGGTAGCTCATTCTGACCCGCAATCTGGAAATGTAGTCAAAACACTGATTAGGTACATAACAGTTTAATGTTGTATTTTAATCAACCAAGCATTTAATCTTGAATCGAACTTACCAAAGCATAAATCCTCTTGAATCAATAGATTGTTTTGTAAGTTTTTCTAAGGTTTACAGGCCCTTTTATTTAGGCGTCTAAACCCCTCCTCCCCTCTCTGCTACAATAAGGCCTTTAAATTCTAAAAATATTTATACATTCAACGGTATGTCTAAAAATTATTTGACCCTTGCGAATCCAACCTTTTATTTAAAAACATGATTGATAAAAATGAGCTATTCCAATTCATATATCATAAAATTTGATCACAAAGTCATATTTCCACAGCCCTACTGCACCTTACGCAAAAAATGCATCTAGAATTGAAAAAACTTTCTCAAAACGTTAAATGATTAGCGACACGTCAAAATGAGCGCTCCGTGAGCGTAATATGAGCGTGAGCGCGAGCGTGGAGCAAACGCGAGCTGAAAAAATCGGAGCAAACGTGAGCGCGGGCAAACGTGAGCTAGCTCGCGCAGCGCTCCTCCTCACGAATGAGCGAAAAGTGAGCGCTCACGAGCGCGTGAGCGCGTGAGGAACGCAACATTGGTTTACAGCAATGCATTGATTTGCAGAAACGTCAAACTGCATACATTTGGCTTTGTTTGCGAGTTTACCGCAAACCAGTTCGAAGTTTGTTTTTTTTTAAAGTTCAAGTTTGTTTGTTTGCCTTATAGCTCCTTAGCTTCTCGTCAAATTTAAAATTTCTGTCGAATAAACAAATCTGGAGATTTTTTTTTTTTTTGAAAAGGTCCAATGAACCAAATTTACAGTTTTCGCTTCATGGGCGTTTTTAAAACCACCTTGAGTCAGGGGTATTAAAAAACACCCAAAAAGCAAAAACTTAAAATTTGTTTATTGATTTGGAAACGTCAAATACCGTAGATTTTGAAATTTTCCAAACCAAACGTCAGTTTCTAATTTGATTACTTTTAGTTTGGCACCCATTTCCATTGATTTGCAGCAAGTAAGTGAAATTTTCTAAGCGTTTTAGATAGACTCACACTTACTATCAAACCAAACGTTTGGTAAGGAGTGTGAGTTCTATGTTAAAGAACATTGAGCCGGAAGTGCATGCTAAATTATGAAGCGTGACTAAATCGCCAATTGGGTCCTATTTTTTTTTTTAAATGTCTTCGAGGCCCTTCTTGACATAAAGCATCCCACTTGACAGCCTCAGTGACAGCTCGTTTTAAAGGGACCATATTTGATCCATTTTAAAATGTTGTCTAATATTTAATTTTTTGCATTAAAAAACTGATATGAAATGGCTTTTAATCGTGTTTTTATCGTTGTACATCAAAATTGACACAGGGCTTCAAGATCCTATTACCTTCTTCTAACTGCGTTACGTAATAAATGACTACTCCCTTATCATTAAACCATTTATTAATTTTAACATAAATTTTTTTGTTGTACACAAATGACGTATATTTTTTGGAATAATGCTGTCTTTTAAATTCAGTTTCACTATAACTTTTATATGATTATTCCTAAATTGTATTTTCTTCAGACTCTATCCATAAATCGTAATCCCTATGAAATCAGCTCATAAATTCGTCATAATCCATCAAGCGCGTTAGCCTCGAAAATTGATAAAAATAATATCAACCCAAGGCAGCACACCACGCCAGCTCCCGACTCCTATGTTATTTTCCATCAAACCACACAAAACAATAAACGGAACAAATCCTATCGAAATACTAATGAAATCGAACCCGAAAAAAAAAATCCCCCGAAACCAAGTCAAGTAGTCTCTGGCTTGCGACTGCAACTCGCTATCTTATCAATCTCGCCAAAAATCAACGCTTACTACGCGTGCAAGCCTACCCAGGGTCATGCCGGGAACGGCAATTTCACAAGGTTTCACATGGCCAACTACCGCCGTTTAGCGGGGTTCTTACGCATAGTTTCCAAGCGGTTCCGTAACCTAAATTTCGCAAACTTTAGTTACGACTTTACATGACTCCTCCTCCGATGCCCGCGTTGACGTTTCGACTCGACCGGCAAATATTTACCCGAACTGCGTTGCGTTCGATACAGAGATAACGACGGTGTCGTCTTCGTCAACCGCAGTGAGGCAAGAATATATTTTTTTTTTTTCGGTATCATTTTGTTTGTTCTACACAAACTGCTTGTTTTATTATGTTCGAATCGGGCTCTCGATACACGTACACAGAACAATTTTGCTGTGGAGAGTGTGACTAAATATATATATTTATTGATTGTGCGCGGACGATTCGAGTGTTTGTGAGGCGGTTTCGATCACGAGGAGAACCGCGTCCTCCTCTTCTCCGGTAGGCAGGTTGATTCGAACCCGCGACGCTCGGTGTTTACCCAGATTGATAAGAAATTGATTTACGAAACTATTTTGTTCGCCCCATTGAAGCGAGCGCACGTTTCCAAGAGTTTCTTGGGAAATTTCTCACAGAAAAATGCTAGGAAAGCGAAAACTTTCATGAGATTAGTTTTATTCACCTCTAGAATACAAACATCTTACTTCCTTTTGTCGACGCTTTGGCACGGTTTCACTTGTACTTGGTACATGTACATTAAATTCGCTTATCTAACCTCGCAAAAAAAAAATCCTCGTAATACTATTCCCAACGCTCACTGGGATCCCTTCCGGTCCGGTTCCAGAAAGCCCAAACTTCGACTCTTTTTGAGTTCGTCACTTCGTTCGTTGCTCTTCCGGAACCGGTTGCAGATCGCTTGCACGCTGCCGGACTTTTTCAGCGTTTCACCCCACCGCCTTCCGACCGCTGTCCGAGATTCTGCTCGCTGCCCATCTTCATCGCTTCGCCGCTAATGTCCACCATCAAGCTTTGCCGACATAACCTCGAAATGGTGTGCATCTTGCTCAGATCTTTGCTGCTTCTGCGCAGCTTTACCTTCCGCAGCTTGGACGCCAGGTTCGACAGTCCGAACCGGCTGCTGTGGGCGCTCGTGTTTCTCGACGACGATTCCTCTCCTCCGCTTCGATCTGCAACGCTCAACCCCCCTCCTGAAGCGTTCCTCGGCAGTGACTCGTACAAACTCTCCTGCTCCGGACCGTCTTCCTCCTCGCCGTCTCCTCCGTCCACCGTGCTGATCACCCCAGCACTGGCACTCTTCATCAGCAACGTCTCATCCACGCTGCTTGCACTGGCCATGCTGATCTGGCTGATCCGGTTGTTCCAGATCTGCTGCCTCTGCTCAACCCTACTCTGCAGAAACTCCTCTTTCGCCTTCTTCAGCTTCAGCGCTCGCTGGCTCATCTGCACGATGCCCTTCTCTTCCTCCTGCGGCGTCGTCGGCGCCGATCGTGCCGCATCCTGCTCGGCAACCTTCTTCCTAACCGCCAACCTCGGACTCGGTGGTTTACCTTCCACAACCTTCTCCTCGCACCGATCCCCCACCAAATCATCCCCGGGCTCCGACCGACACCGGCTGTACTTTTCCCGCGGAATCTTCCTGATCGCCCCCTTCGTCGAACCCTGCGGCGATTCGGTCCGCTTCTTGTACAGCCGCTCCTTTTTCAACGTTTCCGTCCGACTTCCCCCCTCTGCTGTCCGAATCCTGTTCCCTAACTCGATCAGCCCGTGTCAGCGTATCCTTCCTCCTTAAGCTATCGTACGCCAAAAACGTCATCTTTGGCGAATCGCTATGATCACCCTCTTCCTTACCTTGCTCGATCATCCCCGTGCTCGAACTCTTCACCACCTTGCTCTGATCTCCTGCCTCCTTCCCATTCTGCGCCGCTTCCAGCTGTCGCAACGACTTCCGCAAACTGCCCGCGCTCGCCGACTTTGACAGCTGGATGCTCTCCTGGTACCGCTCCGTCTGCTTCTTCACCCTCCGATCGAGCACCGGCGAGCGCCACGCCACCGGCGAACACGACCCGGAACTGTGCGGCGAGTTGCCGCTTCGCTCCGACGAAAGCCGCTGGTTGTACTTGGCAATCATGAGCCGAATGTTCGGAGACAGTTCCTTTGCCGGTGCGTTCTTCTGCATCTCCAGCCGTCGCTGGGTGCTCGGAGATTGCGGCAGCGGGGGAAGGTTCGTGACCAGCTTCTGCTCCGGTGGCTGTTCGTTGCTCGAGGACTCGATCTCTCTGCTTACCACTACCGGGCTGACGGACGTTTCACCTTCGACCGTCGTAAAGATCCTGCGCTTTGTCCGCACGAGGACGTTCGCCGTGCAGTTGATGGAATTGGAGCTTCCTTGCTGGCTTTCCAGCAGTTCCACCTGGGTTTCCGTTGGGGAAATTAGAATCTCCTCCGTTACGCTGACGGAGCAGGACGGAAGCGGTGGCTTTTCCGGTTGTCCTTCCTGCTTTTTGATCTTCAGTACGTACACCACATCGTCCGCCTTCTCGGCTTGAGGTGGCTGCGGGATCTTCTCCGTCGAATCGGTCGGCTTCTTCGCTCGACTTGTCTTGCGCTTTGTCTTTCTGGGCACTTCGAGGACGTAGTTTGCCGGACTTTCGTCGCTGTCGCTTTCCGTCTTGCTGTTCTGTCTCGAGCCCATCCGTTTGATGCGCGTCTTTTTACGCGAGCCGTTGCTTAGGTTGCGAGCGACCTTCTTGCTGTCCCGATCGGCAGCTGCTTTGTCTTCTGTCAGGTTGCTCTCAACGTGTGTTGAAGAGTCTGGTGATTGCGACGTCATCGGTACCGGATCCGACTCGGAACTCATCGGAAAGTGTCTCGTTTGAGTTTTGCTGTTGTCCAGCGTGTTTACCTTGACCGCGTTGCACACGAACGTCGGTGTCACATTGATAGTGGCCATGCTGCGCAGTCCGTCGTTGGAGCGCTGTATCGAGCTGACGGCTTGCGCACCCATTGCCGCCGGTGTAATACTGATCTTCGGGATGTCCTCCTCGGTGGGACTGGTCGCCGAAGCATACTTCATGTACGAATGCAGTGACTTTTTGAGATCCGCAACGTGCGAGTTGATCGTCTGTACGTTCTCCAGAACGTCCGGTGCTTCCGGAAGTGACCCATCCTCGAACTTTTGCAAACAGTGCAGAATTTCCTTCGCCAGATCCTTCATGTAAGCGAAAAATGCAATACTATCACGCGAACCGGTTTCCACAAACTCCGGCAGGGTAGCTATGAGCGCTCGTAGCACGATCTTCAACCGTCGAACTTCGTCTCGATCGACAGAGTCTTGCTCCCGAAGCCGGATTAACAGCTTGGTGGAATCTTTCAAAATTGAGCTGCTACTGCTGGAAGGTCGCGAGCTGCGGTCAGTTCTAGAACAAATCAGACGTTACCCACCAGAATCCCTAAGCAAAAGGTTTCCTACTCACTCATTCTTGCTCTGACCACCGGCGAGATCGACCTTCACGATTGGCGTAACGGGCAGTGGGTCGGCTACCTCCTGGACGTCCTCCTCAACCTCCACCAACATCGCGCGGGGTTCCTCCCGCTCCACCGACAGTTCCAGCTCCGGATTGGACGACACCCGCCGGCTCAGATCCTTGCTCTCCTTCAGATCGTCGGCGTCGTTCAACGACAGACTGGACGGCTGGTGCGAGATCATCGGTGCCGGCGCGTTCGGCGAAATGCTGTCCATCGAGAGGGACCGACCCAGTCCGGGTGATTTCTCTCCTGAAAGAAAATACCCTCTTGTCAGCGCTCCCGTAATCAAAACATCTTCAACCACTCACGTTTCGTCGTCTCGAAGACATCCCCAGTGTTCTCGACCACGACCGGTGCGTAACCCGGGTGAAGCAGCGCGATCGTCGACGATTCCGGCGCGATGTTCTTGGCCTTTTCCCACTCGAACAGTCGGCGCGTAAACTTCCGCGAAATGCCTTCGAACTTGATGAACCCTTTGGTGGTCTGCACGACCAGCTCCTTCTTGGGCGCTTCCGTACTAACGAGTGCCTTCAGCTTCGACAGACTGGCTTCGCCGGTTGTCTTATGCTCCTCCACCGGTTTGGGCTTCTTGGCGATCGCGCCCGTAGCTTTGTTCTGCTGCCGTTTGACCGACGAGGCGTCACTTACCTGCGAAGACTGGGTGCTGTACGGGGGAGCCTTGTTGCCGGCCTTGATCTGCTTCCATTCAGCTGAAAGAGATGGATTCTTGAGAAATGTGGGAGGCTGGCGAAGTTAGTTGCGGATTTACTTACATAGCTTTTTCTGGAATTCTTCCGGTAAATCTTTGGCGTTCGGCAACTGGGTCAGCCCCTGTCCTTCTAGCTTGATCTGTCCGGTCTTCCACAGCTGCCAGTCTGTGACGGGTTTCTTCTTTGGCTCGGTGAGCGAATCTTTGGACGCACTTGTGGACGGTTCCTTCTTCGGTTGCGGTGGCTGGTGCTGTACGGAGATGGATTCTGTAATGGTTTCTTCGTCACAGTTTGGTTAGTCTGTAACTCACCTTGATTCGCCACTCTTCAAGCTTCTTTTTAAAGTCCGGCGAAAGATTCTCCTCGCCGATCATGGGCTGCTGTTCCCGCTTCGGACTGGCCGGGGCATCGTCCCTCAGCAGCTGGTTTACTAGAAGAAATACTTAAAAATATAATAATTTTTATATTCCCGGACCTCCCCAGACACTTACTTGGACTGTTGCTGAGTAGCAGTGTCGCTGGTCGGATCCGCTCCCACTCCTGTTGCTTCGCGTCAAACTCTCGCTGGAGCTTCTTCTGCAGTTCCATGTAGCGACGCTCGATGTCCTCGCGTTGGCGCTGCAGATTCCTGCTCTTTGGAGACGGTCTCCGGTGAGGAGTGTTCTGGTCGGACACCTCCTCGCTGGAAAACTCTTCCGTTTCACCTTCGAAGAACTCGTACGCCTTGCTCGGGCTCTCCGGAGCTGACGATTCTCCACCGCCGTAGCTTTTCCGCTTCGGGGAGTACTTGGAATAGTCCCGTTGAGATCCCGGAGATGACAGTGACAGGTCGCCACCCGCTTCCGGTTCCAGCGACTCCTGTCGCAAGCTGAGCGGCTTGGGCGGAGACTTGCGCGTCTTGCTGCTAATACTGCTGTGTTTGGGATCAATCGGAATTCCCTCAGGTACGGATTCGATGTCCGGTATGTGACGACTCTTGCGAGAACCTCGACTGGGACCCGGAGCAGCGGACGGTTCCTTGCTCGGCATCGGCGGAATTCCACGATCACCGGATCCACTGCGACCGAGCTTTCCGTCAGACTTCCAGTCCTGATCGTCGCTGGAGAAGGTTGCCGGAAGCGATCCACAGGGAATTTGGACAGCTGTTGTTATCCCCTGGGGTATCGCCAGAAAGGTCGGAGTTTGGTTCCGGTTCCCGGGCGAGGTCTGGTTGGACGAGAACGAGTCCGACCGCTGAAGCTCGCACGCTTCCATGGACTCGCACGGACTTGCCTCGCGGCTACATCCGACGCTGTTGGACGGTTTGACGTTCCGCTGGGAACCGTTGGACTTGAGCGATCCGCGGTGGTTCTTGACGATACCCTTGACCTTGCTCCAGGCCGATTTGTTCTTGCTCTTGTCCAACTGTCTGATCGGATCCAAGATGGCATCGCCATCCAGAGATTTGCTCCGCCGAGCGTCCTCGTCATGGACACGTGGTCGTTCATTGCTCTTGATCGAATCGTGTTTAGATGCTGTAAAACAAATTAATGTGTAAGTCAGTTGTTGAAGTTTTCATATCTGAATCTGGTATGACAGCATGCTTGAAATACATTATTTGAATTCAAAAGAGAATCATCAATATTTTGGAATCTATTCTACCAAAAACCGCAACTTCCCAGATCAAAAACCCCCAAAATTCGTTTCATTAGCCGCCCCCCAACCATATTGGTCGACTCCAATCGCAGTAGCCACGCAGTGTAGTACGGAAAAGCACCGCCGTTGGTGTTGGCCGCCGCCGCCAAAGATTTGTTCCATCTGGCCAACTTGGATCATGCTCGTGCCCCACCGAAAAAAGAAAACCACTCAAAAATTAGATCAAACTTTGCGCGGTCCCGAGACCGTAAGTATCGATTGTTTCCTTTCAAATATAGCACCACAGTTTATGGTTTGTTTACACGCGTTGCCGCCGCCGCCACATTGCGTTTGTTGTTTCGCATCTTTGGCCCCCGGCAGCGGCATTTTGGAGTTTTTGTTTTGCCCCTTTCAGCAGCCGCTCCGCGGTTCGGGACGCGTCCATCAGAGGCTAAATTTAGCGGCGCGCGGCCATAGTTTTTAATTCGCGCTAAAGTATCAGTTGTGACGTTAGAACGAGCGCGGTTGGACTCCGCCATGATAAAATGGAATGACAGCTATCGAGCTGTCAAAATGCAAGATGTAGTTTAACTTTTTGTGAAGTTGCTGTGGTGTTTCATGATGTCATTAAAAAAAATTACATTTTTAAGAATTTTCTAAAACTTAAAAAAAAATTGCTAGAATTTTTAGAATTTTTTTTTTAAATTTTTTATGAATTTTAAGAAATTTTTAGAATTTTTAGAATTTTAAGGATTTTGAGAATTTTATTAATTTTGAGAATTTTAAGAATTTTAAGAATTTTAAGAATTTTAAGAATTTTAAGAATTTTAAGAATTTTAAGAATTTTAAGAATTTTAAAATTTTAAGAATTTTAAGAATTTTAAGAATTTTAAGAATTTTAAGAATTTTAAGAATTTTAAGAATTTTAAAATTTTAAAATTTTAAAATTTTAAGAATTTTAAAATTTTAAGAATTTTAAAATTTTAAGAATTTTAAGAATTTTAAAATTTTAAGAATTTTAAAATTTTAAGAATTTTAAGAATTTTAAAATTTTAAAATTTTAAAATTTTAAGAATTTTAAGAATTTTAAAATTTTAAGAATTTTAAAATTTTAAGAATTTTAAGAATTTTAAGAATTTTAAGAATTTTAAAATTTTAAAATTTTAAAATTTTAAGAATTTTAAGAATTTTAAGAATTTAAAGAATTTTAAGAATTTTAAGAATTTTAAGAATTTTAAGAATTTTATGAATTTTATGAATTTTAAGAATTTTAAGAATTTTAAGAATTTTAAGAATTTAAAAAATTTTAAGAATTTTAAGAATTTTAAGCATTTTAAAAATTTTAAGAATTTTAAGAATTTTAAAATTTTTAAGAATTTTAAGAATTTTAAAAAAATTTAAAAATTTTAAGAATTTTAAGAATTTTAAAAATTTTAAGAATTTTAAAACCTTGAAGATTTTTTTTTTAGAATTTTAAGAATTTAAAAGGTCAAGCGGCGTCAGATTCCACTCAGCTGGAGAAAGTTTGTCTTTTTCACCATGCACAGGGTGTCAACTCAATGAGAAACCCAAATATTCTGGGACGTTTTGAAAAAAAAAATTAAAGCAAAAGCCTGTCTTAAAGTTTTTTTTTTCAACTTTTAATAAAACATCTGAAATTTCACCCTGGCCAATACAGAAAATTTTACAAGCCAGAAAATTAACACGGAAGAAAAACGACACCTCAAATACATACAAAAAAAGATGAAAGCCGCACACACTGAATTTAATGCGCATCTGATTTAAGAGCCAGCTTCACACAGCTTGGTTCTTAACACAATTTCAAAAGAAGAAAACAAAATATAAAAAAATACAGCAAAAAAAGAAAAAGTCCAATGTCTGGCCGCAGCAAATCTCTCCGACAGATGAGGGGGTGTTGTCTAACAAATTTCCACGCTTTCCCCGCTCACTCTTAGTTTTCCGTTCCCTTCCTCCTCCTTGGATGCGTTTCTGGAGTGAAATTGCAGAAAATTCGCACACCTAATAAATCATCATGACGAAGACGGGGTGAAAAAGATGGCGGCGGAGCAGGCCACGACTTGAAAGTGTGCAAGAATTATTCGCTGTTAATTTGTCTTGTGTGTTTGTTGTCAGTTGCGAGGAAAACCCCGGCAGGGAAAACGGTAATGGGTGGGGCGCAAAAAAGAGCAAGATTTTCCACTTTGAACCGCGCGATTCGTTTGCCGCCATCTTTTTTTTTTCTCTCTCTCGCTGCCTCTTTTTTGACGTTACGCGGAAAAGTCAAGGTGACAAGCCGAAGGTGTTGGTGTGAGGGCATCAAAGTGTGTGTGTGTTTTTTTGTGACACTTTTCCGTGCCGTGGGAAATTGGAAAATTAAAGTTTTTGATTTTTAAGGGCGGAAATTCTACCCGAACAGACATTTGGTCGCGCGATTTGCGGCGTCGATCGTGCGCGGTTCGATAATTTATGGCCGTTTTAATGATTGTTTTGGTTAGCAATTTTTCATGCAGGCGAGAGGTGAATAACAAATCGACCACTCTTTTTGAACCACTTTCAAACATTTGGACGTTGTCTGGAACAGACAAATAGATTATTTTTTTTAGAATCTATCAATCAAAAAATTAACGGTCAGTTTGAATGATTTCACCACAGTAGTTCTAAATTCACCACAGCTCGTTTGATAGTGACACAACCGTCAATTTTGCGAGTTTTTTTTATTTTTGTTCAAATTGTTCGGTTTTAAGCAGATGTCAAATTTACGTAAATTAGCTGTGGTAAATTCAAAATAGTCGTGGTGAAATCCCAATTGATAACATTTTACATTTTTTTCGAGAGTCAATAATGTTGTCGACAACTTAAGATAATTGAGTAGTTAAAACAGTTTCGTGAAGTTATTTAAAGGCTGTTCAAAAATACCAAAAAACCTGTGTAAAAATACATCAACTATTCAAAGCAAAGTGCACTCGAAAAAAAATATCGAAACCAGGGAAGCCGCTAAGGGGGTCGGAAGTGCATGACCTGCTGCGATCCGCACCGCGCTTTGGCAACATCAACAACCCCGCCCGAGGTGATGTTCTGCGTCAAGAGTGAACTAGATGTTGTTGATGTTACCCGTTGTCGCGCGCTTCCTTCCCGCTCCTCAGCCCAATCGGTCCGGCCGGCGGTCAAAGTGAGTGAGAATTAATTTTAGATAAATCAGATTTATTACGGCCGATTCGTCCTCTTCACCACCGCCACCGCCATTTTTGATCCGTCCACGACGACGTGTTGAAAGCAGAATAATGCGGTTTTGAGCTGTGGTGCGAGCAGGCGTTGACCGACGCCATCTTTGTTGTTGTTGTCAGATTGATGCGCCTCACTGTCTCGGGCAGTTTTGAGCGTCGTCGTCGCAGCGATCAGCAGACGATGACGGGACGCGCCTCCATCTGCGGAAGATGCACGCATGGGCTGCTTTGATGGAGCAGCTTGGTATCTGACAGTTTGCGACGGCTGCTTCTGTCATTCCTGAGCGGTCAGTCACCGACCGCAAGTGTCTTGCTTTGAGTGACATTCCCGGCAAAAGGAAAGATTTTTTGTTGAGTTCAACTAATCAACCCTTCATTTAAGTGAAGTACAGTACAACCCCGATGGTTTGAATCATTTCAATGTCATCATTTTGATGAACTGCCACTTTTGACTGCGATTTCATCAAAACAATCAAGTCGCTTGTTTGACAGCAATCCCAACCTAGCCATCGAGGTTTCGCTGTACCAAGTTCGTTGATGACGCACGTGCAGCTTAGCACAGTTCCCTTGGTTCGGCCCAGTGGCCCAGGCCACTGTTCTGGCACATTGAAAGTGGGAAATTTGAAGCACGGCCAAGAAAACAAAAACAAATCCGTCAAGGATTTTTCGCAGCAAATCGAGAGCGAAAACGTTAGTAGGCCTTGCACTGAAAAAAAAAGAAGCAATAAACGTCAACCGCAGGTCGAATCGGGCTTTGCCAATTTATAGAAGCCGATAAGTGCACTTCAAAGCCGCCTACTTTGTTTGACTCTCGCTGACAAATGGTTCTAATCCGCTGGCGGCGAAGCCGCAGATGTTTCGCGTTTCCGCGAAAAGATGGCGCGCTTTGTTCTACCGCTCGAGAACAAAGGACAGTGGCGCCCGCGCGAACCCATTCCAGGCGCGCACAGATTTTAAAAATAGCACTTTATTTACTACACGTATAACCTCAATATGGCGATAGAATGCCAATTTGGAGCTCGCAAGCGCTCGCGCGCACCTCCAATTACGGTCCTCTAATCCGCGGCGGCCACTTCTGGACAGGGCAGGTCTGGAACGCTGGAAAAGATCTGAAGCAGGCGTCAACTGACATTTGCCAGAGATCCATGCAACGCTTTGTGTTTGTTTATCCCAAACTCACAAACCGGTGTAGTCTGCCACTTTCGCAACCAAATCCCGATCGATCTTGGTCGTAGTAGGCCGGTTGGGATGTGTTGGTGACCCAATTCCCATCACGCTCAATGTGCAACGACGCAACGTGTGTCAATCGAAAGTGAAATCACCTGTTTATCGACGACACCCCCTTGGGAGGTACGTCACGTGGGTTCATTTTTCATACCGGCAAGCTGTCAAATTTGACAACGTGACAAAAACATGCAGTGAGCAGGAATTGGGCTCAAGAAAATGTCGCAAAAATGGTCCGTTTAGCAAAACAGTAGCATTGTACTCAAAATTTGATATGTTTTCTTTAACGTGCATCACATCTATTCGCAAGCAATACAACTAGTTCATGAAAATTTAGTCCAATGATTATTAAAATTCTTAGCTACGGGCTAAAATAACTAATTCCAGGGTGGCCACTCAAGTCAAGAAATCCGAAATGCCCAACTCAAACAATATTACAAGCAATCTATTGAGTAGCCACCATGCACATAACTCAAAACAAAACTGTTTTTAAATTCAATTTCAGAATTTAAACTTGCTCAAAACTCTACCAAAGTTCCAAACTTCCCTCAAACATATTCCTCATCCCAGCAGGCGTCAGTGGTGCTCGATCTCGGTGATCCAAGCAAACCGGCCGGGGGGTAGCTAAATAGTAGCAACGCAGACAAACAGACGTTAGTCTCTTTTGAAATCACGGAAAGTACTAAAAAAATTTGAATTCACCACAGCTCTATTTACACGCGATTGACAGTTGCTTGAAATTTTGTGCAGTTTGCACGATCACAGCTAGATGGCACTAATGATTGATGGATTGTTTTGATACGTCCACTTGTCTGTGGCGGATCCCGCGAGAGTGAGAGCGTTCCCGCGTGTAAAAACGGCTCAAACTCGAACTGCGCAAAGTTGATTTAAAAATAAAGCGATTATGTCATAACATATTTTCACACAGACACAGACTCACGACGAAAGAAAGAGGGGTAGACGAAATCGCGCTTTTCCTTTGAGAGTGTAAAGAACGCGGCTTCTGACGAGGGGTTCTTGGCACACTTTGTTGGCTTTTTTTTTTTTGTTTTCAGGTTAGAATTTGCAAATTTCAATCCGGCGGTGGTTGTGTGGTGATGCGCGAATTGACGAAAAATTGGCGGACTTTGGACTCGCTGGGAATCGGCGAAAAATGCGTCCGATGATGGGTTTTATTAGGTAATTAATAATTTTCTCACCATAACTTTCCATAACATTTAGTGTCATAAATTTAAATCAATTTTTATATTTTAAAACTACTTGAAACCTCTTGCGATTGATTGATTAATCTTTAAATTCCAAATTCAAAACGGAACGATTTTGGTAATTTTAAAAGAACTAAATTCAAATTAGCGAATGCAGATTTGCTAATTGGAACAACTGACAGCTGTCAAACGCACGAAACCGCGTGTTTCGAAAATCATCGAACGTCGTTTTGTAACGTGAACATCAGTTTGACAGTTGATTTTGACGTTTTGACTGTGATTAGCACTGTTTTCTAAATTGATTGCTCAATATGCTATAACAACGAAAAAAAATAATATAATTTTCTAACTGGGTGATGACTTTTTTTCTAATTTCAACAAATAACCTGATTGTTTTTTCGGGAAAATTACGGGTAGCAAACTGCATTCCCGTGAGAAAACCAGTGGCTACTTGGATGACCAACAGCCTGCGTTTTCCTCCTGCTGATGCGTGCGCGTAATTTTGGACTATTTTTAGCCCTTCTTCATGGGCATAACGCGCTGCTGTCACACTGTGTGAAACTGTTGTAAAACTGGGTGCAGTGCTAACGGCTTGCATAATTTATGCTTCGTACAAGACTATGCGGACGGAATACCGATGAATCACAGCTTCGCTATGTCGGTTAGCCGTGGAATGCGGATCTTTTGAACTTTGTATTGTTATTTAAAAGTTGAAAAAGGTGTTACAACCTGTAAATTCCAACAATTTTTGCTATTCCGGCCTACTTGGCAATTCGTCGGATTGGCAAATCGACGCATTCTTGGATCAAATATCGTGATGGATGGATATTTCCGGCGGCTAATTGCCCTCCCTTCACCAACAAACCCCGAGAGGAAATTGTCCGTGCTTGGAGCTTGTGGCGCCACGGTAACGAGCCAAAAAGTTCGAAATTTTAACTCCCGAGGTGGTCAAAAATTCTGGAAAATTTCACCCATCACACCCCCAAAAGTATGATCATTATGATCACCGGCGAGTTGGATTGTGAGCACGGGAAGAGCAAAAAAGAGGAGTGTTTACAAATAAAAAAGCGCTTTATTAATTGCAGTTTTGTGGATTTCGAATATCTGTTCTCTGAATCCTGTAAAATCATAAGAGGTGCTTGTGGTTCTAAAATCAAAATAAAAGAAAATGATGCTTTTATTTAGTATCGTTTTACTTAAATTATCATTTTTTCTAAATTTCTTAAATTTGCTAAATTTCTTATTTTTTTAAATTCTTAAATTTCTTAAATTTCTTAAATTTCTTAAATTTCTTAAATTTCTTAAATTTCTTAAATTTCTTAAATTTCTTAAATTTCTTAAATTTCTTAAATTTCTTAAATTTCTTAAATTTCTTAAATTTCTTAAATTTCTTAAATTTCTTAAATTTCTATAAATTTTTAAATTTCTTAAATTTCTTAAATTTCTTAAATTTCTTAAATTTCTTAAATTTCTTAAATTTCTTAAATTTCTTAAATTTCTTAAATTTCTTAAATTTCTTAAATTTCTTAAATTTCTTAAATTTCTTAAATTTCTTAAATTTCTTAAATTTCTTAAATTTCTTAAATTTCTTAAATTTTTAAATTTCTTAAATTTCTTAAATTTCTTAAATTTCTTAAATTTCTTAAATTTCTTAAATTTCTTAAATTTCTTAAATTTCTTAAATTTCTTAAATTTCTTAAATTTCTTAAATTTCTTAAATTTCTTAAAATTCTTAAATTTCTTAAATTTCTTAAATTTCTTAAATTTCTTAAATTTCTTAAATTTCTTAAATTTCTTAAATTTCTTAAATTTCTTAAATTTCTTAAATTTCTTAAATTTCTTAAATTTCTTAAATTTCTTAAATTTCTTAAATTTCTTAAATTTCTTAAATTTCTTAAATTTCTTCAATTTCTTCAATTTCTTCAATTTCTTCAATTTCTTCAATTTCTTCAATTTCTTCAATTTCTTCAATTTCTTCAATTTCTTCAATTTCTTCAATTTCTTCAATTTCTTCAATTTCTTAAATTTCTTAAATTTCTTAAATTTCTTAAAATTGTTAAATTTCTTAAATTTATTGAATTTCTGCAAAAAAGTTTTTTACTTTTTGAGTTTCTTAGTTTTTGAGTTTTTTAGCTTTTGAGTTTTTTAGCTTTTGAGTTTTTGAGAAGCAAAACTAAAAATATTTAGTACTTGACTTACACAAACTGCGGGAATTCAAAAGCTTCAATAAGCCAATAAAACATAAAAAAAATCTCTTTTTCCCCTTTTCTCAGAGAAATTTTAAAGCGTGCCCCCAATTTTGATGGTTTCGCGGTGAAAATAGTTTTCCCTCCCCTCCCCTTCAACCCTGTTCAAAGAATCCCCCAATCGAGTCCGATGTCTAAAGATTTCCTCGCGCATTTTCCGCGATGTGCGTTCCGCATTTTGTGCATTTTCTACGGCGATGACGTTAATGGGGAAGCTGTCTGCCTAAATCAAGCGCTCTCACCCGCCAAGTGTTGGTCCGAGATCGATTTGAAAGGTTAACACGTCGAACCGAACACTTTTCCGACTATTTTCCTCGAATTTTTCCTTTTATTTTTTTGCTTAGGAGTTTTTTGCCTGGCGCCCCCTTTACATTAAATACGTACATTTTACTCACTAAAATTACACACAGACACACTCACACTGGTTCGATTTATTCGCTCACGAAGCGAAGTGTTTATTTATCAAACTTTCATCTTGCTGTTTGCAAAGCAATTGCTCTCGAGATCTTGTGTAAGAGAAAATCTAGAGGAACAAAAAAAAAAGAAAAAAACGTGGTGCTCAAAATTTCCAGTTTGCTATTTTAAGTGCGCTGGAATTTCATTGTTTGGAGAGTTGGAACGCTTCATTTCCACACACCGCATGTAGTAGGCGGCTGCTTTTTTGACGGGGAATTCCAATTTCTCCAGAACTGCGCGATTGCACAACAATCGCGCTCGATTTCAGATCGAAAGATCTTCTGTCAGGAGGATTCGAGCAGTTTTGACAGCTCGCGCTGTCAAAGAGATCAAAGTATAACCCCTTCTTGGGTCCGTTGCATGATGTACCGTGGCGATCCAGCACGCAAAACTCGCAACAAAACGCAGATGCGCCGTTAGAACAACAAACACATTTACGATGAGTGTGTGCCCGCTCCAACGGTCGGGTTGGTTTGGAAAATACCGGGAAAGTATGATTTACGGGACACGGCCCCCCTAAAACCCGGGGGCCATAAACATTTCCCCACGGGTTGAACACTTCCCGGTAGCCGAAACTCACCTCTTGCACCGCCTCCTGCGATATGACTTTCCTCGGCGATGCCACCGCCGCCGGCCATATCGGTAAGGTCTTCCGCCGAGCTGGCCAAGCTGTTTTCGCCGGGCGTTCCGGGCGCGGAACCGCCACTGACCACGATTCCGGACGAGGAGCTGAAGACGGAATCGCCCGAACTGCCGACGCAGGGGATCGATGGAACGCGGAGGTAGCTGTCAAGGAAAAGATTTTTTTTTTATTTTGACAGTAGAAAACCGGCATTCGGGCAGATTTTACGTTTTTCTGAAATGTTTTTCTTATGGGGGAACTGTCATTTCTGCCGATTCTCGGCAGAATTCTGCCGAAATCAGAAGACGGAGTCACTTGCCAGTGAAAAATTACGAATGTCGGGTTTAGTTAGTCCGCAACTCACCGCGAAACTTCATTGTTGACCGGAATCATCATCGCTTCCGTGGTCTTGAGCTCACTCGACGCCGGCAGCGCACTCGTCTTTTCCCACTTGAACGCGGCCTTCACCTTGGTCCACTTGGACACCTTCGGCTTAAAGTCGGAGATGGCGCTCTGCCGGCGCAGCGGGTAGTTCCGGCCACTTCCGGTCGCGCAACCCTCCTTGCTTCCACTCAGTCCCGTGCCGGAACCGAAGCCAAACTGGTGGTAGCCGGAAATGTCCTCGTTGATGACCGATTTGCTGCGTTCACTGAAAGAAAGCGTTACGTCATTTGAGGAACGATCGTCAAGCAAGCGGACCGGCTCACCGTTTCGAGCTGCTCCGCTTGTTGCTAGCGCTGGTTCCCGCGGCCAGAATCGTCTCCAGCAGGGCCAGATTCTGCTCGATTTCGTTGTCGAGCAGATCGTTGTCCGAGTTGTCCTGCTCGTGCTGCTGGGCGTACCCTTCCGGATCGCGAGCGGCCTGGAAAGCGAAACCAAATGCAGCAAAAGTAGCTTAGACTCAATGGTTGGGTACGCTCGCTTGAGCGTGTAAAGTGACAGCTTACCCAATTTTGCAGCAGTTTCTGCTTGCGGAACGTCTCCATGGTCCGCAGGTGCAGATGCATGCGCATGTTCTGCTCCTGCAGACTCAACAGCTGCTCGATCAGATCGTGCAGTCGGTCCAGCTGATCGAGGGCACCCTTGGTGGACAGTGCGGCCGCCACCGAAGGTCCGGTCCGGTTCAGCAGCATCAGGAAATCGTTGGGCGAATCGAACGCCGCATCGGCCCCGGCACCGGGATCTTCTTCCGACGCCGCGTGGAACATCCGGTGTAGACTAGAACTAGTATCACTATCACAAAGTAGCTTCAGGAATTGGCTCTCACGGTCGCCGTACGTGAAGAGCCGCCGGAACGGATCCGTTTCGACGTCGTCTTCCGGTGGGCTCATTTCCGGCGGATCGGCGCAAGCTTGTGCTTGCTGAGGATCTGGCGGTGGCGTCGGAAGTTTTTCCTTTTTGTACTCGGCCGATCGCTTCCGCCGGGCACTGACCACCCGCGGCTTGTCCCGGTTGCTTTCCTTCTCTTTCTCCATGGCAACAAATCACGATCACTAATTGTTGCAATAATTATGGCACAAATTATGGCACTTTAAATCGTCGATCACTCCAGTAGGCGGTGCAGCCTCAACTTCCGATCATATTTCCGCAGGCACTCGAAGCATTTCTGTACGGAACAAGCGATTAAGTCTCGGCTAAGCCAGCACCGTTTATCTATACTCGCGGTCACATTCTTGAACGCTCAGCAGTAGCAACAAACAACGTGATAAGCGGTGCGATCGAGGAGGCTATGCGGTGACGACGACAAACTGCTGGCAATGCGATCTTCAACGCCTGCTGCGACGCTGATATCGGTTAAGCGAAATTAGCATTGATTCAGCGCTTTTTTTCTCAACCACGCGGGCTCATTCATATTTATTCGCTTGAAGGCTGTTTTTGTTTTTATTCACGACAGAGTTCCGATAATTGATTGTTTACAGCTACAACGGTAACGGGTTGACCATGCGGCACGCGTCGACAGCTGTCAAACTCACGATTAGTCGGAAACTAGCCAGTTAAATGATTTGCCCATTTTCGACCATAGCAGATCAATACCAACAAAAATAACTTAAAAAAAAAAATTAAAAACACCCAGCCAACTAGACGAGCAAAAGGGGTAAAGTCGCGGTGGAGGTGCGCTTAATTGGATGTCACGGCTGACTGTCACGAGACTCGCCGGCTGTCGTCACAGCGCGTAATATACGACCCTAGCTCGTTGTACTGGCCGATATGCTAAAATATCGTGTCGGAAAATGTGAAAAACTGTGATGGAAGGACGCCGCGGACACTTTTCAATCCATCTATTCGTGTTTTCGTGTCGTAGTTTTTTTCACCGCGCTCTCGAGAATGATGCCGCCAAATAGTCTTCGCCGCGATGACGAAGAAGACGACATTGGATGGATCATAAAGTTAATTAAATATTTCCCACATTAACCGAGCGGGATGTTTCAAATGTCAGTCCCTGGACGCGGTGGTGCGAAATACCTAATCACAACTCATCTGTCAAAATCTTTGGGAAAAATAGAACCGCGAGGATCAATGCGTAAATTACGTCATTTTCGAACAACCCCTCAAAATATTTTTCGCCGACGTATTTTCGCAGGAATTTGCACATGTTTGAGCAAAGTATTTAAGACAAATAATCCGGATCGGCAGCAGCATCGGCGTATTGTTGTCTCCGATGTCGTCCGATGACTGGCCCCACCAAGTGACTCATCTCACGGAACGGAACGGCCTTGAAAAATGGCCATAAATTTTGTCCGGAGAGCGCGCGCGGTCACGTCCCGCGGCGGGACCCCGCCGAAAGAGCAACAAAAAAAATGGAAACACTTTGTGAAAATTTTGCTGCGGAGCTTGAAAATGGTTTGTTTTTGGCTCGGGAAAAGCGCGTTGGTTTTATTGCTCGAGTCAAAGTGCTCCCCATCGAGGTGATTTCTTTGAGTTTTTCAAACAGTTTTGAGGCGGAGTTTTTGTAGCTATTTAAGTGTCCAGAAATTGTTGTGGAAACGTTACTGTTCTTTTAAAGAAAAAAAAAAGCAAACAATCTGCATTTTTGCGTGCAAAAATACGAAAACACATTTTAAATAGTATTTTTCAGCATATTTTTCCTGTAAACTTTAATAATTTGGATTAAGTTTTTAAAACCAAGCCTACTCCTTTGGCTCGCAGAGCATTTTGACTGACAGATAGGCTCTTTCTTGATTGCTTGTTACAAGGGATCATAGTCAATCTATCCTAATGTGGAAGACATTTTACAAAAGTTGCATTTTTAAACATTGAAAATGGAACCAATAGATTTAGAAGTATTTTTTTTCATAAAATAATTTTTACTAGGCTTTTAAAATTACATTTTTCTTAAAGCTTAGAGTACTACAGTCCAGACTTGATTATCATAAGGCCTTTTCTAAATTTCACTTCGGATAATCGAATCACATTTTTTGTTATTTCGTTGTCTTATTTTTTTATTGTCAAGATAAGTATGACCCCCGATCTATTCTAAACTTATTTAAAAAAAATTAATCCAGGCTTGCGGCTAAAATTATGAAATATTGAAAAAATGCATTCCAATTTGACTAAAATGAGGTCGCGGAATTCGTGATTAGGTAGTCCCATACAAACCTTTGGAAAATCGAAACTTCGGATAATCGAGTCTGGACTGTAATTACATAAGATCTTGTGTGTAAATGTTAGTGGGAGGGGAAATGTCCGAGGTATCATGATTTAAAAAAATAGAGGCTAACACTGAGAAAAACTTATTTTGCACAAAATGTTAGCGTTAAGAAGTCAAAAAAGGAAAATTGTAGAAATTTTTGTCATCTTCCACATTTTTTTGAAAAAAATCGCCTTAAGATGACGTTGTTTCTTTTAATTCTGCAATATACTTATTTCGGGAATTCAACCTTTAGTAATAGAATGGTAGGGCCGCTGCAATTTTTTTTTATTTCTTCAAAATCGGTTCGAAAAATCAGGGAACAAAATTTTTTTTTCAAAAAAAAAACAAAATTTTAAAGAAAATAGAAGTCTAACCAACTGAAAACAATCAGAAATGCATTTTCCTGTGTTTGAAATCATATTTAGCATGTCTGGTATCGATCTTTAATACTTGAATATTTTGAAAACTAATGATTGCAGAACAACTGGGCAGGTGTAAAATGCCAAAGACACCGAATCGATCAGAAAATTCATTCTCTTGATACAGATTTTCGAATTTCTCAAAATTTCTTAAATTAAAAATTACAAATTCAAAAATTTCGATAAAAAATCGAAATTCTAGAGATTTACTCAAAAATGAAATTTCAAATATCTCTTCCCGGGCAGACGGTAATAACAAATTTCATGCCATTTCATTAACAAATATTGTTAAAATAACAAAAAGTGTTATGGAATCTTCTTGAAAAATCCATTTTTACATAAGGGTTTAATAACAGTTTATGTTATCACAACAAAATTTGTTATTGGTCTGATATTGGTTGACAGCCAAAACAACTTTGGAATAACATTTTTTGTTATGGAAGAATACCTATAACTGTTATTAGGATGATCGGATTAGTTGTTAAAATAACAAAAAATAATAACAAAGATTTTTTCGAAGAATAACTAATAATGTTATTAGTCTGTTATTACAATAACAATCCAATAATAAAAAAAATCATAACGACGAATAACAAATTTTGTTATAAATAACATAAAATGTTATTGGCCTAGTATTTTCAATTATCAAAAAATGTTATTCCCACGTTATTTCCGTCTGCTCGGGTTAAATCAAATCTAAAAATAACGCTCGTGCAAAAATGAGGTCTTTTAATATCTGATAAGTCACTTTAAAGCTTGTTTTGTTAAACGCAACATAAAATTTTGAGATTTCTGTCAAATAAAATAAAATAAAAATTAGTGATTAGTCAATGTTATAGCGCTCTTTTAAAATGCATTTTAAAGTGTTGTAATTAACTTGTTATGAGGTAAGGTCAGTTTTGAAATTTTATTACAATTCTAAAGTATTAGTAAAGAATGTTATTTTGCTCTTTTTTGCTTAATACAAATTCCATGGAATAATATCAAGTTTTATATTTTTAACATTTTCTTGATTAACATCTATTGTTATTTATCAATAATAAAACTTTACAAAAGCAAAACAAATAATTTATAACCTGTAATTTTATGTTAGCCAAAAATAATCCAATTATTACAAAATATATATAAATTTAACAACCCATTATTTTTTTATAATTTTTTTCAGAATTTCACAAAAGAGAACAGCATAAATTTGTATAGAGCGTTTTCTACTTAAATCCAGTAGTTAATATCTCGAATCTATGACATTTCCCCGAAACCCACATTCCTGAAGAGACATTTCCCCGAATGCCACATCTCCGAAAAGACACTTTCCCGAAATGTCATTTACCCGAAAATCATTTCCCCGGTTCTGGGCAACGGCCTTACCCGCCTGACCAAGTGTTTGGGAAGTAGCGATCAATAAAGTATCATGTCCACAATTGAACGTTCCAAAAATTCCGAGCTTCACTTGAATTTTGAATATTCAAATTGATGTAAGTGCGACAACTGGCCAAAGGGATTTCAGGTCAGAACGTGTTTGACACACGTTCAGGCCCGATTACCGCAAAAATTTGTAACTCGGGACCTTGGCAACCAAAATCAACCAAACTTCGGGACAATGCACAGAATGGTCAACCAAACAAAACGTGTATGGCTCTATTTTTCGTTTATTCAAGGCGAAACATTAAAACGCGTTTTTCTCGGAACATCAAAAAGCGACAAACGACAAGATAACACAACAACGTCGATTTGATACATTGATCATTTCGCAAAAAAATGCATTTAGTTGAAAATCAAAATACAGTCTGGACTCGATTATCCGAAGGCCTTGTCAAAAGTTCACTTCGAATAATCGAATAATAAAAAAAATTGGTCGTCTTTTTTTTGGCTCTCGAGCTTAAGTATCCAGGTTTTTAAGCGAAGATGGCGTTCGAATGTTGAACGTCCGAAATGTCAAAATCGCGCAATAGCACCAACATTAGAAAAAAAGGCGGCTGTCATGCCACGGCACATTTTTTTTTCGTAATGTTGGTACCACTGCGTGATTTTGACATTTCGGGCGTTCACCATTCGAACGCCATTTTCGCTTAAAAAGCTGGCTAGTCCCTAAACTACTTTAAAGTGATTAAGTAATTTTAAATCTAAAATGGCGGTGATGAAAAATTCAAAATATGCATTTTGTAATTCAATAATCAACTATTTAGATTTGATTAAAAGAGTTGGTCGCAGAACTCGAATTGGACGTAAAATTTTTTTTAAAAAAAAGTTCATAGCCTTCATCCAGCCAAAATTGATAAATACAAATCAGTTCAGTCAAACAAAATCTAGAACAAACAGAATCCTGCGCATCGAGTCGTCGCCTAAAGCTATCGTTGATGTGCAATCCTTATCACGTAGATACCGTTTTGGAAAATTGTCCTTTGCTGAAAATTGCCGCTACACGCAGAAAAATATTTTGTAGAATCAGCCTGTACGAGGTTTGATTCAACAAAATTTTTGTTGAATATAATCAACGCCGATTTTGCGTTGAAACAAACCTCGATTTTCTCAATTCCACAAAAATCTTTTGTTGTTTTGAAAAATTTGCTTTGACGTTTAGCGTTGATTCAACAAAAAGCTTGATTTTCAAATCAACAAAACGTTTTGTTGATTCAAATATGCCTTATTTTTCTGCGTGAACAAAAAAATCTTTTTTTTTATGGAACGTGGATGATCTCAATACCACTCACTCTTGAAGCGTCCGTGTGGTTTATCGATGGCCTTCTACGGTTATTTGTCTTTTTTAATCTTAAAAAACACGTAGGCGAATTTAATATTAACGTCATATTTTTATAAAAAAAATCCCTAAATAACAATTTAGTTTATATCAAGGTTTTCATTCGGGAAAATAGATTATTCGGTTCTGGGTTCGATTCCCATCAGCTGCAACCTTCCATCGGATGAGGAAGTAAAATGTCGGTCCCGGCCTTGGTTGTTAGGCCGTTAAGTCATTCCAGGTGTAGGAGTTGTCTCCATGCCATAAGTACAAACAACACACCAAACCAAGCCTACTCCGGTGGAATCGCTGGCGGCGGTTGGACTCGCAATCCAAAGGTCGTCAGTTCAAACACTGGGGTGGAAGGTTCCTTGGAGTAAAAAGAGGTTTGGGTGCTCTCCCCATTCAAGCCTTCGGACTCCTAGGTTCGAGCAGAAACTTGCAATAGAGACCACAAAAGACCCGGGGGTCGTTAATGTGGATGGTTTGATTTTTTTGAGATTATTCGGTGAAGTAACCATTCGGGTATATGTAAATTCGGGAAAACGACAGTTCGGTAAAATGGCCATTCAGGTAAATGGCATTCGGGAATATGGAATTTTCGGGAATGTGGAATTTTCGGGAAAATGAATTTCGGGGAAGTGGCACTTTCGGGGATGTGGAATTTTCGGGGAAATGATTTTCGGGGATATGGGATTCGGGAAAGTGGGATTCGGGGATAAAGGATAAAACCAAATATCTCAGTAGAACGTGAGCAGGCAAGTTTCTTTCATAAATTGTTAAAATTTTTTTCAAATGGTGAAATTCTGAAACACACAAGAATTTCCTCTACCCTCTAATTTCAAAAGGGAAATATTTCTATGACTACTTCAAAAATGTCACAAAAATGTCCGGAAAAAGTATTCTTCCAAATTTAGATTTTTTTTATTGGCATTCCAATAATTTTGTCAACGCTTTTGATTTTTTGCGTCGAGGGGCCTTACATCTGTTTTTTTTTTTCAAATATGGTCTCTTAGGCATTTTGAGATAACAATTTGATATTTTATTTCAATTCTTTATTTTTTTCATATTCTCAATTAATTTTCAAACATTAAACAATCCTTTAGATGCAGGTCAATGCAAATATTATTTCAAGTTTTTGCCGAATTCATGAAAAAATTGAGGTTTAGTTTTATTTTATTAAAGATTTTTCAATTTTGTATTTCATTTCAAGAATTAAATCAATTCCTTATATCTAAATATTGATGTATGATTATTTTTTTTGCAAAAGTAACATACAAATTTTGAGGACTGTCCATACAACAGTTTTATATAAATATTCGAAAACCGCTAGCTTTGCGAAGAGATTACCTAATAATTTGGTCTTTTTTTTTGACAAATTTATAACCTATTTACGACTTATTAGATTAAATGGTTACACTCTTAAAAAAAAGTTGAATAAAAAAGTTCCAATATAACCCTAAAAAAAGACTCTTAACGTGCCCGTGCAAACGATTTTGAACAAAACTGTATCAATAACTCAAAAGTGATAGAAACGCATATGGGACATTAATGCGATCTAGGGAAGTAAAGAAATTTTAAATTTTTAATTAAGGATGGAGAAAATATAACAAAAACGTTTAAAAAAATGATTCGATTATCCGATGTTCCTGAGAAACCTTCGGATAATCGAAACTTCGGATAGTCGAGGCCTGATGAACGATTTTGGTTTTGATCAAGGGAGGCCGTCGTAATGTTGATTTTTTTCTAAATTTGTTTAGCCCCCTTCAAAATTAAGCCGAAAAATTTAAAGTGAAAAAAAATATCTACAGTATTTACTTTTTATTTTTAGGAGGTCCTAAAATATCAAACAAAATAGCTTATAGGACCTTTTCAAAGAAAAAAACTCTACATATGGAAATTTCAGTGCAAGCGACTGAAAACAATTTCAAAAGCATTGTCATGCGTAGATAATCATTAAAATTTTATGCAATGTCGAATAAATTTGTTTGCTCATTTCATTAGGGCTCGTAATCACAAAAAAAAACAAAATTCCACACCGCACCGCGAACGGTTTACCAATAACGAAGCAGCCGATATCAAAAGTGACAGCTTTCGCACGAAAACAACCGAGCGCCTCCTCCCTCGCCGCAGCCGCCGTCGCGACGCGCAAAGACAAAACAAAAATAAGTCCTCTCACATACAACAGATCGCATTTCGAGCAAAATAAAACATTAAAACGCGGCTCGTTTTGAACAAACCGTCGCTCATTTATAAACGCGATATTTTTTCGGGAAAAAAATAAAAAAGAAAAGCGAGAGAAAAAAAAATCGTCCGCTAAACCGCGTGTTGTCACTTTTCGAAAGAAAAAAAATGAACGAAAGAGGAAAATTTGGGAAAAACATAGCAACCCATCCACGCGTGCAACAACCACACACACACACACACAAACTAGAGGAAAGAAAAGGTGACACGATCGTGCCTGCAGTTCTTTCGTCGTCGCCGTCACCACCAACCCCCCTTCACCAACACCAGTGCAGCAGCAGCAGCGCCATCTACGATCGTCGCAGCAGCAGACACTTGGTCTCTGTGAGCAACTTTTCGTTTATTTTCGCTCCGAAAAGGACAGAAGCAACAAAAAAATGCACACGGAACCACTTGATCGAGTCTCTCACCGGATCACGAACACACACACACACACACACGAAACCTTCTCACGATCTTCTCACGACTTGTGAGTTTTTTTTTGGTGAAATTTTACGATTTTCAATCACTTTTCACCCGCAAATAGCTCACTTTTGATATTTTCTGCTTTTGAATTTTTGTTTTCTTTTTCTTCTTTTTGTGTGTGTGTGTTAAATTTGCTTCCTTTTTTGGACTTGAGAGCTGCCACTTTTCGTCACATTTTGACTCACTAAAATTTCGTTGAAAAAAAAGAGTGTTTCACATTCGATGCACGATCGCAGCAACCGAAGATGACGGTGTCATCTGTTTCTCCACAGGTGTTACTGCACCGTAACTCTCGGCGTAACCGGTTATGCTAATGTCACCGACTGTGATTAAAACGTTAGCAGAAGAATAAAAGCAATTACTAAACTCCCCGCGACTAGTGTTCGCGCGATCGCGGCTCGACATCGACTGGCAGAGGCGCGTGAATTGCACGAACACTTGCGATCGTGACCCACCCCGTGAAATTCACGCACGCACGCACGCACCGATTTTCCCTCTTCGTTCGCTCTCACGCACACTACGATCGGATTTTCCACGACCGACGACGCGACGCGTCCACGTGCCGGAACTGCTCGCGATCGACTGCACGGTTGCTGTGATTTTGGTCGCGGAAAATTGGGAAAATTCTCGCCGTTTGTTTCTTTTCTTTTGGGAGAGTTTTAGTAAAGATAATTCTGCACAAGGAAGCTTTGATGAGAGAAGGGAAAGCTTTTGCTTGGGAAAATTTGATCGTTTTTGGGGTGAAGGATTGGGCGCCTCCATTGAAAGCACTAGTAAAATCGGTTTGGTAAAATTATTTTGAAAAATCTTAAACCGAAAGTGGTGATAATTACACTAGATCGCGATTTAAAAATAATAAGATCACGATCTACCATCGGAAAATTAGCTTTGAAATTTTACTATTGAAAAATTTCGAATTGAAAATAATAGTCGAAATTAGTTATTGCAATTTTTGAAACGAAACATGGAGCAAAGGTCGCAGAATGCCAAAAGTTCTCTCTGAGGAATGTTAGAGAATAAGGCTTTCTAGTCAGAAATTTACCAATACATTCAAAGTATGTTTACATGACAGCTGGACGTTTGTTTGCATCAGGTTTCCTATCTCTTTCTAGCAAAAAAAATTTGTCAGGCGACTTCTAGCTGGTTTTTTTTGACTGACTGCCCGATATGTCAGCCAACTTACTTCGCAGGGCTGTGACAGCTGCAGCTCGATCATTGTTTGCATCAGGACACTGTGACGAGGAGTTCGTCATTTTTGAGTTAAATTATATTTTTTTCACTGGGCCTAGAAAGCCTTATTCACAAACTTCACCATTTCTTTCAAGAAAAAAGGAAAGCACTTGCTAAAACCGCAATAAGGCTTTGTAGGCCCAGTGAAAAAAATATAATTTAACTCAAAAATGATGAACTTCTCGTCACAGTGTCCTGATGCAAACAATGATCGAGCTCGAGCTGTCACAGCCCTGCGAAGTATGTTGGCTGACATATCGGGCGGTCAGTCAAAAAAACAAGCTAGAAGTCGCCTGACAAAAAACTTTTGCTAGAAAGAGATAGGAAACCTGATGCAAACAATCGTCCAGCTGTTATGTAAACATACTTTGAATGTATTGGTAAATTTCTGACTAGAAAGCCTTATATCCTATCAGCACTACCAACCATAGGATTCAACGGTCTAGTGATGTTTCTCTTATCAATATTCATCATGTGTGTGTGTGTGTGTGCAACCAACCAAACGGGACCACGCGGTCGCTTCTTACAAATTGAGTTGTTTCCATGTATTTTTAGATCTACATTCTATACATGCAAATAACTCGCATAGGCATCTGGAAGGTGTTAGCTCTGCCGAGCTTCGGTGACCCATTTCTACGCTGGCTAGCCGAGCGCGAGGTACTTCAGCTTTATCGACAAGCTTCGCCCTGAAGAACGTTTGCACCAATCGGATTCAAACGTTATTTAGAACTTCCGAACCCTTGTCAAATGGACAAGGACCCAGCGCGTATATAGTAACAGTGATAGTAACAGTATTCCTAATTCCAATCATAGCTCACCAAGTCGCGATGGCCTAGTGGTTAGCATTTTTGCTTACCAATCCAAAGGACGGGGGATCAAACCCCGACTCGAGCGACTTCGATTTTTCGTTCATGTTCAGAGTTTCAAGATTAATATTTCCTATACTTTCTCGTTGGGAGCAGATGGGAATCGAACCCAGAACCATTCGCTTACAAAGCGAACACCGTAACCAGTCAGCCACGGCCGCTCCTTCTCTTATCAATATTCATCATGCGCTGAAAAGATAAATCATTAAAAAATTGTAGATCTCGGGGGAATGTTAGTTAGCACAGGTTGCTACCAAGGGTGGGCATTCCATTTAAAATATGTGTAGATACACGCGTGTTTGAAAATAAGACACATCGGAAAGTTTTTTGAAAATATTGCACATGAGGACAAAAAATCACCGTATCTGTTAGCGAGTGATCTCTTTGATTTTTTTTTTTCATCTTTTTGGATGCCTTTGTAACAGTCCTTTTTGACACAGCTTTTATATTTTTTAAATATAAATTTTAACCAAATCCCTTGCAAAATTCTATCCAAAAATGATCACGAAATTGAAAAACATGTTTTGATGATTTTACTGAATCTATCAGTTTTTGTCATATTTTCGTTCAAACATATAGCTTTTGCGTCGTTTTTAATATTAAAAAAAATCCTTCAGCAAGTTCTTCAGAATGGTATCATAGATGTGTTGATCGAGTTTTAAAGTGTTGATATCTTGAATTGAAAAAAAAAAATACTCTGGAATTCTTCCACCGTTTGTAGTGCTAGATTTCTGCTTACAAAAGAAACTTGGTGCTTGAAATTGGGCTTGCGCTTTTTCAAAATATTTGAGTTTTACAATTGCCCCTTTTAATCCTTATTGTCAAATTAAATTTTTCAAGAACGATTTTTTTTTATTAAGACCTCTAAAATTGCCACCAGCATCACTTCTCTCTAATACATAACCCCGAATTGTTAAATTCAAAAAATTGCATTGCTCAGATGCTTCGAGTTCTAAACATTTTTACAATTTAACAAAAATCTGATAAAAAATTAAGTTTAAACCAAATTCAAAAATTAAACTTGAACTTGAAGCCCTATGTAAATTTGTACAATGATTAAAAACACGCCAGAAACCATTTCTGATAACTTTTTTTTATTTTAATGCAAAAAAAAAGGTTGACAAGACAACATTTTTTCGATGGATCAACTATGGTCCCTTTGAAACGAGCTGTCAAGTAGGACCTTTTCTGTCAAAAAGAACCGCGTGGTCAATGTATGTAGATTAGATAAGGTAAGGCGAGAATTCCCAGCTGTCAAAATAGTTAGCACGAAACCCGGATTTTATATGGAGATTTTCAGAAAAGTGAAAGTTTGACTTTTTTCCGGGCAAATTTCATCGGATTTTTTCTGTAGGGTTGTTAAGCTTTCCAATCTAAACCGCAAAACGCGTTGAGCTGATTTTGTTTTTTTTTCAAAAAAATATTTTTTTTAAAGCGTAATTCGGTTCAGTTTGGCATGCTTAACAAACTTACAGAAAAAATCCGGTGAAATTTGTCCGGAAAATGGTCAAATTTTCACTTTTCTGAAAATCTCCATATAAAATCCGGGTTTCGTATTAACTATTTTGACAGCTGGAAAACCCGCCTTACCTTACTTATCTACATACCTTTCCGCGATGTAAATTTTTCAAAATTGATTTAAAAATCCATTTTAAACTCTTTGATGTCGTACAAAGAGTCATTGTACTAAAAAAATAAGCTTTATCGCTGCAAACAAAAATATTACCAATCTAAGCTTCATTTTAGGACCCAATTGTAAGAATTAAAAATAAACGGCCTAAACTTCAAAAAACTACATTAAATGAGAATTTCCAAAATTCCAAAGCGAAAAATTAAGATTTTTATAAAGCTTGGCAAAAATTGGAGGGCAAAAAAAATATGTTTTTCTATGAATTTCAAAATTTCAATTAAATTAGACGTGCAATCAACTCAAAACAATGGAGCACTTCCATTCGAGCAGTTTTAGCTTTTTTCTACAATGTATTTCTTATGGAGCGAACTGTCAAAAACTGCTCGACTGCGGGTGCTTTATTTAAAATGCATTTTCCTGCGTTTATAATCACTTTGAGCATGATTGAAAATGTTTTAAAAGATTTTGAAGTTTTGTGAAATTTCATTACGGGTTTTTTTTTTAAATCTTATGATTGTAAACCAACTGCATGAATGCATTTTACAACACGTTTTTCATTGAAATTTTGAAACCATGGCAAGTTATTTCAATTTTCATTTTTTTGACTTTGGCCCGAGCCAAAGGACATCAATTTAAAAAAAAAAATATTTTCAGCGGCCTTATTTATATAAGCCGGGACCCGAGGTGTAGGGGTAAGCGAGGTTGCCTCTCACCCCAGTTGGGCTGGGTTGGCATATTTCAAGACGAAATTTGTCTGATCACGCCTTTCTTTTTGTGTAGGTGTCGTCTGTCTGGGTCCTGTCTCGGTGGAGTCGCTGGTAGGCAGTTGGAACAACAATCCAAAGGTCATTAGTTTGAATCCCGTGGTCTAGGTGTAAAAAAAGGTTTGCAATGTAGCATTACCATTCGACCAGTTTTTGTTTATTTTTTCTTCATTGTGTATTCCTTTTGGGAGAACTGTCATATCTACCACTCGAATCCGGTGGTCCATAGAGTTATTTACGTGCGCATGTATTGCGTGTACGTACACGAAAAAAAGTGAGGTTAAATTTTGTCCGGCCAGCAAAATCAAATGGTGCGCTAGTGTGCGTACGCGAAACGTCATAAAGCTCTATTGCCTCAACAATCAAGCCTTCGGACACCTAGTTTTTAGTAGAAATCTCGCAATCAACCATCGCCTAGGCAATGCTGTAGAGCGAATTATTTGATTTTTGATTTTTTAAACTCAGCAGATTTAAAAAAAATTCCAAAAATCAATGATTTCTCGACAATCCGAGGATAAATTTCATTTCGGAGATGTAATCGAATCGCGCGTCTAAAATACGATGCAAAATGTATTACACACCGATATAGTTATTTCCCAATAAGACCATTGCAAATATTTTTAAAATTATGCAATCATGCAATTATTGATTATCAACGCAGGAAAATTTAATTTATGTCGTTTCAGTTAAGTTAAGTTGTTTGAGCATTTTATTTCTCCCTCAAGAGAAGGTATTAGACTATGACAAGCAAGCAAACAAAGTCGCACTTTTTAGCAGTTTGCCTGCTTTGTTTGTGGGCCTGCATTTGTTTGCAGAAGCGTCAGCCTGCATATTTTTTGTTTGTTTGTCATATTTTAATACCTCCTTTAATTTTCTAACCAACATTGAAAGGGGCGACATGAATTTGCGTGCCGATTTAGAAGGGCAGGCGACATAAACTTTGAAAAATGTTTACAACGGCTCAATTGAAAAATATTTAAAATTTGTATTTTGTTTTTTTAATATTTTAGTTTGGAATTTTTCAATTTTGAGGTTTTAAAGTTGTAGTTTTATTTTTTTTTGAATTTTTAGTTTTCTAAATTAAATAAAAACAACTTGGATTGTCTTCATTTTGAGCAAAGATAAAAAGCTGGCCTTTCAATTTCGGCATAAGTAAAATCTTTTTTTCAACTCTTTTTTACTGTTTTTTTTTAAATCAAGTTTTGGTTTGCTTACACTAAGAAGTTACATAAATGTAGATAATCATTTTACAGAAAATTTACTAAAAGGATGATTTCGCTGCCAGCCACAATAAAACAAACATACATACACAATAAAACAAACGTACATTTTTTGTAAATCAATTTTATTGTTAAATTCAATGCATCATTTCCACCACATCATCAGCGTGGTGTCGTATCTTCTAAAGTAGTAAATAGCAAAATCGTTCAATCGTTCAACCTCACAGCAAATCCCGGAAGTACTGCTTGTCCTGCTCGTAGATCCGCTCGAGCACGTCGTCAATGTCGGCGCTGGGGAACCGATCCGTCCACGACCGGATGTACCCGTCGAAGGTGGACTCGTAGCTCTTCAGCTGCACCGCGCCAGCCTCGTCCAACTCCGTGTTGGCCTGCACGAAGATGAGCCGGGGCTTCTTGTGCAGCAGCACGATGTCACGCCACTTGGCCCACGGGAAGGGCGCGTCTTCGCCTTCGGTCACCTCCGAATAGTGGTTGTACATCTTGGTCGCGCCGACAATGTCGCCGGTCGATTTGTAATACTGGAGTTTGAGGAGGAAGGTGCGGATGGCTTCGCGGCCGACGGTGTCGATCTTGGTGCGGTCGAACTTGAGGAGGAGGTTTTTGTTTGGTTCGGTTTCCTCCACGCTGACGAGACCTTCGCCGGCTTCGAGCAGGACCTTCATGATGACGAAGCGGGCTTGGTAGTGGGCTTGGAGCCAGGCCTTTTGGGTTGGGTTGTAGAGTTCCATGGCGACTCCGACGCCGCCCCAGACCAGCAGGAGCCAGTTGACGTAGATGATGTCGTCGATTTCCTGCTCGTCGGTGTGGCCGAAGATTTTCAGGATGTCCCGGTTGAGGCTAAGGTAGAGGCCGACGGCTTCGGCGCGGCACTCTTCGTAGCTGGAGCCGATCGACTTGAACTTGGAGTCGTACGTTTCTCCGGGTTCGTACCAGCAGGTGACGGGTTCCTTGGTCAACGGGTTGCGGACCTTTTCCTTGTCAAAGTTGAACTCGCCCTTCTCGTTGACGCGCAGCAGTTTTCCACTGCCGTGGCCGAGCAGTTCGTGCAGACCGACCTGGACTTCGAACGCTGAAGCTTTGTATTTCTTGAGGAGGGCTTGATCCTCGTCGGAGAGGAACGGGATCGAGTCCGTTTTGTTGGTGTTGGCGAGTACGTTTCCGAGCGAGACGTTCTTGAAGCCCTCGTCCTGGCGGATTTCGTCGTAGTTGGGAATGTTGATGCCGCACGGAACGCCCGATCCTGCAAAGGTCAGGATGTCGAGCGAGGTAAAGTCGGGCTTAAGGTAGTTGTCCTTTTCGTAGTCTTCACCCCACGGAAGCAGCTTGATAAAGTTCTCCGCGTTCGAGACCAACGTGCCAAACTTGGCCGACATCTCCTTGTTCACCATGGCCACGAAACCTTCGAACTCGCCTCGCTGACCCACCGGATCCCGGTACGTTTCGATGAACCCGATGTACGTCTCAATGACCGGTCCCTTGTCCTTGATCCAGTACCGCGATCCCGTCTTGTGCGCGTCCAAACTTCCCTCCGTGAAGCTCTGCACGTAACTGTCGATCATCTGGCGCTGATTTTCGTTCGCCGAGTGCTTGTTCGCCTCCGTCAACGCTTCCGCCACCTTCTGCATCAACTCGCGGTAGTCTCCGCGGGTGATCTTGAACGTACAACCCTTGTACTCGACCGCACCCTTCGTCAGTCCTTCCTTCTCGCCCTCCTCGGCCGACGCCAGCTTGATGTTGTAAACCGTCTTGCCCTCTTCCTCCGTCTTGAACGTCCGGCAGATGTACGCCTCGAACTTGTTCTCCTTCATCCACTCGCTGATCAGCTCCGTGTCCTCCCGCGTCACGTTCGACGAAAAGTACGTCGTAATGCCCTGATCGCACAGTCCCAGCGTCTTGGTTCGCTCCGTCAGCAGGTAGATCGGCTTGCGCGTCCGCTCCCACAGAGCCCCAATGACCTCCGCGTTCGCCTTGTACGCCGCCGAACTCTTCACCACCAACTCGAACTTGTCCTCGTCCAAATTCGGCACGATCTTGCTGTCGCCCATGCCCTTGTAGTTGCCGGCGTTGGCCAGAAAGCCGCACGCGTACACCTGAAAGGCCTGTTCAAAAAAAAAGTTGAGCTTACTCGTTTGACCCCAATCTCCCCTTCGCAAACATCTTAACAAACAACGATAAGATAAAAACAGAGATCGCAAACAAACTTACGGTGAACTCATCCTCGCTGACGCCCGCCTCAACGGCGGCCTTCCGCAGCTGGTCCTGCCCTTCCCCCAGGAAGATCCGGTGCAGCAGCGAAAAGATCAACGGCGCCTCCGGGCTCGACTGCACCAACGCAATCAACCCACCCGTCCACGAAGCCTGCAAAATCGAGAGACATTTTAACACCACAGCAAACCAGTAGTGACCATCGGTCCTGCCCGGAAATCCTACCTGGCTAAAATGGTGCGCGTACAGCTTCTCCTTCTCGGTGAGCGCTTTGAACGCCGGTGCGCACTCCAGCTCCACGATGGGCTGCGTGTTCGGCAGGACGTGCTGGGCTTTGTCGGCGGTCATTGCGGTGCGGAACGTGCGGAGGATGATGCGCTTCGTCGGAATCGGAGATTGCTGCGAAATGAAACGGCCAACGGTGCGGCAGAAAAGCGCCAGGATTGCTTCGTCGTCGGCAACGAATGGAAACGATGAGTTGACACAAAAAGCCGGTGCGTCATGACAGTTCGTTCGGCCAGGGCTGCCAGTTTTGGGCCAGATGTTGTTGTGATGTTTTGAAGCGATGACGGAGGACTACCTTTTGTCGTGAAATAAAAATCATTATATTCTATCATAAATATATACTACCCAAGTAACCATCCAGCACTAAATAACAGTCACTGTTTGGCCCTTAATGCGCTTTCATAGCTGCGAGTAAAAGCCAAACGGTTTTTACTTCAGCACTAACAGCTACTATAGTGCTGAATAGTGGCCGCTTTCGGACTTTTCTCGGCTGTTTAAGTGCTGGCCCCTACTGTTTTTGATCAACCCTGCACAAAACGTCAAAAAAATGGGAGGAGCAAAAATGTTGCTCTCTCTCCTTTCCTTCCTCGTCATATTCTATTTTGGGTTTGTTTACAATTACTACGTTACCGACTCACAGCTGATCCGAGTGGGGAATGAGATTTTTGCTCGAAATTGACCAGTTGGAGATTTGATGCCCGATGATAGAAGATGTTGTCGCTGATTTCCGTGAGTCCGATCCTTCAAGCCTAAATGAGAGGTGGCTATCTGAGCATGCTTCACAGGTACTTGTGAATTTATCCGATGGTCTTGTTGCTGCTAATGTAAGTAAGTGCCAAAAGAGAGTGCGGGTCTAGGTGCGGGTGATTTTTACAACTACACGCTGTGAATGCGATTCAATTTACAAAACATATTTTGTGTTATTCGTTTTGAATTCTGCGTTTATTTATTTCCCAAGATTTTACAATTGATTGAACATCATTGCAGTCTCAATTGATACACGTATCCGATCTAAACTCCGTATTTTGGAACCTCGCACATATTGTCCAAAGCCAATTCCACAGAAAATCTCGAATTTCTGCTCTGATGGTGTATGTTGAGTCCGGCGTCCACTCCGAACAGCTGCCGGTCTTAATTGTACCGCTTCTGAAATGGATACACACACCTGTCACAAATAATAAAGAAAATTTTGGTTGTTAAACTTACCTATTTGTATCATAATTTGATGATATCCGAAAAAATCTCTCTGTTTTTCCCATGTTGGAATATAAGAATAACATGTTTAGATTTGTTTTTTTTTTTCATACTGTCCCGCTCGATCTACCGTTCCAAATATAAACAAAGCTAATACTGTTGCCAGTTTAATGGAAACTGACAAACAGAGTTGCCAGCAGCAGCACTTAAACAGCATCATCTCAGCATTCTCGAATGCTACGCCCACAATGCTGATTAGCACTTGCACGTGCTGTTGCATAGCAATCTTGCATTGGGATTGCTGATTAATTGCTGTTTTATGATTTTTCCTAGTGCTGGATGGTTACTTGGGAGTATTCCTCATTCCTCATTCGAGTGGCTTCCTCATTCGAGTTTTTCGTTCATTTTCAGTATTTCAAGGGTTGCTAAGTCTTAAACTTTCTTGTTGGGAGCAGAAGGGCATTTAACCCAGGACCATTCGCTTACAAAGCGAACACCATAACATAATCATCAGCCAAATTTTCAAAAATTCCTAAATTGAAAATATTTTTTTGATAATTGAAAAAAGTCTTCGGTTTCTTTTATTTTTTCATATTCAGTTATTTTTTTTTTTATTTTTAGGCCGATGCACATATTTTTCAAAGTTTTTGTCCCTCGGCCTTAGCCGTAGTCGAGGGGGGAAGGGCAAAAAAAATATTGAAATAATGGTGTGAATACAAAGAGACGAGTTGTTCCTTTTAATTCCGCTATATATTTTAATATCTTGACAGATACGTATTTCGTCTACTACTTGCAGACTTCATCAGTGTTCTGTTCTCGACTGAAGGTTCATCGCTGGTGTAGAAGATGTCATCTACGTATCTCCACCAACGTTCTGGTAGTAGGTTTTTGGTTTGTAGTTCGTGTTCCAAAGCTGCCATATAAACATCGCTCATGAACGGTGACAGTTCATACTACGAGGTATCCTGCGGCCACTGTGATATGAGCTACATTGGACAAACTAAGAGATTGCTGCAAACCAGGTTGGATGAGCATATACACACATATGTCAAAATTGCCATGGAGGAAAAACGGAAAGGATTTGTCCCCCATTTCAAGTCAGCAGTAACCGAACACATCATCGAGGAAAAACATAACATCACAGCTAGCGACGCGGTCATCTTAAGACACATCACTAACCCATCGAAGCTGGCTGTCGCTGAAAGTTTGGAAATCTTCAAGGCAGGCAACAAACGTTTACTCAACAAGGATTCAGGTAACGGCTCAACGTGGCTGTTTAAGCTGTTACCTATACAGGCACAAAAGAAGAACGAGGAGGTAGTACCTACAGTAACTACAAATATGGATACACCAGCGATGAACCTTCAGTCGAGAACAGAACACTGATGAAGTCTGCAAGTAGTAGACGAAATACGTATCTGTCAAGATATTAAAATATATAGCGGAATTAAAAGGAACAACTCGTCTCTTTGTATTCACAGTAATGCATTCTGCTAAAACGCTCAACCAAACCACAATTACCATGGCAACCAAGCCTTCGGAGCACAACAAGTTCATCGGACTGAAGAAAATCATCGCAGGTATCCACAAAGACATCGCCTTCTTGAAAAAATGCGTCGAACACCGAGTTACACCAACTAGCCACAAGATTAGGACGAAGGGTCATACGGACAGCAAAATCATCCGGAGGGTGGAGTTAGAGCTTGTCAAAGAGAGCATCAAAAAACTCTACGGTAGACTGAGTATCAAAACTCTCGAATGCTATTCACTCCATCTGAAACTAGCCAAAGAATTCCCCATCGAATTCGAAGCTAGGATACACGCTAATCGATATGGTCAAAAAAGTAGAGAACACCATCAAAGAATGTGCAGGCCTTTTGAAATCGGTTGGGAAAACTGCAAAATCGTTGAGAGTACCGAACCCAACTCTACCAAGGATTAAAGCACTACCTAAAGTGCATAAACCAGGCAACGAGATGCGAGAAATCATTTCAGCAGTGGATGCCCCAACCAGTCGGATCGCAAAGTGGCTTGTCGAGGAATTCAAGAGTATGCCGAAACCCTTCCCGAGCCGTTCGATCATCAGTTCGCAGGTGTTCACAAAGGAGCTCTTAGAGTCGGGACCGATAGCTGAGGATGAAATAATGGTTTCCTTCGACGTAACAGCACTGTTCCCAAGCATACCAGTAAAAACGCAATAGGAACTCTACGGGATTGGCTGCAATCACAATACGAGGGAGAACCATGGAGACAAAAACGATCCAGTATATAACATTCGTCAAATTATGCATGGAACAGAGCTACTTCCAGTTCAGGGATTGCATCTACCAACAGAGGATGGGAGCATCGATGGGTAACCCACTGTCACCGTTCATGAGCGATGTTTATATGGCAGCTTTGGAACACGAACTACAAACCAAAACCTACTACCAGAACGTTGGTGGAGATACGTAGATGACATCTTCTGCATCATCAAAGGGACTCACTAACAACGGTACTGGACACCATAAACAGTGCACGCAGGAGCATCAAGTTCACTTACGAAATGGAAGTCGAAGGAAAGTTACCTTTCTTAGACATCCTGATCCTAAGAGAACCAGGTTGCCCATCTTCCTCGCCATCTTCGTTTTCTTTCGAGATATACAGGAAGCCAACAAACACCAGAAGAACAATCCCAGCCACGTCAAACCATTCATTCCAACATAAGATGGCAGCATATCATTATTTTATACATAGGATGACAACTTTACCCCTCAGCGAAGCAGGAAAACAGAAAGAATTGGAGTACATATTTGAAACAGCGGAAATCAACGGTTACAGCAGAACAACTATCCAAGCAATCATCGATAAGAAGGAAGAAAACTGCACAGAACTTCACTCACAACCCTTACGCCATCAGTAGAGCCACTGCGAAGAGCAGCAGTAGAATTCGACTACAGGATAACACGCCCATTACGACAAAAACTGGCTAAATTTGGCATCGATTTAGTGTTCAGCAGTAGAAACAGCCAGTTGGAATCCATCTTAGGTTCAACGAAAGACCCCATACCGACTTTAGGCAAACCCGGCATCTACGAGGTATCCTGCGGCCACTGTGATATGAGCTACATTGGACAAACTAAGAGATTGCTGCAAACCAGGTTGGATGAGCATATACACACATATGTCAAAATTGCCATGGAGGAAAAACGGAAAGGATTTGTCCCCCATTTCAAGTCAGCAGTAACCGAACACATCATCGAGGAAAAACATAACATCACAGCTAGCGACGCGGTCATCTTAAGACACATCACTAACCCATCGAAGCTGGCTGTCGCTGAAAGTTTGGAAATCTTCAAGGCAGGCAACAAACGTTTACTCAACAAGGATTCAGGTAACGGCTCAACGTGGCTGTTTAAGCTGTTACCTATACAGGCACAAAAGAAGAACGAGGAGGTAGTACCTACAGTAACTACAAATATGGATACACCAGCGATGAACCTTCAGTCGAGAACAGAACACTGATGAAGTCTGCAAGTAGTAGACGAAATACGTATCTGTCAAGATATTAAAATATATAACGATAAAATAGAAATCCAATACCTTTAAACGCCTTTTTCTAAAAAATCCATATCTGAAATGTTTTTAATAGTATCGAATTAGGAAAAAAAATATCAATGCTGAAAATTTTATTTTGTGGTTATTTATAACCTTCTTAACAAAAGGGGTTACGATTTAAAATATGTTTTTTAGAGATTATTTTCTTTCTTTACTTTAAAAACGAACACGTATTCGTTGTTGTCTCGTTGTCTCTTACTAACCCCACTTCTTCAATGTAGATGCTCTTAGGGATGTCTAGCGAAGGACGTGGGATCTGGTGCGTTCTAGATAATCCCGGGTTTCGGAGATGCAGCGTTAACCGTCGTCCCTTTCCCCCATTTTGTTTTTAATCTAGTGTAGACTATCACATACATCTCCCCACTTCCCCTCAAACTACTCCCAGAATTTATGAGACTTTTTCATGCGATCGGGATAAATGTTATCGACTGTTTTTTTTTTGAATCCCATCATGGCCAGGTGAAGATGTTAAGCCGGACTATGCATCTGGATATAGTGCTTGTCGAGGTAGGTTCGTTTGATGAGCTCGGGGACCTGCTACAACTTGGTCTCAATTTTCATCTCCAGAAGCGAGACCTCTTCCAAGTATTCATCTAATTCTTGCCCGCGGCAAAGTTCATCTAAATCGCTGAAAAGAGACAACCCGTTGAACAAAATTTCGCGCCGTTTAATTTGCATTCTGGAACTCACATTCTTTCTGAGTATGTTTCGGGACCGCAAACTAGCGCGTAGCGGGTACAAGGAAAGGATTAAGTCCGGTGCCAGATTGAATGGCCGTGGCCACGAAGGCCAAAACACCGACGATGACATCCGAGCAATTTAAAAATAATCACAGCCTGCTTTGAACTGTCAAAACAGTTAAAACCGTTAAAACCTCTCGCGCCCGTGCGAACGGGTTGGTTTTAACTTGGTTATAACTTATAACCATTTCGTTAAAACCGGCTCGCTCGTGCGAACGGGGTATTAAAAACTAAAAATTGGATACCCAATTAACATAGGGCATTAGTACCCAATTCAAACTCGATCTTAGATCTAGCTCCGCTAAGAGAAATCTGTAAATAAGAATACAGATTTTGTGCGCGTGTGGCAAGTTGCTCGCAACGCTGTCTTGTCAACGCTGCTGTCAAGGTGACAGCTGTCAATCTTGATAGAAATATTGCAAAGGTCCTTTAAAATAAGGTTGAGAATGATTTGAAATTGTGTTTCTGCCAATCAAATATTTTTCAATGATCTTTGACTGATTTAAAGACAAATTAGGGGAAATTCTCGTATCTTTGGCAGGTTAATCACTCGCACCTAATTCCATCCAATTTGCTGATTTTCACTATTTAAACCACTAAATTTGCAAAACTTATGATATAAACTTGCTTGCTCACTTCTTATTGAGCTATTTATCACTCGATTTCAGTTGAAAACGCTTTTAATTAGCTTTAATTGAATGTCAAAGTTCTTACCTGCCAACATTAGAGGCACGCTGGAATTAGATGCTGTTCCCCTATGTCTTCTTAATATTTTTTTTACGATTTCCAATTGATTTTATTAAATTTCAAGTAAGTATTTACCGTTTACTGCACTATTTTACAGTCGTTTTAGCTTCGTATAAAAATCGTTTTCCTCCAACCTTGCACTATTTGACAGCCTCGCACTGCTCTCCGCGACGAAGACAAAAAAGAAGCTTCCTCCGCCAACCAGTTTTGTCAAGTCGCATGAAAGAAGAGCTCGACCGAATCCACCAAAACCGAACCATCATCGCGCAAAAAAAAAGGCAAGCAAATCGCAAAATCGTAAATTTGCCCCGTCGAAAAAAAGCTGTACAATCCTTTCGGTGTTCCGCCAAGCTTTCAACGCGCGCGTTTCCGACTGTCCGCGACTCCGGCCATATCCGTGGTTCCGAACCTTCAAAATCGAGAAAATTCCGTGTTTGAACCCGTCGTCGTCGCCGCCGTCGTGCCACCTCCGCTTCTCGTCCACAAACCCGCCGTGATTCCGTCGTCGGTTCGCAGCTTGCAAGCGAAAAGTGGTCCCGCTGCACTGTCCGGGGGCGCCGCCGCGAGTCAAATTTGAGAGTTGTTTTGTTTTGGTTTGATTTTGCCGAAGAAGGAACCGTCTCCCGGGGGACATTGTTTCAGAAGCAACAACAACAACATCAGTGCTGCTGTGGGAGGTTCCGCGACGGGCCCTGTTGTGTGGACACAGCGTCTACGGTCTTGGGAATATTCGCGGAGGAGGAGCAGGAAGATTTCGTTCCGGAAGTGCGCGTGTGGGACCATCCCGCGAGTGTGTGTGTGTTTGTGCGTATTTTTTTGTTTGTGTCCCCGCGACGACCCTTTCCCGCCCCGGGTGTGCATTTGTACGTGTGTGATCCGGAAGCAGCAGCATCGGAACACGGCGTCCGGAAGTAGATGAAGGTGGGTTGCGCCTTCTTTGGAGAGGTTCGGAAAAAGAAGATGGAGTGCGTGTGTCGTCGTCGTCGTCGTCGCAAAAAGTGACAGCTGGCTTCTTACGGGGCAAAACAGCAACAGCAGCAAAAGAGAGTGTTTTTTTTTGTGGGGGGAACCTGGCACTGTTGGCCACGACGTGTCACGCAGGGACCGCTGCCGGGAGGTTCAGGGTGGGGGAGGTCGACGATTTAGCAATGTTGTGTATATTGAAAGGGCAGTCGGAGGTGTCTGAAGAATGCTGGGAAATTTGGCGTAATTTCTTGTAAAGAAGCTCTCAGTGCAAAGCGGCAGTAACAATACAGAATGGTCTAACATAGTTATAGGACCGAATTTGACTTTTTTTTTAATATTAAACTAGACTAAGTAAAATGGTTTAGCAATTATCAGTTGCATGTTTATTTTCTATTTTTAGTTTTTTTGTTACATACAAACACGAAGCGAACGAAAACGAAAATTTTAAGCTTCTGGCCGGCAGCGAAATTATGGAAAAGTAGTTGTATCAGATTTGAAATATGCTGGTAGAACTGATCGCAGTATTGGGTGGCGACAGCCCTCGCGCTGCTTCCAATGATCCATTTCAGAATTGCACAGAACCTGACGGTCAAATTCCGAGGTCATATTGGGCATTGTCTGGTCCCGCCCTAACCAGGACGATCCTCGTTTGACTTCCAAGCATACTCGTTTGATTTTTTTTAGCTTATGAATAGTTTTGTAATATCTTGTTAAATTTTCAAAACAATTACACTTAATTCGTTTGAGCAGTTAAACTCAAATTGAAGGTTACTTCCACTGTGTTGATCTATCAATTTTGGTTTACTTTATTTGAATTTTGTATCAATTGATTGGAAGCATTTCCAAAACAAAAAAAAATGGTTAAATGGTAAAATGTTATTTTTTGTTTTTACCATTTATTTAAATTTATAACAAAAATGTCCAAAAAATACCTAAAATTAAAATTAAAAAAGACACTGGATGTATGTTTTTGAGCAGGCCTGCCCGACGTCCGGCCCGTGACGGCCTTTTAAAATGTAATATTGAACAAATAAGTTATGAGTTTATATTTAAAAACGAAAGCTTAAGATCAAATTTTTACATATTAAAAACAAACTATTATTTAGGATTTTTTTGCTTTAACAATTAAATGTTGCAAATCTAACGTTTTATTTGAGTTTCGCTTTCGTTTTTCTATGATTTGTTTTAAATTAAAACATTCTTTATATTTGAATTCACTCTCATCATATCCGTATTGATATTTTTGGAATCAATTATAAAAATGAAAAAAAAAAAAAAGCAGGAAAACAAAACCATTTATTTCATAAAAATGTGAAATATAAAAAACCTTCGATTGTTGTTTAAAAATGTACAGAAATACATTACAGTAGTTGTTCGGTAACTGGGCGTTGTTTAACTGGGCTGCTTTTTAACTGGGCGCTCGATAACTGGGCCGTAGCCCAGTTAAAAAGCAGACAAACGTCAAAAAACCAAAACAAACCAAAATGACCGAGGGGTTAATGGATGCAAAAATCATATTCAATAAATAAAAAAAACTTTTTTCAAACTTTTGCTTAATTTCAAGTTACAAATAAACAAATATGAAAAGTAAGCATTGTACATAAATTTGAGTAAATTTTATTTTTATATTTCATCTGGAAATATTATGCGTTGGTGGTCCCCTCGTTATTTTTTGTTCAGCCCAGTTAACGAGCAACATTCGGTGACTGGGCTACGTTCTCAGCCCAGTTACCGAACAACTACTGTACATCATTTTTTTTTAGTTTTTGCTGTGTTTACATTTTTGAGGAACTTGATTAAAATAGTTTTTTTTAATAATGTTTTTTTTTCTGAACTACTTTCCAGTAATAAGGTTTCGTTGGAAAAGGCTTCAAAAATCAAATAAATCCTACTTAAAATAAAGATCGTAAAAAATATTTTTAAAAGTATTAAAAAATTACAAAATGAGTCAGATGAAACCAAGAAACACAAATATATTTTTTTATCATAAACTTCAAAAGTTTGAAGCAGGCCAAGGGTGCATGATACTGATGATACTCGTCGGTTGACCCACCTAGGCGAGGAACATCCCGGAAAGAGCCCAACTACATCCGTAGTGCTGTTTGGACAAAACAGCATGGCTCTGGTTCCTTGCAAGTGTCCTATTTTCTTACCTCCACGTTGGCTTGGTTTAGTCATCATGATGACAAGGTGTAACCTAGATGGTGGCCTGTGGAAACGACTCGTAAACCTTTGACCAGCGAGGTCAGAGTAGAGACAGCTAGAAGAAAGGGCGCGTCAATGTGGGAAAGGGAAGTAATTTGTGATTGTAGACGGTATTGTTTTGATTCGCAGTATGTTGAGTCAACTGCTGTGGATGTACCTGAGCATCGCAGAACGGGGTTTCTCTTCTTTCCATTTCAGCTAACAGCTATCCTCTGTTTATTTTGTTTCACTGATTTTCTAAAACGGCTTCTGCTTACTATCCTCCGTTTGATTTCGATTTTACTTATTTGATTCTCTTATTTCTCAACGCTTTTCCACTCTATTTTACCAATTGATGTTGCTGTAACAAACTGTCTGCTTTTCCTTAATTTGGCAGCGATTTTACCAATTGATTCTGCTGTAACAAACTGTCTGCTTTCCCTTAATTTGGCAGCGATGTCAATTTTGTTTATCATGTGCCTTTTCTCTTCTTTTCTCATGTCACTTTCTTTTGTGCTGACGTTATATATAAATAAAATCGATTTTATGAATTGAAAGAAGTTATATTCTGTAGTGAGAAAGGCCCTATCTCACCCCTGGTGGGATTAAATCGGGTTTTTGAAAGTTATCTTGGTTTTTCTATCTTAAAATCAAGATAAAAAAATCTTATTTGCAACATTTATTTACTAATTTGTTTACTTAAAAAATAAACAACAAATTCTTATCAAACCTTAGTTCCGGCCCGCCACTGCTTCAGAAAAATCAGATCTGACCCGCAGGCCAAAAGGTTGGGCACCCCTGCTTTATACCTAAAATTGTCCTTAGTTAAAAAGGCATTAAGCTAAACATTATGAAATTTAAATGGCATATCCTATTAACGTATTTATATCAGAAGCTCATTAGTGGCTGAAAAAATAAATTTCAGATAATACACTCAAACCCCGATGGTTAGACACCAACTGTTGTCAAACGAACGGGGTCACTTTTTAGTTTGACACCCCTTTTACACGGAGTTCACAAACACAACCAAACGTTTGTTTTGATAGTGTGCGTGAGCGCTGTGTAAAAAGTGACAGTTCGTCACTTTTTAGTTTGACTTTGACCAACCAACGGGGTACAATCTAAAAAAGTGCCAAACGAAAAAGTGACCAACCACCGGAGGTTGAGTGTACTGCAAATGTCTGGTAAGTTTGCAATATGTCGCAACATCACGGTCTATCAAACAAGTATGAATTCAAAATCCAATTTTTAATTTTTATAGATACATGTTTTGCTCGAATAATTGATCAACGTTATGGAGTTGTACTTACGTTAAAATTTTTTAACATTGACTTAATTTGGAAAACTAATTAATATTAAAAAAATGAAGATCGAAACAAAGTTTATTCCGTTTCAGCACGGAGTTTTTCAAATGCAACCGGCTAACTTGAATCGGTAATATGGGTACTGGGATAATTATCCAATTGAATTTTTTTACCTTTTTTAACTACACCAAACATCACACGATTTCGACGGGAAATTTATTTGCTTAAATGCATTATAATTGCATATTTCGTTTTGCTCATTTCATTTGACTCTTTTCAAATGTTACGCCCCTTTCTGCACTTCCATCTCTATTGTCCAGCTGACACACGTTTGTTTTTCTAATCTGTTATTGTTTCTCTCCAACATCACCACCCTCCCTTGGCAGGATCCATCTACGTCGCGGCCCAAGATACGTCCGGAAGCGTCAACCAGCGCCAGCCGCTTGCAGCAGCAGCCGCCACCGCACCGCATTGCCCACCTTGACACGGCCGCAGCAGCGTCGTGTCCTCCTCTTCTTGCCACCGTCGTCGTCGCCACCACCGGGTCGAAAAGTTCCGCGAAACCCGCTCCAACGCCGCTGACGGTGAAGGTGGTGACGCCGCCGCCCATTTCCTCCCCGCGTAGCACAATCCGGAGACAACGCCGCCGAAGAAGATGTCCCGAAATAAAGACAAGTACGACAACAACAACCCCCGGCGGCAGCAGACGTTTCTCACGGCGGAGGACATCGCGTCCGGCAAGAAGACCTGCTGGCACGGCGTCGAGATAACCGGCAGCGTGCGCAACCTCAGCCCGACGCTGTGGAAGTTTGAGCACCTGACCGCGCTCTACCTGAACGACAACTGTCTGATGCGGCTGCCGCACCAGATCGGCCAGCTCGTCAACCTGCGCACGCTGGACCTGTCCAGCAACAAGCTGCGCAGCCTGCCGGCCGAGCTGGGCGAGCTGATACAGCTGCGGTAAGATCACGTGGTAGACGGTCTTGCTTCAATTGCTAACGACTTTCGTCTTTCGTTTTAGGGAGCTCCTGCTGAACAACAACCTGCTGCGGGTGCTGCCGTACGAGCTCGGCAAGCTGTTCCATCTGCACGTGCTCGGGCTGCACGGGAACCCGCTCGGCAAGGACGTCATGTCGATCTACAACGAGCCGAACGGAACGAACAAGCTGCTCACGTACATGCTCGATAATCTGTCAGGTGAGTGCGCGGGAACTGCTCGAATTGGGTTGTTTTTTGTTTCGGATGCGCCAAGATGTAGGCAACGCTTTGGTTTGGGGTTGAAGAGTAACTCTTGTTGTGTTCGAAAGTGGATTTCCTCTTTAAAATTCAAATTTTCTGAATTTTAAAATTACGTCTTGCTTGAATGCAATAATATTTTTTTTAATATAAATGTCAAAATAACAAGAAATAGCCTCAACATTCCAATGAAGTCGTACATTTATCCAACGAGGTTTACCGAGTTGGATAAATACGACGAGTGCTGAAAAAATCAAGTCAAACATTCATGTGTTTAGTAAATTCAACGTTCAAAGCAAAAAAAAAATATTGAAAAATGTTACTTTTCGATATCAGTGTTGAAAAGTTCAACTTTTCAGCACCCATTAAAGTGCACTGGTGTTGAAAGGTATTCATTTTCCATTCTGTTATTTATAATAGGGAAAAATAGGCCGTTTCGTTTCTCCAGAAGGACAGGAAAAGTTTCACAGCGGAATTGCAAAAAAAAAAAAACAAATGTATTTCAAAGCACTGCAAAATTCCAATCTCATTTTCAGTGCATTTGCCTGAGTTTATAACCATTTTCAACAAGTTTGTGTTGATTAAATTTTATTTTTAGTTTTGGTTTATTTTCGTTGTACACTTCCGCAAAAAAAATCATTTTTTTTTCTTTAAATCATTTGCACATAAATATTCGAAAATCTGTAACTTTTGAAGGAATTTTCTGATCATTGATGTCTCTGGCAAAGTTGTAGGTATTGATGAGGGCTGTTCAGAAAAAATAGGTACACACACTCAGTTTACCAACACCCGTGTTTTTAATTTTTTGATATTTTATAAGGGAAAACAAACCGCAATTTTTAAGCCATAGAGAATTTGCAGCAAAGCTAAAAGACACATGTCGCCACCTATGAACAAATAGCGTAAACCTATGATTTTTCGAAAAAAAAATGTTTTTACCTTCAAAATCAATATTTTTATAAAACTTATGCCGGATTCGGATGAGAAAAATTATTTCCAACAATTTGGTGTACAACTTTCCACTATTTGTTTGATTTTTCTATGAGAAAATTGTAAATTTAGTAAAAGATAGTTATTTGAGCTATTTGGCAACAAAGTCTGTCAAAAATCAATAAAAATTGTTAAATATACGTTAACACATCTGTTATCAACTATGTTACTGTTTATTTCTTTGATATATATGGGGAATCTAATTTTTTCGTGTTCTGAAACATGTTTTTTGAAGAAAAAGTTCTCAAATTTTTGCGCGCCCAAAAATTGATGTTCATTATTTTAAAGCAAATTTTTTTTCTCGTCTTTTGCAACCAGTTTCATTAAGATTGATGCAGGGAATCATGAAAAATAAGCGATTTTGTTCTTCAATCCAGCAGAAAGGAATACGATTCTGGGCAAGTAACCTCATTTTGGCGCCACCTACATTTGAAACAAAACCTCAATAGTTATTTTTAGGATTTTTTTGGGAATGTTACTAATGTTTTTTGACTTCAGTTTTTAATGTGAATTTGTAATCAAAAAGTACAGGTTTTTTGATATAGTGCACCGTTTTTAGGATAAGCAACTTACAGTTTAATTTGAACCGAAAAACATACGTTTTACGATTTTTTTAAAATGGTGTCCAAGATTTTCCATTCTAGCAAAAATCGGAAATTCGAAAATTAAAGGCTAAACCTGTTAAATTTTCCTTTTGACTAAACTTTCTTTCAGTATCCAATAAGTGGTTAACATTGATCGAACAAATTTGATTAAAAAAATATATAAATAGAATAGATAGAAACAAGAAATCAAAAGACTTTTTTTTTAGATTAGTTCCAAGCACATTTATTGTGAATATTCGTAATTGCCGAACATCCGAGAACACCCGAAAATGTATTACAAAAATGAAAGCGGCCAGCCCAACTGCGTCGTGTTAACCGCTGGGAGGATTTTCAGAACGGATCTAGATTTTTTGTTGTTGAGCAATTCTCTACCAAAACCGGAAATGGATTTTATTTGTATTTTTTGATTTGGGTCAAATTTTGTGGGGGCCTTCCCTATGACCAAATAAGCTATTTTGTGTCATTGGTTCACCCATACACTCCATACAATTTTGGCTGCTGTCCATACAAAAATTGTATGTAAATATTCAAAAAACTTTAACTTTTGAGTGAATTTTCTGATCAATTTTGTGTCTTCGGCAAAGTTGTAGGTATTGTTGAGGACTTTTGAGAAAAAAATCGGTACACGGAAAAAAAATTGCAGATTTTTTAATCAACTTTTTTTTTCACTAAAACTCAATTTCCCAAAATATGTATTTTTTGATTTTCGAGATTTTTTGATATGTTTTAGGGGACAAAAATCCGCAACTTTTGAGCCATAGAGAAACATGGTCAAAAAATCTGCCGCCGAGTTGTGAATTTTTGAAAAAATAGTGATTTTTGGAAAAATTTGAAGTTTTATGCAAAAACAAATTTGACATTATTTTTTAATGCAAAATTGAATTTGCAATCGAAAAGTATTTTACAGATTTTTTAATAAAGGGCTCCGTTTTCAAGATATAGCCACCGAAAGTTTGATTTTAGCGAAATATTTGCAGTTTTTCGATTTTTAAAAATAGTGACCATGAGTGACCATTTCTAAAAATATTTTTCTTTAAGTTCAGAAAATTTGCTATAAAATTGTCTAAGAGACATTGAAGATTGGACCTCGGGTTGCTGAGATAAAACCGCTTTAAGAAACACGAAAATTGAAGTTTTCTAAATCTCACCAAAACAACCCACCATTTTCTAATGACGTTATCTCAGCAACTAAAGGTACGATTTTCAATGATTATACAATGAAACATTCGTAAAACTTTCCGATCTTTTCGAAAAAAATATTTTGAATTTTTTTAAATCAAGACTAGCATTTTTAATGGGCGTAATATTCAATGTTTGGCCCTTTTAAAATGTTAATCTTGATTTAAAAAAAAATATCAAAAAGATCGGAAAATTTCACAAATGTTTCATGTATTAACATTGAAAATCGGACCATTAGTTGCTGAGATATTATCATTATAAAATGGTGGGTTGTTTTGGTGAGATTTAGAAAACTTTAAAGGGCTCCGTTTATCAAAAAATCTGTTAAGTACTTTTCGATTGCAAATTCAATTTTGCATTAAAAAATAATGTCAAATTTGTTTTTGCATGAAACTTCGATTTTTTTTCCAAAAATCACTATTTTTTCAAAAATTCATAACAGTGGCAGAACTATGTTTCTCTATGGCTCAAAAGTTGCGGATTTTTGTCCCTAAAACATATCACCTCGAAAATCAAAAATACGTATTTTGGAATTGAGTTTTAGTGAAAAAAGTTGATTAAAAAATCTGCAAAATTTTTTCGTGTACCTATTTTCTCAAAAGTCCTCAACAATACCTACAACTTTGCCGAAGACACCAAATTGATCAGAAAATTCACTCAAAAGTTACAGCTGTTTGAATATTTACGTACCATTTTTGTATGGACAGCAGCCAAAATTGTATGGAGACTTGTATGGGTGAACCAATGACGCAAAATAGCTTATTTGGTAATATGACAGGCCCCCACAAAGTTTAAGTCAAATTAAAAAATACAAAAAAATAAAATGGTCGAAATCGGCCGATTTCGTAGAGGTTGCTCTGTTTTCACTAGATTTTCTTTGAAGTGACGATTTTGTCGTCAAATTCGAGATACATTAATTTGAAAATATAAAATTCTATTTAAATGCAGCATTTCACCTCTAGTGGCAAAAATAGAAAACGTGTCCATTTGCATACTGATTCGATGCATCTGATAAATTATTTTCCAAAAAGAAAATAATTTAATAAAAGCAACCCATCCAAACTCTCGTAAATCGTCATTGATTTCCCTATTCAATGCCTAGCCAAAACAAGGAAACAAAATCAATTAAAATATCTATTTTATCCAGATTGAAGTGAAAAGCACACACACTAACGTTTATTACTATCTCAAATGAAAAAAAAATCAACCAAACTAGACGAAGGGGCGCGCGCTCGAGCGCGATCACGTGCGATTGATCGCGTCTGTCAAAATGTGCACAAAAGCTCGCATAATATACATAACAGTAGCAGCAGCAGTCAGCCAACACAAAGCATACTTTCTCTTTCGTTTTGGCGATCTTGCACCCGAGCAGCTGATACCGTTTTTGGTGGCCGTTCGAACTGGCCAATTTGGCGCCGATTTTGCATACCTGTTGGATGCGGGTAAAAGAGGCGCTTTGTTTTGCTGGTAGATTATGCATACAGAATCAGCCTTTTTTTTAGTCGTTTGTTTTTCTTTTCTCTGAAAAGATTTTTTTTTACAATTTACTTGACTTTGTACTGTAAAGTAATTGCAAAAAATACCTTGAAAATCAATGAGCAACTAAAAATTGTTCTCAAAAAATACAAACACTAAATTTTGATTTAAAACACATTTTTGCTTATTTAAAAATATAAATTCCCAAAAATGTACCTAACATATTTCCCTTCAAAATTTTATATTTTTATCAGGATTGCCATTTATTTTTATTGTAAAATAGTGCAATTTTTCAGTTTTCGCATTTTTTCCTAATTTTTATGCAATTTATAATAGTTTTTAATTAATTTAAAAAAAAAAAAACCTGTAAAAACATGTCGAGGAAGATTTACTGATCGATTTGGTATCTTCGACAAAGTTGTTGGATATGATAAGAACCGTTTAGAAAAAAAATGTGAACAGAAAAACCCCATTTTATTTACAGCAATTCCCCAATTTACCTTAAAATAGCATTTAAAGTTTTCATGCGACCTTTTCAATAATTATGCTCGATTTTCTAAACTACAAACTATTTTTCTCTAAAAGCTCATCAAATAAACTTTCATTCGCATCCAAGGGAGCTAAAATCGATTGATCTGACGCGGAGTTACGATGTGTTTTTAAAAATTATGGTTTTAGCGAAAATCGAAGAAAATTGCCATTTTTCGGACCACCCTAACACGGCGCAGCTACCAAACGTTGAATCGACAATGCTAAAAAAAACAAAAAATATTTTTTTAAAGATTTTCAAAATATTTTTAATTTTTTTATTGATAAAAATTAAGTGATTCATGAGAATTGACACTATTTAAAATGCTTTAAAAAATAAACTATTTTGAAAAAAAAATCACATGAATATGATTATTATTTAAAAACGAATTAATCAATTAAATTTAGGGGAAAAATAATACCAATTATGATTTTTTTGTAGTCGCAAAAGCTAAAAGAGATTTAAAAGTATTTTTTTAATTGAAAATAAAAATGTATTCTGAACAGTTAACAATCGATTTAACAATTTTCTTCGATGAAATTGTAATTTTTACTTATTAATGATTTTTTTTGCCCTGAATCTTTACGGGGAAATTTTGAAGGAAACAAAACAATATCGCGGTTTTGAGATGCATAGCGAATTGAAAAAAAGGAAATAAATTTCTCCGTGTAATCATTTTTCCCCCTGAAAACTCCTAATCATAACCAACAACTTTGCCGAAGACACCAAATCGATGAGAATATCCCTTCTTAAGATACGAGTTTTAGCAGTTGACATGATTTTTGCCTTTTGTTTCGATCATCAGTAATTTTCATGTAATTTTCCATACACATTTTGTATCGTTTGAAGGAATTTTGTGATCGACTTGGTGTCTCCGGCAAAGTTGTAGGTATGGATGAGGATTCCACCGAAAAAAAATGATACATGGAAAATTGTTTTTGCTGATCTTTTTAAAATCACTGTCACTGTTACAAAAAAATTTAAAAAACGCTATTTTTTTGCTTTTTTTTCAATACGTTTCAAAGGAACATAAAGTGCCCTCTTTCTTAAAATTTCAAAAAAGGGAAAAAAAATTGATAAATTTTTTTTTATTGTGTTTTTTAAAAAAAGTTTGAAACTTTTCAAACTTTTTTTAACTTTTGTAAAATTAAATTTGCAATCAAAAAGTACATCAGTGAAATTAAGATCCATTTTTGCAATTCCGTCGTGAAACTACTTACTTTTCCTGCCATTTTTGAACGACAAAATAGCCTACTTTTCTGTACCAAAAATAACAGAATCGAATAGCAACACTTTTCAAAGTAAATGCTGAAAAGTTCTACTTTTCAGCACTGAAATGGGCGCTGAAAAGTTGAACTTTTCAGCTCTTGTTTTGAAAAGTAACACTTTTCAACATTTTTTTGTTTCAAACGATTTATTGACAAAATACATGAAAATTTGACATAAAATTTCACTCAGTTTGTGTTTTTTGGAGTTGCAAAAAATGTTGTATGGAACTCGTTGCAAAACTTGATTTTTTCAGCACTCTTCGTATTTATCCAACTCGGTGAACCTCGTTGGATAAATGTACGACTCGTGCTGAAAAAATCCTCTTTTTGCAACTTGTTGCATAAACTACTATTTTAGAACAAATTTTTGAAAAAAAAAATCGCATTGAAAAAATAGTGGCCATGTTTGTCCATTATTGAAAATAAAAATTCGGAAAGCTTTGAAAATTTCCTACATTTTGTTTATGTATTTTGTTGATACGACAAAAAGAAATTAGTCAACACCCAAAACTGGCAGCGCTAGTCCGAGAGAATGATGGTCTCGAGTCGAGAGAATAGTGGTACCATTCACGGACGCAGAGAACACAGCTCGAGATGGGCGATAGAACTATTCTCTCGAGGTTCATTTGCAAAAAAAGTTCATCCGTCAAACAGAAAACCGAAAGTGTCGACAACGGGAATCGAACCAGAGACCTTTGACAAACCAATCCAATGACTTCCTCGCCACCACAGCTTGGTGACCAAGGAGAAGTCAGAAGTCGATGTATGACACTTGTTGGAGATTTATTGATTCAACTAACGAATGAACTCATTTGTTATTATGGTGTGAGTTGGTACCATTATTCTATCGATTTTGGCACTGGGCCCTCAATAAATTTTGAGAGAACGATTATCTCGACTCTGAATTTTGGGTGAACATATTTCAAAAATAAAAAGTTTTTTTTCGCGAAATTAAACTTTTTTTTACTAAAATCGTTGTTTCTCGTCAACGGCTTACTTTAGTGTGAAGTTTTCATCGAATGTTATGTAACATTGTCTCGAGAATAAAATTGTGGTTACATTTAAAAAAAATACAAAAAGGCACACAAAAAGTATCGGCCAGATCAAAAAATGCAAAAAATCGGATGGCCAAAACTTTAGAAAATTGTTTGATAATTATGACGGGTTCTGAAAAAGTCAAGTTTTGCAACGTCATTTTTTCAACTCTGATCAAAACCTTTTTTCAGTGAAGCGTTTGATTCCTTGCTTTATGTCAATTAATTAGACAATCCTTTCAAATAAGAAAGAATGCCTTTAATAATTAAATTTTAATAATATTTTTTTGTTTGATATCTGATTCTTTGAAAACTATTTTGAAGTTCAAGTGAAGTGAATTTTATGTAATTTATTTGCTTGCACATTAAGATGCAATCGTGCTTCCCAGGATCATTAGCTTCAAAACCCAAAAAAAATCGAAGTCTTAAAGCAATCAAACGAGCCCAATATTCAGGATCGTTAATCACCCCCTATGTATTCTTTTAAACCCAAATCGAACGATCACTCGCTTCGTCTGACCTTTTTCCCGAACCACGGAAGTGACCACGTAACCACCAGCCGAAAAGGGTCATCCAAAGTCGTCCAAAGCCGTCTGAAGTGTCTGGGCTTGTCCGAGCTTGTTACGTAATTTCCTGCTCGAATCACATAATCGATCTCCAGTGGTCCGTCTATCTGGAGTTCGGCCCCCCGGAACACTTGTGTGAAGGCGCCACCACCAACGCGCCAACCTGGCCGGCACCGGCCACATGTAGATATGCCGATGATAACTGAAATTATTGTTGTGAGTAATTTATCATTTTTTTTTTGCTTGGCTCGACGCGACTCGACTCGCAGATCGCTCCAACATAAACGATTGCTTAACAACCTCGTCGTCTGGTGGCAGGTTTTGGCCGCCGAGACCGCATCAACCGGAACCACCACCGCGGCAGAGGAGAAAGAAAGATCTGTGCACGGGGCAAACGAACGAACGAGCGAACGAAAGTGAAAGTGAAAGTTGTGTGGACGCCAACCGACCAAGCCAATGACTCATGGGCGGTTGGTTTGGGAGTCCGGTTGTGGGGTTCGCTGCTGGTTGGCAAGTCCCTGCTCATGACATGAGAAACGGATGTAATCGATCGTCTGAGAGGATCGTGGGGTTGGTGCAAAGATGCGACTCACGATGAGAACGAACTTCTAAATTAGTTCCTTTATCAATGATACTCGAGACAAAATAATTTGTACGAAGTTCTGAGCAACCAGACTCATTTTGGACTAAAGAGACTTGTCTGGAAACAAGCGACGAACCTCAAACGATGCAAACATTACATCACAGCAAGTACTTTCACGCCGAAATAAGAGCGCTTAACGTTGTCTTTTAAATGTCAAAAGGGTCCGTGACCTCGGCCTGGTCATATCCGGCACGAGAAACCACCCCAAAATATCATCTCAGAGACAGCAGCGTTCATCACTTTCACCCTGTTGTCTGTTGTCAAATGAAACACACAGCCAGTGAAGAAAAAAAAGATCGCCAGAGGCTGCAGTATTACCTGACCCAAGTTTAGACCCTGCGGCGGAGGCGATGACGGTTACGACGGTGTTAATTTTGTGAAGCACTGTGGGAGAGATATGGTACGATAATGGACAAAATCATCATTTAAAAAAAATGCGACATTTTCTTAAAATTAAAAGCATTTACAGAATTTTATTCGCGAATAAAAAACTTTTTGCGGTACTGTACACTGGGATTTCACCAAAAATCCTAAAATTTTACAACAAGTCCAAAAATGCCAAATATCAACGCTGGAAATAAATTTCTAACTGTTTTCAGTTAACTTAACTTGAACTTTGAGAAATTAAGTAATTTTTATTTAAGTTTAACTAATTTTTCTGAGTAGTTCTGCCGAGGACACAAATCGATCAGAAAATCCGTGCTTAAGCTACAGATTTTTGAATATTTTGATAGCCTTTTTGTATTGATGACTTGTAAAAATGTACGGAGATTTGCATGCACGAATCAATAATGAAATATAAATATCTTTGGTCATAGAAAAATTACATCCAAATAATAAACCATTTTTTTTCAAAAAATGCTCATTCTTGACTTTTAAGAGAATTGTTCTCTTAAAAATTTTATTTGAAGTTTTTGTCACTAAACTGACATCCATTAAAATTTAAAAAAATGAGTACAGTCCAGACTCGATTATCCGAAGGTCCGGATAATCGAAACACGAGCAAGAAAAATATATATTTTCGTATTTTTTTTTCTTACTTCACCTAATTCGAGATCTTTGACCCCATTTTAGTCAAATTTGAATTGTTGATTGTCTGTAAAATTTCTAAAAAGTAGTCTAGACTGTATTAAAAAAATGTGTTGTTTAATTTAACAAAAACTCGAATATTGAAAACATACATTTCAAATTTTGCAACGTTCGACACTCACATTGTAAATTATTTAAAAAGCAATATTTTAAAAATAAGAGATATTTTGTGAAAATTTTTGGTAAAACTAAACAAAAAACATACATTTAACAAAAAAATATTGAACTTCGCTTAACATTTATTATTTTTTGTAAAAATTTAGACCAAATTACAGGGTGGCCACTGAAGTCGGGAAAACGGGAAAGTCAGGAAAAAGTCTGGAATTCGCCAAAATCCGCAAAAACAGGAAATAGTCGGGAATTTGAGATTTTTATTAAAAAGTCGAGAATCCTAAGCATACTAGTTTGAAAATTTGTCTAACTTTTAAAAATGTTGCGCTACAATTTTTAAATTAAATTCACTTAAATCTTCTTTTATAACTTGCTTTAAATTCAAGGCTCATTTCACATTTTCAACATATTTGAAAATGAAAAGGCTTTTCAAGGCATTATTAATCCAAATAAATAGGATGCATTTGACACAAATTTGCATAACATTTTATTATTTTTTTCCAAATGTTACCCATTATTGTGAGTATGGGTAAATAACTATAGTTAAAGCATGATTTTTAGTTGTCGGAAAACTTAAATATCGAATAAAATCTAATCGTCGTTCTGAATGAAAAACAGAAAAACTTTTTACGTTTTGAAATCATGAAAAAGTACTGAAATTGCCGAAAATAAATCCAAGAAATGTTGATTTAAATTATTGCAAATATGTTTCTTCAAACATTTCACTTAAAATAAGTGGTAAAACATAGAAACATATCAAAATGATTTTTTCATTGAAAAAAAACACAGACAACTAGATAAATCAACATCGATCTAAAAATTTAACATAAAAACTTACAAAATTGATAAGGGAAATGGTAGTTTTTTTTTACGAATTCCTTCGTATTTTTTTAAATTCTTTAAAGAATAATAACAATAATCACGTTTTAAGCGTTCTATGACTGAAAAAAATAAGTTTGACTTTGTCAAACTAGAAAGTGCAAACGAAAAAGTGACCAAACACCGGGGGTTGAATGTATACGTTATCCAAATTTAAAAATAAACATTTAAATTGAAAGTATTGAGCTTTGGGTTATTTTTCAAAGACTGTTTGACTGACTGACAGATTGATTGTTTTTTGTTTCTACTCTGAATCAAAATAATGAGTGCTTCCATTTTTGAAGTATTTTTTTAGGAATTTGTTGATATGTTTCAGTTTTTACGAAAATTTTCAATAGTTTTTTTTTTCAAATTTATTTAGAATTTGTTTTGGTGGTTGATATTGACTTTTTCATAAAGAGTTTTGGTTTGAAATCATTCTTTAGATAACAAATACCTATTATTTGAGTTTCTGGATAAGTCGAAAAAAGTCGGGAATTTCAAAATAAGATTTGAGTGATCACCCTGAAATTAACAAAAAAAAAAACGCTGATGTACAATCACGACAACTTTGTTTACTAGACAAACTATCGCTTTCATATGCAGCTGACAGAGCAGGTGCCCTGTGGTAAATGGAACCGTAGCGTTTTGTTCGCTATATTTTAGTAATGCATCAAAAGTGGGATTTTCGTTATTTCATTAAGGAGCTTTTCTGTCAAGAAAAAAATCATATTAAAATTTTATTTTCAAAATTTTATAAAAACTGTTATGTTTTATAAACAAATATTAGTGCCGAATGAATAAAAACAAGATTTTAGCTCTGATTTAAGGACCCAATTAAGTTTTTATGATGTTTATAAAAAAGCAGCAATATTGCGTGTCCCAATTTTTTTCTGAATAGTCCTCAACAATATCAAAGTTGCAAAGTTGCTGGAAACACCAAATTGATTAGAAAATGCATTAAAAGTTTCAGATTTTCGAATATTTACGTACCATTTTTGTATGAAGATTTGCATGAGTGAACCCCAAAGTTTGAGCCAAATAAAAAAATACAAAAATTAAAATCGGCCGATTTCGTAGAGAATTGCTCTATTTAAAAAATGTTACCTCGTCAACCGTTGATCCAGTTTTTGAATATGTTTATAAATGTGAATTGTGAAATTTTTAAGTAATGCTTTTGTCCGTTTTAATAGTTTTTTAACCGGCTTTTCTGTATTTTTAAAGCCAGTTTTGACTCCAGAATAAAATTGGGCCCTGTCGAGAAATATGGCGAAAAGATGTAATTTTTTACTCTTAAACATGCTAAAAAATTGAAATATCAGAAATAATATTTTTTAGGGAGCTCATTTGTAGGGGTCATCCATAAACCACGCGGATATTTTTTTTGGGAATTTGTATTTTTTGTGTGAAATTTTGAATTGCTAAAATTTTAAACTGTTAAAATCTTGATTTGCAGGCACAAATGTTTTTTTATATTAAAAAAAATGAATAGTTTTCATGTAACATCGAAATTGAGAAATATTTACAAAACATCGTGATCGTGAAATTCTTTAAAAAGAAAACTTTTTTTTACATTTTCAAAGCATTTTAAATATTAAAAATGTAAAATTTTATTTGTTAATTATTGAACTTTTAAAACTTTTCTAACTATTTTTTTTGTCAAAATGTGTATGCACCCACTGTCCAAACCGCTGGTCCGTTTGGAGCAGAGAAAGTGTTTTTTCTCGTTGCCGCCATCATCCGAGATGCAGTTTTGGTGAACTCACCGATCCGATGATCTGTCCGCCACGCCGCGAGCTACGGGAACGGCGTTGTTGTTTTAATTTCACTTTCTATCAAACAAGAAAGAGAGAGAGAGAGAAGGGCAAATGCATCGTAAGATGATGATCCAATCGGAAACCGGCCCAAAATCGAACTCAATGAGTCCGACACGGTCGGGGTCTTTTTGAGGGGCTCGAGATGACTCATCGGAAGTGTTGGATAATCGTCGAGCATGGAGCATGATGTGCGATGGAACCCCGGACGGCTGATGGCGTAATCGGTTCGTAGCGGGAGAGCGATGCTGGGTTCGATTCCCGGGGAGAAAGTGGTTTTTTGTTCTCAATTCTTTATTGTTTAAATTTATTTTTTGAGTGTTTTTCCTGGAAGGGTCGAGCATAAAAATCAGTCCAGCAATTTGACACCTTCTAGATTGTTGGCTTGATCAGATCGAGGAAGTTGAAAAAAAACGTGAATCAGCGAATGTCCTTGAAAAAAGGATCGAACTTCAGACCAAAATTATAACCCTTCTACTTGGCAACTGCACTGTGGATTTCGAATCGGAGCTGATTATGGGTTTGCAGTATAAATCACGAGCGTCGATGCAATAAAATTCGCAACGGATTGTTGTTTGGAGTTCGATTCCGGATCGATTACCGGTGCACCGGCCCCAGATTGGCGTCATTGGTGGTGGCCGGTGATAAATATCTGAACGAATTGTCCCATCATTAGCTCCATCTCGGTGAGACTATAGAATGTATTTATGTTTAACGAGGCTGTATTTTGTTTTAACTTGTTTTGTCACAGTCAAAAAAATAATGCTACATCTGGAAATGAATTAAGGTTTTGTGTCTGAAAATGTGTAAATTTACATCATTTACCATGTAATTACACTTTTTACGCAAAAATTGAAGTACAGTTACATAGACATAGTGGTAATGTTCGTACAATTTTCAAAATTCAATTAATTTTCAAAATTCACTTTTTTGAACATACGACAAGTTAAATATTTGAAGGCGTAAATTTATTTCTTTTTAAACGTAATTTTACCTCAATTCATGGTGTAAGGATTTTACATGTAAATTACAGAAAAACCATTTTTGAGGAAGCGTTGCTCTTCGAAATGACAACATTTTTGCAATCTTATTGGAGCAATAAAAAAATGCATCAAAACATGAGTAAAATTATATCAGTGAGGCGAGATTTTCTTTTTTTTCTATGAATTTTAATTTTCTCATATTAATTTAGGTAAAATTACATGAAAAAGAGGTTAATTTATGCGTTAAAATTTTCTATGTTATGTTTTGTTTTAACTTCGACAAAATACTACAAAAAATTCATCGATCCTCTGAATGTTATACTCGTAAACAAAATCTTTTTATCAGATTTTAGGTTTAACAGGTTTTGTACTTCATCTATGACTCCACAAAAAAATCAAGTTTTGTGTAACTTTTGCAATGTTTTTGTAAAATGACACCTGCAAGACAAACTTATCGGACATTTTAGAACTTCTCGAACATAATATTTTTATAATTTGGCAACCATGGGCACCATTGAACTAATTCAAAAAAATCTACAATTTCGCAAAATTAAGTTTAAGGTGGATTTATCTCGAAAACAATTCCTTACATAAGAATTTATGTGAAGTACTTTTGATTCCTAACCTAATTTTGCATCATAAATAATAATTAAAAAAACAAATATAAAATTTGCAATGGCCTTATTAATTATGGGTCATTCCAGGTCAACTGAGTACACTTTTGGACTCGACCTTCACCGATTTGGACCAAACAAACTTGGAGGAACGTTCATCTATCGATAGTTAACAGAAATCCCAAGTTTGGTGCTGATTGGGCCATCCCTCTATTTTTGACATCGCCCTCTTTTTTGACGATTTTCTAAAAAACTTTTTTTTTTCTTTTAATCATTACTTTGCAACTATTTGAGCAAAAGACTTTCTACAGGTTGCATTTTATAGAATATTGTACAAGAAATTCGATAGAAATGTCCACTTGTATTACATTTTAACGTTTTAAGTATTAAAAATCAGTTTTGACCAATTCCTTATATTTTTATTTGTTTTCGTGTTCTCCGGACAATTTTACATAATAATCAATGTAGACCTCAAACTAAAATGAACAACAAGTTTGATTTTGCGCTAAACTCTGTTCTATGAATTCAAATCCGAAAAAAGTTTCTCACATATGAAAACCAAGATGAACGATCCCTCCAAGTTTGGTTCTAATCGGTGAAGGTCGAGTCCAAAATGTACTTAGTTGACCTGGAATGACCCTTATACATGAGTTTTAAAACTGGCAAAAAGCAATGCAAAGATAACATTCTTAAGGGGTTACATACATGTAGAAAATTACAAAATTTCATATTACAGAAAATTTATTGAATCCAGTAAAAAAAAATATTTTCTATAACTCCTGAAAGGTTCATGAAGATATTACATGATTAAACTGAGTTAGAGACGATATTAAGTCAAACTTTCTGAGCGTTTTTCTCGAAACACAGAGTTGATTTACGGGTGCCACGATATCTCGAGATGGGATGGACCAAATTGGCTGAAATTCGGGGTGAAGACTCTTAAGGCATATCCCGTGTGCATGACGATGCCCGATTTTGAAATTTTGCTTTTTAAAAAAATACAAAAAATCAAAAACTAACGATTTTTGCCTTCCTCACCTTATTGAGGAAAGGCTATAAAATCACTCGAAAACTGAACTTCTCAATTAGACCTCCTAGACCCACCTTCATGTATACCTATCGACTCAGAATCGAATTCTGAGCAAATGTCTGTGTGTGTGTGTGTGTGTGTGTGTGTGTAGGGATGTGGGTCTGTGCATCAAAAAATATGCACTCGATTATCTCAGCACTGGCTTAACCGATTTGGACCGTTTTGGTCTCATTCGATTCGTCTTGGGGTCCCATAAGTCCCTATTGAAAATTATGAAGTTTAGTAAAGTACTTCAAAAGTTATGCTAAAAAAACGATGACTAAAGTCCGGAAGATTGTAAAAAGGGTGGTTTTTGTAAGAAACCCCAGCATGTTATACATTTTTAGTAAGGTATTTAAAAGACCTTTCCAACGCAACCAATACATTGAAGATCTGACACTCCTACACGGATAGAAATCCTGTCCGGTAAATCGACAACATTGTTCTCGATTCGTTCTGAAATTCGTTTCAGAATGTTGTCGATCAGTCGTCCGGTAACATTTGCAACAAAATCGAGAACAATGTTGTCGATTTTGAGTGGTTACGGATTGGTGACGCCTGGGTCAAAACAAAACGCACGCAGCCATCCCGAACGGTTTAATCGGTTTTTGAATTGACCGTTGGTTTTGGTTTTTAAATTGACCGTTGGATATTTCTTTGGTTCAGTAAAACAGTTGATTCATTTTTTTTTATTTATTGAGGCAAAAAATACATAATAAATCTTTGTTTGAGTGTGTGTGTGTGTGTGCGTTAAGAATTTGGGAATTTGGAATTTGGGATTTTGGAATCAGGAATTTGGGAATTTAAGAAATTGGGAATTTGGGAATTTAGGAATATAGGAATTTGGGAATTTGAGAATTTAGGAATTTGGGAATTTGGGATTGGAGAATTTAAGAATTTGGGAACTTAAGAATTTGGGGTTGAGGAATTTGTGAATTTGGGATTTGGGAATTTAGGAATTTGAGAATTTAGGAATTTGCAATTTAGGAATTAAGAATTTGGGATTTGAGTTTGGGAATTTGGGAATTTAAATTTGGAATTTGTGATTTTGGGAATTTGGGAATTGGGGAATTTGGGATTTTGGGAATTTAGGAATTTAAGAATTTGGGAATTTGTGAATTTGGAATTTGGGAATCTGGGAATTTGAGAATTTAAGAATTTGGGAATTTGGGAATTCAGGAATTTAGGAATTAAGGAATATCGGAATTAAGAAATTATGAATTTGGAAATTTGGGAATTTAAGAATTGGGAATTAGGAATTTATGAATTTGGGAATTTGAGAATTTAGGAATTGAGAATAAAGAAATTTAGAATTTGGGAATTTGGAAATTTTGGAATTTAAAATTGGGAATTTGGGAATTCAGGAATTTAGAAATTTAGGAATTTAGGAATTAAGAATTTAGGAATTTAGGATTTAGGAATTTATGAATTTGGGAATTTGGGAATTTGGGAAGAATTTAAGAATTTAGGAATTTAGGAATTTAAATTTGGGAATTTGAGATTTGGGAATTTTGAAATTTAGGAATTTGAATTTAAATTCAGGAATTTGGGAATCTAGGAATTTAGGAATTTGGGAATTTAGGAATTAAAGAATTTGGGAATTTAGGAATTTAGGAATTTAGGAATTAAGGAATTAAGGAATTTAAGAACTTAGGAATTTAGGAATTAAGGAATTTAGAAATTTAGGAATTTAAGAATTAAGGAATTTAGGAATTTAGGAATTTAGGAATTTAGGAATTTAGGAATTAAGAAATTGAGGAATTTAGGAATTTGAGAATTTAGGAATTTAGGAATTAAGGAATTACGGAATATAGGAATTAAGGAATTTAGGAATTAAGTAATTTAGGAATTTAGAATTGAGAAATATAAGAATTTTGAAATTTTTGAATTTTTGGATAATTGAAGTTTTGAATTGTTAAATTATTGAATTTCTAAATTTTTGAATTTTTAGAATTTTTTGAATTTTTGAACATTTGAATTGTTGAATTTTTGAATTTTGTTTTTTTTTATAAATTTGGGAATTTGAGAATTTAGGAATTTGGGAATTTAAGAATTTGGGAATTTGGGAAATTAAGAATTTGAGAATTGAGGAATTTGTGAATTTGGGAATTTAGGAATTTGAGAATTTAGGAATTTGAGAATTTAAGGGTTTGGCAATTTGGGAATTTAAGAATTTGAAAATTTGGGAATTTGGGATTTTGGGATCTTAAGAAATTGGGAATTTAGAAATTTGTGAATTTGAGAATTTTAGAATTAGGAATTGGGAATTTGAGAATTTGAGAATTTGAAAATTTGAAAATTTTAAATTTTAGAATTTTAAATTTTAGAATTTTAAATTTTAGAATTTAAATTTTAGAATTTTAAATTTTAGAATTTTAGAATTTTAGAATTTAAATTTTAAATTTTAAATTTTAAATTTTAGAATTTTAAATTTTAGAATTTTAAATTTTAGAATTTTAAATTTTAAATTTTAGAATTTTAGAATTTTAAATTTTAGAATTTTAGAATTTTAGAATTTTAGAATTTTAGAATTTTAGAATTTTAAATTTTAAATTTTAGAATTTTAGAATTTTAGAATTTTAGAATTTTAGAATTTTAGAATTTTAAATTTTAGAATTTTAGATTTTAAATTTTAGAATTTTAGAATTTTAAATTTTAAATTTTAGAATTTTAAATTTTAGAATTTAAATTTTAGAATTTTAGAATTTTAAATTTTAGAATTTTAGAATTTTAAATTTTAGAATTTTAGAATTTTAAATTTTAAATTTTAGAATTTTAAATTTTAGAATTTTAAATTTTAGAATTTTAGAATTTTAGAATTTTAAATTTTAGAATTTTAGAATTTTAGAATTTTAAATTTTAAATTTTAAATTTTAGAATTTTAGAATTTTAGAATTTTAAATTTTAAATTTTAGAATTTTAGAATTTTAGAATTTTAGAATTTTAGAATTTTAGAATTTTAGAATTTTAGAATTTTAGAGTTTTAGAATTTTAGAATTTTAGAATTTTAGAATTTTAGAATTTTAGAATTTTAGAATTTTAGAATGTAAGAATTTCATTATTTTAAAATTTCAGAAATTAACAATTCTTGAGTTTTTTTAAAGGTCCAATAAACTTATGTCTTCCATATGTTTATAGGACCTATTTAAAAAACTCTGGAATTCAAGAATTTTAAAATTTTAGCATTTCAAAAGTTCAGGATTTTAGAATATTTCTAGAATTAACAAACTTTAGAGTTCTAGAATTTAAGACTTTTAGGGTTAGAAAATTTCAGTATTTTAAAATTTTAGGAAGTAAGAATCATAGAATTTTGGAATATAAAGCTTAAAAACATAATAATTACTAAATAGGTTTTGAAAATGTTAGTATTATCGAATTTTAGAAATTTAGAATGTAAGAATTTAAAAATTTTGAAGGTAAGAATTCAAAATTTAAGAGCTTTAGAATATTAGAATAAAAAAATTAAAAACTTCGGAATTTGGATTTTTAGATTTAGAAAATTTCAGTGTTTTGGAATTAAAGAATTTTTGGAAGTAAAGAATTCAAAACTTTAGAATTCTTGAGTGTTTTGAAATAGAGTGATTTGTATTAGAAATTTTAGGATTTGAGGATTTTAGAATATTAGAATCGTAGAATTTCAGAATTTAAAATTAAGAAACTTTATAATTGTAGAGTTTTCAATTGTTAATTTAAAAAAAAATCAATGCCTTGAAATTTTGAAATTTGAGAATTTTTGAATTTTTTTGAAAATGTCAAAATTAATAATTTTATGACTGTTGGATTTTAGAATTGAAAATTTAAAATCATTATTTTTCTAGAATTATAGATTTTCAGGTTTTGAAAGTTTAAGTGTTTGGAATTTCTGAAATTTTGATATTTTTGCATTTTTGAATTTAAAATTTTGGAAAGATAGAATTAAAATATCCACAATTGGAAAAATAGAATTTGAGATCTTTAGGATATAAGAACGTTAGTATTCGAATTTAAGAAATTTTGAATTAAAGAATTTTATAAGTTCACAATTTAAGGATTCAAGAATAATTCTAGAATTTTAGGAATGTAGAAATTTATGAACTTTAGGATTTTAGAATTTGCGATTCTCAGGTTTTAAGAATTTAAGGGTTTTGAAATTATAGAGTTTTTGAAATTAGAATTGAAGAATTTTGGAGTTTTGTGGTGGTAGAGTGTAGCAAAGTGTGTGTGTGTGTGTGTGGCTATTCAGCGCCTTCTGCACGACCGAACGAAGCTTGCCGTCTCCAGGATGCCGACGGAGCTCGAGTTCATTAGATGCGTCTTATCGTGGAACAACCCAGACTGGTACGGATGATGTTGATGTTTGCCGGGCCATTTTCATTGTCGAGGTGGCTGAAGATCCGCTGGAAAAGGTCGGCGTCACAATCTGTGGTGGAATAAAGGTCGATTAGATTAATTGGAGGAGGAGGAGGAGGAGGAGGAGGAGGAGGAGGAGGAGGAGGAGGAGGAGGGAGGAGGAGGAGGAGGAGGAGGAGGAGGAGGAGGAGGAGGAGGAGGAGGAGGAGGAGGAGGAGGAGGAGGAGGAGGGAGGAGGAGGAGGAGGAGGAGGGAGGAGGAGGAGGAGGAGGGAGGAGGAGGAGGAGGAGGAGGAGGAGGAGGAGGAGGAGGAGGAGGAGGGGAGGAGGAGGAGGAGGAGGGAGGAGGAGGAGGAGGAGGAGGAGGAGGAGGAGGAGGAGGAGGAGGAGGAGGAGGAGGAGGAGGAGGAGGAGGAGGAGGGAGGAGGGAGGAGGAGGAGGAGGAGGAGGAGGAGGAGGAGGAGGAGGAGGAGGAGGAGGACCGGTTAAGTTCTGGAATGACGGACACCTACAGCAGAATGATTGCATCGTCGGAACCTCCTACTCCTCTGTTAGCAGCCAAGTTTTCCAGGGACGTCAATCAACGGCAGCACGGCAACGGATCGTTGATGATTACCTTCCGCTGGACAATATCTTCTTCTTGGCGGCCGTGGAGGTCGGCGGCGCAGGAGGTCTATTGAGGGAAAAGGTTGATTAGGTTATGGTATTTCGGGAGGTTTTTATCATTCAAACTTACCACACTTCATGGAGTAGCGAATCTTCACCTTTGGCTGCTGCTTGTGGTGCTTCTGCTGTAGCTGGAACCGGTTGTCTTCTCTGAACAGTTCACTTATATTCGAATCCCATTGCTGAGGAGGAATGTGGGTCTCGTGGCGCAGGGGTAGCGGCTTCGGCTGCCGATCCCGATGATGCTATGAGACGCGGGTTTGATTCCCGCCTTATCCACTGAGCTTCTATCGGATGGTGAAGTAAAACGTCGGTCCCGGTTTCTCCTGTCTCGTCAGAGGCGCTGGAGCAGAAATCCCACGTTAGAGGAAGGCCATGCCCCGGGGGGCGTAGTGCCAATAGTTTCGTTTCGTTTTTTTTGCTGAGGAGGAGTTCCCTGCCTGGGCGCTCAGAAGGTAGCGCAGCGCGAAGTTTCCACGCGATATCCATCGGTTCGTGCCAGAAAAAACACCGCTGGGGGAGCACTTTGGAGCGGCGGGAGGCCGCATAGGTTCGGCGCTGCTGTCAGGAATCGGCAATCGTGATTCCGAGCCGGCGCTGTTGTCGAAAACCTGGCCGAACTAGGTGCGGCCAACGTCGTCAGAGGAACTGCTGATCAACACGCGGACCCGGCGAACAAGAACCACGTTCCGGTGGCCAACCACGCGAGCCACATTTCGCTGGCCAACGCCGAAAAAGGTGTCTAAGGTGTCCAACAACCGTCCTCGCCGAAGAACCACGCGCCGCAATGCTAGCGGACTCCCGAGAACCAGGACGGGTCGTCCCCGTCATTCTGCGTCAGCAGAACCGAACGTGATCCGGAGGGAACCGGGTCGTCAGATAACCACTCATCGCGCACCTTTTTTCCGCAAATTCTCTCAAACTAAAAAAACCAAAACATAAACAAACTGTAAAAATCGCGCGGTGGAATTGGGTTGCGGTTTTGGTTGCGTTTGACAGTTGTTACGCTTCAGAAAATTTGAGAAACGCGGGGTACGATTTCGAACACAAATGTTTTCGAATGTGATGGAAATGTTGTCGTTTTTGAAAACATTTGAAACGAAATCGAAAACAAACGATGTTTTCGATTTCAAGACAGTTTGATTTCGGATTTGCGGACCGGATTTCTATCCGTGTATCAAAAGTTATTAGCAATTAAGTGTTATTTAAGCACTCTTTGGAAGCCGGATCTCAGATATCACGATGAAAACGTTGTCCGGATCTATCATGCAACCCGTCGTTGAACAGGTAATCAAAAGACCTTTCCAACGCGTCCAAAACATTGAAGATCTGACAACCCTATCAAAAGTTATAAGCACTTAAGAGTTATTTATACACTTTTGGAGGCTAGTTCTCAGATATTTAGATGAAAACGTATTCCAAATATATCATGCGACCTATCTTTGGATAGGTAATTTAAAGACCTTCCCACGAGCGTGTCTATTTTGGATAGCATTACCCTTTGAATGAGAGGAAGGCACCAACCACCTAAAGGTGGATTAAGTAACGTTTTTATTTGAAAAACACAAAAATATTTTAATCTTTTTTTTTAAATCAGTATTTTAAAAATCGGCCTTCGTCATGCACACAGGACCGATCTAACGAGTCTTCACCAAAATTTTGAGCCGATTTGGTTAAGGCAGTGTTGAGATATCGTGGCACCCGTTTTTTTGAAACTGCTAACTTCAAATAGCTATATCGCGGCAATGATACAACCATTTTTTTCAAATTTGTTTTGATAATAGATGAAAATGTATATTTTAATGCCCTGAAAACAGATTTTAAATCAAACTAGGTATGTGCTCACACCAACCTCCGACTTTTTGTCGATTTACATGTATGTTCCCCTTAAATGTTGTTTCTAGTAAACAATTACCTTGTTTTGAATTTTGATAAAAATGAGAAAAAATGAGTTTGACAATGAGATTGAGATTGGGATTGGGATTGGGATTGGGATTGAGGTTGAGATTGAGATTGAGATTTTTTTTTATACCGAATTTCACACTTCCTAGCAAGCAGTTGGAAACATTCACCTACCTGGGAGAGGTTAGGCTCGGTGGTTGTTGCTGGTGGATTGAGATTGAGATTGAGATTGAGATTGAGATTGAGATTGAGATTGGGATTGGAATTGGGATTGGGATTGGGATTGGGTTTTGGACTGGGATTGGGATTGGGTTTAGGATTGGGATTGGGATTGGCATCAGGATTGAGATTGGGATTGGGATTTGGATTGAGATTGGAATTGAGATTGGGGTTGGGATTTGGATTGAGATTGGAATTGGGATTGGGATTTGGATTGAGATTGAGATTGATATTGTGATTGAGATTGATATTATGATTGAGACTGGTATTCAGATTGAGATTGAGAATGATGATCTTGGGATTATTCACCGAAAAAAAAATCTGCCGGAAAGTCTCACCCAAGCCGTCGTTAAAGCCCAAAGCAGCAGTACTGTCAACACTGCCGCCCTTTACTCAGCTCATTACGCATCATTATCGTACCACAATAACAGCAACAACAACATCGCAACAAGAGGAAATACCTCATTTCCCCTTTTTACACCAGCAGCGCGCTCCCAGAAATTGAGTTGTGTACGATCGCGACTTCAAGAGAGGGTCTCCCCCGGAACTCCGCCGGACCAACAATCGCCCCGGCCCCCGAAGTGCTAATGGCCGTGAATTACGGGCTTTGCCAGGTTCCGCGCAGAATGGCTTGCCCACCACCACACAGTCTACACGAGAGAAAATGAATATCATCTTTCTTGGTTGGTGTTGCTGCAGAAGAAGTTGTGACCATAGGCGATGACGACCATAGGCGCGTCACGGTGAAAGACTGTGAGCTGTGGGGAACCATGTGATGATGATGGTCATGATCACCGTTCGAGCGGGGGGATTGTTGTTGTGTAGTAGGTGGCGAGATGTTGGCGCGATCGTGCTAAAATTGTAGGGTTTCCATTTCGGATCAACGCCGCGATCGCGATCGCGATCCAGATGAGATGGGTGTAATTTAATCGTCGATCACGTCTCGGACGCCCCGGCATGGAGGTGGTGGAGGTCGCGGGAACTAATGACTTACTTTAGGATCGGCCAGGGCGGGGTACCGATCCGGATTTAGACCCGGTAAATGGTGTTGGTGATCGTCCGGAGGGGACCATTATTTTGGCAGGTATTGATCGCGATCGCGGGTTCATTCACAGATCACGCGGGACTTTCTTTTGCGGGGTTTGGTCGGTGGTTGATGAGATGTTTTGGGACCTCTTGGCCTCTCCCTCCGCTAGAGGAGCTCTTTTCGGGACGCGAGTGAACAATGAACAATCGTGCCGAGTTTGTTGGCAAATGTTGCAAATTGAATGGAGCGTTGTGGGGGCGTCGTCGTCGGATGTTGTTGAGAAAACATTTCACCAAGTGGGCGAGAGATCGCGTGGGGGCGGTGTTGAACGAGTTGTGAAGGGTTTGGGCGTATGAAAAGTTGGTTCGAATTTTGGTGGTCCGTTGACTATGCAATCCACTCGTTTCTCTTTGTAATGGGTTGTTTAAATCGATCTTTCGAATTAATTTTCTAACTAACCTATGATAGTAAGTCTTATCTAAAATAGATTACAAAAATTAATCCAGCCAGACCCACTGCGTTGTGTTTACCGCAGAGAGCATTCACATTTTACAGAATTTACAGAGAAGGAAGGATGCGTGGACATACCGTATCAACCGCAACGTTCTAAAAAAATTCTAACTAAACTTCTTATTTTTAAAAGGATTTAAACCAGTAACGCTCTTCGGAGCTTGCGACGTGCCAGATTTGTCAAGATTGAGTTTGATCGCGAACCTGCGCTTGGTGACCCCCGTGGGTCCAAGCCGAGGCCGGAATCGGCTGTGTCATTCCTCGACGGCTTCGGCCAAGTCCCAAGAGATACCTCTCGGTAATGATCGACCGGCCAATTATTGTGATTATTTTATTACACTTTTTTTTCTTCTCGCGGCGTCGTCGTCGATGGCGACTTGGTGGTGGTCGATTGGAACGTGCCTCCGGAAACTTTGTTGTACGAGTGATTGAGAGAGAGAGAGAGAGGAATTCCGGTGCGGCGATCCGCCGCGTGATTGCAATCGTATCAAATCGGTGGAAACGATTGCGAGGAGGGAGGGAGAGAGGGCAATCAATCATTCAAACAATTCGAACATCTTTCGACGTCTTCAAACGGCGGTCGGCCTGGCATCAGATAATGACAATTATGGACGACGCCACAGGGACTGACTGACTGACTGCTTGACTGGTATAGAAGGGTAGTTTTGCTTTCGGTTTCTACCGAGTGACTTGGTCTGACACAGAAACCTAGAGCTCAAGGATGCGCGCTCTCCGATGCTCGATTGTCGAAGCAAATTACCCCCTCCCCTGCATTTGATGAGGCAGGTCTCTTTGTGCGGATGCTGTGAGTAGAACAGCTTAGTAGCGATCGGATTGGAGCGATAAGCTAAACGATTTGGACTAGAACTTTAGGCACTTGAATCAGGCCTAATTGGTATGATTTTTTTTTCTTAAGGTTTTTGATGATGCCCTCTAAAAATTCGGAAAATATAAATTAAATCTTGAAAATAACACCAATATTATAAAAAATAATGAAATCAAAAAAAAAAAAAACGTTTTCAGCCAAAAAACCTGAAAAAAATCCTTCAAAAAAAATCTAAATCAAAAGTAAACAAAAATTTACATAAATTAAATTTAAATGAATACTTAACTTCAAAACCATAAAATACCAAAAATATCAAGATATGCTAAAATACTAAAATTACTAAAAATACTAAATATACTGAAAATACTAAAAATACTAAAAATACAAAAAATACTAAAAATACAAAAAAAATTAAAATACTAAAAATACTAAAAATACTAAAAATACTAAAAATACTAAAAATACTAAAAATACTAAAAATACTAAAAATACTAAAAATACTAAAAATACTAAAAATACAAAAAATACTAAAAATACTAAAAATACTAAAAATACTAAAAATACTAAAAATACTAAAAATACTAAAAATACTAAAAATACTTAAAATACTTAAAATACTTAAAATACTAAAAATACTTAAAATACTAAAAAAACTAAAAATACTAAAAATACTTTAAAATACTTTAAAATACTAAAAATACTTTAAAATACTAAAAATACTAAAAATACTAAAAGTACTAAAAATACTAAAAATACTAAAAATACTAAAAATACTAAAAATACTAAAAAATGCAAATAATACTAATAATACTAAAAATACTAAAAATACTAAAAAATGCTAATAATACTAATAATACTAAAAATATTAAACATACTCTAAATACTAAAAATACTCCAAATACTTCAAATACTCCAAATACTCCAAATACTAAAAATACTAAAACTTCTAGAAATTCTAAAAATACTGAAAATACTAAAAAAAATACTAAAAATACTTAAAATACTCCAAATACTAAAAATTCTAAAAGTACCTAAAAATTCTAAAAATACCTGAAAATTCTAAAAAATACTAAAAGTACTCCAAATACTAAAATAATAAAAATACTAAAAATACTAAAAATACTAAAAATACTAAAAATACTAAAAAAATACTAAAAATACTAAAAATACTAAATATACTAAAAATACTAAAAATACTAAAAATACTAAAAATACTAAAAATACTAAAAATACTTAAAAATATTTAAAATACTACAAATACTAACAATACTAAAAAAACTTAAAAATACTAAAAATACTAAAAATACTAAAATACTGAAATACTAAAAATACTAAAAATACCAAAAATATTAAAAATACTAAAAATACTAAAAATACTACAAATACTAACAATACTAAAAATACTAAAAATACTAAAAATACTAAAAATACTAAAAATACTAAAAATACCAAAAATACTAATAAATACTCATAATACTAATTATACTAAAAATACTCTAAATACTCCAAATACTCCAAATACTGAAAATACTAAAAATACTCCAAATACTAAAAATTCTAGTAAAAAAAAGTAAATCTTTCCCTGTTCCTGAGGGGAACACCCTTGAAGAGTGTCGAGGCCGACATTTACAAAGTGGATTCAGTGGCAGTTTCATTCTCAACTTAATGTTAACATGTTAAGGTTATTGTTAACATTCTATAGGTCGCCTCCCTAAGGTGTCGTGATAAGATCCAGTTTGTGACGATACACTACACTACCTTCCCTTTACTAAGCAATCGATTCCAGAAGGGAAAAGATCACCAGTTGTGTTGGTCCGAGCCGGGATTTGAACCCCGATCTACCGCTTACGAGGCGGAAGCGTTACCACTGGGCTACGTGGCTAGGAAATTCTAAAAATACTGAAAATACTAAAAAATACTAAAAGTACTCCAAATACTAAAATAATAAAAATACTAAAAATACTAAAAATTGCTAAAAATTCCAAAAAATATTAAAAGTACTCCAAATACTAAAATACTAAAAATACTAAAAATATTAAAAATATTTAAAATACTAAAAATACTTAAAATATTTAAAATATTTAAAATACTAAAAATACTAAAAATACTAAAAATACTAAAATTACTAAAAATACCAATATACCAAAGTTCAAAAATACTAAAATACAAAAATATTCCCGTAGCACTTAAGCTCGGAAGGCACCGGCGTAGACTTTTTCTAAAATGGTTGCAATTTCTGATGTTTTTGCATTTTTTTGTATGTTTTGCCAATTTCTTTTTAAAACAATTTTTTTTCTTGATGATGTCTTATTGTATGACTTTCGTGAAAATCTCTCTTCAACCTCAGGCAACTCTTTGCTGAAAGTGTTACCAACAGGAAATTGATTAAATTGCTGATATCTTCCGCGCACCTTTTTTTTCGCCCCTCTCACAACTTCCACGTGATGCAGAATTATTGATTTGATTTTTCCCCCTCTCTTCCTCCATTTCAGGTATGTACAACTATTTCTACAAATACGGCGAGTGGCCACCGCTGATCGCCGCCGCTGCAACCCTCCCGTCGATGGCAATGATGGAATCTGCCACGGAAGAAGCGGCACGTCAACGTACGGTTTGTACTGACCGCGCGGCGAAAAGTGGGAAAATATGATCTTGTTTTTTTTGCTCGTTTTATCTTTGGAAATCGAAAGTGATGTTAGGAAGAACCGATTAACGGAGGATTTTTGGATTGTTGAATCTACTAAGCTTGAAATGTGAACTTTTTTGATGAAGCAACTTTTGCCAATAAAATATTGAATTTGACTGCTTTTATGCAACTTTTTTTTTTCTTCTCCACCTTTGGTCTTCACTATCGCTAGACAGAGATCATATCAGCAGTTTAGCACTAATTTACACTTTCCTCACCGCTTTTTATGCAACAAACTGTCAGCTCGGCGGTTGCAGACCACCGGAAAATCGGCTTCTCACTTTGGAATTAGTGCCACCGTGATAATTGGTGGTGTCTTGCCAAAATTATACGCTGGAATTAAAAATTGCCACGCGAAATCGCCTAAAAAGTTTACTTTCTATCCATTGGCGGGTGATGATGTCCACCACCGCCGCAATAATAAGAAAGAAGAATTATAAAAGATAAAAATTGAAGAAAGACAAAAAAGAGACGAACTTAAAAATAGTCGAAGCGGCTAAAAAACCTACAGCGATTCGCGCGATTATAAGTCAGCGCAGAAGAAAGGTTGATAATTAAAAAAGTGTGTCAGCGTCAGTGGCTGACTCACCCCCTTCGGCCTGCTGTTATCACCTTTGGGTCGGCCACTCTCTTGCCGGCAAGCCGGCCGAGAATTCTCAGCGCTATTTAGAGTTATTGACTTGGCTGTTGTGCGAAATGTTCGAGAGGGAAAGTTTTTTTCTTTTTCTTCCCCCGATTGGCAAGCAAATTTTTTCTGCGTGGGGTGGGAAAATTGCACCTCGAATGTGAATTGTTGCTTTCAGAGGTGAAATGACATTGTTGCCATTACGGCATAATGACGGTTTTGCACTTTGGGACGTGTTGCACCTTCACTTTTGTTACTTTTCCCGGTTAAAATGGGTAAGTTAGGTTTTTTAGACTCCGTCATTTCCGATTTAACCTGCGTAAACATAATTATTTTTGCAAAAATCTAAAGGTTCTCTAGAAAAAAAACCTATTTAAAAAAAATTATGTTGTATTTTCTGGGTACTCACAATTTAGTTTCCACGAAGCAAGATAGCGAGCTAGAGAGTCTCTCTCTATTTTACCTGTTTCTCTCAGAAATCTGGAGAAAAGAGAGTTGCTCTTTTACTTACTGTCGATTTCATTCTATTCAATTTATGGTGGTGTTATTTTATATAGGTAACTATATAAAAGGTATATAGGTATTACTAAGTAATTAGTAAACTTTATATTCAATCCAAATATTTTTTTTAATCAGTCAAGGATGCCTATTTGGAGTTGGGAGACTGGATTTATGGTGATTTGTCACCAAATAACTTTATTTATGTTAATTTTTCGAAAGGTGTACAAACTTTTTTTGCACCTTTTTTATTTTTATAATAGTATTTGTTATATAACTTTTATAGAAAACATCTTTTCATGAGCTTTTTGCAGCAAAATGTTCGGCATGAGTTTCTGAACAAAACGTAGTACTAGGTTTATGTCAACATTAAATTGTTTACATGTTTCATCACAAAATGTGCATAGTGCCCAAGGGGTGTAAATACTTTTTTTACATACTGTACATTTTTAAATCAATACTGGATTTTTTCAAAAATCGAAATTTTTCGATATAAAATCAAATTTGAAATCAAAAAGTATTTTAGTGAATTTTTTATAAAGTACACCGTTTTCAAGTTATAGCCATTTTTAAGTAACTAATGGTCCGATTCAAAACATGAAACATTCGTGAAATTTTCCGATCTTTTTGAAAACAATATTTTCTAAATTTTCAAATCAAGACTAACATTTCAAAAGAAAAAACAAAACAATATATTACTGTTTTCGAAAAGAACGGAAAATTTCACGAATGTTTAATTTTTCAACATTGTAAATCGGACCATTAATTGCTGAGATATCGGTGGTTATTTGGGTGAGACTTAGAAAACAATTTTTTTTCTGTTTTTATACCTTTGCATGGCAATATCTCAGCAACTAAGGGTCGTATCAACAAGGTTCAAAAAAGCAAAATATAGAGAATTTTCTCAGCTTTTCAAAAATATTTATTTTCAAAAGTGGGCAAACATGGGAACAAATTTTAAAAAATGAATAACTGAGACTATTTTTTAAAAAGTTACCTCAAAATTGCTATAACTTAAAAAATTTACTAAAGGACTTTCTGGATGAATTCAAATTTAATTTAACATCAAAAAATGAAGTTTGAAAAAATATTTCGATTTTTTGAAAAAATCAGTATTGATTCAAAAATTCGTAACTCGTTCAATTTTTTTTACACTACCTGGAAATTACTGAAAATTTGGCATTTGATGTTCCCTAAAACATAACTAAAATTTAAAAAAAAAACTTAAAATTGTGTGTTTGCTAATCAAATTTTAGTGACAAAATGTTAAATTAAAAATAACCATTTTTTTACCGTGTATCATTTTTTTCAGTGTAGTCCTTATTCATACGTACAACTTTGCCGGAGACACCAAATCGATCTAAACTTCCCTCAAAAGATACCGATTTTTTAATTTTCACATATCATTTTTGTATGGACAGCTGTCAAATTTGTATGGAAAATTATATGTACAAACTAATGATGCAAAATGGCTTCTTTGGACATACCGAAGGCACCAAAAAGCTTCAGCCGGATTAAAAAATAATACAAATATTATAATTAAATAAAAAAAGATCAATTTCGTAGAGAACTGGTCTTCTCACTTTTAGTTAGCCCTCATTATTAGTGAGAATTATGACTTGAGCCAAAATTCTCACTATTTTTTTCCACTCGCGATATGTTTTATACTATTGTTTTGGTTTTGTAAAAACAATGTATAAAAATAAAAAAAAAAATAAAAAAAATTCAATACGTTTTGTAGCTGTTTCAAAAGTTTAATTTTGTTTTATAATACTTAGATTTATTTTGATAGAAAAAGAAGTAAATTTTACAAAAATCTCAATTTTTAATGTTGGAATTTGAACCAATGCTCTTCTTTCTTAAAATATTTTAAAATTACAAAACAAACTGACCACTTTTCAAAAAAAGGCTTGCTGAAAACTTAATTTTTCATTGGAAAAAAATGTACAATTGATTGTAATTGTAATTGGAAAAAGAAATGTTTTCATAATTTTATTGATATTTTGGAATTTTTTGATTGTAGCATAACAGTAAAAACAATCGTGATAGCTGGGCTTGAAATTTGAACCTTGCCCAAGGCAGAGAGACAATAACATTAAAATAATTTTGTGCCAGCCTAAAATGCATATAAAACGGTGCAATTAAAAAAAATAAGAAGGGCCTTTTCGATGGCAAATTTGATATTTCATTTAAAAAGAGCCTTAAAATTTTGCTAAACAATATTTAATAATCCAAACTTTAGCGCAAAAGGTGCTGTGCTTAGTCCTCTAAAATAGATGTTTAAAAATCAACTCAAGGTTTAGTAACGAAAACAACTTTGCCGAATGACCAAATCGATCAGAAAATCTATTCTCAACATTTTCGAATGCCTATTTTGTATGACAAAAGCAAAGAAAAGTCAATTTGGAGAAAAATGGTGCAAGTGGAAAAAAGAAATTGATAGAAAACTAGTTAGTTAGTTCGAATCTGTGTCGAGTTCACAAGTAAAATAATGGTAAAAATTGATGATAATAAGGAGAGTCACTCACAACACACACAAAAAAACATTCCACTTTAAAGTTTTTTTTTAATTGTGTTTTTTGCCCATAAATAGTTGTGATTTCAGGTATAATACACGAAACCCTTCCTGGTTGGTCACTTTTTCGACATTGTTTTAATTTGTGCCCTGTTGGTTTGACAAAATCAAACTTAAAAGTGAAGAACTGTCACTTTTTACACGGGACTCATATATACTATCAAACCAAACGTTTGGTAGTAAGTGTGAGCTCTGTGTAAAGAGAGTGTCAAACTAAAAAGTGACCCCGTGCTTTTGACAACAATATTGATGTCAAACCATCGGGGTTTCAGTGGTTTATGAATGGTCCCTAATGGAATACAGTAAAAACTCAAACATTTAGTTTCAAATCGAAATTGTTAGGCACAATTAATTTCAAAATTATACACGCTAACCAACGTTCCTGCTGCTTATTTAATCTCCAACGCACGATGCAACGTCCCGAAATCGCATCTTTCTCCTCGCCTCACAACTCGTTGTTGTTTTGGATTGCTTTTCCCTTGAGGCGCGCGAGCGCGCGCCCACCACACCACCACGTGGTGTCTCGGGTCCGCGCACTCACTTTCGAAAGTGAAACAACACCAAAAGAAGGTAAATGTCCATCAAAGCGCGCCCACAAGCTAGCAAAAGTAGAAAAAAATCTAGAAAAAAAAATAACAAACAAGGAGCCAAGTCTCTATCCGCTTTTCCTTTGAAGCTTGGACAGCGCGCAACCAGTTGCTGGCGTTGTTGTTGTTTTTTTTTTTTTTAATTTATATTTATTCAAATTTCTTTTCCATGTACATTCATTCAGTTAAAATATTATTGAGTGTCCAATCACAAACGATGACTTTTCACCTCAATTTTAAATACTAGCAACTTTCATTTATTCATGAAATATTGTAGCTTTCGCTATTCAGTGATTTCAAATGTAGGAGGTCCTACATGTACAAAGGGAAAAGGGATACCTTAAAACTAACTTATAAACTATATAAAGAGCGGATCAATGCAGCTGAAGACTGCAATGATTTTTGTCGAAATGCATCAATTATCTTATTGGACATAACATCCAAAGTGTCAACTTCGGCTAATTGATGAAGTTCACTGGTGCTGAACCAGGGAGGAAGTTTCAGAATCATTTTCAGAATTTTGTTCTGAATCCTCTGAGATTTTTCTTCCTGGTTAAGCAACAGCTTGTCCAGATCGGCACAGCATAAAGCATGGCAGGTCTGAAAATTTGTTTATAAATTAACAGTTTATTCTTGAGACAAAGTCTAGAATTCCTGTTTATAAGTGGATACAAACATTTAATATATTTGTTACATTTAACCTGGATACTTTCAATGTGATCCTTGTAAGTAAGGTTTTGTCAAAACCAAGTCCAAGATATTTCACTTGATCCTCCTTTAAATTTACCTCATTCATCTTTATAATGTGATGACTTTTGGTTTAAGAAAATCAGCCCTTGGTTTGTGAGGGAAAATAATAAGTTGAGTTTTGCAGCATTTGGAGTAATTTTCCATTCTTTCAAATAAGAATTGAAAATATCCAAGCTTTTGTAATCTTCTTGTGATGACACGAAGGCTTCTGCCTTTGGCGGAGATGCTTGTGTCATCAGCAAAAGTGATTTCTGACATCCTGGGGCAAATCAGGCAAGTCAGAAGTAAAAATATTGTATAAAATTGGACCCAAAATGCTTCCTTGAGGGACGCCAGCACGTACAGGTAGTTGATCAGATTTGCTATTCTGATAACATACCTGCAGAGTACGATCCGTCAAATAATTTTGAATAATTTTCACGATATAAATCGGAAAATTAAACCTTTTCAATTTCGCAATCAAACCTTTATGCCAAACACTGTCAAATGCTTTTCTATGTCTAGAAGAGCAGCGCCAGTAGAATAGCCCTCAGATTTGTTGCTTCGAATTAAATTTGAAACTCTCAACAACTGATGAGTAGTTGAATGCCCAAGGCGAAATCCAAACTGCTCATCAGCGAAAATTGAATTTTCATTAATGTGCGTCATCATTCTATTAAGAATTATTCTTTCGAATAATTTACTAATAGATGAAAGCAAACTAATGGGCCGATAGCTTGAGGCTTCAGCAGGATTTTTATCCGGTTTCAAAATCGGAATTACTTTGGCATTTTTCCAACTACTGGGAAAATATGCCAAATCAAAACATTTGTTGAAAATTTTGACCAAGCAACTTAAAGTTGCTTCTGGTAATTTTTAATTAAAATGTAAAAATGCCATCCTCACCAGGGCTTTCATATTTTTAAATTTTTGATAATAGATTTTATTTCATTCAGATCCGTATTAAAAACTTCATCTGATGAAAATTCTTGTTCAACAATATTCTGAAATTCTATTGAAATTTGATTTTCAATAGGACTCAAAACATTCAAGTTGAAATTATGAGCACTCTCAAACTGCTGAGCAAGTTTTTGAGCTTTTCCCCATTAGTTAATAGAATATTATCACCATCTTTTAAAGAAGGGATGGGTTTTGAGGTTTCTTAAGAACCTTTGAAAGTTTCCAAAAAGGTTTGGAATAAGGTTTAATTTGTTCGACATCTCTTGCGAACTTTTCATTTCGCAGGAGAGTGAATCTGTGGTCAATAACCTTTTGCAAATCTTTTGAATTCGCTTCAGTGCAGGATCACGAGAACGTTGATACTGTCTTCGGCGAACATTTTTCAGACGAATCAGAAGCTGAAGATCGTCATCAATAATGGGAGAATCAAATTTGACTTGGACTTTAGGAATAGCAATATTCCTAGCATCCAAAATTGCATTAGTTAAAGATTCCAAGGCTGAATCAATATCAGCTTTGGTTTCTAAAACAAAATCATGATTTAAATTATTCTCAATATGATGCTGATACCTGTCCCAATTAGCTTTGTGGTAATTAAACACAGAACTATTGGGTCTGGTAACTGCTTCATGAGAAAGTGAAAAAGTTACTGGAAGATGATCAGAATCAAAATCAGCATGAGTCACTAAAGGACCACAATACTGACTTTGATTTGTCAAAACCAAATCAATTGTTGATGGATTTCTAACAGAAGAAAAGCAAGTTGGCCCATTCGGGTATAAAACCGAATAAAGACCAGAAGTGCAATCTCTGAACAGAATTTTACCATTGGAATTTACTTTTGAATTATTCCAAGATTGGTGTTTGGCATTAAAATCACCGATGATCAAAAATCGAGATCTATGCCGAGTAAGTTTATTCAAATCCCCTTTGAAATAATTTTTATTTTCCCCAGTGCATTGGAATGGCAAATATGCAGCTGCAATCATAATTTTCCCAAAAGAAGTTTCAAGTTCAATGCCCAAACTTTCAATAACTTTTAACTTAAAGTCACGTAACGTGCTATAAGTCATACTACGGTGGATAACTATTGCAACTCCACCGCCATTTCGATTCATTCGGTTATTAGTTATAACTTTATAATCTGGATCACTTTTCAAATAAGTGCCAGTTTTTAAAATGTTTCGGTTATAACAGCAACATGCACGTTATGAACTCGTAAAAGTTGAAAAATTCATTTTCTTTCGCTTTTAAAGAGCGAGCATTAAAATTCATAATATTGATGGAATTACTTAGATCCATGATTAAACTTCAGGGTAAGAACAACATCATTCGCAAATTTTAATCCAATCTGGATTGCTTCCATCATGGATGTAGCATTACTCATTGTTTGAATCAAACCAAACAGTGAGTTTTGCAAAAAGTCATTTTTCAAACGTAACATCGCCGAGATCAGAAGATCCCAAAGCGTTGCCAGCAGAAAAATTTTCAAATGAGATTTGAGGTACCTGCCCAATTTCAGAAAGATTGGTAGAGGATTTAAAATTCGTGGATGAACCCGAAACGACGTTAGCATAAGAAATGCCATTGTTGTTACCTAACTTTTCCACGGTAGGGGTATTTCTAGAATTGTTCGAGTGAGACAGCACGAACGTTTGATTTAAAGATGCAGGTACAACCTGACTTTGAGAAAATTTCGGTTTGGATTTCGGCTGATGCTTAGCACGAGAATCCAAAACCTTTTTCTGATGGGGCAATCCCAGAAATTTGATTTGTGATTTCCACCACAATTTGCACATTTAAATTGGGTGACTTCTTTCACGGGACAATTGTCCTTGTCGTGAGAAGAATCCCCGCAAACCATGCATTTTGGAACCATGGCGCAATGATCAGTACCGTGACCGAATGCCTGGCAACGCCGGCACTGGGTCAGATTCTGGCCATTACCGCCATGTTTCTTAAATGCTCCCACTACCCGTACATGGAACAAAAACTGAACTTTGTCCAAAAGTTTCAAATTGTTGATTTCATTTCTGTTGAAATGAATCAGATAAAATGTGAAGTCAAACCAAAGCGAGAAATATTCCCGTTTGATTTTTTCTTCATTGGTATTACTTGGGATGGGGCAAAGCCAAGCAACACCTTAAGTTCGTTTTTGATCTCATCCACCGACAAGTCGTTGGAGAGACCTTTCAAGACCGCCTTGAATGGCCGAGCATTCTTGGTCTCATACGTGTAGAAATTGTGTTTGTGGTTTTTCAAATAACCAACAAAAGTTTGGTGATCTTGTAAAGATTCCGTCAACAAGCGACATTCTCCTCTTCGACCAAGCTGGAACGAAACCTTCAAATTGCAAGTTTCCTTGCAATTCTTCAGTTGCGTTCGAAAGCTGGCCAAATCGGAGACGGAAGTCACAACAATTGGCGGAGCCTTTACTCGTTTCTCGACGGCAGAAGGCTCAGTACGAGGAGAAGGTTCCTTGTCATCAGTTTCGGATAAAACACCGAAACTGTTTGTCAATGGAATTGGAGGATTGACCTCACATTCAGAATCAGAATCAGACCTCAGAAGAGGCTGTTTTCTTTTCTGTTTCCGTTAGCCGGTTTAGCGTTCAAACGCTTCACCGACGTAACGACCAAATCTTCAGAAGATTTGCGTTTACCTTTGTTTTGACGCATTTTGCAAGCAAAGTTCTCTTAAAAGATGGCTTCGTTTGTAAAATACAACAAAATTTCAGGCGGGGTTAGTCTTGAAAAGACTGTTTAGAATTTTGGAAAATAACTCAGGTAGTCTTTAAAAAGACTGTGAATTTTGTTTTGAAATAACTCTGAGCTTAGGTAGTAAAAAATACCGCAGCTCTAGTGTCCGTTCACCATGAAGGTTCGCAAGACACTGCGTTGTTGTTGTTGTGTTTACGCTTATAATACGCAACAAAAACAACAACAGCATGCCATCCCGCGCGCGCGCCTTACGTAACTCTTTTTAAAACACGTTTTCACGCTTTCTTCGCGGGGTGAGTTCCTCCCCGGCGGCGCTCAACAAGTGAGTGACCGTGCGGCGGCGCGACGGTGAAAGAAAAAGTTTAAATATTTATTTATTTATTGTTTGGTTTGAGTGGCTTGTTTACATCCGTTCGCGCTTTGCGCGAGAGAGTGAGTTCCTCTCGCGCGCCACGGCGCGCCTGAGCGACTACCACGCGGTTTGGGAACATTTCCAGCGCCTACTCTGTCAGTTGCTCGCCGGCTTTCGTTGCGGTTGGAGCGTCGTGTCGTGGTGAACCTTCGTCTGCGTCGTCGTTGTAACACGTTGATTATCGGTTGAAGGGTTTTTGCGGTTTTTGTTCCAGAATTGGGGTTACAGTGAGTGTGATTTGAAGGACTATGGAGTGAAGATTTGGCAAATAAGGACTGTTATACTGTGGCCAGTGGTGAAGTTCGGTGATACTCCAATGGGTAGAGATGAACAGCGCAATTCCGTCATCATGCATGGATCGATACATCAATCGATATATAGGGCCACCGCATCCGGTTCAGCAGCCGCAGCAGCAGCAACATCCGCATCAGCAGCAGTTGCTTAGCCAGAACGGGTTCTACCCGCATCAGCAACTCTTGCAGCAACAGCAGCAGCAACAACAACAACAACAACATCAGCAACAGGTCGTCCAGCAGCAGCATCAACAGTTGTCCCAGGGACATGGACCTCCGCCGCACAATTTCATGGTCGGATGTTACAACAACGCGAGCGGTTGGACGGGAGTCCCGTTGATATCGACCGCAGCGCGTAGACCTCGGAAGTTTCCGCCGGTCATCAACGGCGGCGGCCAGCAGAATGGTCACTACCAACCGAACAGCAAGCTGGACTTTGACGAAAATGCCATGTCCAGGCTGGCGCTGCATGCCCACGGGGCCCCGCTGATCCTGGCCAACAATCGGTACAACCGATCCAACAGCAAACCCGGTCCCAACAAACCCAACAAAGTGCCTTCGAATCACGCGCCAAGTCGCGATGATCACCTGCAGCACCATCTGAAGATGGTCCAAGCGATGGGACAGCAACAACAACAGCAGCAACACCAACAGTTGTCCCACCCCAACGATGCCCACTCGGTGGCCAGTGACGAGAGCGGTCCCAACTCGGGAACCACCAACTCCTCGGCGTCCTCATCGTCCTCCTCGGACACCTGTCTGCCGCGGATCATCAAACCGCGCAAACGAAGAAAGAAGGACCGGAAACCCGCGCCACAAACCGGATCTACCCCGTCTTCAGAACCAACCCAGACTTCGACGAACTCGTCGACCCCCCAGCATGCAGCCGTGAACCAGCTTCTGCTGGACGAAACCACGCGTGACTTCCTGCACGAGATCGCCCTTATGGCGAACGCCGGAACGTTCGACTTTTCCGGACTCATCCGCGAGCAGCAGCAGCAGCAACAGCAACACCAACAACCCGTTCAAGCCCAGCAACCCCCTCAACAGCAACACTTCAGCAGCAGCAACAGCGACTCGAGCGACTCGGGTATCAACAACCTGGCCTGCTCGTGCCGATTGTGCGATCCGTTCTGCAAGATCTGGGCGTTCCCGCTGCGGCGGTCCTGCTCGGACAACAGCGCCGAAATCGAGCTGAACCGGGCCAAGGACGTGGGCGTGATCGGCAGCAACCGGAGCAACTCGTTCCGTAGCGAGTGGCGCAGCTCGCCGCACTCGTTGGAGCAGCAGCAGCAGGATCTTGGCGGTTCCGGAAGTCGGAAAGGCAGCTTCAGCGATTCCGGCGATTCCGGCTGTGACCTGCTGAGCGGGTTGACGTTCTGCTCCGAGGACATCCTGAGCAGCGTCAATCGGGAGCTGTTCCTGACGCCGGTTGACGGCGGCAAGGAGTTCAAGTTCCCGATGACCGGAGGAGGAGGTGGTGGTGGTGGTGGTGGCGGTCCCAACAGTATTAGTGGCAGTGGAAGTCCCAGCAGTAGTGTAACGGCTGCCAGCGATGGCGCTAGTGAGATGTTACTGATCAGTGAGCTAACGAAGAAGCTGAACGAAGGGCTGGACCTAAGGTCCAGCGGGGGAGGCTCGTCCGACAGTGGTTCGTCGGTGTTCTCCGACAGTGTGTTTGGGGAAGGTTCGTCCCCGCCGGGGACGGCCAACGCGGGGTCCGCGGATCTGTTTGTGAATTTCGACGCGATTTCGCGAAACAACCTGTTCAGTGTGAATAACATCAGCAAATTGAGCAATCTGCTGTTCGATGACGGCCTAACGGCACCCGGTCTAGTGATAAATAGTGGCCAACATCTTAATCATAATAATAATGTGCTCGTCGGCGGCGCTAACGGGACCGCCGCCACTGGTGTGAATTACATCCGGAACAAGAACGTCCAAAATCCGCCACCGCCGACCTCCTCGGCGACACCAGCGACGACCCAGCAGCGTCCCCTGTTCAGCGAGCATCAACCGTTCGTCTTCGTGCCGGACGCGGATCAGCAGCAGCAGCAGCTCAACTGCTTCGATATGGTTTGGAGTAACGATCGTAAACTACTTCCGGTCGAGGAATAGAGGGGAGACCCTAGAGAACAAGTGCTTCATCTCGTTAGGTTAGGCACAGGAACAGAGTTAGGCTCGCGAACTACGCTCGCGCAGACAAATTAAATTTAGAGATCCTCTCTTCCCTGCTTTCCTGAAGATCCCCGCTGGGTCGTGCCCTGCGGTAGCACCGCGAGAGAGAGACGAGCCGTAGCAATCAGCAGAATTAATAATCGACCTCTGTGTGTACGAATCTTTCTTCCTTTGTTCTATGCACGGAAAAAATGTGTTCGGCATAATTGCGAAAAATGCTGTCGAAATCGTTAACATTGTTTTCAGACCCTAAAGAAGACACTTTGCGATGTAGAAACAAACTTTGAATTTAATTTTTAGTTTCGTTAGCACTCATTTATGGTTGCGCTGACAAGATTTTTTTCCGTGTCGGTCCATCCGTTTATCTGGTTTTCAACATGACTCGGAAATTTGTTTATGAAAAACTGTTCTAAAATCTTTCAAATGATTAGAATTTTAAGAAACCAACTAAAAATTTAATGTACAGTTTCGTTAGCACTTTCTTGCGATTTCGCCGAACGGATTTTTTCCGTGCCAGACCATCCGTTTGCCTGTTTTTCAAGATTTCTCGGGAATTTGGCGCGTCGTGCGGCATCTCTCTCTCTCTCGCGCGGCTCCTGGAACTCCCAGAAGCACTCCCAGAGCTCCCCCTATTTCTACCCTTTCCTTCCCTACCACCTGTGTGTACATAAATGGATCCATATTAGAACCCGTGGCCCAGTCCCAATGACAGGTAGAGAATAAGGTATAGAGGTCACACGAAGCACACATTTCCTTTTGGCTACCTTTTTACGTTTTTATCTTTGCTCTCTCGGCTGGTTGGTTATTAGATATCTCCCTCCCTGTGTGTCTTATCTTCTTCCTCTTCCCGTGACGTAGCCGTAGAAGGTTCTGCCGTCCCGTTCCCGTGTGAATCTCCACTTTTTGGCGCTCAATAAAATTTGCGCCGTAATGAGAGGTAATGAGGTTACTTGCAATTTGGACGTCCTCCTCCTCCACTTCCTCGAGGAGGAGGTCACCGAGGACGTCGCCGGCCAATCCAGGTGTTGGAGCCGACGCCGCACCAAATCCAATAAAATTAAGTGCATTTCCTGCTTCGGTGCCACCGCTGCGCGATAACTTCCAGATATTGCGTCCAGCGAGAGATACCACCAATTAATGGCAGAATCTAATAGGTTATCACCTGCTCGAATTCGGAGAAATTCAACGCTCGTTGATATGCAACGGGTCCCCAAGTTCTTATGACCACGCGCGCTTCCCCGATTTGAATGTTAATCGCGTTACGCGGTTGTAAACAACCTGCGGCACGCGGTCAGCGGAATTTTCCAAGACCGGGAAAGGCCGAGCCGAGAAGTGGGCCGATGTAACGCCCTTTGTGAAAGGGCGCTGAAGGTCTGGAGGTGATAAGGGGTTTGTTTTGAATGGATTTTAGGGCCCCGTTGAATGTGTTCAAAAGTCGGGAACCACCGGGCTCGAACTTGTCGAAAAACAACTGTTTAGCGATTCAGGTCGTGTGGGAAGGGTAATATTTTTCGGTGGGTAGACAAATGACCAAATTGACGATCGTGGACGGTTTGTCTGAATGGCTGTCCTATCTGTGGCATCAGGGAGGGCTCGAAGTTGTAAATTTTTTTTACGAGGGGTCTTGCAATGCGTTTTTGGCGTTTTTATCCCAGTGTAACGCTTTGTAACGGTATTTGATTTTTAGTGGTAGAGGTCAGGTTCAGTGCACTGAAGCTCTAGCGATGATCAGTTTTTGTTTTTAGCAAATTCTAGGGTCTTGTTGATCGTGTGTTCAAAAGTGGACATCTTGTCGAGTCCCTTTAGTGATTTCCAAATCTTTAAGTTGTAACATAAAAGCAAAACAAAACTGCCTCTATTTTCCTTTAAAAAAAACTCGTTTCTGCATCTGTTTTGAACGATTTTGCAACATGTAACGCTTTGTAACGCTTGTCCAAACCAGCCATAGTGATCCCCCTTAGCTCACTGAAGTTCCACCAGCGATTATTTTCCGTTTTCATAACCTTCAAAGTCCCCGTTGATCGGTTGTTCAAATCGGCAGGCCCCTCGCGCTTCGCACGCGCCCTCGCCCACTTTGCATTCAGGTCGTGCGCTCGCCTTTTTTCGGTACTTTTTCGGCAGAGCGAACCCAAATTGTGACGATCCCCCCGCGACCCATTGTGGCGAACTGCGTGTGTGTTGCGAGTCGGCTAGACCTAGACTTAACCAGGTTTATGACGGTCGAGTGATTTATTCTTCCATTCAAGCCAAATTGGACGGCGCGCTGCAGGTAGTACGCACTTCACATACGCACGTAACCTGCATGCATGGAGTTCTGGCGTGGCGTTCAGTTTTGAGCAAACAAAAAAACATGACGGGGCGTTGCGAAACCCGGCAGAGTTGTAGACCAGCAGCATTGTTGCGGTTGATTGTTTGTTTGGGAGGCCGTTACAGCTACTGTGTGTTCGCGGGCACCTCGACGCCGTCGCCGACAGTGGGAAGGTACTGTTAGACGGATATGCAACCGCAATTGTTTGGCGGCCGCTTCTGTGTGCAACACGGCCGTGTTGTAGTCGCTGCGCTTGCGGTAATCACTCGAGGGTCAGTGGGAACTCGGCGTAAACAGGTGGCAATTTGATACCCCGAGAGACAGCGAGAAACGGTTTTGCGCAACTCGATCTCACGAAGAAACTTAACGCCCCCGGAGGTGTCACTTGCACGGGTCTCCCGGCAAAACCTTGTTCAAAATCTTGGAAATCAGATCGTTCCGATAGCTGCAGGCCACCTGACCGCGCGCGCTCACGGTCGTGATAAATGAGACTGACATCTCAAGGTGATCATTTGGGTTGTTCTGGATTCGGGGCGAAAGCATCGGACCCCGAGAAATAGATGTGGCTAATAACTAAGGCCCCGCGCTTTGGAAATCGGAAAGCAATCTATCTTGTCCACCGCTCGGTCGGTGAGGTACCGCGAGATCGCAAAGATTGATTACATACCGCAGGCTAGGAAACAAAAAGTTGACGCTTTGTGTCTCTCCTTGCGTGTTCGTCGCCGCTGCTAACATGTTCAAATTTAATTCCTAGCCCGAAAAAACTAGTTTGTCTCTGATTTCGAGGCGCTTCGCGGCGAAAGCTGTCATTAATCCAGAGTCATGTTACTAATTTGTAGGTCGGCGGTGCCGACACCGACCAGGGTGCATTTTTGGAGCACGGAGACCGTTTACCAGAACATTTGGACCTGTTTCGGGGTCAAATTGGGTAGTGTAACGTTTTGTAACGATATGTAACGCTTTGATTTTTCATGCCAAAATGATGGATGAAGATCGTTGAAACAAATTTTGCTGAAAACAAAATTAATCAACGCGTTTGTGACAATTAAGCGCTAAGTAACGCCTCACGTCAGGTTGCAGCTGAGTCCTTTCGATCTTTGAACACCCTTGAAGCTTCAAACGGATTTTAAAATGATTCCACTTGCAGACATATACTTTCTGACTCATCTGAACTGGTTTTGTGACCACTCGAAGCCTTGTAACGCTTTGTAACGTTTTGTAACGCTTGCATTTCAAGCGGTCAAAATGTTGGAAAAAGTCTCGCGATGAACTTCCAGCAACTCTCAGTACGAATTGACTCGTCTACGACAGTCCAGCGGCGCAAAACGCCTCACGTCAGGTCGCAGCTGTTTCCTTTCGCGATGTCCTTCACGCGTCAGAACGGGCACTAATGGGGGCCCATTTACGGGAACGCTACGTTTGGCTTGTGTGGGACCTGTCCGCAATTAAGGCATCTATCGACAGCTTTAATCGATTCCGATCCGCTCAATTAGACCGGCAGACAGACGTCGTCGACGACAACAACGTGCTCGGAATATCCAGCGCCGGCGAAAGAGTAATTAGAGTTGTGCGCTGCACGGTAGCGCGCGCAGCTCTAGATCTTCAGCGAGATGCTTAATTGCCAACTCTGGCGCGTCGCACGAGACGATGCTCCAGATAGATCGAACATCCACGTGGTTTCAATGTCAAGGTGAGAGTGCGAATCTATTGACGCTCCCCAGTTGGCAAATGTGTCGTCGTCGCGCGGCTTTCCACCTGGTTGGGGAGGTTTCTGGTGATGCGAGAGAGCTGATGAGTGAAAGTAGACAAACTTGTTCCGCAGCTGCCGACGTTGACGTCTCGTCGGGACGCACCTCCCGAGCAACAGGTTGCTGCGTGCAGATGACGTCTACGCGTTCGACCGCGAAGCGTGGCTAGACCGGTAGAGAGAGATTGCCAGACTCCTCGATGGTCACCCAAGCGTTCAGCTGTGAACTGCACAAGGCTTCATCCCTTTCACGCTGCACGGCACACCAAAGTTGGGCTCTTTGACCATTCATTTTTATCGCTGTTTTTCGAAGGTCCAGCGCGCTCCTTTTGGGCAGCGCAAGCCTTCTCCGAAAGCCCGAAAAACCAGTTTCTGTAGCCCTAGGACTTGTTGTTGTACGACGCGCGTTGCGTTCAGATGCTGCAATTTTCGGCGTCGGCGACGTGTACAAACTGCATTGTTTTATTGTCTGGACCGCCTTGCCCCCCTCTGATCTCCGGTGAAGACTCCACCGAGAAAAAAAAACATAATTTCGAATTAAAATTTATTGCCCATTTGCAATTGCTCGTCCAGAGAGTTTAACGTTCGTTCGTTCTCGGTTGTTGAAAAAGGGCGCTGGCAGTAAATTTCACCTTTACTTGGACGCAGCGAGAGGCGGGATGGGCAATTGCAGCCAAATTGCCGGTTTTGTGCGAATCTCGTTTGGCACCGAAATTATGGCGGGGACCTCCGGGCTGAGGTCCCGTCGAGGACGGTCACGTTTTTGCTTGGCTGCGTAATGGTTTGTAACGTTCTGAGTTTAGGCCAAAAATCGTATTGAAAATCTACTTTTCCATTGAGTTTTGGCTGATGTAACGGTTTGTAACGCAATCAGAATATTGGGCTTTAAGAACTATTAAACTTGTTCCGTAA